>NC_142442.1:66485000-67110000 GCF_059453495.1 Arachis ipaensis | reverse complement strand
TAGAGGACCATTTTCACTGAGAGGATCTTACAGCTTGCCATGGAAGGAAGTAACGCATGGTTGGAAGAATCCGCCTGACTGAGATTTACAAGATGACCATAGCTTGCTTCAAGCCGACAATCTCCGTTGGATCGACCCTTACTTACGTACGGTTTATTACTTGGATGACCCAGTGCACTTGCTGGTTAGTTGCGTGGAGTTGTGATAAAAGTATGAGACCACGATTCCGCGTACCAAGTTTTTGGCACCGTTGCCAGGGATTGTTCGAGTTTTGACAACTGACGGTTCATCTTGTTGCTTAGATTAGGTAATTTTATTTTATGTTTAATCTTTTTTATTTTTAATTTCGAAAAAAATAAAAAAAAATTTAATTATGTTCTTAAGAATTTTTAAGAATGAATTCTAGAGTTTCAGATGACATGTGAAGCCTGGCTGGCTGCTAAGCCATGTCTAATTTTTTTTGGACTGAGGCTTTCACTTATCATTACAGGAGCTTTTTGATTCCTATCAATTTGGCTGTTGTATGTAATGCTCTGCTGAAGCTTGGCTGGCCATTTGGCCATGTCTAATCTTTTGGACCGAAGCTTTCACATAAATCTTGGCTGGCTATTTAGCCATGTCTAAATTTTTGGACCGAAGCTTTAGACTAACATTGTATGATTCCTGGAATTCTTATTAAAAATTTTGAATTTCTTTATTCTCTTTTTCCAAAATAAATTTCGAAAAATACAAGAAAAAAAAATGAAACCATAAAAACCAAAAATTTTCTGTTTCTTGTTTGAGTCTAGTGTTAAATTTTAAGTTTGGTGTCAATTTCATGTTTTAATTTTTCTTTAATTTTTGAAAATTCATGCATTGTGTTCTTCATTGATCTTCAAGTTGTTCTTAATGATTTTCCTTGTTTGATCTTTAATTTTTCTTGTTTTGTGTCTTTTCTTGTTTTTCATATGCATTCTTGAATTATTAGTGTCTATAGATTAAAAATTTCTAAGTTTGGTGTCTTGCATGTCTTTCTTTTCTAAAAAAAAAAATTTCAAAAATATGTTCTTGATGTTCATCATGATCTTGAAAGTGTTCTTGGTGTTCATCTTGACATTCAAAGTGTTCTTGCATGCATTATTAGTTTTGATCTTAAATTTTTATGTTTTGTGTCATTGTATTATTTTTCTCTTTCCTCATTAAAATTCAAAAATAAAAAATATATCTTTTCCTTTAATTGCTCATAAAATTCGAAATTTTGAGTTGACTTAGTCAAAAATTTTTAAAATTTCAAAAATCAAACCTTTTTCAATTTTCTTTCCTATTTTTGAAAATTCCTAAAAATTGATTTTCAAAATATTTTTCTTATTTTTATTTCATATTTTTGAAATTAATGCTAACAATTAATGTTTTGATTCAAAATTTTTAAGTTGTTACTTGCCTATTAAGAAAGGATCAATCTTTGAATTCTAGAATCATATCTTTTAGTTTCTTGTTAGTCAAGTAATCAACTTTAATTTCAAAAATGAAATCTTTTTAATTTCCTTTTCAAATCTTTTTCAAAATAGATTTCAATCATATCTATTTTAAAACTTAATTTCAAATATTTTTTTCTAACTTCTTATCTTTTCAAAATTGATTTTCAAATCTTTTTCAATTAACTACTTGACTTTTTGTTTGATTATAAAAGTTTTCTATTTCAATCATATCTTTTTCAAAACCACTTAAATACTTTTCTCTCTCTAATTTTCGAAAATCACTAACCACTTTTTCAAAAATCTTTTTAATTAATTTATTTAGTTTTCAAATTTTATTTTATTTCTTTTCTTAATTTTCGAATACTAACCAATAATTAAAATAAAAACAAAAATAGTTTTCTTTTTTATAATTAAAATTCGAATACTCTTCTCTCTCTCATCTCTTTCTATTTATTTATTTATTTACTAACACCTCTCTTCTTCTTAAAAATTCAAACCCTCTCCATCTCTCTGTGTCCGAATTCTTCTTCTTCTTCCTTCTTCATTCTATTCTTCTATTCTTCTACTCACATAAAGGAATCTCTATACTGTGACATAGAGGATTCCTATTCTTTTCCGTTCTCTTCTTTTTCATATGAGCAGGAACAAGGATAAGAACATTCTTATTGAAGCTAATCCTAAACCTGAAAGGACTCTGAAGAGGAAGCTAAAGCACAAAACTCTGGAGAGGACCTAACAAAACTTTTCAAAAAAGAAGAAGACATGGCCGAACCTAATAACAATGGTGGAGATGCAAGGAAGATGCTTGGTGACTTTACTGCACCAACTTCTGACTTCTATGGAAGAAGCATCTTAATCCCTGTAATTGGAGCAAACAACTTTGAGCTTAAGCCTCAATTAGTTTCTCTAATGCAATAGAATTGCAAGTTTCATGGACTTTCATTGGAAGATCCTCATCAGTTCTTAGCCGAGTTCTTGCAAATCTGTGACACTGTTAAGACCAATGGGGTTAATCCTGAGGTCTACAGACTTATGCTTTTCCCCTTTGCTGTAAGAGACAAAGCTAGGACCTGGTTGGACTCACAACCTAAAGGAAGCCTGAACTCTTGGAAAAAGCTAGTCAATGCCTTCTTGGCCAAATTCTTTCCACCTCAAAACTTGAGCAAGCTTAGAGTGGAAGTCTAAACCTTCAGATAGAAGGAAGGTGAATCCCTCTATGAAGCTTGGGAAAGATACAAGAAATTGATCAGAAGGTGTCCTTCTGACATGTTTTCAGAATGGAGCATCTTATGTATATTCTATGATAGTCTGTCTGAATTGCCCAAGATGTCATTGGATCACTCTGCTGGTGGATCTCTTCATCTAAAGAAGACACCTGCAGAAGCCCAGGAACGCATTGAAATAGTTGTAAATAACCAATTCATGTACACTTCTGAAAGAAATCCTGTGAATAATGGGACAACTTAGAAGAAAGGAGTTCTTGAGATTGATACTCTGAATGCCATATTGGCTCAGAATAAAATATTGACTCAGCAAGTCAATATGATTTCTCAGAGTCTGACTGGAATGCAAGCTGCATCTGGCAACGCTAAAGAAGCTTCCTCTGAAGAAGAAGCTTATGACCCTGAGAATCCTGCAATGGAAGAGGTGAATTACATGGGAGAATCCTATGGAAATACCTATAATCCTTCATGGAGGAATCATCCCAATCTCTCATGGAAGGATCAGCAGAAGCCTAATCAAGGCTTCAACAATAATAATGGTGGGAGAAATAGGTTTGGCAATAGCAAGCCTTTTCCATCATTTTCTGAGCAACAGACAGAGAATTCTAAGCAGAGCCTCTCTGACTTAGCAACCATAATCTCTGATCTAAGTAAGACCACTCACAGTTTTATGACTGAAACAAGGTCTTCCATTAGAAATTTGGAGGCACAAGTGGGTCAACTGAGTAAAAGAGTTACTGAAATTCCTCCTAGTACTCTCCCAAGCAATACAGAAGAGAATCCAAAAAGAGAGTGCAAGGCCATAAACACGTCCAACATGGCCGAACCTGTAGAGGAGGGAAAGGCAGTGAATTCCAGTGAGGAAGACCTCCATGGACGTCCACTGACCCCTAATGAGTTCCCCAATGAGGAACCAAAGGAATCTGAGGCTCATACAGAGACCATAGAGATTCTATTGAACTTACTGTTGCCATTCATGAGCTCTGTTGAGTATTCTTCCTCTGAAGGGGATGAAGATATTACTGAAGAGCAAGTTGCTCAGTATCTAGGAGCAATCATGAAGCTGAATGCCAAGTTATTTTGTAATGAGACTTGGGAGCATGAACTTCCATTGCTCATCAATGAACTGAATACCTTGGTTCAACAGAAATTACCTCAGAAGAAATCGGATCCCAGAAAGTTCTTAATACCCTGCATCATAGGCACTATGACCTTTAAGAAGGCTCTGTGTGACCTTGGTTCAAGTATAAACCTCATGCCACTCTTTGTAATGGAGAAACTAGGGATCTTTGAAGTACAAGCTGCAAGAATCTCACTAGAGATGGCAAACAATTCAAGGAAACAAGCTTATGGACTGTAGAGGATGTCTTAGTGAAGGTTGAAGGCTATTACATCCCTGCTAACTTTATAATCCTAGACACTAGGAAGGATGAGGATGAATCCATCATCCTTGGAAGACCCTTCCTAGCCACAGCAAGAGCTGTGATTGATGTGAACAGAGGAGAGTTAGTCCTTCAATTGAATACGGATCACCTTGTGTTTAAGGCTCAAGGATCTTCTTCTGTAACCATGGAGAGGAAGCATGAAAATCTTCTCTCAATACAGAGTCATACAGAGCCCTCACACTCAACTTCTAAGTTTGGTGTTGGGAGGCCAACATCAAGCTCTGAGTATCTGTGAAGCTCTCTAAGAGCTCACTGTCAAGCTATTGACATTAAAGAAGCGCTTGTTGGGAGGCAACCCAATGTTATTTATTTAGATTTATTTATATTCCATTCTTATTCTATGTTTTCTTTAGGTTGATGATCATGTAAAGTCATAAAAACAACTGCAAAATTAAAGCAAAATAAAAAACAGCATCAAAAATAGCACACCCTGGAGGACAAGCTTACTAGCGTTTAAACGCTAGTAAGGATAGCAGAATGGGCATTTAACGCGTAGCCTGGCAGCATTCTGGGCATTAAACGCCAGAATGGGCAGCACTCTGGGCGTTTAACGCCAGAAAAGGCTGTCTGCGTCTAGCTGGCGTTAACCGCCAGAAATGGGCAGTAGATTGGCGTTAAATGCCAGGAAAGGTAGCAGAGCTGGCGTTTAACGCCAGAATTGGCACACTGAGGGCGTTTGAATGCCAGATTGGTGTAGGGAGCAGAATTCCTTGACACCTCAGGATCTGTGGACCCCACAGGATCCCCACCTACCCCACCTCTTCTTCTCTCCTCTTCACACTTTTCTATAACCATCAATGGCACCTAAGGCCAGAGAAACCTCTAGAAAGAGGAAAGGGAAGGCAATTGCTTCCACCTCCGAGTCATGGGAGATGGAGAGATTCATCTCAAAGGTCCATCAAGACCACTTCTATGAAGTTGTGGCCAAGAAAAAAGTGATTCCCAAAGTCCCTTTCAAACTCAAAAAGAATGAATATTCGGAGATCCGACATGAGATTCAAAGAAGAGGTTGGAAAACTCTCACCAACCCCATTTAACAAGTCGGAATCTTAATGGTTCAAGAGTTCTATGCCAATGCATGGATCACTAAGAACCATGATCAAAGTATGAACCCGAACCCAAAGAATTGGCTCACAATGGTTCAGGGGAATTACTTGGATTTCAGTCCGAAAAATGTGAGGCTAGTATTCAACTTGCCAATGATGCAAGGAGATCCTCACCCTTTCACTAGAAGGGTGAACTTTGATCAAAGGTTGGACCAAGTCCTTAGGGACATTTATTTGGAAGGAGCTCAATGGAAGAGAGACTCAAGAGGCAAGCCGGTTCAACTAAGAAGGCTTGACCTCAAGCCCACGGCTAGGGGATGGTTGGAGTTTATCCAACGCTCTATCAATCCTACTAGCAATCGGTCTGAAGTTACAATAGACCGGGCTATCATGATCCATAGCATCATGATTGGAGAGGAAGTAGAAGTTCATGAGATCATATCCCTAGAACTCTACAAGGTGGCAGATAAGCCCTCTACTTTGGCAAGGTTAGCCTTCTCTCATCTCATCTGTACCCTATGCAATTCAGTTAGGAATTGTCATAGAAGAAGACGTCTTCATTGAAGGAGACAAGCCCATCACTAAGAAAAGGGTGGAGCAAACAAGATAGCCCACTCATGGACCTCAACAAGAGCATGAGGAAATTCCTCATCAAGAAATCCCTGAGATGCCTCAAGGGATGCACTTTCCTCCACACAACTATTGGGAGCAAATTAACACCTCCTTAGGAGAATTGAGTTCTAACATGGGACAACTAAGGATAGAGCACCAAGAGCATTCCATCCTCCTCCATGAAATTAGAGAAGACCAAAGAGCCACGAGGGAGGAGCAACAAAGGCAAGGAAGAGACATAAAGGAGCTCAAGCACTCCATAAGATCTTCAAGAGGAAGAACTAGCCACCATCACTAAGGTGGACCCGTTCTTTAATTTCCTTGTTCTTATTTTTTCTGTTTTTCAAATTCCATGCTTTATATTTTGTCTATGTTTGTGTCTTTATTACATGATCATTAGTGTCTAATGTCTATGTCTTAATGCTATAAATGTCCTATAAATCCATCACCTTTCTTAAATGAAAATGTTTTTAATTGCAAAAGAACAAGAAGTACATGATTTCGAATTCTATCTTGAAATTAGTTCAATTATTTTGATGTGGTGGCAATACCTTTTGTTTTCTGAATGAATGCTTGAACAGTGCATATTTTTTAATTTGTTGTTTATGAATGTTAAAATTGTTGACTCTTGAAAGAATAATGGAAAAAGATAAATGTTATTGATAATCTGAAAAATCATAAAATTGATTCTTGAAGCAAGAAAAAGTAGTGAATAGACAAAGCTTGCGAAAAATATGAAAAAATGGCGAAAAAATAAAGAAAAAAAAGAGAAGAAAAAAGAAAAAGCAAGCAGAAAAAGCCAATAGCCCATTAAACTAAAAGGCAAGGGTAAAGAGGATCCAAGGCTTTGAGCATTAATGGATAGGAGGGCCCACAGGAATAAAATCCTAGCCTAAGCGGCTAAAACAAGCTGTCCCTAACCATGTTCTTGTGGCGTGAAGGTATCAAGTGAAAAGCTTGAGACTGAGCGGTTAAAGTCGTGGTCCAAAGCAAAAAGAGTGTGCTTAAGAGCTCTGGAAACCTCTAACTGGGGACTCTAGCAAAGCTGAGTCACAATCTGAAAAGGTTCACCCAGTTATGTGTCTGTGGCATTTATGTATCCGGTGGTAATACTAGAAAACAAAATGATTAGGGTCACAGAAAAGACTCATAAAGTAGTTGTGTTCAAGAATCAACATACTAAACTAAGAGAATCAATAACACCATCTAAATTTTGAGTTCCTATAGATGCCAATCATTCTGAACTTCAAAGGATAAAGTGAGATGCCAAAACTATTCAGAAGCAAAAAGGCTACAAGTCCTGCTCATCTAATTGAAGCTAATCTTCATTGATAAGTTTGGAATTCATTGTATATTCTCTTTTTTTTATTCTATTTTTTTCAGTTGCTTGGGGACAAGCAACAATTTAAGTTTGGTGTTGTGATGAGCGGATAATTTATACCCTTTTTGGCATTATTTTTACATAGTTTTTAGTATGTTTTAATTACTTTTTATTATATTTTTATTAGTTTTTAGTGAAAAATTACATTTCTAGACTTTACTATGAGTTTTTGTGTTTTTCTGTGATTTTAGGTATTTTCTAGCTGAAATTGAGGGATGATGAGCGGATAATTTATACGCTTTTTGGCATTCTTTTTAGGTAGTTTTTAGTATAATTTAATGAGTTTTACTATGTTTTTATTAGTTTTCAAGAAAAATTCACATTTCTAGACTTTACTATGAGTTTGTGTGTTTTTTTGTTATTTCAGATATTTTCTGGCTGAAATTGAGGGACCTGAGCAAAATCTGATTCAGAGGCTGAAAAAGGACTGCAGATGCTGTTGGATTCTGACCTCCCTGCACTCGAAATGGATTTTCTGGAGCTACAAAAATCCAAATGGCACGTTCTCAATTGCGTTGGAAAGTAGACATCCAGGGCTTTCCAGGAATATATAATAGTCTATACTTTGCCCGAGTTTTGATGACGCAAACTGTCGTTCAAACGCTAACTTCCTGCCCTATTCTGAAGTTAAACGCCAAAAACAGGTTACAAACCAGAGTTAAACGCCACAAACAGGCTGCAACCTGGCGTTTAACTCCAAGAGAAGCCTCTACACGTGTAAAGCTCAATGCTCAGCCCAAGCACACACCAAATGGGCCCCGGAAGTGGATTTCTGCACTATCTGCACTTAGTTACTTATTTTCTGTAACCCTAGCTACTAGTTTAGTATAAAAACAACTTTTAGAGACTTACTATGTATCTCATGACAGTTTACACATTTCATATTGTATTTCTGACGGCATGAGTCTCTAAACCCCATGGTTGGGGGTGAGGAGCTCTGCTGTGTTTCGATGAATTAATGCAATTACTACTGTTTTTCATTCAATCACGCTTGTTTCTATTCTAAGATATTCACTCGCACTTCACTCTGATGAATGTGATGATCCGTGACACTCATCATCATTCTCATCTATGAACGCGTGCCTGACAACCACCTCTGTTCTATCTGCATTAGCTTGAGTGTGTATCTCTTAGCCTCCTGGTTCACGATCAGAGTCTTCGTGGTATAGGCTAGAATTATTGGCGGCCATTTCGGAGATCCGGAAGGTCTAAACCTTGTCTGTGGTATTCCGAGTAGGATCTGGGAAGGGATTATTGTGACGAGCTTCAAACTCACGAGTGTTGGGCGTAGTGACAGACGCAAAAGAATCAATAGATTCTATTCCAACATGAGTGAGAACCGACAAATGATTAGCCGTGCGGTGACAGCGCATTTGGACCATTTTCACTGAGAGGATGGATGGTAGCCATTGACAACGGTAATCCACCAACATACAGCTTGCCATGGAAGGAGCCTTGCGTGCGTGAAGAAGAAGACAGTAGAAAAGCAGAGATTCGGAAGATAGAGCATATCCAAATCCTCAATCTGTTCTCCATTACTGCATAACAAGTATTATTTAATTTATGCTATTTACTCCTCATAAACCCAATCACTTTTATTACTAATTTCCTAACTAAGATTTACAGAATAACCATAGCTTGCTTCAAGCCAACCATCTCCGTGGGATCGACCCTTACTCACGTAAGGTATTACTTGGACGACCCAGTGCACTTGCTGGTTAGTGGTACGAGTTGTGAAAAGTGTGATTCACAATTCGTGCACCAAGTTTTTGGTGCCGTTGCCGGGGATTGTTCGAGTTTGGACAACTGACGGTTTATTTTGTTACTTAGATTAGGAATAATTTATTTTTATTGGTTTAGAGTCACTAGAATTGCAGCTGCTATTTTCCTTTCAAAAATACTAGTTTTTCTTTATTAATTTTTAATTTTTCTTTGAGTCTTCTGTTTGAGTTTAGATTCATATTTTAAGTTCGGTGTCAATTGCATGTTTTTATTTTCCTTTAAATTTTTGAATTTGTGTTCATTGTTTTTTTTCTCTTGATCTTCAAGTTGTTCTTGTTATTTTTCTTGTTTGATCTTTAGTTTTTCCTGTTCTGTGTCTTTTCTTGTTTTTCTTGTGTGTTTTCAATTTATCAGTATTCAAAAAAAATTATATACATTAAATACCTTTTTTTTAAAACACGTTAAATTTATAGTTCAGTTGGCTAGAGCGTTGTGCTTATGTTCTTGGTAATTGGGTATCTTCCTTTTAAAACTTTTTCAAAAATAATTTTTCTTTGATTAAATCTTGTGTCAAACTTTTAAGTTTGATGTTCTCTTGTTATTTTTCTTTAATTTTTGAAAATTTATTTTTAGTTTTCTAAAAGTTTTAAGTTTGGTGTTCTGTTTTATGTTCTTGAGTCTTTGAATTTTATTCTTGTTGTTCTTGTGAGTCTTCAAGGTGTTCTTCAGTCTTCTTTGTATTTTGATCTTAAAATTTTTAAGTTTGGTGTTCCCTGGTGTTTTCCCTCCAAAATTTTCGAAAAACAAGGAGCATTAGATCTAAAAATTTTAAGTCTTGTGTCTTTTGTGTATTCTTCTCTTTCCTCATAAAATTTAAAAATAAAAAAAATATCCTTTCCTTTAATTGCTCATAATTTTCGAATTCATTAAGTTGATTCGATCAAAATTTTTAAAATCATATCTTTTTTAAAATCTTATCTTATCTTTTCCAATCTCAAATTTTAAAATCATACCTTTTTTAAATCTTTTTAATTTATTTCTTATTTTAATTTTCAATTTCCTTTATCTATTTTTCTAATTTTTGAAATTATAGTTAATTTTTTTTAATTATTTTATTTTATTTTATTTTCCTTTTAATTTTCGGTATTCAAAAAAAAATATTTTAATAAAAATAATTTTTTTTATATTTTACAATCCACATCATCTCCCTTTCTCCATTATGGATCTAAGTGGAAATGAACAGTCCAGAAGGACTCTGGGGTCATATGCTAACCCCATTACTGCTGCATATGGGAGTAGCATCTGTATACCTCCCATCAAAGCAAGCAGTTTTGAGCTAAATCCTCAGCTCATTGTCATGGTGCAGCAAAATTGCCAGTATTTCGGTCTTCCACAGGAAGAACCCACTGAGTTTTCTGGCGCAGTTCTTGCAAATTGCTGACACAGTGCATGACAAGGAGGTAGATTAGGATGTATACAGAATGTTACTGTTTTCGTTTGCTGTAAAAGATCAAGCTAAGAGGTGGTTAAATAACCAACCCACAGCAAGCATAAAAACATGGAAACAGTTATCAGACAAATTCCTGAATCAATATTTCCCTCCAAAAAGGATGACACAGCTAAGGCTAGACATCCAAGGCTTTAAACAAGAGGATGATGAATCCCTTTATAACGCCTGAGAGAGGTACAGAGGGATGCTAAGGAAATGCCCCTCTGAAATGTTTTCAGAGTGGGTTTAATTAGATATCTTTTACTATGGGCTTACAAAAAAAGCTCAGATATCTCTAGACCACTCAGCTGGTGGATCTATACACATGAGAAAGACTATTGAAGAGGCTCAAGAGCTTATTGATATAGTTGCTAGAAATCAGCATCTGTACATAAGTAATGAGTCCTCTATGAAAGAAGAAGCTAAGGAAGTGTCAACTGACTTTAGTCCTCAGGAAGAAGTTGTTGAACTCAATCAGCAACTATTTTCTATAACAAGGCAGTTAGCAGAATTTAAGGAGATGCTACAAGAGACCAGAATTGCTAACAAGGATATGGAATCACAATTGAATCAGACAAAATAGCAGTTATCAAAATAGATAACAGAGGAGTGCCAAGCAGTTCAATTAAGAAGTGGAAAAACGTTAAATACTCCAACTCAAAGTAGCAGAAAGCCAAGAAAAGAACAGCTGGCAGAGGATGAGCAACCTGCTACCCAAAATCCCTCTGAGGACAGTAAGAGCCCAGAGAGGAATATGTCTGGCGATCAAATGCCCAAAAAGGGTAGGAATCTGGCGTTAAACGCCCAATCCATGTCCAGTTCTGGCGTTCAAACGCTAGTGAGGGATCAGACACCTGCAAGTGCTGATACTAACCCCCTCAAGAAGGCTTCTCAACCTGCCTCTGTAGGAAATAAACCTGCAGCAACTAAGGTTGAAGGATATAAAGCCAAAATACCTTATCCTCAGAAACTCCGCCAAGCGAAACAGGATAAACAATTTGCTCGCTTTGCAGACTATCTCAGGACTCTTGAAATAAAGATTCCGTTTGTAGAGGCACTTGAGCAAATACCCTCTTATGCTAAGTTCATGAAAGAGATCTTAAGTCATAAGAAAGATTGGAGAGAAACAGAAAAAGTTTTTCTCACTGAAGAGTACAGTGCAGTCATCCTAACAAGCTTACCAGACAAGCTTAAGGATCCCGGAAGCTTTATGATACCATGCACACTAGAGGATACTTGTACCAAGACAGCTCTATGTGACCTTGGGGCAAGTATCAATCTAATCCCTGCATCCACTATCAGAAAGCTTGGCTTGGCTGAAGAGGTCAAACCAACCCGGATATGTCTTCAACTTGCTAATGGCACCATTAAATATCCATCAGGCATAATTGAGGACATGATTGTCAAGGTTGGGCCATTTGCCTTTCTCACTGACTTTGTAGTGCTGGAAATGGAGGAGCACAAAAGTGCAACTCTCATTCTAGGAAGACCCTTCCTAGCAACTGGACAAACCCTCATTGATGTCCAAAAAGGGGAAGTGACCTTAAGAGTCAATGAAGACGAGTTCAAGCTGAATGCCGTTGAGGCAATGAAGCATCCAGACACATCAAAAGACTACATGCGTGTTGATATTATTGACTCCCTAGTAGAGGAGATCAACATGGCTAAGAGTCTCGAATCAGAGCTAGAAGATATCTTTAAAGATGTCTAGCCTGATCTGGAGGAATCAGAGGAAATAAAAGAGCCTCTGAAAATTCCTCAGGAAGAGGAGAAACCTCCTAAACCCGAGCTCAAACCACTACCATCATCCCTGAAATACGCATTTCTGGGAGAAGGTGACACTTTTCCGGTGGTCATAAGCTCTGCTTTAAATCCACAGGAAGAGAATGCACTACTTCAAGTGCTAAGGACGCACAAGGCAGCTCTTGGGTGGTCCATAAGTGATCTTGAGGGCATCAGCCCAGCAAGATGCATGCACAAAATCCTATTGGAGGACGATGCTAAGCCAGTAGTTCAACCACAGAGGCAGCTAAATCCAGCCATGAAAGAGGTGGTGCAGAAAGAGGTCACCAAGTTACTGGAGGCTGGGATTATTTATCCCATTTCTGATAGCCCCTGGGTGAGCCCTGTCCAAGTTGTCCCCAAGAAAGGAGGCATGACAGTGGTTCATAATGAAAAGAATAAACTGGTTCCTACAAGAACAGTTACAGGGTGGCGTATGTGTATTGACTACAGAAGGCTCAATATAGCCACCAGGAAGGATCACTTTCCTTTACCATTCATAAACCAGATGCTAGAGAGACTAGCAGGTCATGAATACTACTGCTTTTTGGATGGCTATTCAGGTTACAACCAAATTGCAGTAGATCCTCAGGACCAAGAGAAAACAGCATTCACATGTCCTTCTGGAGTGTTTGCCTACAGAAGGATGCCTTTTGGTCTGTGCAATGCACCTGCAACCTTTCAGAGGTGCATGCTCTCTATCTTCTCTGATATAGTAGAGAAATTTATGGAAGTCTTCATGGATGACTTTTCAGTATTTGGAGACTCATTCAGCTCCTGCCTTGACCATTTAGCACTTGTTCTGAAAAGATGCCAAGAGACCAACCTAGTTTTAAACTGGGAAAAATGTCACTTTATGGTGACTGAAGGAATTGTCCTTGGGCATAAAATTTCAAACAAGGGAATAGAAGTGGATCAAGCTAAAGTGGAAGTAATTGAAAAATTACCACCACCTGCCAATGTTAAGGCAATCAGAAGCTTTCTGGGGAATGCAGGATTCTATAGGAGGTTTATAAAGGATTTTTCAAAAATTGCAAAACCTCTGAGTAACCTGTTAGCTGCTGACACGTCATTTGTGTTTGACACAGAGTGTTCGCAGGCATTTGAAACTCTGAAAGCTAAGCTGGTCACAGCACCAGTTATTTCTGCACCAGACTGGACATTACCATTCGAACTAATGTGTGATGCCAGTGACCATGCCATTGGTACAGTACTAGGACAGAGGCATAACAAGCTTCTGCATGTCATTTATTATGCTAGCCGTGTTTTAAATGATGCCCAGAAAAACTACACAACCACAAAAAAGGAATTACTTGCAGTGGTTTATGCCATTGACACGTTTAGATCATACTTAGTAGGATCAAAAGTGATTGTGTACACTAACCATACTGCTCTTAAATATCTAC
This sequence comes from Arachis ipaensis, assembly GCF_059453495.1. NCBI lineage: Eukaryota > Viridiplantae > Streptophyta > Magnoliopsida > Fabales > Fabaceae > Arachis > Arachis ipaensis. The sequence goes on along the minus strand of NC_142442.1, from coordinate 67,096,437 downwards.
TCACGAAGCAGAATTCAAAACCCAGGCTCATAAGATGGGTGTTGCTTCTGCAAGAGTTTGATATAAAAATAAGAGACAGAAAAGGGAAAGAGAACCAAGTGGCTGATCATCTGTCCTGGATAGAACCAGTAGAAGGGGCATCTAGTGCACGAGATTGTGATCATCAATGGCGCCAACAACTTGGTACGCACAATTGTAATCTCAACTCTTTATCACAACTTCGCACAACTAACCAGCAAGTGTACTAGGTCGTCCAAGTAATAAACCTTACGTGAGTAAGGGTCGATCCCACGGAGATTGTCGGCTTGAAGCAAGCTATGGTCACCTTGTAAATCTCAGTCAGGCGGATTCAAATGGTTATGGTGAATTGATAGTAAAAACATAAATAAAATATAAACTGGGATAGAGATGCTTATGTAATTCATTGGTGAGAATTTCAGATAAGCGTATAGAGACGCTTTCGTTCCTCTAAACCTCTGCTTTCCTACTGTCTTCATTCAATCATTCCTACTCCATTCCATGGCAAGCTTTATGTAGGGCATCACCGTTGTCAATGGCTACATCCCATCCTTTCTGTGAAAATGGTCCAATGCGCTGTCACTGCATGGCTAATCATCTGTCGGTTCTCGATCATACTGGAATAGGATTTACTGTCCTTTTGCGTCTGTCACTACGCCCAGCGAGTTTGAAGCTCGTCACAGCCATCCCTTCCCAGATCCTACTCGGAATACCACAGACAAGGTTTAGACTTTCCGGATCTCAAGAATGGCCGTCCATGGGTTCTAACTTATACCACGAAGATTCTAATATCTCGGACTCGGTCCTTTGTATTAGATATCCAAGAGATACTCATTCTAGCTTGTTTGCGTGTAGAACGGAAGTGTTTGTTAGGCACGCGTTCATAGGTGAGAATGATGATGAGCGTCACATAATCATCACATTCATCATGTTCTTGGGTGCGAATGAATATCTTAGAGAAGGAATAAGCTTGAATTGAATAGAAAAACAGTAGTACTTTGTATTAATTCATGAGGAACAGCAGAGCTCCACACCTTAATCTATGGAGTGTAGAAACTCTACCGTTGAAAATAAATAAGTGATAAGGTCCAGGCATGGCCAAATGGCCAGCCCCCAAAACGTGATCAAAGGATCAAAAGATAATCCAAAGATGTAAATACAATAGTAAAAAGTCCTATTTATATTAAACTAGTTACTAGGGTTTACAGAAATGAGTAAATGATTCAGAAATTCACTTCTGGGGCCCACTTGGTGTGTGCTTGGGCTGAGCATTGAACTTTACACGTGTAGAGGCTTCTCTTGGAGTTGAACGCCAGTTTGTAACCTGTTTCTGGTGTTTAACTCCACTTTGCAACCTGTTTCTGGCGTTTAACTCCAGAATGCAGCATGGAACTGGCGTTGAACGCCAGTTTGCGTCGTCTAAACTCGGGCAAAGTATAGACTATTATATATTTCTGGAAAGCCCTGGATGTATACTTTCCAGCGCGATTGAGAGCGCGCCATTCGGAGTTCTGTAGCTCCAGAAAATCCACTTTGAGTGCAGGGAGGTCAGAATCCAACAGCATCTGCAGTCCTTCTTCAACCTCTGAATCTGATTTTTGCTCAAGTCCCTCAATTTCAGCCAAAAAATACCTGAAATCACAGAAAAACACACACACTCATAGTAAAGTCCAAAAATGTGAATTTTAATTAAAAACTAATAAAAAATATACTAAAAACTAACTAAATCATATTGAAAACTATGTAAAAACAATGCCAAAAAGCGTATAAATTATCCGCTCATCACAACACCAAACTTAAATTGTTGCTTGTCCCCAAGCAACTGAAAATCAAATAGGATAAAAAGAAGAGAATATACTATAAATTCCAAAATATCAATGAAACTTAGCTCCAATCAAATGAGCAGGACTTGTAGCTTTTTTTGCCTCTTGAATAGTTTTGGCATCTCGCTTTATCAATTGAGGTTCAGAATGATTGGCATCGATAGGAACTCAGAGTTCAGATAGTGTTATTGATTCTCCTAGTTCAGTATGTTGTTTCTTGAACACAGATACTTTATGAGTCTTGGCCGTGGCCCTAAGCACTTTGTTTTCCAGTATTACCACCGGATACATAAATGCCACAGACACATAACTGGGTGAACCTTTTCAGATTGTGACTCAGCTTTGCTAAAGTTCCCAATTAGAGGTGTCCAGGGTTCTTAAGCACACTCTATTTTTGCTTTGGACCTTGACTTTAACCGCTCAGTCTCAAGTTTTCACTTGACACCTTCACGCCACAAGCACATGGTTAGGGACAGCTTGGTTTAGCCGCTTAGGCCAGGATTTTATTCCTTTAGGCCCTCCTATCCACTGATGCTCAAAGCCTTGGATCCTTTTTATTACCCTTGCCTTTTGGTTTTAAGGGCTATTGACTTTTTGCTCTTGCCTTTTGGTTTAAAGAGCTTTTGGCTTTTTCTGCTTGCTTTTTCTTTTTCTTTTTCTCTTTTTTTTTCGCATTTTTTTTCTGCAAGCTTTTGTATTCACTGCTTTTTCTTGCTTCAAGAATCATTTTTATGATTTTTCAGATTATCAGATAACATTTCTCCTTTTCATCATTCTTTTAAGAGCCAACATGTTTAACATTCATAAACATCAACTTCAAAGGACATATGCACTGTTCAAGCATTCATTCAGAAAACAAAAAGTGTTGCCACCACATAAAAATAATTAAACTTGTTTCAAGGATGAATTCGAAACCATGTACTTCTTGTTCTTTTGTAATTAAAATATTTTTCATTCAAGAGAGGTGATGGATTCATATTCATAACTTTAAGGCATAGACACTTAGACACTAATGATCATGTAATAAGACACAAATATAAATAAACATAAAGCTCAAAAATAAAAAAACAGAAAATATATAGACAAGGAGATTAAGGAATGAGTCCACCTTAGTGAGGGTGGCGTCTTCCTCTTCTTGAAGAATCAATGGTGCTCTTGAGCTCCTCTATGTCTCTTCCTTGTCTTTCTTGCTCCTCCCTCATAGCTCTTTGATCTTCTCTAATTTCATGGAGGATGATGGAGTGCTCTTGGTGCTCCACCCTTAGTTGTCCCATGTTGGAACTTAATTCTCCTTGGGAGGTGTTGATTTGCTCCCAATAATTCTGTGGAGGAAAGTGCATCCCTTGAGGCATCTCAGGGATTTCATGGTGAGGAATCTCCTCATGCTCATGTTGAGGTCCATGATCTCTTGTTTGCTCCATCTTTTTCTTAGTGATGGGCTTATCCTCTTCAATGAGGATGTCTCCCTCTATGTCAATTCCAGCCGAATTGCAGAGGTGGCATATGAGGTGAGGAAAGGCTAACCTTGCCCAAGTGGAGGACTTGTCAGCCACCTTGTAGAGTTCTTGAGGTATAATCTCACGAACTTCCACCTCTTCTCCAATCATGATACTATGGATCATAATGGCCCGGTCTATAGTAACTTCAGACCGGTTGCTAATAGGAATGATTGAGCGTTGAATGAACTCTAACCATCCCCTAGCCACTGGTTTGAGCTCATGCCTTCTTAGTTGAACCGGCTTGCCTCTTGAGTCAATTTTCCATTGAACTCCTTCCTCACATATGTCTATGAGGACTTGGTCCAACTTTTGATCAAAGTTGACCTTTCTTGTGTAGGGGCGTGCGTTCTCTTCCATCATTGGCAAGTTAAACGCTAGCCTTACATTTTCTGGACTGAAATCTAAGTATTTCCCCCGAACCATGGTAAGCCAATGCTTTGGATTCGGGTTCACACTTTGATCATGGTTCCTAGTGATCCATGCGTTTGCATAGAACTCTTGAACCATTAGGATCCTGACTTGTTGAATGAGGTTGGTGAGAACTTCCCAACCTCTTCTTTGGATCTCAAGTCGGATCTCCGGATACTCATTCTTCTTGAGCTTGAAAGGAACCTCAGGGATCACTTTCTTCTTGGCCACAACTTCATAGAAGTGGTCTTGATGGACCTTTGAGATGAATCTCTCCATCTCCCATGGCTCAGAGGTGGAAGCAATTGCCTTCCCTTTCCTCTTTCTTGAGGTTTCTCTGGCCTTAGGTGCCATTGATGGTTATGAAAAAATAAAAAGCTATGCTTTTTACCACACCAAACTTAAAATATTTGCTCGTCCCCGAGCAAAAGGAAAAAGAAAGAAAGATAAGAAGAAGAGAAATGGAGGAGAGGGAGAGAGAGGTGTTTTTGGCCAAGGGTGAATTTAGTGTTGTGTTGTGTGAAAATAAAGAGTGAATGAGGGGTTTATATAGGAGTGGGGGGAGGGTGAAGTTTCGGCCATTAGGGTTGGGTTTGGGTGGGAAATTAGTTTGAATTTGAAGGTAGGTGGGATTTTTGGGGAAGAGAAGATGGATGTGGGTGGTGAGGGGGTAATGAGAAAGAGTGATTGAAGTGATTGGTGAAGGGTATTTGGGGAAGAGAGTTATGAAAATGTGTGAAGGGGAGAGAAGAAGTGGTGGGGATCCTGTGGGGTCCACAGATCATGTGGGAATCCTGTGGGGTCCACAGATCCTGAGGTGTCAAGGATTTTTCATCCCTGCACCCTTTAGATGTGTAAAACGCCCTATACATGCAATCCTGGCGTTTAACGCCAGACTGCTTCCTGTTTCTGGCGTTAAACGCCACTTCCATGCTCTGTTCTGGCGTTTAACGCCAGGTAGATGCTTGTTTCTGGCGTTAAACGCCAGCTTGGTGCCTGTTTCTGGCGTTAAATGCCAGACAGATGCTTGTTTCTGGCGTTTAAATGCCAGACTGCTTTCCTCCAGGGTGTACTATTTTCAATGCTATTTTTTCATTTTTTTTTATTTTTCAATAGTTTTTGTGACTTCACATGATCATCAACCTAAAGAACACATAAAATAACAATGGAAAATAAATAAATATAATTAGATAACATTGGGTTGCCTCCCAACAAGCGCTTCTTTAATGTCAATAGCTTGACAGTGAGCTCTCATGGAGCCTCACAGATGTTCAGAGCATTGTTGGAACCTTCCAACACCAAACTTAGAGTTTGAATGTGGGGGTTCAACACCAAACTTAGAGTTTGGTTGTGGCCTCCCAACACCAAACTTAGAGTTTGACTTTGGGGGCTTTAGTTGACTCTGCAGTGAGAGAAGCTTTTCATGCTTCCTCTCCATGGTTACAGAAGGAGATCCTTGAGTTTTAAACACAACGTTGTCCTCATTCAGTTGAAGGATCAATTCTCCTCTGTCCACATCAATCACAGCTCTTGCTGTGGCTAGGAAGGGTCTTCCAAGGATGATGGATTCATCCTCATCCTTCCCAGTGTCTAGGATTATGAAATCAGCAGGGATGTAAAGGCCTTCAACCTTTACTAACACGTCCTCTACCTGTCCATAAGCCTATTTTCTTGAGTTGTCTGCCATTTCTAATGAGATTCTGGCAGCTTGCACCTCAAAGATTCCCAGTTTCTCCATTATAGAGAGTGGCATGAGGTTTATCCCTGACCCAAGGTCACATAGAGCCTTCTCAAAGGTCATGGTGCCTATGGTACAAGGTATTAAGAACTTTCCAGAATCCTGTTTCTTCTGAGGCAATGTCAGTTGATCCAGATCACTCAGTTCATTGGTGAGCAAGGGAGGTTCATCTTCCCAAGTCTCATTACCAAATAATTTGGCATTCAACTTCATGATTGCACCAAGGTACTTGGCAACTTACTCTTCAGTAACATCTTCATTCTCTTCAGAAGAAGAATACTCATTAGAGCTCATGAATGGCATAAGGAGGTTCAATGGAATCTCTATGGTCTCTAGATGAGCCTCAGATTCCTTTGGTTCCTCAGAGGGAACTCCTTATTGGTCACTGAACGTCCCAGGAGGTCTTCCTCAATAAGATTCACGTTCTCCTCCTCCTCTTTGGGTTTGGCCACATCATGTAAGGCTATGGCCTTGCACTCTCTTTTTGGATTTTCTTCTGTATTGCTTGGGAGAGTACTTGGGGATTTCAGTGACTCTTTTACTCAGCTGGCCCACTTGTGCCTCTAAATTCCTAATGGAGGACCTTGTTTCATTCATGAAACTTACAATGGCCTTAGATAGATCAGAGACTATATTTGTTAAGCTAGATGGATTCTGCTCAGAATTCCCTGTCTATTGCTGAGTGGATGATGGAAAAGGTTTGCTATTGCTAAACCTGTTTCTTCCACCATTATTAAAGCCTTGTTAAGGCTTTTGTTGATCCTTCCATGAGAAATTTGGATGATTTCTCCATGAGGGATTATAGGTGTTTCCATAGGGTTCACCCATGTAATTCACCTCTGCTATTGTAGGGTTCTCAGGACCATAAGCTTCTTCTTCAGAAGATGCCTCTTTAGTACTGTTGGATGATTCCTTCAATCCATTCAGACTCTGAGAGATCATATTGACTTACTGAGTCAATATTTTATTCTGAGCCAATATGGCATTCAGAGTATCAATTTCAAGAACTCCCTTCCTCTGAGGCGTCCCATTACTTACAGGATTCCTCTTAGAAGTGTACATGAACTGGTTATTTGCAACCATGTCAATGAGTTCTTGAGCTTTTGCAGGCATTTTCTTTAGGTGAATGGATCCACCTGCAGAATGGTCCAGTGACATCTTTGATAGCTCAGATAGACCATCATAGAATATATCCAGGATAGTCCATTCTGAAAGCATGTCAGAAGGACACTTTTTGGTCAGTTCCTTGTATCTCTCCCAAGCTTCATAGAGGGATTTACCTTCTTTCTGTCTAAAGGTTTGAACATCCACTCTAAGCTTGCTAAGCTTTTGAGGAGGAAAGAACTTGGCTAAGAAAGCCATGACCAGCTTATCCCAAGAGTTTAGGCTATCTTTAGGTTGAGAGTCCAACCATACTCTAGCTCTGTCTCTTACAGCAAACGGGAAAAGTATAAGCCTGTAGACCTTGGGATCAACCCCATTGGTCTTAACAGTATCACAGATCTGCAAGAATTCAGTTAAGAATTGAAAAGGATCTTTGGATGGAAGTCTATAAAACTTGCAGTTCTGTTACATCAGAGAAACTAATTGAGGTTTAAGCTCAAAATTGTTTGCTCCAATGGCAGGGATTGAGATGCTTCTTCCATGTAAATTGGAATTTGGTGCAGTAAAGTCACCAAGCATCTTCCTTGCATTGTTATTATTTTTGGCCATGTCTCCTTCTTTTTCGAAAATTTCTGTCAGATTTTCTCTAGAGAGTTGTGCTTTAGCTTCCTTAAGCTTCCTCTTCAGAGTCCTTTCAGGTTCAGGATCAGCTTCAACAAGAATGTTCTTATCCTTGTTCCTGCTCATATGAAAAAGAAGAAAACAGAAAAGAAAATATGGAATCCTCTATGTCACAGTATAGAGATTCCTTTATGTGAGTAGAAGAAGAAAAGAAATTCGAACACAGAAAGAGGGAGAGGGTTCGAATTTTTAAGAAGAAGAGAAGTGTTAGGAGATAAATAAAATAATTAGAAAGAGATGAGGGAGAAGAATTTAAAAAATTAAATTAAAAAATAAAATTTAAAGTTAAATTTCGAAAATTAAAATTGAAATAAAATTAAATTAAAAATTAAAACAATTAGTTAAAAAAAAGGGAATTTTGAAAAAGAGGAAGGTGATTTTCGAAAATTAGAGAGAGAATTAGTTAGGTAGTTTTGAAAAAGATATGATTGAAATAGTAAACTTTTAAAATCAAATAAAAAGTAAAGTGATTAATTGAAAAAGATTTGAAAATCAAATTTTGAAAAGATAGGAAGTTAGAAAAGAAGTTAGAAAAGATTTTGAAATTGATTTTGAAAAAGACATGATTGAAACTTAATTTAAAAAAGATTTGAAAAGAAATTTGAAAAGATTTGAATTTTGAAATCAAAGTTGATTACTTGACTAACAAGAAACTAAAAAGATATGATTCTAGAGTTTAAAGATTGAACCTTTCTTATTAGGCAAGAAACAAACTTAAAAATTTTGAATCAATCACATTAATTGTTAGCATTAATGTCAAAAATATGAATTAGAAATAAGAAAAAGATTTTTGAAAATCAATTTGAAATTTTCGAAAATTATGAAAGAAAAATGAAAAAGATTTGATTTTTTGAAAAAGATTTAAAAAAGATAGAGTTTTTAAAATGAAATTTTGATTTGACTCATAAGAAACAACTAATTTTGAAAAATTTTTGAAAAAGTCAACCCAAATTTTCGAAATTTTATGATAGAATAAGGGAAAGATATTTTTTTGATTTTTTTAATTTTTAATGATGAAAGAGAAAAACATCAAAAAGACTCAATGCATGAAAATTTTGGATCAAAACATGTGATGCATGCAAGAACACTATGAATGCCAAGATGAACACCAAGAACACTTTGAATGTCAAGATGAACACCAAGAACTTATTTTTGAAAAATTTTCAAGAAAAGAAAACATGCAAGACACCAAACTTAAAAATTTTCATTCTTTAGACATTAATGTTTCAAGAATGCATATGAAAAATAAGGAAACACACTAAACAAGAAAATATGAAGATCAAACAAGAAAACTGGCCAAGAACAACTTGAAGATCATGAAGAATGCAATGCATGAAATTTTCAAAAATAATTTTTTTAGAAAATTAAAAAGATGCAATTGACACCAAACTTAAAACTTGACTCTAGACTCAAACAAGAAACATCAAATTATTTTTGATTTATGATTTTGTTAATTTTTTTTGGTTTTTTCGAAAATTATTTTGGGAAAAACGAAAAAGAAGAAATATTTTTTTTTTGAAATTTTCAAAAATAAGAATAATAAAAACAAAAAGGTTAAAGTTAAAATAAAATTACCTAATTTGAGTAACAGGATGAACTGTCAGTTGTCCAAACTTGAAAAATCCCCGGCAACGGCGCCAAAAACTTGGTGCACGAAATCGTGATCGTTCATTCCCCGGAAACGGCGCCAAAAACTTGGTGCACGAGATTGTGATCATCAATGGCGCCAACAACTTGGTACGCACAATTGTAATCTCAACTCTTTATCACAACTTCGCACAACTAACCAGCAAGTGCACTGGGTTGTCCAAGTAATAAACCTTACATGAGTAAGGGTCGATCCCACGGAGATTGTCGGCTTGAAGCAAGCTATGGTCACCATGTAAATCTCAGTCAGGCGGATTCAAATGGTTATGGTGAATTGATAATAAAAACATAAATAAAATATAAATTGGGATAGAGATGCTTATGTAATTCATTGGTGAGAATTTCATATAAGCGTATAGAGATGCTTTCGTTCCTCTGAACCTCTGCTTTCCTGCTGTCTTCATCCAATCATTCCTATTCCCTTCCATGGCAAGCTTTATGTAGGGCATTACCGTTGTCAATAGCTACATCCCATCCTCTCTGTGAAAATGGTCCAATGCGCTGTCACTGCATGGCTAATCATCTGTCGGTTCTCGATCATACTGGAATAGGATATACTGTCCTTTTGCGTCTGTCACTACGCCCAGCACTCGCGAGTTTGAAGCTCGTCACAGCCATCCCTTCCCAAATCCTACTCGGAATACCACAGACAAGGTTTAGACTTTCCGGATCTCAAGAATGGCCGTCCATGGGTTCTAACTTATACCACCAAGATTCTAATATCTCGGACTCGGTCCTCTGTATTAGATATCCAAGAGATACTCGTTCTAGCTTGTTTGCATGTAGAACGGAAGTGTTTGTCAAGCACACGTTCATAGGTGAGAATGATGATGAGCGTCACATAATCATCACATTCATCATGTTCTTGGGTGCGAATGGATGTCTTAGAGAAGGAATAAGCTTGAATTGAATGGAAAAACAGTAGTACTTTGTATTAATTCATGAGGAACAACAGAGCTCCACACCTTAATCTATGGAGTGTAGAAACTCTACCGTTGAAAATACATAAGTGATAAGGTCCAGGCATTGCCGAATGGCCAGCCCCCAAAACGTGATCAAAGGATCAAAAGATAATCCAAAGATGTAAATACAATAGTAAAAAGTCCTATTTATACTAAACTAGTTACTAGGGTTTACAGAAATGAGTAAATGATGCAGAAATCCACTTCTGGGGCCCACTTGGTGTGTGCTTGGGCTGAGCATTGAACTTTACACGTGTAGAGGCTTCTCTTGGAGTTGAACGCCAGTTTATAACCTGTTTCTGGCGTTTAACTCCACTTTGCAACCTGTTTCTGGCGTTTAACTCCAGAATGCAGCATGGAACTGGCGTTGAACGCCAGTTTGCGTCATCTAAACTCGGGAAAAGTATAGATTATTATACATTTCTGGAAAGCCCTGGATGTCTACTTTCTAAAGCAATTGAGAGCGCGCCATTTGGAGTTCTATAGCTCCAGAAAATCCACTTTGAGTGCAGGGAGGTCAGAATCCAACAGCATCTGCAGTCCTTCTTCAACCTCTGAATCTGATTTTTGCTCAAGTCCGTCAATTTCAGCCAGAAAATACCTGAAATCATAGAAAAACACACACACTCATAGTAAAGTCCAAAAATGTGAATTTTAATTAAAAACTAATAAAAAATATACTAAAAACTAACTAAATGATACTGAAAACTATGTAAAAACAATGCCAAAAGCGTATAAATTATCCGCTCATCAGCATCCTTCCCCTCTATTGAGATCTCTGAAACCTTTCCGGATGAGCAATTGTTTGCCATTCAGGAAACACCATGGTTTGCAGACATTGCAAACTATAAAGCTGCAAGATTCATACCCAAGGAGTACAGCAGGCAACAAAAGAAAAAATTAATTACTGATGCAAAGTACTACCTGTGGGATGAACCATATCTCTTTAAGAGATGTGCAGACGGAATAATCCATAGGTGTGTGCCTAGAGAAGAAGCACAGAAGATCCTATGGCATTGTCATGGATCACAATATGGAAGACATTTCGGAGGTGAGCGAACAGCCACAAAAGTCCTCCAATGTGACTTCTATTGGCCCACTCTCTATAAAGACTCCCGAGAGTTTGTGCATAACTGTGACAACTGCTAGAGAGCTGGTAATCTACCTCGTAGTTACGCCATGCCTCAGCAAGGGATCTTAGAGATTGAGTTGTTTAACGTATGGTGTATTGACTTCATGGGTGCCTTTCCCACCATCATACTCAAACACTTATATTCTGGTGGCAGTTGACTATGTATCCAAATGGGTAGAGGCCATTGTAACACCCACCAATGATACTAAGACAGTGCTGAAGTTCCTCTAGAAACATATCTTCAGCAGGTTTGGTGTCCCTAGAGCACTAATCAGTGATGGGGCACTCACTTCTGCAACAAACAGCTTTACTCTGCTATGGTCCGATATGAAATTAGCCACAAGGTGGCAACTCCATATCATCCACAGACAAATGGACAAGCTGAAGTCTCTAATAGAGAACTAAAAAGAATCCTGAAACGGACTGTAAGTACCCGTAGAAAGGATTAGGTAAGAAGCTTGGATAATGCTCTGTGGGCATATAGAACAGCATTCAAGACTCCTATAGGGACCTCTCCATACCAGCTTGTATATGGTAAGGCCTGTCATCTGCCCGTGGAACTGGAGCATAAGGCCTACTGGGCAACCAGGTTCCTAAACTTTGATGCCAAATTAGCTGGAGAAAAAAGATTGCTCCAGCTGAATGAGCTAGAGGAATTCGGACTTACTGCTTTCAAAAATGCCAAGCTTTACAAAGAGAAAGCAAAAAGGTGGCATGACAGAAAGCTGTCATCTAGAGTCTTTGAACCAGGACAGAAGGTTCTGCTGTTTAGCTCTAGGCTCAGATTATTTCCCGGGAAACTAAAATCCCGATAGAAGGGACCATATGTGATTACAAGTGTGTCACCATATGGCTATGTGGAGCTTGAAGACATTGATTCTAATAAGAAGTTCATTGTTAATGGACAGAGAGTCAAGCATTATCTTGAAGGCAATGTTGAGCAAGAATGCTCAAAGCTGAGACTAGATTAAAAGCTCAGTAAGGTCCAGTTAAAGACAATAAAGAAGCGCTTATTAGGAGGCAACACAATTTTTACTTATCTATGTTAATTTTCTGTTTTCCATTTTTATTTTATGTTTTCTTTAGGATGATGATCATGTGGAGTCACAAAAATCAAAGCAAAATCAAAAACAGCATTAAAAACAGCTCACCCTGGAGGAAGAGCTTACTGGCGTTTAAACGCCAGTAAGAAGCATCAGACTGGCGTTTAACACCAGAAAGAAGCATCAAGCTGGCATTAAACGCCAGAAATAAGCTACAATCTGGCGTTTAACGCTAGAAACAAGCACCAACTTGGCGTTAAACGCCAATAAAGGGAGAAAAGCTGGTGTTTAATGCCAGAAACAAGCAGCAATCTGGCGTTAAACGCCAGGATTGCACTCTAAGGGCATTTACACACCTAAATGGAGCAGGGATGCTAAGTCCTTGACCCCTCAGGATCTGTGGGCCCCACAGGATCCCCACCTACCCCACCACACATCTCCATCTCCTCCTTTCTTTCTTCGTTTGCTCGAGGACGAGCAAACATTTTAAGTTTGGTGTGGAAAAAGCCTCGCTTTTTAATTCTCCATAACCATATGGCACCTTCCATGAGATTAGAGAAGATCAAAGAGCTATGAGGGAGGAGCAACAAAGGCAAGAAAAAGACATAGAGGAGATCAAGAGCACCGTTGGTTCTTCAAGAGGAAGAAGACGCCACCCTTACTAAGGTGGATCCGTTCCTTAATCTCCTTGTCTATTTATTTTTTTTGTTTTCGTTCTCTATGCTTTATGTTTATTTATGTTTGTGTCTTTCTTACATGATCACTAGTGTCTAGTGTCTATGCCTTAAAGCTATGAATGTCCTATGAATCCATCACCTTTCTTAAACGAAAAATATTTTTAATCACAAAAGAACAAGAAGTACATGATTTCGAATTCATCCTTGAAATTAGTTTAATTATTTTGATGTGGTGACAATACTTTTTGTTTCTCTGAATGAATGCTTGAACAGTGCATATGTCTTTTGAATTTGTTGTTTATGAATGTTAAAATTGTTGGCTCTTGAAAGAATGATGAAAAAGGAGAAATGTTATTTGATAATCTGAAAAATCATAAAATTGATTCTTGAAGCAAGAAAAAGCGGTGAAAAGCAAAAGCTTGCGAAAAAAATGGCGAAAAAAAAGAGAAAAAGAAAAAGCAATCAGAAAAAGCCAAGAGCCCTTTAAACCAAAAGGCAAGAGCAAAAATCCAATAACCCTTTAAATCAAAAGGCAAGGGTAAAATAAAAAGGATCCAAGGCTTTGAGCATTAATGGATAGAAGGGCCCAAAGGAATAAAATCCTGGCCTAAGCGGCTAAACCAAGCTGTCCCTAACCATGTGCTTGTGGCGTGAAGGTGTCAAGTGAAAAGCTTGAGACTGAGCGGTTAAAGTCGTGATCCAAAGCAAAAAAAAGAGTGTGCTTAAGAACCCTGGACACCTCTAATTGGGGAATCTAGCAAAGCTGAGTCACAATCTGAAAAGGTTAACCAAGTTATGTGTCTATGGCATTTATGTATCCGGTGGTAATACTAGAAAACAGAGTGCTTAGGGCCACGGCCAAGACTCAGAAAGTAGCTGTGTTCAAGAATCAATGTACTGAACTAGGAGAATCAATAACACTATCTAAATTATGAGTTCCCATAGATGCCAATCATTCTGAACTTCAAAGGATAAAGTGAGATAATTTATACGCTTTTTGGCATTGTTTTTAGGTAGTTTTTAGTATAATTTAATTAGTTTTTACTATGTTTTTATTAGTTTTCAAGAAAAATTCACATTTCTATACATTACTATGAGTTTGTGTGTTTTTCTGTTATTTCAAGTATTTTCTGGTTGAAATTGAGGGACCTGAGCAAAATCTGATTCAGAGGTTGAAAAAGGACTGCAGATGCTGTTAGATTCTGACCTCCCTGCACTCGAAATGGATTTTCTGGAGCTACAAAAACCTAAATGGTGTGCTCTCAATTGCGTTAAAAAGTATACATCCAGGGATTTCCAGCAATATATAATAGTTCATACTTTGCCCGAGTTTTGATGACGCAAACTGGCGTTCAAACGCCAACTTCCTGTCCTATTCTGAAGTTAAACGCCAGAAACAGGTTACAAACCAGAGTTAAATTCCACAAATAGGCTGCAACCTGGCGTTTAACTCCAAGAGAAGCCTCTACACGTGTAAAGCTTAATGCTCAGCCCAAGCACACACCAAGTGGGCCTCGGAAGTGAATTTCTGCACTATCTGCACTTAGTTACTTATTTTCTGTAACCCTAGCTACTAGTTTAGTAGAAAAACAACTTTTAGAGACTTACTATGTATCTCATGACAGTTTACACGTTTCATATTGTATTTCTGACGGCATGAGTCTCTAAACCCCATGGTTGGGGGTGAGGAGCTCTGCTGTGTTTCGATGAATTAATGCAATTACTACTGTTTTTCATTCAATCACGCTTGTTTTTATTCTATGATATTCACTCGCACTTCACTCTGATGAATGTGATGATCCGTGACACTCATCATCATTCTCACCTATGAAAGCGTGCCTGATAACCACCTCCGTTCTATCTGCATTAGCTTGAGTGTGTATCTCTTAGCCTCCTGGTTCACGATCAGAGTCTTTGTGGTATAGGCTAGAATTATTGGCGGCCATTCCTAAGATCTAGAAAGTCTAAACCTTGTCTGTGGTATTCCGAGTAGGATCTGGGAAGGGATGACTGTGACGAGTTTCAAACTCACGAGTGTTGGGCGTAGTGACAGACGCAAAAGAATCAATGGATTCTATTCCAACATGAGTGAGAACCGACAGATGATTAGCCATGCGGTGACAGCGCATTTGGACCATTTTCACTGAGAGGATGGATGGTAGCTATTGACAACGGTGATCCACCAACATACAGCTTGCCATGGAAGGAGCCTTGCGTGCATGAAGAAGAAGACAGTAGGAAAGTAGAGATTCGGAAGACAGAGCATCTCCAAATCCTCAATCTGTTCTCAATTACTGCATAACAAGTATTATTTAATTTATGCTATTTACTCCTCATAAACCCAATCACTTTTATTACTAATTTTCTAACTAAGAATTACAAAATAACCAAAGCTTGCTTCAAGCCAACAATCTCCATAGGATCGACCCTTACTCACGTAAGGTATTACTTGGACGACCCAGTGCACTTGCTGGCTAGTGGTACGAATTGTGAAAAGTGTGATTCACAATTCATGCCCCAAGGGACCTGAGCAAAATTCTGATTCAGAGGCTGAAAAAGGACTGCAGATGCTGTTGGATTCTGACCCTCCTGCACTCGAAGTGGATTTTCTGGAGCTACAGAAGCCCAATTGGCGCGCTCTCAATTCCGTTGGAAACTAGACATCCCGGGCTTTCTATCAATATATAATAGTCCATACTTTATCTGAGATTTGATGGCCCAAACTGGCGTCCAAAGACAGCCTAAAACATCTTGGCATAAAACGCCCAAACTGGCACTAGAATTGGAGTTAAACGCCCGAACTGGCACCAAAGCTGGTGTTTAACTCCAGGAACAGCCTATGCACGTGTAAAGCTCAAGGCTCATCCCAAGCACACACCAAGTGGGCCCCGGAAGTGGATTTCTGCACTATCTGAACTTAGTTACTCATTTTCTGTAAACCTAGGTTACTAGTTTAGTATAAAAACTACTTTTAGAGATTTATTTTATATCTTTTTTAATCTTATGCTATAATAGACCATTGTACACGTTTGGAGGCTAGCCTCACAGCCATGCCTAGACCTCTTCCACTTATGTATTTTTTTACAGTGGAGTTTCTACACCCCATAGATTAAGGTGTGGAGCTCTGCTGTTCTTCATGAATCAATACAATTACTACTGTTTTCTTTTCAATTCATGCCTACTTCTTCTCCAAGATATACTCTCGTACTTAATTCAGTTAAGTCATAATGAAGGGGTGACCTGTGACAATCACCCAATCTTCGTTACTCGCTTAGCCAAGATCGCGTGCCTGACAACCACAAAGCGGTCTACATGATGTTCAACGTAATCATTGGATGACAGCCGGAGTATATTCTCTTGGATATCTAATACACGGACCGAGTCCGTGAGATTAGTATCTTCGTGGTATAGGCTAGAATTATTGGCAGCCATTCCTGGGATCCAGAAAGTCTAAACCTTGTCTGTGGTATTCTGAGTAGGATCCGGGAAGGAATGACTGTGACGAGCTTCAAACTTGCAAATGTTGGGCATAAGTGACAGTGTGCAAAAGGATCAATGGATTATATTCCGACGCTAGAGGAAACCGACAGATGATTAGCCATGCGGTAGCTGTACCTGGTATTTTTCATCCGAGACGAGAAATTCGACAGTTGATTAGCCGTGTAGAAACTGTAGAGGACCATTTTCACTGAGAGGATCTTATAGCTTGCCATGGAAGGAAGTAACACATGGTTGGAAGAAGGCAATAGGAAAGCTGAGGTTCAGAAGCAACAAAGCATCTCCAGACGCTTATCTGAAATTCCCACCAGTGAATTACATAAGTAACTTTATCTTATTTTATGTTTTATTTATATTTTAATTATCAGACCTCATAACCATTTGAATCCGCCTAACTGAGATTTACAAGATGACCATAGCTTTCTTCAAACCGACAATCTCCGTGGGATCGACCCTTACTCACGTAAGGTTTATTACTTGGACGACCCAGTGCACTTGCTGCTTAGTTGCACGGAGTTATGAGAAAAGTGTGAGACCACGATTCCGCGTACCATTGTTGTCCACTTTCGTCCTCTCTGACCAGTGCTGAGGCTACTGCCCGATTTCCTACTGCGAGGTACAATACAAGTGGTTCTCCTTCCCGTGGCCGAATTAGAATAGGTGGTTGTCCCAGGAACCTTTTGAAATCATGGAAAGCCTGCTTGCACTCCGTTGTCCATTCAAACCTCTTTCCCTTTCTTAGAGTGGCGTAGAAGGGGAGAGATCTTATTGCTGATTCGGCTAGAAATCTGGACAAGGCTGCCAATCTTTCGTTCAGTTGTTGCACCTCTTTGACACAGCTCGGACTTTTCATGTCGATTATGGCCTGGCACTTATCCGGGTTTGCTTCTATTCCTCTCTGTGTGAGCATGAATCCCAGAAATTTGCCGGCTTCTACTGCGAAGGTGCATTTTGCTGGATTAAGTCTCATGCCATGCTTACGTATGGTTTTGAGCACTTATGCGAGATTGGATAGTAATGTCTCCTCGCTTTGTGTTTTTACTAACATGTCGTCCACATATACTTCCATAAGTTTCCCAATATGGTCTACGAAGACCTTGTTCATTAATATTTGATACGTGGCTCCTACGTTTTTGAGTCTGAATAGCATGACGATGTAGCAGTAGTTTGCTTTTGGGGTTATGAATGAGGTTTTTTCTTAATCGGGTGGATACATCGGGATTTGATTGTATCCCAAATAAGCGTCCATAAACGAGAGGTATTTGTATCTGGAGGAAGCATCCACTAGGGTGTCGATACTTGGAAGTGGATAGGGATCTTTTGGGAAAGCTTTGTTGAGATCGGTATAGTCGGTGCACATCTGCCACTTCCCATTTAATTTCTTTACTAGGACAACGTTGGCAAGCCATAGTGGGTATTTGACTTCTCTTATGAATCCTGCCTCTAGTAGAGCTTGCACCTGCTCTTCCACAGCTTGGGATCTTTCTGGTCCGAGCTTTCTGCGTCTCTGCTGTACTGGCCGAGATCCTGGGTATACTGCCAGTTTGTGGCACATTAGTTTGGGGTCTATGCCCGGCTTGTCTGTGGCCTTCCATGTGAAGAGGTCAACATTATCTCTTAAGAATTGTATGAGGGACTCCTTTACATCTCCTTTTAGGATTCTGCCAATGTTGGTTGTTTTATCTGGGACATCTCTGATATGGACTTTTGCTATCTTGCCTTCAGGTTGTGGACGAAGTTCTTCCCGCCCTCGAACTCCCCCGGGTTCGATGGTGTGGATTTCCTCTCTTTTACCTCTGAGGTTCAGACTTTCATTGTAACAGCGGCGTGCTATTTTCTGGTCTACTTTTATCGTAGCGATTCCTTCAGTAGTTGGGAACTTCATGCACAGATGTGGAGTCGAGACTACTGCGCCGAGCTGATTTAGCGTTGTCCAACCTATCAGGGCGTTGTAGGTTGTACTTACGTCGACCACGATGTAATCTATGATGAGCGTCCTTGACCGGTTTCCTTTTCCAAAGGTTGTGTGTAGTGAAATGTATCCAAGTGGTTGGATTGGAGTGTCTCTTAGCCCGAATAAGCTGTTCGGATATCCTCTGAGTTCTTTTTCCTCTAGGCTGAGTTTGTCGAAAGCGGTTTTGAACAATATGTCAGCCGAGCTTTCCTGGTCCACCAGTGTGCGGTAGAGATTAGCATTGGCCAATATGATAGTGATGACCATGGGATCATCATGTCTCGAGATGACGCCAGCTACGTCCTCTTTAGTGAAAGTGATAGTAGGGAGGTCGGGTACTCCTTCTCCTCCATCGACATGATATACTTCTTTAAGATGTCTTTTGCGAGATGATTTAGAGATTCCTCCTCCTACAAATCCTCCGTGTATCATGTGGACATGTCTTTCCGGGGTACGAGGTGGTCATTCAGTTCGCCCAACCTCGTCGTCCCTTCTTCTTTTTCTTGGATCATCTGCTTTGCTGGCTAATTACCGATCTAGTCTTCCCTCTCTAACCAATTTTTCTATGACATTCTTCAAATCGAAGCACTCGTTGGTGGGATGTCCATAGATTAGATGGTATTCACAGTATTTTGTCTGATTTCCTCCTCCTTTTTTGCTTTTGAGTGGGCGAGGTGGGGGTATCTTTTCAGTATGGCATACTTATCGATAAACATCTATAAGAGACACCCGAAGAGGGGTGTAACTGTGGTATTTCTTGATCTTTTCTCTATGCTGATCTTCTTTTTTCTTGGATTCTTTGTCCTTATCTCGGGAGGAGTAGGGGAATCTGGACTTTGAGGTCTCTCCTAGTCAAGAGTTTTCCTCCATGTTGATGTATTTCTCTGCTCGTTCTTGTACTTCGTTCAGAGATGTAGGATGTTTTTTCGATATGGAGTGACTAAAAGGTCCTTCTTGTAAGCCATTGATGAGACCCATAATGGCTGCTTCTGTTGGCAGACTTTGTATGTCCAGACATGCTTTGTTGAATCTTTCCATGTAGCTGCGAAGACTTTCCCGATCTCCTTGCTTGATCCCTAATAGGCTCGGGGCATGTTTGGTTCTGTCCTTCTAGATGGAGAATCTAGCTAGAAACTTCTTGGCTAAGTCGTCAAAGCTTGAGATGGACCTAGGGGGCAGATTGTCGAAACCACTTAATTGCTGTCTTCGTTAAGGTAGTCGGGAAGGCTTTGCATCAAACCGCATCTGAGGCGTCAGTGAGATACATTCTACTTCTGAAATTACTAAGATGATGGCTGGGATCTGATGTGCCATCGTACGGAGTCATGTCAGAGGGTTTAAAGTCTTTTGGGATTTTGGCCTTCATGATCTCTTTGATGAATGGGTCTTGGTCCTTGCGGGGGTTGTCTTCGTGACTGGATCGAGTGGTTTTAGCTTTGAGATCGGCTTCAAGCTTTAGGAGCTTGTCTTCTAATTCTCCGCATCGCCTAGCTTCCCTTTGTAGGTCTCTCTCGGCTTCCCGTTGATATTCAACCTCTTTTTTGAGTTGTTTTAGTCGATCTTGAAGTGCCTCCATGACTCCTGTGTTTGGCAAATTTTTGTTTTTGTTAGGCTGAGAAGTATCGTCTGGTGTGACTTCCGCATTCTTATGCGGCGTTCTGTTCTCTAAATCAAAATTGTGGTCGTTGTCAAGGTTGTCCGCCATGATGATGGGATGACTTCCAGGTTCCCCGGCAACGGCGCCAATGTTCCGAGGGTTACCTGAAACTGTGGGTCGATCTCGGACGAGATCTTTTGTACTGATCGGAGCTGATGTGTCCGACTTGTTGATGGTGGCCGGAGCTGTCATGTCCGACTTGTTGGACATGGTGATGGTGCTGATCCTTCGTCAGCGGAGGGTGGTGGTACCTGCAAGGGACTCCGATGCTTAAGTTAGCAAGGGTATTAACCATGTTTTTTGTAGAATCAGAGTATGAGTTATACCTGGGTACTCTAATGTATTTATATTAGTGTGGAGTGACCTTCTTGGAGATAAGATAGTTATCTTATCTTATCTTATTTTTGAGTGAAGTCATCTTTATCTTCTGGGGGGCCACCCTTATCTTCCTGGGCTTTAGTTGCCATTAGATTGGGCTATGTCCCTTTATTTTGGCCCTTTTTGGGCTTCTTCATGATGATTTGGCCGAACTCTTTAAGAAGAGGTCGGGTAATCCTAACCTGAAGAGGTGGTCGACTTATCATCAATCAGCTCGGGTCGGACAGCTTGACCTAGGGTATGAACACACACCAAGTTTTATCACATGCATACAAGGAGAAGCAAAGTTCACCACCCATTTTAGAATTGAAGCCACTCCCTTCAACACTCAAATATGCATTCCTTGGTCCCAGGGATACTCTCCCAATGATCATCAATTCTTCATTGAGTGTACAAGAAGAGAAAGAACTTATCAAAGTGCTTCAAACTCATAAATCAGCCATTGGATGGACTACCAATGATCTAAAGGGAATTAGTCCAATAATGTGCATGCATAAAATTTTGCTAGAGGAGAATGCAAAGCCGGTGGTACAACCTCAAAGAAGACTCAACCCAACCGTGAAAGAGATGGTTCAAAAAGAAGTGCTCAAGTTGTGGGATGTTGGAATTATATACCCAATCTTAGATAGTTCGTGGGTTAGTCCAATGAAAGTAGTGCCTAAGAAAGGTGGAGTCACTGCGGTGGCTAATGAAAGAAATGAATTTATTCTAACCAGAACAGTTAGAGGACGGAGGATGTGCATAGATTACAGAAGGCTTATTGATGCAATAAGAAAAGATCATTTTTCACTCATTTTCATTGATAAAATGGTGGAAAGACTTGCTGGACATGCATATTATTGTTTCCTTCATGGATACTTTGGTTACAATCAAATTGTGATAGACCCAAAAGATCAAGAGAAGACATCATTCACTTGCCCATTTGGGGTTTTTGCATATAGGCACATGCCCTTTAGACTTTGCAATGCACCCGCCACATTCTAAAGGTGTCTGCTATCCATTTTCTCCGATATGGTTGAGAAATTCATAGAGGTTTTCATGGATGACATTTTAGTATTTGGTAGTTTATTTGATAATTGCCTACACCACCTTGCCTTGGTTTTTAAAAGATGTAAGGAAACAAACTTGGTTTTAAATTGGGAGAAGTGCCACATTATGGTGATAGAGGGCATTGTTCTTGGATATGAGATTTCAAAACAAGGCATAAAGGTGGACAAAGCTAAGGTGGAGGTTATTGAAAGATTACGACCACCTAGCAATGTCAAGGCAATTCGAAGTTTTTTGGGCCATGCTGGATTCTATTGAAGGTTCATTAAAAATTTCTCAAAGATTGCCAAACTTTTGAGCAATCTCTTAGCATCTGAACAACTTTTCAATTTTGAGAAGGAATATCTATTAGCTTTTGAAACACTTAAGGCAAGGCTTACTTCTGCACCTATTTTAGCACCACCAATTTAGGGCCCAACATTTAAATTTATGTGTGATGCTAGTGACCTTACAATTGGTGTGGTACTAGGATAGAGGCAAGATAAGCTCTTGCAATGCTATATAATATGCTAGTAGAGTGTTGAATGAGGCCCCAAAAAAACTATACAACCACTGAAAAGAAATTGTTAGCCGTTGTCTTTGCCTTTGATAAGTTTAGGTCATATTTGATTGGCTCCAAAGTCATTGTATATACTGATCATGCTGCATTGAAATATCTCTTGACTAAACTAGAAGCAAAACCAAGACTCATCGGATGAATTCTTCTACTTCAAGATTTTGATATTGAAATAAGAGATAGGAGAGGCTCAGAAAATCAAGTAGCAGATCATCTATCAAGGCTCATATAACACCCCGACTCTCCACAGAATTATTCTCAGAAATTTTGTGATGAGAAATTCGATAAAATATCTAAGAATCACCTCATCATAAAATAATAAGGCAGATTTAGATTTAATCAGTGAAAAGAATATATATGTCGTGAGAGATAAAAGCGTGTTCTAAGCTGAAAATCGTACCAAACAAACTCTACCCTTTCATAATCAAACCGGTTTTTTCCTCCATTATAAAGCCACGGTTTTCTTTTTTCTTTCACCATATTTTTCTATCAAACATCATAAACACCATATCTTTAATTATTCATTATTTTTCCTTCCTCCGTTGCAAAGTAACGATTTTTCTTTTCCTTCTCCCGGTTCAACCAAACCAAGCTTCCTTTAACTAAACCAAAGCCCAAGAAAACTCTGATTAAACCCGTTCCCTCTTCCCCTCTCACAACCAAATGGCATTTCAGGGAGAACCATGGTCACCTCTTCATGCAATGAATGCTGTGATGTGGTGTTGCAAAAGGAGGAAGTCATGAAGCCTTGCTGCACCAGCTCACCTTTTTCCACTACCAATAGGTATAGGTAGATAAGTCCAGCCTTTCAATTCCTCTAAAAACCAAACAAAGACAAAAAAAAGGAAGAAAAAGTGGCGATTGATCAAGGACGAGAAGGAGAAAATGTCAACAGGATCATCATCATCATCTGTGTACATCACCATCAAGAAGGAAGAAGAGGACCATCGTAGGAGCTGCTACCCGACGCCAAAAAAGAAACCCTACCCCTTTTTCTTTCTGATTCCCTTGGTGTTTTTCTTGGTAGGTAAGAATAAGTAACTCTGTGCTTTGTTGTTCTTCCTAATTCGAAGGTTTTACCCTTGTTAAGCTTCAATTTCTTTAATTGATGACCAAAAAAATCAAATTCATCACATCACAAGAATAAGACTCCTTCTGTTGCTCTATGTGAAGCTCAGCCATTTAGCCCTGTGAACTGAAAAAATTCTTTAATTCCGTTTGTTAGGATTTTCTGATTTAAAGTAGCAAATGACAGACCTTGGTTTGTGAATTCTCAAAGAAAGGTAAGGGATAGAATAGATAGAAGGTTACTTTTGTTACTGAGCTTGATAGTATGGATTGATGAATTACTGTATGTTTAAATGATGATGATTACTGAATTATGATGGGTATGATTGATGATGAGCCTCTATGAAAAACTCTGTTTAGGATGGTGCAAAAAAATATATGTTCAATTAAGTATATGAGAATTTGTAAAAAGGTGAATTGATGAGTTTAAACTCCTGAGGCCATGTTGATCACTTTAGCAGCTTTGGTTAGTCGAAAGAGGTATAGAATTATGGTTTTAGAGGAATTTTAGGCTTAAATAAAAAATTTGGTATGTGAGGTTATCAAAATACTTAATGCATAATTTTCTACATATTTGGCAGTAACTTAGAATAAAAACTGGGAGCAATCTAGACATGATTTTTGGTGTAAATTATTTTTCTACTAAACTTCAAGAAGTCAAAATTTCTCGATAAAAATTTCATAAAATTTGGCCAAGTGGTTTGGAAGAGGTGAATTTTTGAAATTTCGTGGTTTTGCTGCAGAATTTTCTGATTTTCTGGTTCTACAGTATCAACTTCTAGCCACTAGAACTTTTGACTTATTTGGCATTTTAAGTTACTTCGAAAGGTATTTCAAAGATCTGTGAGTATACTTTAATTGAGTACAAGTTTCATGTCCAAAGCTATTTGTTAGAGTTAATTATGTCTCTTGGAAGCTGGGCTGTTCGCAGAAAATTCAAAAAATTCAGAACCAAACGAAGTGCTATGAACCTGGAACTTATTTTTCCTAAAACTTAGGTGTGTAGAGTGTATCCTCACCAAAATCTAGAAGTAACGGATTAGAATTGAATTTATTATAGATTTTTCAAAAATTGAGCTGCCTGCTGTACTTTTCTGACTCTTCTTAAGTGCAGCAGCAGATTTTTATTGAATTTGTTATCAAATTCAATTCTAATCCAAATAGGAAAAAAGTTTGATTTAGATCCAAAGGGTAAGTTCAAATTTGGCAGCATGTATGAACATAGTTAAACATAGTTCAAATTTGGTAGCATGTATGAACATAGTTAAACAAAAGTGTGTAATTTGTCCCTAAGATACATTGAAAGTTAAAGTGTGATGCGGAGGTACGCCTAGTTTTATGGTGATACGGAGTTACGTTTAGCTACTTGGTGATGCGGAGGTATGCTTAGCTGTAAGATGATGTGGAGGAATAATAAAAAGAAAAGAAAATGAGAAATGAAGAATGGAAAAGATACTTAGAGGAAAAGAAAGAGAAATAATGAATGAAATAAATAATTGAGAATTGTATGTTGAATGGGACTTTGTGCCAAACTGCTAATGCGAAAGTGTGCACCTAACTGATAGTCTAAGGTTGCTAATGCCGGAATGTTCGCCTAACTGATAGCACTATTTCTTACTGTGATGTACATTAAAATGTTATTATGATGTGGCCTAACTGACATGGGTAACCGTGATGCCAAGGTATCCTAATTGACATGGGTTCACCCATGATGATACCAATGTGTCTAACTGACACAGTAAGAAACCATATTTAAGGTTTTCTCCGAGTAACGTCAGGTTGCGGGTAGAAAACCAATGCATGAGCTCATGACCTGCACTAGGAATATGCATGCATCATAAATTGTTTGCGCATTTGATTATGGTTGTTTACAGTTCATTCTTTCTGTTATGTGCTATCTACTTCTTATTAATCTTTTATTCCCTGATCCTTGTCTGTATTTTTAGAATTATATGATTTAACTTTCTCTAAAGATTAGAATAAGCTAGTAAAGGTAGGAATAATAGTCAGAAAATAGCGTAGTAACGACATTGATCCCAAAGAAAGATACCGAGAAAGAGTTATGTCAGAACCCGTGATGCGGAAGTAGCTGAGAGACTTAACAAGCGAATTATTACAACAGAGCCAAAACTCTAGGTTTCATGAGAGAGATGCGTTTTCCCCACAGATGGAGGATTTCAATTTGACTACCGCCATTGGAGATATACTCAGAGAGGTACCAGAAGAGCATGTGTTATCGGACCCTATAGGAGATGCTTGAGACTATTCCTGAGATGATGCCTGCAGACTTATGCCTGATGGTGAAAAGAATATAGGATAGATGGTCTTTATTCTTTAGACTTTGATTTTCCTCACTTTTGTAGCATCTTTGAGTGGTAGGACTTGATATTTTTTTTCTTTTCTTTTGTTAGTCCAGGTACCAGCTTAGGAGTTTTTTATATGAACCAGGTATCTAGAAAGTGGTCAGTTGTATATGATCCGGATTCTAATTCCGAATGACAGTGACATTCCTCTGATTCAAAAGAGAGTGAGATGCCAAAACTGTTTAGAATTACAATAGGTAAACCCTACTTTAAGAAGAGACATGAGCATAACTGAACTCTCACCTCTCATGCAAATTCACATCTTAATCATATATTAATTTTGGTTGCTTGAGGACAAGCAACAATTCAAGTTTGGTGTTGTGATGCGTGAGCATCTTCTCTATCTTTTCCTAGTGAATTTGCATTCAAATTCTCGAGTTTAATCAAGGTTTAAATATCTTTAAGCCACTATGGATGCTACTTTCAGTTGTATGCAATTCTATTTATTTCATGTAGCATTTGGATGGATTTGACGAAGTTTTGTACAAAAAAAGAAGAAAGCGAATGATGCTGTCAACCTCGACCTCCTTGCACGCACACAAAAATAACTTGAGCTACAAAGGTCAAATTGACGTGATTCTAGCGGCCTTGGAAAGCTAACTTTCAGAGCTTTCCAACGATATATAATCGTATACCCTTTCGTACGGACCACGTCATGCCAAACTTAAGGAAGCTCATGTTTCGTGCCAACTCAAAAGCCCCAAGGAAATCGTGCTGCCATCTCCACAACTCAAGTTCGGTGCCAACACAAGAACTCCAAGAAAGGCTACGCACCAATCCATGGCAAACATGGATTCTTCCAAGTTTGGTGCCAAACTTGGATTCTTCCATGAAAAAGAGAAGGTCAGCAAAAAACAATCCAACCTCTACCCCCAACAAGCAAGGTGAATTAAGTTAACCACAATAAAAGAAAGCTTATTAGGAGGAATTTATATCAGGGGGCAGTAATTTTCACCTCTCCCCCTTGGAGACATTTCTTTTAACCAACTGGAAGAAGAGGAAGAAAATTTAACAATCAAGTGTCAAGCTAGTGACATTAAAGAAGCGCTTGTTGGGAGGCAACCCAACTACTAGTATCCTTGGTTTCGCAGTTGCTTTGGTTTTAATTTTATAGTTATTTTGATTTTAGCATTATAGTTATTTTAGTTCTGGTTTAAAATTACTTTATCTCAATTTATTTTTTTTGAATTTTTTCATGTTTTACATGTTTTTGGTCATGCAGAGTGATTAGAACAGGAACAGGAGCCATTAAAAGGAATTTTCGACACCCTGAAGTTTTTCTTTGCTTGGGGACAAGCAAACTTTTAGGTTTGGTGTTGTAGAGCATGCTCTCTGTTTACCTTATCATTAGTGGCACCATGGGGAGATGAATGTTCTTCATGGAGGAGCACACCAGCATAACTGACGTGGTTGAGATCCTTTCATTCTATTTCCCTTCCGTTCTTTTTTTGTTGGCTTCTGTTTTCTGTTGCTTTGATTGCTTGTATAATCTTTAGTACTTTTAGTTCTTAGATTTAGTTTCATTCTCTTATTTGCTTTTAGTTAAAAAAATTTCTTT
This sequence comes from Arachis ipaensis, assembly GCF_059453495.1. Classification (NCBI taxonomy): domain Eukaryota; kingdom Viridiplantae; phylum Streptophyta; class Magnoliopsida; order Fabales; family Fabaceae; genus Arachis; species Arachis ipaensis. The sequence continues at coordinate 67,069,626 of NC_142442.1, read as the reverse complement.
TGTCTCATGTACTGCTCATTGAGCTTGAATATAAAAAGAAAAAAAATGATGTAATGCATGAGTATGAGAGTTTATAACAGAAAGTAGTATCATTTAATCAAATGTGGTGGTGTTCTCTGTAATTCTGAATGCATGACACGAATCGTGCATGTTTTAATTTGAATCAAGGGATGTTGATGTATAGGGAACAGGAGTTTAGAGAACTATTATGAATTTCCTGCAGTTAGTGCAAGTTGATCCTTGAAGCAAAAAAGAAACCACAAGGAAAAAATTAAATAAATAAAAAGCAAGGTCCAAGGCTCTGAGCATCAATGACTAGGGAGGTCGGACATGATTAAAAGCTCAAAGAGTTACTTTCCTAGTCATATGCTTGTAATGTTCTTGTGTCAAGTAATCCTTGAGACAGAACATTTAGAGTCGAGATCAAATGCATTTACCAGAGTATGCTAAAGGCTTTGAGCACCACTGTCTGGGAGTAGCTGAAAGAAGAATCAGAACTTCAAGAGAGTTCCCAAGTTAAGTGCTTGTGGTGTTCTTGTGTCAATTAACCTTTGAGACAGAACATTTAAAGTCACGGCTAGGCTCAAGGTGCAAAGCACCAGTTAATTGAGAATAAAAGGATATCTGCTGTGTTCAAGGATTAAACTAAAGTATAACGATCAGAGAATTCATAATATGATCTGAATTCTAATTCCAAATGACAGTGACATTCCTCTAATTCAAAAGAGAGTGAGATGCCAAAACTATTCAGAATTACAATAGGTAAACCCCACTTTAAGAAGAAACATGAGCATAACTGAACTCTCACCTCTCATGCAAATTCACATCTTAATCATGTATTAGTTTTGGTTGCTTGATGACAAGCAACAATTCAAGTTTGGTGTTGTGATGCGTGAGCGTCTTTTCTATCTTTTCCTTGCAAATTTGCATTCAAATTGTTGAGATTAATCAAGATTTAAATATCTTTAAGTAACTATGGATGCTACTTTAAGTTGTGTGCAATTCTATTTATTTCATGTAGCATTCGGATGGATTCGATGGAGTTTTGTAGCAGAAAAGGAAGAAAGCGAATGATGTTGTCAACCCCGACCTCCTTGCACTTAAACAGAAATAACTTGAGCTACTGAGGTCCAATTGACGTGATTAACGTGGCATTAGAAATCTAATTTCCAGCACTTTTCAGTGATATATAATAGTATACTCTTTTCTTCCATTTCTTATGGACTACTTCACAACAAACTTGATTAAGCTCAAGCTTGGCACCAACTCAAAAGCCCCAAGTAAATCGTGCTGCCATCTCCATGCCGAACTTGAGTTTACTCAAGTTTGGCGCCAACACTAAAACTCCAAAGAAAGGCTTTGCACCAATCCATGCAAAACATGGATTCTTCCAAGTTTGGCGCCAAACTTGGATTCTTCCATGAAAAAGAGAAGGTCAGCAAAAAACAATCCAACCTCTACCCTAACAAGCAAGGTGAATCAAGTTAACCACAATTAAAGAAAGCTTGTTAGGAGGAATTTATATCAGGGGGTACTAATTTTCACCTCTCCCCCCTTGGAGACATTTTTTTTAACGAACTGGAAGAAGAGGAAGAAAATTTAACAATCAAGTGTCAAGCTAGTTACATTAAAGAAGCGCGTGTTGGGAGGCAACCAAACTACTAGTATCCTTGGTTTCACAGTTGCTTTGGTTTTAATTTTATAGTTATTTTGATTTTAGCATTATAGTTATTTTAGTTCTGGTTTTAAATTACTTTATCTCAATTTTTTTTTATTTTGAAGTTTTTCATGTGTTTTGTCATGCAAAGTGATTGGAACAGGAACAGGAGCAATTAAAAGGAATTTTTGACACCCTGAAGTTTTTCTTTGCTTGGGGACAAGCAAACTTTTAGGTTTGGTGTTGTGGAGCGTGCTCTCTGTTTACCTTATCATCAGTGGCACCATGGGGAGATGAATGTTCTTCATGGCGGAGCACACCAGCATTACTTAGGTGGTTGAGATCCTTTCATTCTATTTCCCCTTCTGTTCTTATTTTGTTGGCTTCAGTTTTCTGTTGCTTTAATTTTCTGCATGATCTTTAGTACTTTCAGTTCTTAGATTTAGTTTCATTCTGTTATTTTCTTTTAGTTAAAAAAAATCCTTTTAGCTCATGTACCGCTCATTGAGGTTGAGTATAAAAAGAAAAAAATGATGTAATGCATGAGTAAGAGAGTTTATAATAGAAAGTAGTCTCATTTAATCAAATGTGGTGGTGTTTTCTGTGATTCTGAATGCATGACACGAACCGTGCATGTTTGAATTTGGATCAAGGGATGTTGATGTATAAGGGACTGGAGTTTAAAGAACTATTATGAATTTCCTTAAGTTAGTGCAAGTTGATCCTTGAAGCAAAAAAGAAACAGCAAAGAAAAAAATTAAATAAATAAAAAGCAAGGTCCAAGGCTCTGAGCATCAATGACTAGGGAGGTCAGACATGATTAAAAGCTCAAAGAGTTGTTTTCGAAGTCATATGCTTGTAATATTCTTGTGTCAAGTAATCCTTGAGGCAAAACATTTAGATTCGAGAGCAAATGCATTTAGCAGTGTATGCCAAAGGCTTTGAGCACCACTGTCTGGGAGTAGCTGAAAGAAAAATCAGAACTTCAAGAGAGTTTCCCAATTAAGTGCTTGTGGTGTTCTTGTGTCAATTAACCCTTCAGACAGAACATTTAAAGTCACGGCTAAGCTCAAGGTGCAAAGCACTAGTTAATTGAAAATTAAAGGATATCTACTGTGTTCAAGGATTAAACTGAAGTATAAAGATAAGAGAATTCATAATATGATCTGAATTCTAATTCCAAATGACAGTGACATTCCTCTGATTCAAAGGAGAGTGGGATGCCAAACCTGTTCAGAATTACAATAGGTAAACCCCACTTTAAGAAGAAACATGAGCATAACTGAACTCTCACCTCGCATGCAAATTCACATCTTAATCATGTATTAGTTTTGGTTGCTTGATGACAAGCAACAATTCAAGTTTGCTGTTGTGATGCGTGAGAATCTTCTCTATCTTTTCCTAGTGAATTTGCATTCAAATTGTTGAGTTTAATCAAGATTTAAATATCTTTAAGCCTCTATGGATGCAACTTTGAGTTGTGTGCAATTCTGTTTATTTTAGGTAGCATTCAGATGGATTTGACGGAGTTTTGTAGCAGAAAAGGAAGAAAGCAAATGATGCTACCAACCCCGACCTCCTTGCACTCAAATATAAATAAATTGAGCTACAAATATTCAATTGACGTGATTTCAGCAGCATTAGAAAGTTAACTTCTAGGGCTTTCCAATGCTATATAATAGTATACCCTTTTCTTCCATTTAGTACGGACCATTTCATGTCAAACTTGAGGAAGGTCAAGTTTGGCGCCAACTCAAAAGCCCCAAGGAAATCGTGCTGCCATCTCCACGCCGAACTTGAGTTTACTCAAGTTCGGCACCAACACAAGAACTCCAAAGAAAGGCTATGCACCAATCCATGCCAAACTTGGATTCTTCCATGAAAAAGAGAAGGTCAGCAAAAAATAATCTAACCTCTACCCCAACAAGCGATGTGAATCAAGTTAACCACAATAAGAGAAAGCTTGTTAGGAGAAATTTATATCAGGGGGCACTAATTTTCACATCTCCCCCCTTGGGGACATTTCTTTTAACCAACTGGCAGAAGAGGAAGAAAATTTAACAATAAAGTGTCAAGCTAGTGACATTATAGAAGTGCTTGTTAGGAGGCAACCAAACTACTAGTATCCTTGGTTTCGCAGTTGCGTTGGTTTTAATTTTATAGTTATTTTGATTTTAGCATTATAGTTATTTTACTTCTGGTTTTAAATTACTTTATCTCAATTTATTTTTTTTTTTGAATTTTTTCATGTTTTACATGTGTTTTGTCATGTAGAGTGATTAGAACAGGAACAGGAGCAATTAAAAGGAATTTTTGACACCCTAACGTTTTTCTTTGTTTGGGGACAAGCAAACTTTTAAGTTTGGTGTTGTGGAGCGTGCTCTCTGTTTACTATATCATCAGTGGCACCATGGGAGATGAATGTTCTTCATGGCGGAGCACACCAGCATAACTGAGGTGGTTGAGATCCTTTCATTCTATTTCCCCTTCCATTCCTATTTTGTTGGCTTCTGTTTTCTGTTGCTTTTATTGCCTGCATGATCTTTAGTACTTTCAGTTCTTAGATTTAGTTTCATTCTGTTATTTGCTTTTAGATAAAAAAAATTCCTTTTGTCTCATGTACCGCTCACTGAGCTTGAATATAAAAAGAAAAAAAATGATGTAATGCATGAGTAAGAGAGTTTATAACAAAAAGTAGTCTCATTTAATCAAATGTGGTGGTGTTCTCTGTGATTCTGAATGCATGACATGAACCATGCATGTTTGAATTTGAATCTAGGGATGTTGATGTATAAGGAACAAGAGTTTAGAGAACTATTATGAATTTTCTGAAGTTAGTGAAAGTTGATCCTTGAAGAAAAAAATAAATAGCAAAGAAAAAAATTAAATAAATAAAAAGCAAGGTCCAAGGCTCTGAGCATCAATGACTAGGGAGGTCAGACATGATTAAAAGCTCAAAGAGTTGTTTTCCTAGTCATATGCTTGTAATGTTCTTGTGTCAAGTAATCCTTGAGGTAGAACATTTAGAGTCGAGATCAAATGCATTTAGCAGAGTATGCCAAAGGCTTTGAGTACCACTGTCTAGGAGTAGCTGAAAGAAAAATCAGAACTTCAAGAGAGTTCTCCAGTTAAGTGCTTGTGGTGTTCTTGTGTCAATTCACCCTTGAGACAGAACATTTAAAGTCACGGCTAGGCTCAAGGTGCAAAGCACCAGTTAATTCAGAATTAAAGGATATCTGTTGTGTTCAAGGATTAAACTGAAGTATAAAGATCAGAGAATTCATAATATGATCCGGAATCAAAATCCAAATGACAGTGACATTCCTCTGATTCAAAGGAGAATGAGATGCCAAAACTGTTTAGAATTACAATAGGTAAACCCCAGTTTAAGAAGAGACATGAGCATAACTGAACTCTCACTTCTCATGCAAATTCACATATTAATCATGTATTAGTTTTGGTTGCTTGATGACAAGCAATAATTCAAGTTTGGTGTTGTGATGCGTGAGCATCTTCTCTATCTTTTCCTAGTGAATTTGCATTCAAATTATTGAGTTTAATCAAGATTTAAATATCTTTAAGCCACTATGGATGCAACTTTGAGTTGTGTGCAATTCTGTTTATTTCAGGTAGCATTCGGTTGGATTTGACGGAGTTTTGTAGCAGAAAAGGAAGAAAGCGAATGATGCTGCCAACCCCGACCTCCTTGCACTCAAATATAAATAACTTGAGCTACAGATGTCCTATTGACGTGATTTCAACAGCATTAGAAAGCTAACTTCCAGAGTTTTCTAACGATATATAATAGTATACCCTTTTCTTCCATTTCGTACGGATCATTTCACGCCAAACTTGAGGAAGATCAAGTTTGGCGCCAACTCAAAAGCCCCAAGGAAATCGTGCTACCATCTCCACGCCGAACTTGAGTTTACTCAAGTTCGGCACCAACACAAGAACTCCAAAGAAAGGTTACCCACCAATCCTTGCCAAACTTGGATTCTTCCAAGTTTGGTGCCAAACCTGGATTCTTCCATGAAAAAGAGAAGGTCAGCAAAAAATAATCCAACCTCTACCCCCAACAAGCAAGGTGAATCAAGTTAACCATAATAAAATAAAGCTTGTTAGGGGGAATTTATATCAGAGGGCACGAATTTTAACCTCTCCCCCCTTTTGAGACATTTCTTTTAACCAACTAGAAGAAAAGGAAGAAAATTTAACAATCAAGTGTCAAGCTAGTGACATTAAAGAAGCACTTGTTAGGAGGAAACCCAACTACTAGTATCCTTGGTTTCACAGTTGCTTTGGTTTAATTTTATAGTTATTTTGATTTTAGCATTATATTTTTTTTGTTTGGTCATGCAGAGTGATTAGAACAGGAACAGGAGCAATTAAAAGGAATTTTTGACACCCTGAAGTTTTTCTTTGCTTGGGGACAAGCAAACTTTTAAGTTTGGTATTGTGGAGCGTGCTCTCTGTTTACCTTATCATCAGTGGCACCATGGGGACATGAATGTTCTTCATGGAGGAGCACACCAGCATAACTGAGGTGGTTGAGATCTTTTCATTCTATTTCCTCTTCCGTTCTTATTTTGTTGGCTTCTGTTTTCTGTTGCTTTGATTGCCTACATGATCTTTACACTACAAGAAAATAGAATATTTGTAACAAAAACTTTGTAACAAATTTAAAATTGTTACAAAAAATAATTTTTTTGTAACAAAAATTAGTAATTGTTACAAAATAATAATGTTTTGTAACAACAATACAATTTGTTACAAAACGTTTTGATATTTTGTAACTACTTGATTTTTTTATTACAAATTATATTGATTTTTCTAACGAACCAGTGTTTTGTTGCAAAATTTTAAAATATTTTGTAACAAAAGATGAAGTTGTTGCAAAAGTTTAAAATATTTTGTAACAAAATATCCATTTGTTTTAAAAACTCCAATTATTTTGTAACAAAAAAATTAATTTGTCACAAAATTCAATATTGTGTGTAACAAATTATTTGTTTGTCACAAAATACAAGAATTTTTGTAACTAAAAAAAATTATTTTAAAATGTTAAAATCTTTAAGATAATTTTATTTTATTTTAAAAATTTTATTTTTTAAAATATTATTTATGTTAATTAATTATTTTTTATAAAAAAATTAAAGATTAAATGATTTATTTTTAAAAGTGATATATATTATTTTATATTTTTTTATAAAATTAATATATAATTTTACTAATAATTAAGTTTTAAATGTTGATTAAAAATTAACTTTTTAAATTAAAAAAATTAATTATTAAACATAAATAAAAATAATTAAAATTTAAAAATAAAAACAAATATAAAAGTAAAAATTTTAATTTTATCCCTCACTTTTATTATTTTTCATTCTGCTGTTTGCTGTCCTTGTCAATTTAAATAAAATTTTGAAAAACTCCCTTAAGAATAAAATATCGAGCTCTGGTTTTTTTCTCTCTCTACTAGTCCTAAACCTACCATAACTCAACTGTAACATTCCAAATTTTTTGATAATTAAATTTATTATATTTGTTGAGGATTTTATTTTAAGAAAATTATTTTACTGAAAGAAATTAAATAAAGCTTTATGATACTTTAAATTTAAAAATAATTAGGAGTTATATGTAATTTTTATAATAATTGGAGTTTAAATTAATTAGAATTTTTATATAATCTTTATTGGATATTTGGTATAATTGAAATTATAATTTAGTAATTGATAAATAATATTCTTAAATATCTTGAATGGAATATGTAAGACCCAGAAATTTTGGAAAATTTTATTATGAGCTAATTTCAAATTTATCTATTTATTAGTGATTTTATTTTCAGAAACTATTTCATTGAAAATAATTAAATCAGGTTTTGATAATTAAAATATAAATTTTACTTAATTTCATTATTATTGAATAATTTTCTATACTTAAATTATAAAATTTAGCAGTTGTAAAAGAATAAGAATTTTATATAATTTAGTTTAAATAATTGAGATTTTAGAATTTGATATTTTAATTTTATAAACAAAGAAAATAAATTATATCATCTTTAATTTTAAATTAAGATACTCGATTAAAATCTAATTAGCAAATTGATAATTAAGTAATATTTTTAAAATAATTTCAAGAAATTAAATTAGATTTCAAATTAATAAAATATACCCTAATTTGATTAGAATTACCAAATCCTAATTAACCCAGTCACCAAAAAAATCTCTATGAGTCATCCAAAAAAAAAATCCTAATTAACCCAATTATCCCCAAATTAAACCCTAACCTCCCTAATACTAACAGCACCGCCATCCACCCCCTAAAACCCCCAGCTATTCACCCATTCACTGAGAAAGAAAGAAAGAAAAGCAGGAAGAAAGAAAGGAAACTGAGAAGAGAGGGAGATTCGAGAAAGCAGGGGGGAACGGAGGAGAAGGAGAGGAAAGAAAGGAAGGAGCTTGCCGGCGCTGCTGGGTCCGCCACCACCGTTGCGCGCCATTGTCGCCGCCGAGCCAAGCGCCGTCGCGTCACTGCGGCTGTACCGTCACGGATGAGGAGAGAGATGACAGAGGGAGAGAGAGAGTTCGCGGTGGAGAAAGAGAAAGCGCGCTCACGAGGGATGTCGAAGCTGCGCTCCGCCGCTGTGCTGCGCGAGGTCGCCGCCGTCGCCTTAAGGCTCGCCATCGTCATCCTCGGCGGGATCCCTTGCTGCCGCTAGTGGAGTCAAATCCGCCGCCAGTCAGAGTGAGAAGTGCATGGAGAGAGAACAGGGGGCTACGTGGGACCTCCGTCGCACCGCTCCTGTCGAGCCGCCGCCAAGTCCTGCCGCCAATCGGAGCCCTAGCCATCGCCATCAAAGACGCCACCGCTGCCACTGCCGTCAATTGGGGTCAGAATCGTTGTTGTTGCGCCTATTCCCGTCAATAGAGCTGTCATTGAAGTTGCTGATTCGGTTGTAATTTCTCGATTGTTGAGACTGTAAGCTTTAGTTCTTGCCTTGGTTCCATCATGTTCCTTATCTTTCTCCTGTTCCAATTACTCCCAAATTTTGTTGATACATTGTAATATATGTAGGTTTAGTGGTTGATTGATGCTTTTTTTTTCTGATTATTAGTGTTTAGGATTGATTTGTTGCTGTTTTTATACCATTATGGTGAATTGCAGAAGCAGACAGAACCAGCATCTGCTCCCTTGAGTGGTGGTAGTGGTGGTGGTCTTCTTGTTTCGACCATTAGTTCAGTTGGTCAACTTCCCAGGTGAGCTCCCTTCGACCCAGTTCTTTCATACTTTCAGTGTCAATTTCAGTGTATCTTAGGATTTGAAATTAGAATTTTATGATGGTGGACTGGTGGTTGTTGTTGTTGTTGTAATACTTATTACTGAACCTGAGCAAATTTTTTTGTTGCTGTTAAACATCATTAATTTGAATTTTGTTTCTGGATAATATCACTGGGTTGAATTTTGTTGCTGGATAACATCACTGGGTTGAGTTTAATACTTGAATAGTTGAATTTGTTGTTGTGTTGCTTAAAAAATCATTTAGCTAAATCTTTTGTTGCTGTAAATTTTTTTGTTCCTTTGCCAAGTAAAGCTCAAATTTTCTAGACAATTTTTTAGAATTGCATTAATTGACATCATATTGTTATTGATCTTGTCTTAGATATTAATTGCTATTCCGCGTAGTCGCTGTCGAGAAGCAAAACAAAACAGAGAGAGATACGAAGGAGGATGATGGATGCCACCACTGCTGCAGGTCTCATTTAATTTGAGTTGAACCATTTGGTTACATTTACAGAAACTAAAAAGGATGGATCCTATAGATGTTGAGACGGTATGTTTGCCTGTGTTCTTACTGTCCAATGAATCATTTCTTTTGACAGTCCATTTTCATTTGCTTCAAACAAATAATTCCTACTCCTTAAATGGAGTTAAGATATTGAAACTTTATTTCTACAAATGCTTTGAAATATTGACTTTGGACAGATATTAGAAATTTGAAGTTATAAATTTATGTTAGAGAAGTACTTACCAAATCATGCTCTGTTTAGGTGCTACTGCTGATGAGAAATCTGTCTATCAATTTAAGGAGCCCATATTTTGAGGATCATGTAAGTATTTGTATCATTGATTTTTATATTTCTATAACTAAATATGTAATGATGAGCAGAATATTTCCTGCTTGAAGCTCACCCCACTGTTATATTTCGGCATCTAAGTGCTTGATCTTTATAATGAATCTATTTCCTGAGGATACATAGCTTGAAGTGGTATGCTGATATTCCTCATTTATTTGAAACTGTATGTCGTGCCACATTGCTACAAAAGCATCACATACATATTGAAACAAATCTTGTTTCTTAAGCTAGTGTTTTTTGATTGGTGGTCTTTTCAGGTGTGGCACTTATTAGAAGTTTTTCCATGAGAAAGGAGCTGTATGAACATGATGGAGTTTGTAATTTGTAGTTTATATTTTGGAGATTTATAATTTCTTGTTTTTCTTGTCCTATGTATCTATCTAGTTCATTAGGGTTCTTCAATGTATCTTGTTAGTTTGTACTTTAAGGTTTATATGTTGAAGATTTATAAAACAATCTTAGTTAAATGAAATATATTTGAACTATCTATGTTATTATATATGATATAATGTTGACTTGTTGAGTAAATTAGTTAATATATTAATTAATTAAAAAATAATATAATTTGGCAAATTATGCGTGTAATTTGTATTAAAAAAATTATTACAAAATAAATAGTGTTTTGTAACTAAAGAAAAAAAATGTTACAAAATCAAGTTATATTTTGTATCAAAATTTTATGATAGAAAAAATATATTGTCACAAAAATTATTTTGAAGATCAAAATTTGTTATCAATTTTGTAACGACTTTTGTTTTTTTGTATCAGAAAAATTTGTTACAAAATATTACTTTGAATTGTAATAGTTCCATTTTTTGTTACAAAAACTTTTTTAACGGGACATACTGCAACGGCCCCTTTTTTTGTTACAAAATCTTTTTGTTTCAAAATATCGATTTTTTGTAACAACTTTTTTTGTTACAAATACTGCTTTTTCTTGTAGTGTTAGTACTTTCAGTTCTTAGACTTAGTTTCATTCTGTTATTTGCTTTAAGTTAAAAAAATTCCTTTTGTCTCATGTACCGCTGGTGCACGAAATTGTGATTACACTTTTCACAACTCCGCACAACTAACCAGCAAGTGCACTGGGTCGTCCAAGTAATACCTTATGTGAGTAAGGGTCAATCCCATGGAGATTGACGGCTTGAAGCAAGCTATGGTTATTCCATAAATCTTAGTCAGGAGATTAATGATAAGAGTGATTGTATTTATGAAAAATAAATAACATGAAATAAATAGTACTTGTGATTTAGTAATGAGAAACAGGCTGGGGTTCCGGAGATGCTCTGTCCTCTAAATCTGTGCTTTCCTACTGCCTTCTTCTCTAAACACGCATGGCTTCCTTCAATGGCAAGATTTATGATCCTCTCAGATGAAAAATACCAGGTACGATCTCTGCACGGTTAATCAACTGTCAGATTTCTCGTCTAGGATGAAAAATACCATGTACAGCTACCGCACGGCTAATCATCTATCGGTTCTCACTAGCGTGGGAATAAGACCCTTGTCCTTTTGTACACTGTCACTGCGCCCAACATTCGCAGGTTTGAAGCTTGTCATAGTCATCCCTTCCCAAATCCTACTCGGAATACCACAGACAAGGTTTAGACTTTCTGGATCCCAAGGATGCTGCCAATTGGTTCTAGCCTATACCACGAAGGTTCTAACCTCCGGACTTGGTCCGTGGATCAGAAACTCAAGATATACGCACTCAAGCTGTCGCCCAATGACTACGTTGAGCTCAGATAGAATGGAGTGGTTGTCAGGCATGCGTTCATAGGGTTGAGGATAATGATGAGTGTCACGGATCATCATATTCTCCATATTGAAGTACGAGCGAGTATCTTAGAATAGAATCAAGCGTGATTGATTAGAAAACAGTAGTGATTGCATTAATTCATTGAAACACAGCAGAGCTCCTCACCCCCACCTATGGGGTTTAGAGACTAATGCCGTAGAAGATACAATATGAAGTGTAAAATGTCATGAGGTACAAAATGAATCTCTAAAAGTAGTTTTTATACTAAACTAGTAACTTAGGTTTACTGAAAATGAGTAACTAAGTGTAGATAGTGTAGAAATCCACTTCTGGGACCTACTTGGTGCGTGTCTGGGCTGAGATTTCAAGCTTTCACGTGCATATGCCCAAGGTTGGAGTTAAACGCCACCCACAGTGCCAAAATGGGCGTTTAACGCCAAGAATTGTACCAGTTCTGGCGTTTTACGTCAGAAAGTTTTAGGCTGGTTTTAAACATCAGTTTGGGCCATCAAATATCGAGCAAAGTATGGATGATTATATATTTCTGGAAAGCCCAAGATGTCTAATTTCCAACGCAATTGAGAGCTCACCAATTAGGGTTCGGTAGCTCCAGAAAATCCACTTTGAGTGCAGGAGGGTCAGAATCCAACAGCATCTGCAGTCCTTTTTCAGCCTCTGAATCAGATTTTTGCTCAGGTCCCTCAATTTCAGCCAGAAAATACCTGAAATCACAGAAAAACACACAAACTCATAGTAAAGTTCAGAAATGTGATTTTTGCATAAAAACTAAAAAAAATATAATTAAAAGTTACTAAAACATACTAAAAACTACCTAAAAACAATGCCAAAAAGGGTATAAATTATCCGCTCATCACAACACCAAACTTAAATTGTTGCTTGTCCCCAAGAAAATAAAAATAAAGTAGGATAAAAAGAAGAGAATATACAATAAGTTTCAAAATACCAATGAAGCTTAACTCCAATTAGATGAGCGGGACTAATAGCCTTTTTACTTCTGAACAGTTTTGGCATCTCACTTTATCCTTTGGAGTTCAGAATGATTAGCATCCATAGGAACTCAGAATTCAGATAGTGATATTGATTCTCCTAGTTCAGTATGTTGATTCTTGAACATAGCTATTTTATGAGTCTTGGCCGTGACCCTAAGCATTTTGTTTTCCAGTATTACCACCTGATACATAAATGCCACAGACACATAACTGGGTGAACTTTTTCAGATTTTGACTCAGCTTTGCTAGAGTCCCCAGTAGAGGTGCCCAGAGCTCTTAAGCACACTCTTTTTGCTTTGGACCATGACTTTAGCCACTCAGTCTCAAGCTCTTCACTTGGACCTTCATGCCACAAGCACGTGGTTAGGGACAGCTTGATTTAGCCGCTTAGGCCAGGATTTTATTCCTTTGGGCCCTCCTATCCATTAATGCTCAAAGCCTTGGATCCTCTTTAACCTTCCCTTTTAGTTTAAAGGGTTATTGGCTTTTTCTGCTTGCTTTCTCTTTTTCTTTCTTTTTCTTTTATTTTTTGCCACATTTTTTCCCAAGCTTTGTGTTTTTCGCTGCTTTTTCTTGCTTCAAGAATCAATTTTATGATTTTTCAGATTATCAATAACATTTCTCTTTTTCATTATTCTTTCAAGAGCCAACAATTTTAACATTCATAAACAACAATTTCAAAAATATGCACTGTTCAAGCATTCATTCAGAAAACAAAAAAGTATTGCCACCACATCAACATAATTCAGCTAATTTCAAGATAAATTTTGAAATTATGCACTTCTTGTTCTTTTGTAAATAAAAACATTTTTCTTTTAAGAAAGGTGATGGATTCATGGAGTCATTCATAGCTTTAAGGCATATACTCTAAATTTTATTGATCATGGAATAAAAATAAGAAATAAAATAAGCATAAAAGCAGACAAATAATAGTAGAGAAAAGGAATTTAAAGACAAAAATAAATGACTCTAATACTAATGCTTATGTAACTCTTAAAATAGGTTTCTAATAATAAAAGTTATCACAGAGTTAGGACTCAACAACCTTTATTTGAGAGATAGGTGCTCCTTCAATCTGTGGGATGTCCGGCTCTTCAAGGATCAGCTTCTGGCGCTTTAGTTCCTGTAGCTCACGCCCTTGCTTCTCTTGTTCTCTGAGTAGTTTGCAGAGCATGCTGTTCTGATTCTGCTACTCTTCTTTGAGTTGATCCATAGATTCTTGCAGCTTGTTGACAGATGCTTTTAAGCGGGCCCAATAGTCAAATTGAGGAACTTCTGGGAGGAGCTCATGCGCCCTCATCTTGATGAGGTTTTCTTGAACTTGAGGTCCATCCATTACCCTTTTGGTGATTGGGCGTTCAACTGGGATATAGTCATCCACACCTATCTGTACTCCCGCATCTTTACATAACAGACTGATCAAGCTTAGGTAAGCCAATTTGGCTTCAGTGGATTCCTTGTTTGCAAATAAGTAAATTTCACAAGGAATTAGCTGATGAACCTCCACTTCTTTTCCCAACATAATACAGTGAATCATCACTGCTCTTTTGATAGTGACTTCAGAGCGGTTACTGGTGGGAAGTATAGATCGCCCAATAAAATCCAGCCAGGCCCTAGCAACTGGCTTGAGGTCTCCTCTCTTAAGTTGGTTTGGAATACCTTTTGCATTGTTATCCACTTGGTTCTAGGGTGGCATATGTCCTCTAGAACTTGGTCCATCTTTTTATCTTTAGCCATTCTCCTATTAAAGGATTCTGGATCATCCTGCAGTTGAGGAAGTTTGAGGACTTCTCTCACTTTGTCAAGATGGAAGTAGATAATCCTCCCTCTGACCATGGTTTGAAAAGTGTGGAAGGTAGTTCCCTCCATTCTTTGCTTATCTATCAGCCACAGATTTGCATAGAAATCCTGGACCATGTTTCTTCCCACATTCATCTCAGGATTAGCTAGGATTTCCCATCCTCTGTTTCGAATCTGCTCTTGGATCTCCGGATATTTGTCTTCTTTCAGATCGAACTTGACTTCTGGGATCACTGATCTTCTGCACACAATTTTGAAGTAATGATCTGCATGTTCTTTGGTGTAGAACCTCTCATGCATCCATTGTGGTTTTGGATTGTTTTCTTTCTTGCCTCTTGGAGTGGTTTGTTTTCCTTTAGGGGCCATGATCTTGGTCAGTGATCATGAAAAATCACACCAAACTTAGAGGTTTGCTTGTCCTCAAGTAAAAGTAAGGAAATAAGATGAATAGGTGGAGAGAAGGATTCGAATGATGGAGGAAGGGGGATGGCCAAATGTATAAATAGAGGGGAGGGGGTGGTTTCGAAATTTTGGAAAAAAGATATGATTGATAAAAGATAAACATGATATGAAAAAGATGAGATTCTTTTCAAAAAATTTAAAAGATATGAAAAAGATATGAGAAAGCTAAAACTAAATTATTTTGTTTATGCATCTAAGAAATAAAAGATGATATGAATGAATGAAAAAGATTTGAAAAGGAATTGGGAATATGAATGAGTTTTTGAAAAAGAATTGAAAAGAATTGAAAAAGAATTAAGAAGAATTTATAAGATTATAAATTTTTGTGAATGGAAATTAAAAAATGAATGTTTGTAATGTTTGGATGCAGAAAATTTTGAAGTAAAACAAGAAAATTTGAAAAAAATTGAATTGGAAACGAAATTACCTCTCCCCTAGCTGTTCTGGCATTAAACGCCCAGAATGATAGCCATTCTGGCATTTAACGCCCATCTGGTGGCCATTTTGGGCATTTAACGCCCAGCTAGATACCCTGGCTAGTGTTAAACGCCAGAAATCCTTTCTCACTGGGCATTTTTCTAAACGTCCAGGATGCTGCTGTTTCTGGCGTTAAATGCCCAGAATGATATCTTTACTGGCGTTTTAACGCCAGTGAGCTTCTTTTCTCTGTGATTCTTCTGTTTTATGTTCTGAACCTTCATTTCCTTGAATTTTTCACTGATAAGCATTAACATACATAATTGTTATAAACATCTAATAATGGCTGGGTTGCCTCCCAACAAGCGCTTCTTTACTGTCTTTAGCTGGACTTTACTGAGCTTTTAATTTAGTCTCAGCTTTGAGCATTCTTGCTCAACATTGCCTTCAAGATAATGTTTGATTCTCTGTCCATTAATAATGAACTTTTTGTCAGAATCAAGATCTTGAAGTTCTACATAGCCATACAGTGACACACTTGTAATCACATATGGTCCCTTCCACCGGGATTTCAATTTTCCAGGGAACAATCTGAGCCTAGAGTTAAACAGCAGGACCTTCTGTCCTGGCTCAAAGACTCTAGATGATAGCCTTTTGTCATGCCATCTTTTTGCTTTCTCTTTGTAAATTTTAGCATTTTTGAAAGCATTGAGTCTGAACTCCTCCAGCTCATTCAACTGGAGTAATCTCTTTTCTTCAGCTATCTTAGCATCAAGGTTTAGGAACCTGGTCGCCCAATAGGCCTTATGTTCCAGTTCCACTGGCAGATGACATGCTTTTCCATACACAAGCTGGTATGGAGAGGTCCCTATAGGGGTCTTGAATGCTGTTCTGTATGCCCATAGACCATCATCCAAACTTCTTGCCCAATCCCTTCTACGGGCACTTATAGTCCGTTCTAAGATTCGTTTCAGTTCTCTGTTCGAGACTTCAGCCTGCCCATTTGTCTGTGGATGATACGCAGTGGCCACTTTATGGTTAATTCCATATCGGACCAAAACAGAGTCAAGCTGTTTATTGCAGAAATGAGTGCCTCCATCACTAATCAGTATCCTAGGGACACCGAACCTGCTGAAGATGTGCTTCTGGAGGAACTTTATCACTGTCTTAGTATCATTAGTGGGTGTTGCAATTGCCTCTACCCATTTAGATACATAGTCTACTGCCACCAGAATATAAGTGGTTGAATATGATGGTGGGAAAGGCCCCATGAAGTCAATACCCCATACATCAAACAACTCAATCTCTAGGATCTCTTGCTGAGACATGGCATAACCGTGAGGCAGATTACTAGCTCTCTGGAAACTGTCACAGTTATGTACAAACTCTCGGGAGTCTCTATAGAGAGTAGGCCAGTAGAAACCACATTGGAGAAATTTTGTGGCTGTTCGCTCACCTTTGAAATGTCCTCTATACTGTGATCCATGGCAATGCCATAGGATCTTATGTGCCTCTTCTCTAGGCACACATCTACAGATTACTCCGTCTACACACCTCTTAAAGAGATATGGTTCATCCCACAAGTAGTACTTTGCATCAAAAATTAACTTTTTCATTTGTTATTTACTGTACTCTTTGGGTATGAATCTCACAGCTTTATAGTTTGCAATGTCTGCAAACCATGGTAATTCCTGAATGGCAAAGAGTTGCTCATCCGGAAAGGTTTCAAAGATCTCAGTAGGAGGGAGGGACACCCCTGCTACTAGTTCTATCCGGGACAGGTGATCTGCTACCTGGATCTCTGTCCCTTTTCTGTCTCTTATTTCTATATCAAACTCTTGCAGAAGCAATACCCATCTTATGAGTCTGGGTTTCGAATCCTGCTTTATGAGGAGATATTTCAGAGCAGCATGGTCAGTGTACACAATCACTTTGATCCCACTAAATAAGATCTGAACTTATCAATGGCATAAACCACTGCAAGCAACTCCTTTTCTGTGGTTGTGTAGTTCTTCTGTGCATCATTCAAAACACGGCTAGCATAGTAAATAACGTGCAAAAGCTTGTTATGCCTCTGTCCCAATACTGCACCAATGGCGTGGTCACTGGCATCACACATTAGTTCGAATGGTAATATCCAGTCTGGTGCGAAAATGACTGGTGTTGTTGCTAGCTTGGCTTTCAGAGTCTCAAACGCCTGTAGACACTTTGTGTCAAAGATAAATGGCATGTCAGCAGCTAGCAGATTGCTCAGAGGTTTTACAATTTTAGAAAAAATCCTTTATAAACCTCCTATAGAATCCTGCATGCCCCAGAAAACTTCTGATTGCCTTAACATTGGTAGGTGGTGGTAATTTTTCAATTACCTCTACCTTAGCTTGATCCACCTCTATTCCCCTATTTGAAATTTTGTGCCCAAGGACAATTCCTTTAGTCACCATAAAGTGACATTTTTCCTAGTTTAAAACCAGGTTAGTCTCTTGGCACCTTTTTCAGAACAAGTGCTAGATAGTTAAGACAGGAGCTGAATGAGTCTCCAAATACTGAGAAGTCATCCATGAAGACTTCTAGAAATTTCTCTACCATATCATAGAAGATAGAGATCATGCACCTCTGAAAGGTTGCAGGTGCATTACACAAACCAAATGGCATCCTTCTGTAGGCAAATACTCTAGAAGGACATGTGAATGCTGTTTTCTCTTGGTCCTACGGATCTACTGCAATTTAGTTGTAACCTGAGTAGCCATCCAAAAAGCAGTAGTATTTATGACCTGCTAGTCTCTCTAACATCTGGTCTATGAATGGTAAAGGGAAATGATCATTTCTGGTGGCTGTATTGAGTCTTCTGTAGTCAATACACATACGTCACCCTGTAACTGTTCTTGTAGGAACTAGTTCATTTTTTTATTATGAACCACTGTCATGCCTCCCTTCTTGGGGACAACTTGGACAGGGCTCACCCAAGGGCTATCAGAAATAGGATAAATAATCCCAGCCTCTAGTAGCTTAGTGACCTCTTTCTGCACCACCTCCTTCATGGCTGGATTCAGCCGCCTCTGTGGTTGAACCACTAGCTTGGCATCATCCTCCAATAGGATCTTGTGCATGCATCTGACTAGGCTAATGCCCTTAAGATCACTTATGGATCACCCAAGAGCTGTCTTGTGTGTCCTTAGCACCTGAATTAGTGCTTTCTCTTCATGTGGCTCCAAAGTAGAACTTATGATTACTGGAAAAGTATCATCTTCTCCCAAAATGCATATTTCAGGGATGGTGGTAGTGGTTTGAGCTCAGAATTAGGAGGCTTCTCCTCTTCCTGAGGAGTTTTCATAGATTCTTCTGTTTTCTCTGATTCCTCCAGATCAGGCTGAACATCTTTAAAAATGTCCTCTAGCTCTGATTTGAGACTCTCAGTCATATTGACCTCTTCCACTAGGGAGTCAATAATATCAGTGCTCATGTAGTCTTTTGATGTGTCTGGATGCTGCATAGCTTTGACAGCATTCAACTTAAACTCATCCTCATTGACTTTCAGGGTTTTCTCCCTTTTTTGGACGTCAATGAGGGTTCGTCCAGTTGCTAGGAAAGGTCTTCCTAGAATGAGAGTTGCACTCTTGTGCTCCTCCATTTCCAGCACTACAAAGTCAGTGGGAAAGGCAAATGGCCCAACCTTGACAATCATGTCCTCAATTATGCCTGATGGAATCTTAATGGAGCCATCAGCAAGTTGGAGGCATATCCGGGTTGGTTTAACTTCATCAGTCAAACCAAGCTTTTTGATGGTGGATGCAGGTATTAGGTTGATACTTGCTCCAAGATCACATAGAGCTGTCTTGGTAGAAGCACCCTCTAATGTGCATGGTATTATAAAGCTTCCGGGGTCCTTAAGCTTCTCTGGTAAGCTTTTCAGAATGACTGCACTGCATTATTTAGTGAGGTAAACTTTTTCAGTTTCTCTCCAATCCTTCTTATGACTTAAGATCTCTTTCATGAACTTAGAATAAGAGGGTATTTGCTCAAGTGCCTCTGCAAACGGAATCTTTATTTCAAGATTCCTGAGATAGTCTGCAAAGTGGGAAAATTGTTTATCCTGTTCCGCTTGGCGGAGTTTCTGAGGATAAGGCATCTTGGCTTTGTATTCTTCAACATTAGTTGCTGCAGGTTTATTTCCTACAGAAGTGGTTGGAGAAGCCTGCTTAAGGGGGTTTTTATCAGCACTTGCAGGTGTCTGATCCCTTATTGGCATTTGAATGCCAGAATTGGGTGCTTTTTGGGCGTTTAACGCCAAGTTTCCACCCTTTTCTGGCATTTGAACGCCAGAATTGGCTATCCTTTGGGTGTTTAACACCAATTCTTCACCCCTTTCTGGCGTTTGAACGCCAGAATCATTCCTCTCTGGGCTCTCACTATCCTCAGAGGGATTTTGAGCAGTGGCTTGGTCATTTTTTGTTAGTTGTTCCTTTCTTGGCTTTCTGTTGCTTTGAATTGAGACATTCAATATCTTCCCACTCCTTAATTGAACAGCTTGGCATTCTTCTGTTATCTGTTTAGATAGCTGTTGTCTTGTCTGATTCAAGTGTTTTTTCATATTTTCATTAGCATCTTTGGTTTCTTGTAGCATCTCTTTAAATTCTGCTAACTGTTTTGTTATAATAAGAAATTGCTAATTGTGTTCAGCAACTTGTTCTTGAGGACTAAGTTCAGTGGATACTGCATTAGCTTCTTCTTTCATGGAGGACCCACTACTTAAGTATAGATATTGATTTCTAGCAACTGTATCAATGAGCTCTTGAGCCTCTTCAATTGTCTTTCTCATATGTATAGATCCATGATAATGAGGATTTACTTGATGGTCTAGAATTTCTTTCAATAGAAATAAGAACTTCGTTGTGAGCATAGCTCTAAACCAACAAACAATTCCCACATCAAAAATTTTGGTTGTCACTTGTAACAAACCCCAAATGAAAATTAACCGAAGTATTTATACTACGGGTCGTCTCACAAGGAATTGCAATGAAATGGTCAAATATTGGGTATGAAGGTGCAAGGGGTTTTGAGTTTATAGAAGGGCAAGAAAAGTAAATCAAGCAAGTAATTAAAGAAAGCAAGATAAAGAACTCTTGGCTAAGACTTCGGTAACTGAGATCACCATCCTTGTCAATAAACTACATATTCATAATCATGAGAGGCCAACCTATTAAGTCTACTTCCCAAAAGCCTTAAGTACGTAATATCTACTCCTAAGCTTGAAGTACGTCAAATAGGTTTGATCACATCAATCCTTAAGTCCCAACCTACCTACTAATTAACTTAGTAGTGGGTTAGCGTCAATGGGTGTCAAATTGATCACCAAGGGTTCTTAAATCACTAAATCCATAATACACAATGACTCAAGTTTACCCAATTCCCTTAGCTTGGACCAAGAGTCAACAAAACTACTCAAAAACTAAAGAGAACATTTCATCAAACACATAGAGTACAATAGAAGTAAACATCACAAATTGCAAGAATAGTAAAATCTACCAACTATTAATTTCAAGGAAAATAAAATCACAATTCAATTCATCAATAAAAGAAATATCAACATCAAATTGCATTAAATGTGAACCAAATCCAACATGAGTTCATCATCATAAAAGAGAACAAAATGAGAAATTAACTCTACAACTAAGAGAATCAAGATGTAGAAATGAGAAATTATAAAGGAAACAAGATGAGATCAAGAAATTAAACATGGATCTATGACAATTTATCCTAATCCTAACCTAATTCTAGAGAGAAGAGGGAGCTTTTCTCTCTAGAAAACTAACTAAAGGCTCATGTTGGCTAAACTAATTGTTCCCCCTTTGCTTGGACTTCAATTCTTCATGAAATACACTCAGAAACAAGTTGGATTTGGGCCTGGGCAGCTCAGAAATTGCCCCCAGTGTTTTGCCTTTAAGTGAGTCACGTGCTGGTATCGGCGCGTACGCGCCATGTGCGCGTGCGCGTCAATTTGGATATTTCTTCATCCGTGCGGATGCGGCATGTACGCGTGCGCGTCTCTATGCGAAACCACTTCTGCGCGTGTGCGCCTCGTACACGTGCGTGTCTCTTGATGCATTCCCAATCTTTGTTTCTTCATGCATTCTCTACTTTGTATGCTTTTTTTCTCATTTCTTCCATCCAATGCTTGCCTTATGAACCTGAAATCACTTAGTGATGAGCGGATAATTTATACGCTTTTTGGCATTATTTTTTAGTATGTTTTTAATAGGATCTAGTTACTTTTAGGGATGTTTTTATTAGTTTTTATGTTAAATTCACATTTCTGGACTTTACTATGATTTTGTGTATTTTTCTATGATTTCAGGTATTTTCTGGCTGAAATTGAGGGACTTGAGCAAAAATCAGATTCAGAGGTTGAAGAAGGACTGCTGATGCTGTTGGATTTTGACCTCCCTGCACTCAAAGTGAATTTTCTTGAGCTACAAAACTCAAAATGGCGTGCTTCCAATTGAGTTGGAAAGTAGACATCCAGGGCTTTTCAGAAATATATAATAGTCCATACTTTGGCCGAGTTTAGAGGACTCAAAAGGGCGTTGAACGCCAGTTCTACGCTGTAGTCTGGAGTTAAACGCCAGAAATACGTCACAAACCAGAGTTGAACGCCAGAAACAGGTTACAAACTAGCGTTCAACTCCAAGAATGACCTCTCCACGTGTAAACTTCAAGCTCAGCCCAAGCACACACCAAGTGGGCCCCGGAAGTGAATTTATGCATCAATTACTTACTTCTGTAAACCCTAGTAGCTAGTTTAGTATAAATAGGACTTTTTACTATTGTATTAGACATCCTGGATTGTATTTTTGATCCTATGATCACGTTTTGGGGGCTGGCCTCTCGGCCATGCCTGAACCTTTCACTTATGTATTTTCAACGGTAGAGTTTCTACACTCCATAGATTAAGCTGTGGAGCTCTGCTGTTCCTCATGAATTAATACAAAGTACTACTGTTTTCTATTCAATTCAACTTATTCCGCTTCTAAGATATCCATTCGTTCCCAAGAACATGATGAATGTGATGATTGTGTGACGCTCATCATCATTCTCACTTATGAACGCGTGCCTGAGAAACACTTCTGTTCTACATGCAACCAAGCTAGAATGAGTATCTCTTAGATATCTAATACAGGGGACCGAGTCCGAGTTATTAGTATCTTCGTGGTATAAGTTAGAACCCATGGATGGCCATTCCTGAGATCCGGAAAGTCTAAACCTTGTCTGTGGTATTCTGAGTAGGATCTGGGAAGCGATGGCTGTGACGATCTTCAAACTCGCGAGTGCTGGGCGTAGTGACAGACGCAAAAGGAGGGTGAATCCTATTCCAGTATGATCGAGAACCTCAGATGATTAGCCGTGCCGTGACAGAGCATTTGGACCTTTTTCACAAGAGGATGGGATGTAGGTATTGACAACGGTGATGCCCTTACAGAAAGCTTGCCATGGAAAGGAGTAGGACTGATTGGATGAAGATAGCAGGAAAGCAGAAATTCAGAGGAACGAAAGCATCTCTATACGCTTATCTGAAATTCTCATCAATGATATACATAAGTATTTCTATCTTTATTTTCTGTTTATTTATTATTATTATTCGAAAACTCCATAACTATTTGATATCCGCCTGACTGAGATTTACAAGATGACCATAGCTTGCTTCATACCAACAATCTCCGTGGGATCGACCCTTACTCACGTAAGGTTTTATTACTTGGACGACCCAGTGCACTTGCTGGTTAGTTGTGCGAAGTTGTGAAGTTATGTTTGGACCATGGTATTGCGCACCAGTTATTGGCGCCATGCCAGGGAGAGAACGAGCAACAAATTTTACAACCTCAGAGTAACAATTTCGCATACCAAGTTTTTGGCACCGTTGCCGGGGATTGTTCGAGTTTGGACAACTGACGGTTCATCTTGTTGCTCAAATTAGGTAATTTTCTTCTTATTTTGTTTTCAAAAAGTTTTCAAAAATCTTTCAAAAAAAATTTTTTTCCTTTATTTTCGAAAAAAAAATTTATAAATCTTTTCAAAAATATATTTTTCTTCAGAATTTTTAAGAATGAATTCTAGAGTTTCATGAAGCATGTGAAGCCTGGCTGGCTGTAAGGCCATGTCTAAATTTATTTGGACTGGGGCTTCTAACCCAACATTATCAAGAGCAAGCCAGTTGTTGCTAATCCACCTGCTGCTGTTCCTGATCCACCTGATTTACATGCTAAAGCTTGACTGGCCATTAAGCCATGTATAACCCTCAGATTGGAGCTTTAGACTAAAAAGCACAAGATTCCTGGAATTCATATTAAAAATTTTGGAATCCTTATTTTTCTTTTTCACATTAATTTTCGAAAAAATCCAAAAAAAATTTAGAAAATCATAAAAATCAAAAAATATTTTGTGTTTCTTGTTTGAGTCTTGAGTCAATTTTTAAGTTTGGTGTCAATTGCATTTTTTCTAAAATTTTTTATGCATTTTTCGAAAATTCATGCATTCATAGTGTTCTTCATGATCTTCAAGTTGTTCCTGGCCAGTCTTCTTATTTGATCTTGATGTTTTCTTGTTTTGTGTCTTTTCTTGTTTTTCATGTGCATTTTTTGCATTCATAGTGTCTGAACATGAAAGATTTCTAAGTTTGGTGTCTTGCATGTTTTCTTTGCATTGAAAATTTTTCAAAAATATGTTCTTGATGTTCATCATGATATTCAAAGTGTTCTTGGTGTTCATATTGACATTCATAGCATTCTTGCATGCATTCATTGTTTTGATCCATAACTTTCATGCATTGAGTCTTTTTCATATTTTTCTCTTTCATCATTGAAAATTCAAAAATAAAAAAAATATATCTTTCCTTTTTTCACTCATAAATTTCGAAAATTTGGATTGACTTTTTCAAAAATTTTTAAAATCTAGTTGTTTTTATGAGTCAAATTAAATTTTCAATTTAAAAATCTTATCTTTTTCAAAATCTTTTTCAAAAATCAAATCTTTTTCATTTTTTATTTATTTTCGAAAATTATAAAAATATTTTTCAAAAATCTTTTTCTTAATCTTATATCATATTTTCGAAAATCACATCATCAATTAATGTTTTGATTCAAAAATTTCAAGTTTGTTACTTGCTTGTTAAGAAAGATTCAAACTTTAAGTTCTAGAATCATATCTTGTGATTGCTTGTGAATCAAGTCATTAATTGTGATTTTAAAAATCAAATCTTTTTTAAAACTAATTCTAATCATATCTTTCTATCATATCTTTTTTTTAAAAATCTTATCTTTTTCAAAAATTTGATTTTCAAATATCTTTTCTAACTTCTTATCTTCTTATCTTTTCAAAATTGATTTTCAAATCTTTTTCAACTAACTAATTGACTTTTTGTTTGTTTCTTATCTTTTTCAAAACTACCTAACTAACTCTCTCTCTCTAATTTTCGAAAATATCTCCCTCTTTTTCAAAAATTCTTTTTAATTAACTAATTGTTTCAAATTTTAATTTTAATTTATTTCTTCTTTTAATTTTCGAAATCACTAACCATTTTTCAAAAATAATTTTCGAAAATCCTTCTCTCTCATCTCCTTCTATTTATTTATTCATCTACTAACACTTCTCTCCCATCCAAAAATTCGAACACTACCTCCCTCTCTGTGTTCGAGTTTCTCTTCTTCCCTTTCTTTACATTACATTCTTTTCTTCTTCTACTCACACAGGGAAACCTCTATACCTGGGCAAAAAAGATCCCTATTATTATTATTTTTCTGTTCCCTCTTTTTCATATGAGCAGGAGCAAGGACAAGAACATTCTTGTTGAAGCAGACCCTGAACCTGAAAGGACTCTGAAGAGGAAACTAAGAGAAGCTAAAATACAACAATCCAGAGATAACCTAACAGAAATTTTCGAACAAGAAGAGGAGATGGCAGCCGAAAATAATAATAATGCAAGGAGGATGCTTGGTGACTTTACTGCACCAAATTCCAACTTACATGGAAGAAGCATCTCAATTCCTGCCATTTGAGTAAACAATTTTGAGCTGAAACCTCAATTAGTTTATCTGATGCAGCAAAACTGCAAGTTTCATGGACTTCCATCTGAAGATCCCTTTCAGTTCTTAACTGAATTCTTGCAGATATGTGATACTGTTAAGACTAATGGAGTAGATCCTGAAGTCTACAGGCTCATGCTTTTCCCTTTTGCTGTAAGAGACAGAGCTAGAATATGGTTGGACTCTCAATCTAAGGATAGCCTGAACTCTTGGGATAAGCTGGTCAAGGCTTTCTTAGCCAAGTTCTTTCCTCCTCAAAAGCTGAGTAAGCTTAGAGTGGATGTTCAAACCTTCAGACAGAAAGAAAGTGAATCCCTCTATGAAGCTTGGGAGAGATACAAGGAACTGACCAAAAAGTGTCCTTCTGACATGCTTTCAGAATGGACCATCCTGGATATATTCTATGATGGTTTGTCTGAATTAGCTAAGATGTCATTGGATACTTCTGTAGGTAGATCCATTCACCTAAAGAAAACGCCTGCAGAAGCCCAAGAACTCATTGACATGGTTGCTAATAACCAGTTCATGTACACTTCTGAGAGGAATCCTGTGAGTAATAGGACGCCTCAGAAGAAGGGAGTTCTTGAAATTGATACTCTGAATGCCATATTGGCTCAGAATAAAATATTGACTCAGCAAGTCAATATGATTTCTCAGAGTCTGAATGGAATGCAAGTTGCATCCAACA
Source organism: Arachis ipaensis (assembly GCF_059453495.1). NCBI lineage: Eukaryota > Viridiplantae > Streptophyta > Magnoliopsida > Fabales > Fabaceae > Arachis > Arachis ipaensis. Next base: position 67,043,625 of record NC_142442.1, on the reverse strand, counting down.
GTACCCAAGAGGCATCTTCTGAAGAAGAAGCTTATGATCCTGAGAACCCTGCAATAGCAGAGGTGAATTACATGGGTGAACCATATAGAAACACCTATAATCCCTCATGGAGAAATCACCCAAATCTCTCATGGAAGGATCAACAAAAACCTCAACAAGGCTTTAATAATGGTGGAAGAAGCAGGTTTAGCAATAGCAAACCTTTTCCATCATCCACTCAGCAACAGACAGAGAACTCTGAACAAAATACCTCTAATTTAGCAAACTTAGTCTCTGATCTATCTAAGGCCACTGTGAGTTTCATGAATGAAACAAGGTCCTCCATTAGAAATTTGGAAGCACAAGTGGGCCAGCTGAGTAAAAGGATCACTGAAATCCCTCCTAGTACTCTCCCAAGCAATACAGAAGAAAATCCAAAAGGAGAGTGCAAGGCCATTGATATAACCTTCATGGCCGAATCCAAAGAGGAAGGGGAGGACGTGAATCCCAAGGAGGAAGACCTCCTGGGACGTCCAGTGATCAATAAAGAGTTTCCCTCTGAGGAACCAAAGGAATCTAAGACTCATCTAAAGACCATAGAAATTCCATTGAACCTCCTTATGCCATTCATGAGTTCTGATGAGTATTCTTCTTCTGAAGAGAATGAGGATGTCACTGAAGAACAAGTTGCCAAGTTCCTTGGTGCAATTATGAAGCTGAATGCCAATTTATTTGGTAATGAGACTTGGGGAGATGAACCTCCCCTGTTCACCAATGAACTAAATGCATTGGATCAACTGAGATTGCCTCAGAAGAAACAGGATCCTGGAAAGTTCCTAATACCTTGTACCATAGGCACCATGACCTTTGAGAAGGATCTATGTGACCTGGGGTCAGGAATAAATCTCATGCCACTCTCTGTAATGGAGAAACTGGGAATCTTTGAGGTACAAGCTACTAAAATCTCATTAGAGATGGCAGAAAATTCCAGAAAATAGGCTTATGGACAAGTAGAGGACATATTAGTAAAGGTTGAAGGCCTTTACATCCCTGCTGATTTCATAATCCTAAATACTGGGAAGGATGAGGATGAATCCATCATCTTTGGAAGACCCTTCCTAGCCACAGCAAGAGCTGTGATTGATGTTAACAGAGGTGAACTAGTCCTTCAATTGAATGAGGACTCCCTTGAGTTTAAAACTCAAGGACATCCTTCTGTAAACATGGAAAAGAGGCACAGTAAGCTTCTCTCAAAACAGAGTCAACCAGAGCCTCCACAGTCAAACTCTAAGTTTGGTATTGGGAGGCCACAACCAAATTCTAAGTTTAGTGTTGAACTCCCATATCCAAACTCTAAGTTTGGTGTTGGGGAGTCTCAACAATGCTCTAAACATCTGTGAGGCTCCATGAGAGCCCACTGTCAAGCTATTGACATTAAAGAAGCGCTTGTTGGGAGGCAACCCAATTTTTATTTATCTAATTATATTTTTTATTAGTTATATGTCTTCATAGGTTCATGATCATGTGGAGTCACAAAAATAACTGAAAAAATTAAAGAAAAATAAAAAATAGCATAAAAAAATAGCACATCCTGGAGGAGGAGTTCACTGGCGTTTAAACGCCAGTAAGGAGCATCTGGCTGGCGTTCAACGCCAGAACAGAGCATGGATCTGGCGTTGAACGCCAGAAACAAGTAGCATCCTGGCGTCCAGACGCTAGAAATGCATAGTGAAGAAGAGCTGGCGCTGAACGCCCAAAACAAGCATCAATTCGGCGTTTAAACGCCAGAGTTACATGCAAAGGCATTTTACATGCCTAATTAGTGCAGGGATGCAAATCCTTAACACCTCAGGATCTGTGGACCCCACAGGATCAACTCAGCATCTGTGGACCCCACAGGATCCCCACCTACCACCACTCACTCTCTTCCCTCTTCTCAATGTTCATCCTCTCTTCCCAATAAACACTCTTCCCCAAAACTCTTCACCAATCACCTCAATCTCTCTTCCCTATCACCACTTCACCACTCACATCCATCCACTCTTCCCCATAAACCTACCACACAAACCCCACCTACCTTCAAAATTCAAAATCAATTTCCCACCCAAAACCCACCCTTATGGCCGAACCTTACCCCCCCCATCCCTATATAAAGTCCTCCATTCTTCCTCATTTTCACACAACACAACCCTCTCTTCCCCTTCTTGGCCGAAACACATCTCTCTCTCCCTCTTCTCCATTTCTTCTTCTTCTTCATCTATTCTTTCTTCTCTTGCTCGAGGGCGAGCAATATTCTAAGTTTGGTGTGGTAAAATCATAAGCTTTTTGTTTTTCCGTTACCATTAATGGCACCTAAGACCGGAGAATCCTCTAGAAAAGGGAAAGGGAAGACAAAAGTTTCCCACTCCGAGTCATGGGAGATGGAAAGATTCATCTCCAAAGCCCATCAAGACCACTTCTATGATGTTGTGGCCAAGAAGAAGGTGATCCCCGAGGTCCCTTTCAAAGTCAAGAGAAATGAGTATCCAGAGATTCGACATGAAATCCAAAGAAGAGGTTCGGAAGTTCTAGCAAACCCCATCCAACAAGTCGGCATCCTAATGGTTCAAGAGTTCTATGCCAATGCATGGATCACTAAGAACCATGATCAAAGTAAGAACCCGAATCCAAAGAATTATATTACCATGGTTCGAGGGAAATACTTAGATTTTAGTCCGAAAAATGTGAGGTTGGCGTTTAACTTGCCTATGATGCAAGGAGATGCACGCCCCTACACTAGAAGGGTCAACTTTGATCAAAGGCTGGACCAAGTCCTCATGGACATATGTGTGGAAGAAGCTCAATGGAAGATTGACTCAAAAGGCAAACCGGTTCAACTTAGAAGACTGGACCTTAAGCCTGTGGCTAGAGGATGGTTGGAGTTCATCCAACGCTCCATCATTCCCACTAGCAACCGATCTGAAGTTACTGTGGATCGGGCCATCATGATCCATAGCATCATGATTGGAGAGGATGTAGAAGTTCATGAAGTCATCTCCCTTGAACTCTACAAAATAGCCGAAAAGTCCTCTCCCTTGGCAAGGCTAGCTTTTCCTCATCTTATTTGCCATCTATGTTACTCAGCTGGAGCTTTCATAGAAGGAGACATTCCCATTGAGGAAGAGAAGCCCATCACTAAGAAAAGGATGGAGCAAACAAGAGAGCCCACTCATGGAGCTCAAGAAACGCATGAGGAAGCTCACCATCAAGAAACCCCTGAGATACCTCAAGGGATGCACTTTCCTCCACAGAATTTTTGGGAGCAAATCAACACCTCCCTAGGAGAATTAAGTTCCAACATGGGACAATTAAGGGTGGAACATCAAGAGCACTCCATCATCCTTCATGAAATTAGAGAAGGTCAAAAAGCAATGAGGGAGGAGCAACAAAGACAAGGAAGAGACATAGAAGAGCTCAAGGACATCATTGGTTCCTCAAAGAGAAAACGCAACCATCACTAAGGTGGACTCATTCCTTGTTCTTACATTCTCTGTTTTTCGTTTTCTTATGTTAAGTGCTTATCTATGTTTGTGTCTTCATTACATGATCATTAGTAATTAGCAACTATGTCTTAAAAGTTATGAATGTCCTATGAATCTATCACCTCTCTTAAATGAAAAATGTTTTAATTCAAAAGAACAAGAAGTACATGAGCTTCGAATTTATCCTTGAACTTAGTTTAATTATATTGATGTGGTGACAATACTTTTCATTTTCTGAATGAATGCTTGAACAGTGCATATGTCTTTTGAAGTTGGTGTTTTAGAATGTTAAATATGTTGGCTCTTGAAAGAATGATGAATAGGAGACATGTTATATGATAATCTGAAAAATCATAAAAATGATTCTTGAAGCAAGAAAAAGCAGCAAAGAACAAAGCTTGCAGAAAAAAAAATAGAAAAAAAGAAAAAGCAAGCAGAAAAAGCTAAAGCTCTTAAAACCAAAAGGCAAGAGAAAAAAGCCAATAAACCTTAAAACCAAAATGCAAGGGTAATAAAAAGGATCCCAAGGCGATAGGAGGGCCTAAAGGAATAAAATCCTGGCCTAAGCGGCTAAACCAAGCTGTCCCTAACCATGTGCTTGTGGCGTGAAGGTGTCAAGTGAAAACTTGAGACTGAGCGGTTAAAGTCAAGGTCCAAAGCAAAAACAGAGTGTGCTTAAGAACCTTGGACACCTCTAATTGGGGACTTTAGCAAAGCTGAGTCACAATCTGAAAAGGTCACCCAATTATGTGTCTGTGGCATTTATGTATCCGGTGGTAATACTGGAAAACAAAGTGCTTAGGGCCATGGCCAAGACTCATAAAGTAGCTATGTTCAAGAATCAACATACTGAACTAGGAGAATCAATAACACTATCTGAACTCTGAGTTCCTATAGATGCCAATCATTCTGAACCTTAATGGATAAAGTGAGATGCTAAAACTATTCAAGAGGCAAAAAGCTACAAGTCCCGCTCATTTGATTGGAGCTATGTTTCATTGATAGTTTGGAATTTATAGTATATTCTCTTCTTTTTATCCTATTTGATTTTCAGTTGCTTGGGGACAAGCAACAATTTAAGTTTGGTGTTGTGATGAGCGGATAATTTATACGCTTTTTGGCATTGTTTTTTTAGTATGTTTTTAATAGGATCTAGTTACTTTTAGGGATGTTTTTATTAGTTTTTATGTTAAATTCAGATTTCTGGACTTTACTATTAGTTTGTGTGTTTTTTTGTGATTTCAGGTATTTTCTGGCTGAAATTGAGGGACTTGAGCAAAAATCAGATTCAGAGGTTGAAGAAGGACTGCTGATGCTGTTGGATTCTGACCTCCCTGCACTCAAAGTGGATTTTCTGGAGCTATAGAACTCAAATCGGCGCGTTTCCAATTGCGTTGGAAAGTAGACATCCAGAGCTTTTCAGCAATATGTAATAGTTCATACTTTGGCCGAGTTTAAAGGATGCAAAAGGGCGTTGAACGCCAGTTCTACGCTGCAAGCTGGAGTTAAACGCCAGAAACACGTCACAAACCAGAGTTGAACGCCAAAAACACGTTACAAACTAGTGTTCAACTCCAAGAATGACCTCTCCACGTGTAAACTTCAAGCTCAGCCCAAGCACACACCAAGTGGGCCCCGAAAGTGGATTTATGCATCAATTACTTACTTCTGTAAACCCTAGTAGCTAGTTTAGTATAAATAGGACTTTTTACTATTGTATTAGACATCCTGGATTGTATTTTTGATCCTGTGATCACGTTTGGGGGCTGGCCTCTCGGCCATGCCTGAACCTTTCACTTATATATTTTCAATGGTATAGTTTCTACACTCCATAGATTAAGGTGTGGAGCTCTGCTGTTCCTCATGAATTAATGCAAAGTACTACTGTTTTCTATTCAATTCATCTTATTCCGCGTCTAAGATATCCATTCGTTCCCAAGAACATGATGAATGTGATGATTATGTGACGCTCATCATCATTCTCACTTATGAACGCGTGCCTGGCAAACACTTCCGTTCTACATGCAACCAAGCTAGAATGAGTATCTCTTAGATATCTAATACAGGGGATCGAGTCCGAGTTATTAGTATCTTCGTGGTATAAGTTAGAACCCATGGATGGCAATTCCTGAGATCCGGAAAGTCTAAACCTTATCTGTGGTATTTCGAGTAGGATCTTGGAAGGGATGGCTGTGACGATCTTCAAACTCGGGAGTGCTGGGCGTAGTGACAGACGCAAAAGGAGGGTGAATCCTATTCCAGTATGATCGAGAACCTCAGATGATTAGCCGTGCCGTGACAGAGCATTTGAACCTTTTTCACAAGAGGATGGGATGTAGCCATTGACAACGGTGATGCCCTTACAGAAAGCTTGCCATGGAAAGGAGTAGGACTGATTGGATGAAGACAGCAGGAAAGCAGAAATTCAGAGGAACGAAAGCATCTCTATACGCTTATCTGAAATTCTCACCAATGATATACAAAAGTATTTCTATCTTTATTTTCTGTTTATTTATTATTATTATTCGAAAACTCCATAACTATTTGATATCCGCCTGACTGAGATTTACAAGATGACCATAGCTTGCTTCATACCAACAATCTCCGTGGGATCGACCCTTACTCACGTAAGGTTTTATTACTTGGACGACCCAGTGCACTTGCTGGTTAGTTGTGCGAAGTTGTGAAGTTATGTTTGGACCATGGTATTACGCACCAGTTATTGGCGCCATGCCAGGGAGAGAACGAGCAACAAATTTTACAACCTCAGAGTAACAATTTCGCATACCACTTAGCGAACACTTCAAGGTATCGAATGGAATTAAGGTGAATTAAAATCACCAATTTAAGGCCTAAAAAGCATGTTTTTACATTTAAGCATAAATTAAGGGAGAATTACAAAACCATGCTATTTCATTGAATAAATGTGAAAAAAGGTGATGAAATCCCCCAAAATAAACACAAGATAAACCATGAAATCGGGGTTTATCAAATCTCCCCACACTTAAACCAAGCATGTCCTCATGCTAAAATTAAGAAAGAAGCAAAGGGTATCAACATTTATTCAATGCAAACTAACTAAATGCAATCTATCTATATGTAACCTATTTACATGAATGCAATGGCTTAGTCAAAATAAATCAATCTCCAAGAATACATATGCAAGCACAGGGGCTAAGGCATTAGCAATTAAAGCAAACCACAATTGGATTGAATCAATGAAAGATCTTACAAACTTGTAAAAAAAGATGATCATGGGTGGAAACATGTAATTGAACGATTGAACCCTCGCCGGATGTGTATCCGCTCTAGGCACTCAAGTGTATGGGGTCGATTCACTCAATTCTCCCCTAATCATGCTTTTCAAGATTTGTTTTTCATCTAACAATCAACAATTACTTTATGCATGCATACAAATATCATGAGGGCTTTCCCATAGGTTGTAATGGGGATGGGGTCAAGGTAGGACGCATATGGTCATGTGAGCTTGAATTTCGAATCTTTGATTAACTTAAACTTCCCACCTAACCTATGACAACCTAAACAATTCTAAGCAAACCTAGCTATCCATTCTTCACTTTTTTCACACATACTCATGCATTCTCTTTTGATTACCACACATATGCATTGACTTTATTGAACTTTGAACCTTGGGGCATTTTTGTCCCCTTTTTATTGCAATTCTTTGTTTTTTTTTAAATCATCATACGTACAAGGATATCAATGCATATGGTTTACATACGATTAAAACATGAGTATGTATCTAATTCCCAAGATTTTTCAACAAAAACACAAACACACTTTTATCTCTACCCAATGTATCCAACTTTCCCAAAATCAAGTAATGAACACGCTCATTAGCCTAAGCTAATCAAAGATTTAAATTAAGGACATTTATTATTTTTCACTTAGGCTTGTAATGTGATATAATTAAGAACAAATGGGTTAAGCATAGGCTCAAAATTGGCTAACAATGGAAGATAAAAGGTAGGCTATTTGGGTAAGTGAGCTATTTGAATAATGGCCTCAATCATATAAATGCATGTATACACAAAGTAATGGACATAAAGAATCAAACAAACCAAAGATTACAATCATAGGAAGAGAATAATGCACACAAGAATGAAAGTAAGTGGTTATGTATGATGTAACCACACAATTAGGCTCAAATCTCACATGCTTGTGTTCTTAGCTCAAAACATGATCCACAAAGTATATAATTCAAGCAAGTTCTAAAAAAATTTTTTTTTCAATCAATAAGGGTGCCTTATAGATAAAATCCTTGGAAAATATCATGATTTTGACTAAGCTTATTATATACATATGCAGAATGAGAAAATGCAACTAAAAATCCTAAAATGAAATGCAAAAGTGTTAGGATTAGAAACTTGTTACCCAAAAATGCCGAGTGGTCGGACGACCTCCCCACACTTAAAAGTTTGCACCGTCCTTGGTGCACTAAAAATGAGCAAGGGGGTACGGCGACTTTCCAAGTTGCCACCTTCAGCTGGCGGGTTAACCGGTGCTGCGTGTTCTTCCTTCTGCTTCCATTTTTGCTTATGGTACATCAATCATGAAAAACAAAATAAACACCGTAAGATGAAAACATACAAAAGCAAGCAAGTGTGAATTGTTGGAATGAGGTAAAAACCACTAGAATGGAGTGAGTGAATTAGTGTGACATTAATGAAAAATAGGTGTGTGGGTTCTAAAATTGCGCGCGGTTTAGAATACACACACACTAGTACAAAAAGTTATATCACAATTACACAAAAGAAAACATGCACTTCACTCATTCTAGTGTGCTTGAGATACTTTAAAAGACTTGGAGGCTAAAACAACCCAACAAGTAGTGAAGAGGCATGAAAGAACTCAAGCAATTAATCAAGCAGTTGTGAAACTAGATAATTCATGGACATTGATTGATGTGGAAGTAAACTTGATGAACAAAATGGTATAGAGAGCTCACACATCAAACAATGACACATATTGAAGTTGTTGCAACACCTAAGTGACATAGATGTGGAACACATGGATGCTATGGAACTTAGAGAAAAGAATATAGAAGTGAAAATCAATCAGAGCATGGTCCACAAAGCTTGAAAAGGTCAAAAATATGTCACTAGGTAAGCTTTCGATCCAATTTCACAATTCCACAATCTCAATGCATGAAATAAGTGATGTGAATAAGGGTAAACCATAAACAAGCATCACCTAAAAAATGCAATGATAATATACAATTGCCTAACAATAGATAATGAATGCATGGTGGCCAAAACATGTAATTCAAAAGAGTTAAGAAGCTTAATGGCAATGTAACATTCACTTGGTGCTTACAAATGTTAAACATGAGAACTCAAAACCAAGCGACAAAATATAATCTTAACAATTAAATCCAACAATAGAAATTAGAAATAATGATGTTAAAATAACATCTCATCAATAATCAGCAGCAAGAAACAGTAGACAACATTAATAATCCAACACTTATAAAGAAAAATAGAAAACAAAATGAAAATGTACTAATTAAACAAGTAACTAACTAAGTAAAAGAAGTGGTTATGGATGGTGTTTGGTAGTGTTGGATGATGATTGAAGGGTGGAAAGAGAAGAGAAGAAGGAAAGAAATGGAAAGAAGAGAAGAAAAGAAGGTGGATGAAACAGGGCAATCTACGCGTGCACGTCATGTGTGCGTAAGCGTGGATTGGTGAAATAGAAGCGATGCGTACGCGTGCATGGCAAAGCAAAAAGTCGACGCGTACGCGCAAGGTACGTGTGCGCGTGCCCTGGGGGCACAAAGTTGGCACACTTCAGGCACAACTCTCAGAAAAATGGCTGGGAAGTGGGAAAATTCAATCCACGCGTATGCGTGCAGGACGCATGCGCGTGGATGGCCGAAAATACTTGGGCACGCATACACATGGATGGTCCTCTATTTTTCAAAATTTTTTTATGTTTTTGCACCAAACCAAGCATTCCAAACCTCCAAACAGCTACCAAAACATCATAAAACCTTATTTAACCTGCTAGATTCCCAAATAAACTCAACTAAGCAATGAAAACAAGGAATTAAACCTATTTTACCAATATGTACAAAAGAGAAAAATGAAAGGATATTACCATGGTGGGGTGTCTCCCACCTAGCACTTTTGTTTATTGTCCTTAAATTGGACTTTTGGGGAGCTCGTCATCAAGGTGGCTTGTGCTTGAATCCTTCCTTGAACATCCACCAATGCTTGGACTTCCATTGTGCTTCATCATTCAAAGTTAATAACTCCATGCTTTGATGGAGTTCTTCACGAACCACGGGCTCCCAAAGTTGATCCTCCTTTAGTAAGCCAGGATCCCATACTTTGTTTTCACACCCGTCCTTGAGTTGATCATGGTGATTTCCTCCGGGTGGAAAGAGAGATGAATTCTCATGAAAGCACCAAACTATCCTCCTAGACCCATCCAATTGAGCACTAATGCAACCTTTGCTCCTTGAAGCTTCAACCATAATGAGCCTAGACTTACAACGCCAACCACTAAACATCCTCCTCTTATGCTTAATTCCACAAAGCGCCCTAAGTTGGCCATCTGTCTCAAGCAAATCATATTCAAGGGGGATAATAAAGCCAAGAGTTAGAAGTTTTACCCACTCAAATGAAGGATTAGATGACAACCTAGGTGGAGGAGTTCCCAACGGTCTTGATAAAGCACGCTCTACTCCCGTCCATCCTCTCCTAGAGGCTTCCACCACATGGCAAGGTTCTTCAAGCTTTACCTCTTGCCAAGCTTCCTCAAGTTCACATTCTTCTTCACCAATATCCTCTAGCTCTTCCCCATCATTCAAATCATAAATAGGAGGTTGAGTAAAATCTACCTCATCATCAATTCCAAGTATAGTGGGGAAGGATTCCTCAAATTCAAAAGGATCATATGTTGATGCGGAGTCATCATAAATAGGTGGGCCTATTGATTGGAACACTTCTTCCAATTCTTCAATCACATTGTGTCTTGGAGGTTGTGCACTCTCCTCCTCAACATCAACTTCAAACTCCATGGAAGAGGGCTTTTCAATTTGTGATTCCTCTATATACTCAACATATCCTAAGGCTCCAACCACTACTTCCTCTTGTTCAATAATCTCTACCTCCTCCTCTTGTTGCATTTCTTGCTTTAACTCCTCTTCTTCACCTTGGAGCTTCAAGCTCACTCCCTAACTAAGCTCCTCAGTTGCTTCTCCACATTCAACAATGGGAGTGCCTTGATCGCATAGGCTTAGGCGGGATGAGACTATGTTGCCAATGGCTTCTACCATGATAGCCATTTTCGCTCTTAACTCCTCAAACTTCTTTTCATCCTCCTCGTGTCGCCTTAAGATATGAGATTCAAGATCTCTCAATTCTAGTATGTGGGCTTCATTGGGAGGTGATGGTGGAAGAGAGGGTTCATTGTTTGAGGGAAGGTTGTTGTAATTGGAAGGTGGTTCATATTGGTGAAATTCTTGAGGTGGTGTGTGTGGACTTTGTGGTTCTTGGGAGTATTGGTATTGGAATGGTGGTGGCTCTAGGTATGGTTGATATGGTGGTTGGTATGGTGGATACGGATTGGGATCATATAGAGGTGGATGGTGGTAAAAGGCTTGTGAGTGTGGTGGAGGGCTATGTTGAGGAGGGGGTTCATATGTATGTGGTGGTTGTGGTTGACAATCACAATGAGGGTCATCACATACATTAGATTGGTATGCATTAGGATAAGGAGTATACCCATAAGAATCAGAAGAGTAGTCACGTTGGGGTGGCGCTTGGACGGCTCAGGTGGCAATAAATGCCCTTTGGTCGTCGCGCATCTCCGTGAGTATAGTAGTCATGTCCCCAATCACTCTTGCCAAACTTTGATCTCCAATTCCTTAATGCATGTTATCATTGTAAATTCCATCTCCTACAACATAGTTTGAACCAAACTCATAGCCAAAGTGATGAGAATTCATGGTGATAAGAGAAAACAAAAACAAATTCCAACAAGAAACAAAGAAAACCAAACCTTAAAACTAGCAAAAACTAACAAACAAACCAAAAATCAAGCTATTCACAATATATACAATAGCCAATAACATAGTACCATTGCAACTCCCCGGCAACGGCGCCATTTTGATAATGAGGATTTGCTCGATGGTATAGAATTTCTTTCAATAGAAATACGAACTTCGTTATAAGCATAGCTCTAAACTAACAAACAATTGCCACATCAAAAATTTTGGTTGTCACTTGTAACAAACCCCAAATGAAAATTAACTGAAGTATTTAGACTCCGGGTCATCTCACAAGGAATTGCAATGAAATGGTCAATTATTGGCTATGAAGGTGCAAGGGGTTTTGAGTTTATAGAAGGACAAGAAAAGTAAATCAAGTAAGTAATTAAAGAAAGCAAGATAAAGAACTCTTGGCTAAGACTTCGGTAACTGAGATCATCATCCTTGTCAACAAACCACATATTGATAATCATGAGAGGCCAACCTATTAAGTCTACTTCCCAAAAGCCTTAAGTACGTAATATCTACTCCTAATCTTTAAGTACGTCAAATAGGTTTGATCACATCAACCCTTAAGTCCCAACCTACCTACTAATTAACTTAGTACTGGGTTAGCATCAATGGGTGTCAAATTGATCACCAAGGGTTCTCAAATCACCAAATCCATTATACACAATGACTCAAGTTTACCCAATTCCCTTAGCTTGGACCAAGAGTCAACAAAACTACTCAAAAATTAAAGAGAGCATTTCATCAAACACATAGATTGCAATAGAAGTAAACATCACAAATTGCAAGAATAGTAAAATCTACCAACTATTAATTGCAAGAAAAATAAAATCACAATTCAATTCATCAATAAAAGAAACATCAACATCAAGTTGCATTAAATGTGAACCAAATCCAACATGAGTTCGTCATCATAAAAGAGAACAAAATGAGAAATTAACTCTACAACTAAGAGAATCAAGATGTAGAAATAAGAAATTATAAAGGAAACAAGATGAGATCAAGAAATTAAACATGGATCTATGATAATTTATCCTAATCCTAACCTAATTCTAGATAGAAGAGGGAGCTTCTCTCTATAGAAAACTAACTAAAGGCTCATGTTGGCTAAACTAATTGCTCACCCTTTGCTTGGACTTCAATTATGCATGAAATACACTCAGAAACAAGTTGGATTTGGGCCTAGGCAACTCAGAAATCGTCCCCAGCGTTTTGCCTTTAAGTGAGTCACGTGCTGTTATCGGCGCGTACGCGCCATGTGCGTGAGCGCCTCGATTTGGCTATTTCTTCATCCACGCGGCATGTACGCGTGCACGTCTCTATGCGAAACCACTTTTGTGCGTGCGCGCCTTGTACGCATGCGCGCCTCTTGATGCATTCCCAATCTTTGTTTCTTCATGCATTCTCCACTTTGTATGCTTTTTTTTTTTTCATTTTTTCCATCCAATGCTTGCCTTATGAACCTGAAATCACTTAGCGAACACATCAAGGCATCGAATGGAATTGAGGTGAATTAAAATCACCAATTTAAGGCCTAAAAAGCATGTTTTTACATTTAAGCATAAATTAAGGGAGAATTACAAAACCATGCTATTTCATTGAATAAATGTGGAAAAAGGTGATGAAATCCCCCAAAATAAACACAAGATAAACCATGAAATCGGGGTTTATCAATCCACCAGCTGAGTGGTCTAGAGACATTTGGGCCTTTTCTGTAAGACCATAGTAAAAGATGTCTAACTGTACACATTCTGAAAACCTTTCAGAGGGGCATTTCCTTAGCATCCCTCTATACCTCTCCCAGGCATTATAAATGGATTCATTATCCTCTTGTTTAAAGCCTTGGATGTCCAGCCTTAGCTGTGTCATCCTTTTTGGAGGGAAATATTGATTCAGGAATTTGTCTGATAACTGTTTCCATGTTCTTATGCTTGCTGTGGGTTGATTGTTTAACCACCTCTTAGCTTGATCTTTTACAGCAAATGAAAATAGTAATAATCTGTAGACATCCTGATCTACTTCCTTATCACGTACTGTGTCAGTAATTTGTAAGAACTGTGCCAGAAACTCAGTAGGTTCTTCCTGTGGAAGACCAGAATACTGGCAATTTTGCTGCACCATGATAATGAGCTGAGGATTTAGCTCAAAACTGCTTGCTCTGATGGGAGGTATACAAATACTACTCCCATAGGAAGCATTAGTGGGGTTAGCATATGACCCCAGAGTCCTTCTGGACTGTTCATTTTTACTTAGGTCCATGATGGAGAAAGTAAAATATTTTTGTTTTTATTTTATTTAATTAAGGATAACCGAATTCAAAAGAAAAGAAAATAAAATAAAATAATTGGAAACTAGAAAATAAGTTTCGAAAACTAAAAGAAAAAATAATAAAATAGATTAAAATAAAAAAATTCGAATACTAAAATGGCTAATTAATTTAAAAAGATTTGAAAAATTTTGGATATGATTTTCAAAAATTGGAGAGAGAGAGAGAAAGTGGTTAGGGAGTTTTGAAAAAGATATGTCTTAAAATTAAAGATACTTGTAAAAATAAACAAATAAAAGAAAAGATTTGAAAAAGATATGATTTTAAAAGTTTGAAGATTGAAACTTTCTCAACAAGGAAATACCAAACTTAAAATTTTTCAATCAAAACAATAAAATAGTACAAGTAATTCAAAAATTATGAATAAGAAAAGAAAAAGATTTTGAAAAATTTTATAAAGGATTTTCGAAAAATAAAAAAAATTGAAAAAGATTTAAAAAGATAAGTTTTAAAATTGAAATTCTAACTTGACTAACAAGAAACTACCAAATTTTCAAAATTTTGACTAAATCAACCTAGGTACTTCGAAAATGATAAGTAATTAAAGGAAAAGATATTTTTTTTGAATTTTTGAATATAATGAGGAAAGAGAAAAACAATAAAAGGACACCGAACCTAGAATTTTTAGATCAAAACAAAGAAAGCAAACAAGAAAACATTGAATGTCAAGATGAACTCCAAGAACACTTTGAAGATCAAGATGAACACCAAGAATAAATTTTCGAAATTTTTAAGAAAATAAAAACACAAAGGACACCAAACTTAAAAATTTTTATACTTTAGACACTAATAATTCGAAAATGCACAAGAAAAACAAGAAAAGACACAAGACAAGAAAAACTAAAGATCAAACAAGGAAAATAAATAAGAACAACTTGAAGATTAATAAAGAACTAAGAACATATAATTCGAAAAATTGAAAGAAAAATAAAATCATGCAATTGACACCAAACTTAAAACATGAAACTAAACTCAGAGAGAAGACTAAATTATGAGGTTATTGGTTTTAAAAATTTTCGAAAATAATTTAGAAAAAGAAAATAAGGATTTTGAAATTTTAACCAAAAACAATAATTGAAGACTTAATTTTAGTGACTCTAAACCAAAAAGATAAATTTTTCCTAATCTAAGCAACAAAATAGACCCTCAGTTGTCCAAACTTGAACAATCCCCGGCAACGGCGCCAAATATTTGGTGCACGAAATTGTGATTACACTTTTCATAACTCCGCACAACTAACCAGCAAGTGCACTGGGTCGTCCAAGTAATACCTTACGTGAGTAAGGGTCGATCCCACAGAGATTGTCGGCTTGAACCAAGCTATGGTTATTCCGTAAATCTTAGTCAGGAGATTAATGATAAGAGTGATTGTATTTATGAAAAATAAATAACATGAAATAAATAGTACTTGTGATTCAGTAATGAGAAACAGGCTGGGGTTCCGGAGATGCTCTGTCCTCTGAATTTCTACTTTCCTACTGCCTTCTTCTCCAAACACGCATGGCTTCCTTCAATGGCAAGCTTTATGATCCTCTCGAATAAAAAATACCAGGTAAGATCTCTGCACGGCTAATCAACTGTCGGATTTCTCGTCTCGGATGAAAAATACCATGTACAGCTACCGCACGGCTAAGCTTAAGGTACAAAGCACCAGTTAATTGAGAATTAAAGAATATCTACTGTGTTCAAGGATTAAACTGAAGTATAAAGATTAGAGAATTCATAATATGATCCGGATTCTAATTCTAATTGACAGTGACATTCCTCTGATTCAAAGGAGAGTGAGATGCCAAAACTGTTCAGAATTACAATAGGTAAACCCCATTTTGAGAAGAGACATGAGCATAATTGAACTCTCACCTCTCATGCAAATTCACATCTTAATCATGTATCAGTTTTGGTTGCTTGAGGACAAGCAACAATTCAAGTTTGGTGTTGTGATCCGTGAGCATCTTCTTTATCTTTTCCTAGTGAATTTGCATTCAAATTGTTGAGTTTAATCAAGATTTAAATATCTTTAAGCCACTATGGATGCTACTTTGAGTTGTGTACAATTCTGTTTATTTCAAGTAGCATTCGGATGGATTTGACGGAGTTTTGTAGCAGAAAAGGAAGAAAGCGAATGATGATATCAACCCCGACCTCTTTGCACTCAAACAGAAATAACTTGAGCTACAGAGATCCAATTAATGTGATTTCAGCCGCATTAGAAAGCTAACTTCTAGAGCTTTCGAACGATATATAATAGTCTACCTTTTTTTATATTTTGTAAGGACCACTGCACGCCAAACTTGAGGAAACTCATGTTTGGCGCCAACTCAAAAGCCCCAAGGAAATCGTGCTGCCATCCCCACGCCGAACTTGAGTTTACTCAAGTTCGGCACCAACACAAGAAATCCACAGAAAGGCTACGCACCAATCCATGGCAAACTTGGATTCTTCCAATTTCGGCACCACCCTTATTGAAGTCAATGGTCCCCACTCGTCCCAGGATGCACTACATGTAAAGGCTTTGCAAATTTTGATTAAATCTTATTTTATTTATAATTAGGAAAAGATATTATTTAGTTTTAGGAAATATATTTTTACATTAATTAGGATTAGATATAAAAGGGAAAAGAATCAGTCATTCGGTCTCCTCTCTTCTCTTATACCTCATTCCGCAATTTGGGTTAGTAGCTCTGTCTATTGTATGGATTGATACTATTATTTTTCTATTTTAATTCATTTATTGATTTATATCTCAAGAATTATTTTCGTTTTTTATCTTATGAATCTGGGTAGAACGGAAGTATGACCCTTCTTCTAATTGAGTTCTTGTATAACTTGGAAAAGCTATTTACTTGAACAACAACTTAAAAACAAATTCTCCTAAATTACTAATTATCTGGACTTAACAGGATACATGACATATAATCCTCTTATATTTGGGTAATTAGGGGTTTTGTGGCATATAAACTAGAATTGAACTTCAGCCTCTAATTGGAATTAAGTGACCAAGGAATTAGCGGTTGATGAATTTTAGAGGAGACTAAAAAGGTCTAAGGAATTAGGGTTTAGTCACATATAGTTTGCCATGAATTAAATCTTGAATGATTAAAATAGTTAGTAAGAAAAGTCAATCCAAAAAATAGATATCTTTGAAGCCTTAACTGTTTCTCCATATATTATTCACAACTTGTTTACTGCCTGCTTTCTGATATTCTGAATTTACTGTTAATGCTTTTGAACCTTCAAACACCATTTTCTGTTTGTCTGACTAAGCCAATCACTCAATCATTGTTGCTTGATCCATCAATCCTCGTGGGATCGACCCTCATTCACCTGAGGTACTACTTGGTATGACCCGTTGCACTTGCTGGTTAGTTTGTGGTTATAAATTCTGCATCAAGTTTTTGGCACCATTGCCGGGGATTGACTGTGATTAACAACTACTAGTTGTTTGATATCTTAGATTAGGTGTTTTTGCTTTAATTTCATTTAACTTATTTCTTTAAATTTTAAAAAATTATTTTGATTTATTTTATTTGAATTTTTTTTCCTCTTAATTACTGAAATTAAGTTTGGTGTTCCCTTAGTTGTTTTATTCTTCCTAGTTATTTTACATGTTGAGTTTAAATTTTATACTCCTTTTTCCTTATTAGTTATTTTATTTTCTTAATTATTTAATTTATTTTCTTTATTTTATTTTTCTTTTATTTTATTTACTTTTATATTTTATTTTACTTTCGTTTCTGTTCTTTCTTCTTTGCTTGCCTGTTTACCACATGGTGCGTTTAATTCTGTTTCGTGTTTTGTGCTAAGAAAAAATAATGGAGAGAGATCACACAGGTTACTACTCACACCCAAGGAGTGATTCATATTATTGTGGTTGGAGGAACTACCCAGATTTTGGTTGGCAAGGTCAAGAGCAAAAAGATTTCAATGTCCCATACGTTGTCCATTGATAAACCCCATTTTCAGGGTTTATCTTGTGATGAATTTAGAGTATTTTATCAACGTTTTCTCACATTTATTCAATGAAATAGCATGGTTCTGTGATTCTCCCTTGATTTGTGCTTAAATGTGAAAACATACTTTTAGACCTTTAATTTGATAATTTTGATTCACCTTTGATTCCACTAGATGCCTTGATGTGTTTGCTAGTAATTTCAGGTTGAAAAAGGCTAGGAATGGATCAAAGGAGTAAAGAGAAAAGCATGCAAAATGGAGAACACATAGAAAAGCCAAAGAATTGGATGAGCTCATGAACGCGCACGTGCAATGTACGCGCACGCGTGGATCGCGAAAACTCAAGAGATGCGCACGCGTGCTGTACGCGTACGCGTCGATGCTGGCACGTGATTTTAAAGTGAAAACGTGCCCAGCAAATTCTGAGAAGCTGTGGGGTCCAATCTAAACCAACTTTGGCACCAAAATACTTAAAAGGACCAAGGATTGAAGGGAAATGCATCTTTTGACATAGCACTTACTCATTAGGATTAGTTTAGTTAGTTTTAGAGAGAGAAGCTCTCACTTCTCTCTAGGAATTAGGATTAGTTTTAGTTCAATAATCTTAGATCTAGGTTTTAATTTATGCTCTCTTCTACTTCTACTTCTCATTTCTTTGTTGTTACACTCATCATTCTTCTATTCTTTTGTTGTAATTTCTTCTACTTTGTCTCCATACTTGTTGTTGATCTACTCTTTTTTTCTATTTTTCTTTCAATCCAATTTGAGGTAATTCATGCCAATAATGGTCTTTTTGATTGTTGTTGTTAATTTCTCGCAATTATTGTTGTTAGATTTCATTCTTGTTGTCAATTTACTATGTTTTCCTTTTATGCCTTCCAAGTGTTTGTCAAAATGCTTGAGAGGATGTTAGAGTAGAATTTTATGTTCTTGGCTTGGGAAGGTAACTTAGGAATTCTTGAGTTACCAATGTCCAAGTGATTGATAGTTGATAGCCATTGACTCTAGTTCTCATTAATTCAATTAGTCAATAGCTAGGACTTATGGACTTGGATTGATATAGCTCATTTGACTTTTCTTTACTTGTTAGAGGATGACTTAGTAGGATTGATCCTTGCAATTATCATATTGTGGTTAGTGATAAGGATAGAGATCCTTGACCACCAAACCTTGCCAAGACCTTTTTGTCATTTGCTTCCCTTTATCATTTACTTTTCTTGTTTCCTAATCAAAACCCCAAAATATACATGTCCATGACCAATAACAAGAACACTACCTTATAATTCCTTTGAGAGATGACCCGAGGTTTAAATACTTCGGTTTATAATTTTAGGGGTTTGTACTTGTGACAAACAAATTTTTGTATGAAGGGATTAGTGTTAGTTTAGAAACTATACTTCGATGAGATTTCATTTGTGAAATTCTATACCATCAAAAAATCCAATCATCAAAATGGCACCGTTGCCGGGGAGTTTGCAATTGTGTGCCTTGTTATTGGTTATTGTATATAGGTGAATATTGTAAATACGTTGCTCTTTCACTTGTTTCTTAGACTTAGTTAGTTTGCTTTTGTTTCTAGTATGAATTCTCATTTTGGCTATGATTTTAGTTCTAATTGTGTTGTAGGAAACGAGAACTTCAATGACCACGTGTACCAAGGATGGAACCAACAAAGATGGGAGCAGCCTCAAGGAATTTATCACTCCTATTGGCGCCAACCTCCGGATACTTATAGGTATAATCACCATTCTAATGCATGTCAATTCAATGGCTATGGTAAATCTTTTTGTGAAAATCAATTACCATCATCATATGCCTATGAGCCATATCCTCAACATGAACCTCAACCATACTCACAAGCCTCTCTTTACCAAGCACCGTCCTATGACCCATATCCATCATATGACTAATCACCCATACCATATCCTTGTGACCATTATGAGCAAGAACCTTTAGAACAACCACAACCTATCATGATTACTACCAAGAACCACCGCAATACACACCATTTCCATACCCTCACCAAGAAGAACCGCCTTCCTACTATGAACCCTTTCTCCAAAGTGATGAACTCTCTTATCCACCCCAAGCCCCAATAGATGATTCTCTCACGTTGTTACTTCAAGGACAAGCGGATATGCAAAGAAACACACTAGAGTTTGTGACTAACTTGACTAAGGTAGAGCACACTTTAGCCTACCAATGCATGTACACTCAAGCTGCTTTCGTATCCACATGTGAATGATCCAAACAAGAGCAAAGCATAAAGAAGAGATTGGACAATCCGGTGGAGAAGGTGGAGTAGGGTTTTGTATTGGAACAATTGGAGAGACCAATGATCATTGAAGAAAAGGGAGATGTGGTACAAAATTTAGGAGATGTGGAACCACCATGGGAGTATCAACAACCTCTAGAGCATATCAAAATTGAAGAATATGAAGAGGTTGATCAAGAGACGGAGTCAATCATCAACGAATTCCTATCAAAATTTGAATCCTCTCCTATGAGGTGTGGAATTGACATTATTGAAGACAACTCCAAACCAAGTAATATTGGTACCCTTGTTGAAGAAATTGACAAGCAAGAAGAACTTGAAAGAAGTTATCAAGAGGTGAAAATAACTAAGGAAGAACCTAAGGGAAGAAACCTCGCATTTTCTAAGTATGGGGAAGTACCCCTCCCCAAGTCACCATCCAACACAACATTCAAGTGGGCAAAATTCTTTCCCTTAAGCTTCACTTTCTCACTTGAATATGGCTTGATTGAAACGGATGGGCAACTTAGAGCTCTTTGCGGAGTCCATAGTAAGAGGGAGTTGTGTATTGGTTGGAAGTTTGGAATTACGCTCATTAGGGTCAAAGCTCTTAAGCATAAGGACCATGATTGGAAGAATGCAAATTTGTGTGGGTCTAGGAGGAGACTTTAGCGTGCTCAAGAGAATTCTATGTGTCAACCACCTGGACGGAAGAATCAAGATAATCAACTTGAAGACGGGTTCGAAGATAAGATATGGGATCCCGGATCGAAGCATGGAGACCAACCTTGGGACCTCATATTTTGGGTTGAACTTCACCCAAGCTTGGTGAAGACGGTTGGAATCTCTATCAACCAATTGCGAAGCAAAGATCCTTGGAGATTCAAGGATGAGTACAAACACAAGCCACCATGACAAAGAGCCTCCCAAAATGTCCAACGTAAGGACTTAAAATAAAAGTGCTAAGTGGGAGACACCCTACCATAGTAAACTTTGTCCTCCCCTCTTGTAGATTTGACTAATAAGTGATTTGAGTTGCCATTGTAGGTAGTTTTTCTCTCCATTGTAGTCTTCTCTTAATGTTTTGATTGTAGTTGCTTAGGGTGCAAGTTATGTATGGTTGCTTTTGGAAATTTTTATTAATTTTGCCTTTTTGGTTGATTTAGAGTTGAAGGTAATGCTAGGGAGATTTTTAGCTATTTTTAGTGTTTCTTAAAAAAAAATAGAGGCAGGGCATGGACGCGTACGCATCGATTGGCGGCTGCAACCCCAATACATGGATCCAGAGAGTTAGGCGAGCACAGCGCGAACATTGAGCATGGGGCACAAGGGCATGCACGCATACGCGTACGCGTGGATGGCTTAACACAAAACCCATACTCCCACCCGAGAGTTGCGCAAACACTGTGCCAACAATGCGCGAAACGCGCAACTATTGACCCACGCAGACGCGTACTATACGCGTACACGTCGACACACTTTCTTCATTTACGCGTAAGCGCACAAGATGCTTTCGCGTCCATTCACTTTTCGCCCAAACCACGCGGACGCGTACATGACGCGTACGCGTGGATTCAAAATCACCAATACCCCATCTACGCGAGAAACCCTTGCCATTTGCGTACCCTATCTCTTCTTCCTCCCAACGTTCCCTTTCTCCCTTCCCTCCATAAACACAGCGCCACCCCAAGCCATCCTCATCTGCCTCCATCTGGCGACCCATCGTCACCGCCGGCCACCCCATCTTCTCCCTCTCTTCCTACTTCTCTTCTTTTCTCTGCCATCCCTCTCCTCTCACCTCTGCCCCTCTTCTCTCACTTTCCACCGTAACCCCCTTCTTCCTCCGCCCAGCACCGCCGCGTGCGAAACCACCACCATCACCATAACATTTTCTCTTCTTTTTCCCTATTCAACCCCTTTTTGCTCTGACCATCACTCACCCTCTACCCTGCTCTCTGCGCCACGCCTCTGCTCTTTGCTTCCCTACTCTGTGCGCTATCATCTGCGCCGCTGCAGGCCACCATCGCCATCGCTCTTGGGCGGCACCACTTCGGTTCCTTTCCATTTCCAACTCTACTTCTGCCCTGCCCTCCAGGTCCCCTGCCTCATCACTGTTTTTTGATTTTTACTTTCTTTTCTTAATTTTGTTAGTTAATTGTAGTAGTTAGTTGATTCATTCTGCTTGTTAGATTAGATAGAGACGCATGCTGTTACATAGATAGGATGTGGTTAAGAAGATTCTAGGCCTGATAAGTGCTCCGTTCTTATTTACTCTCTGAATGCTGCTTGTTTGTTGCATGATGCTGGTGTGGTGTTTTGTGTGAATCATGATGCTATCATGCTGATTTTCATTGCTGCCATGCTGAACTGTATTTTAAATTGCTGTTTGCTTTTCGGGAACGTCCAATTTACTGCCGGAATGCTGCCCAAATTTTTAGAAATTATTTTGGTTTTAAACTTGCTACCTAGAATTGAACTTGACACTTTTAGAATTGAGTTTTACTCGACTTGCACCAAGTTCAATTCCTACGTTACTTTGGTTAGCAATTTCGTGTCCATTTTGCTACCCGTAATATGCACTGAACCTCCATATGCCTTCACTTTTCAAGTTAACTCAAATGCTTTCTGACTCGTGCTAAGCTCACCATTTGATCTTGACTTGCATTTTTTGAATATGGTTTAGTCCTTTGCAATGATTGGTGCATTCCACTTGTGTGACACTTTTAACTCAAATTGGTTCTTAACTTGTTTTAAGTTACACAAAGTGCATATTTCACTCTTTCTATACCAATTATTGCCCATTTAGTGACCATGACATTGATTGATGATTTGCTTTCCATTTATATGCTCTCGTGCAATATTTCATATTTCATCATCAATGACTGCATCATCCTCATGATTGTGAGCATGCTTGTTTTATGTACTCATTTGAGCTTCTCTTGTTTGAGCCCCATGATTGTCATGCCACTAACACATGACTTAGTTTTCTAACTTTGACCTTGTTACCATTCTAACTCTCTTCTTGGTTTTCTCACTAACACTCACATTCTTTAGGGCATGATGACTATGGTTGCTTAACAAACAAGCATTCTATCATTGTTGCATGACTTCTTGGTTTGCATCATTGGATTTGAATTCTATATTTTGTTTGCCCGCATTCCAAGTTTTTATTTCTTTTTAACTCACTTCATGAATATGTCATGCCTTGCTTTGTTTTTCCTCTACGTGGCCTAATTGTATATATCCTATCTTATCTATTTTTAGGATGACCGATAGAAGAAAGTCTAAGGTTACCTCAAGGAAGCGCAAGAAACCTCAGCCCTCTACTCTGTCTCCTTACTATGACTATGCCAAAAATCTTCTTAATGATGATGACAAAGCGAATCAACAGCTGCCGCCTACAGAAGCGTATAGGTTCCCTAACCTATACTGCGAGCTCCGCTTTCCGACATACTGGAAGAAGAATCTGAATATAGAAAAGAAACTGGTCCTCCCAACTAACGTGAGACGAGCCATTACGACACGTATTCAGGGGATGGGCATGGACTTTATTGATAGGGAGCTAGGCCGGGTGAACTCATCATGGGTGAAGGAATTTTACTGTAACTTCTTTAGACATACCCTTGAGTCGGTTCACCTGTGAGGCGGGCAAGTATTGGTTACGGAGGTAGCTATTCAGGATAGACTCGGCTGTCTGCCTAGGACCGGTGGCATGGATGCCATTGAACAGGCAGAGGTGGCCATACATTGTATGACTTTTGACTATGATGCTCTGAGGGATGTTACTGCCACCCCGGATGCCCCTTGGGTGATGGACGCTGACAACAGGAAGCCCAAGGGGATGTTGTTTACTCATCTTTCTAAGGAGGCCAGGACGTGGCAGCAGATCTTTGCCCATTACGTCATGCCGACCACCCACTTCATTGAGATTCTGATGGACATGCTCGTCCTGATCGGCTGCGTTATGGAGGGGAAGGAGGTATACTTCCCTCGATTGATCAGGAGAAACATGTGGCGGGCACATGTCTGTGGCTTACTTCCCTTTCCCACCTTGGTCACCACGATGATTCAGCTAGCCGGTGCCCTGTGGGAGGCATATGATGAGACACCACCCCCGGTCTACGAAAAGGAGGAAGTAATTCCGTGGGGGGAGTGGGTTTACGAGAAGCCCCCATCTCGGCGTCGCTCTAGAGCCAGAGCAGCTGTGACACCCGGCGCTTCATCCTCAGCAGCAGCAGGACCCGTAGCCCCAGCAGCACCGATAGCACCACTACCGCCAGCACCTCAGCCGACTTACCTTCTAGTCCAGCGTCTGTTTCGCTTTGTAGAGCGCAGTGAGCACCGTATTATGCGACGTCTAGACAGAATGGATCAGATGTTTGTGGCATTGGGCGTTGCCCTCTCTTCCCGACCCTTCTTCCGCATCAGAGGAGGAGCATGCCGAGGAGCATGAGGTGGAGCCAGCTCAGACAGAGGCACCACCACAGACACAGGCTACCACAAAGGCGTATCAGCCACCTGAGGAGCCACAGCCTGAGACCCAGCCAGATGCGATAGTTGACCCTCACCATGAGCCCGAGCAGTAGCATCGAGGACGATGCTCCATTCTAAGTGTAGGGAGGTCACCGTCGTCGTCGTCGTCGGTGGAGTAGCTATTTTGGATGATAAGTTCGGACATTTATCTTTTATTTTGCGTTATTTTAGTACTTTGCACTTTATTTTTATCGCACTTTTGGATAATTATATATATTTGTTATTTTGAGATACTTTTATTTTAGTTTGTTGCATTTTACTCCATAGTTTATTCGTTTTTAGATTTCTAGTTGAATTTGCATTTGTAGTTGATAGTATGTATATGTAGTTGCTTTGGTTTAGTGGTTGTGATTAGAAAAATATTTTGGATTGTTGAAACCTAAGTTTATCCTTTTTACATAAGAAAATTGTTTTGATTAAAGAAAGGGATAAACTAAGGAAATTTAAAAAACATTTTTAAATCACAACATTGCATTTAGAATAAGGTTAATCAAAACAACAAATTTTCCAAAGAACTTATCCATAGGGCACCACCCCAATTGATTGAGAAATTTTTGTGGAACTTGCTTGAATTCCATATTTTGTGAAGCATGTTTTGAGCTAAGAACACAAGCAAGTGAGATTTGAGCCTAATGATATGGTTACATCTTATAACCACTTATTTTCCTTCTTGTGTGAATTGTTCTCTTTCTATGATTGTGATCCTTGATTTGCTTAATTCTTTATGTCCATTATTCCTTGTATTCATGCATTTATATGATTGAAGCCATTGTTTCATTATCTCACTTACCCAAAAAGCCTACCTTTTACCTTCCATTGTTAACCAAATTTGAGCCTATGCTTAACCCAATTGTTATTTATTTTAGCACATCACAAGCCTAAAGCGGAAAACAATAAAAGTCCCTTGTTTAGATCTTTGATTAGCTTAGGCTAGTGAGAGTGTTCATTATTCAAATTTGGGGAGACTTGGGAACATTGGTAAGGATGCTTTGTATTTTTATATATTTGGGAATTGGATACATGCTCATGTATCAATAAAATATTGGACCTTGTGCATTGGTGCTCTTGAAAGAAAAATGATAAAAACAAAAGAAAAAAGAAAAGAAAAAGATAAAAAGAAAAAAAATAATATGGAAAAGAAAAGAAACAAAAAATTATAAAAAGAAAGAAAGAAAAGAAGAAAAGAAAGAAATAACAAGGGGACAAATTGCCCCAAAGTAAAGTCAATAAGAATCAATGCATAAGTGTTGTGAAATGTAAAGAAAATGCATGAGTATGTGAAAAAAGTGAAAAATGGGTAGTTAGTTTAGAACTTAATTGTATAGGCTATTATATAGGTTAGGTGGGAAAGTCTAGGCTAGTCAAAGATTCAAATTCTAGTCCACTTAACCATATATGACCATACCTTGACCTTAACCCCATTACAACCTTAAGAAAGACCTCATGATAATTGTATGCATGCATTGAAAATTGTTGATTGTTAGATGAAGAACAAATCTTGGAAAGCATGATTAGAGGGGAGTTGAGTGAATCAACCCCTAAACACTTGAGTGACTAGAGCGGATACACATCCAGTGAGGGTTCGATTGCTCAGTTACATGTTTTCACCATAATCATCTTTATTCATGCAAGTTTGTAAATCATTTTTGATTATTCAATACAATTGTGGATTGGATTTTGATTTTCAATACTTTAGCCCTTGTGCTTGCATATATCTCTTGGAAGTCGATTTGTCTTGACCAAGCAATTGCATTCATATAGGTAGTTGCATTTAGATAGGTTGCATATAGTTTAGTTGCATTAAATAAATGCCATAACCCTTACTTCATTCTTGGTATAGCATGAGGACATACTATAGTTTAAGTGTGGGGAGGTTGATAAACCCCGTTTTCAGGGTTTATCTTGTGATGAATTTAGAGTATTTTATCAACCTTTTCTCATATTTATTCAATGAAATAGCATGGTTTTGTGATTCTCCCTTGATTTGTGCTTAAATGTGAAAACATGCTTTTAGACCTTAAATTTGATAATTTTGATTCAACTTTGATTCCACTAGATGCCTTGATGTGTTTCCTAGTAATTTCAGGTTGAAAAAGGCTAGGAATGGATCAAAGGAGTAAAGAGAAAAGCATGCAAAATGGAGAACACATAGAAAAGCCAAAGAATTGGATAAGCTCATGGACGCGCACGCGCAATGTACGCGCACGCGTGGATCGCGAAAACTCAAGGGATGCGCACGCGTGCTGTACGCGTACGCGTCGATGCTGGCACGTGATTTTAAAGTGAAAACGTGCCCAGCAAATTCTGAGAAGCTATGGGGCCCAATCTAAACCAACTTTGGCGCCAAAACATTTAAAAGGGCCAAGGATTGAAGGGGAATGCATCTTTTGACATAGCGCTTACTCATTAGGATTATTTTAGTTAGTTTTAGAGAGAGAAGCTCTCACTTCTCTCTAGGAATTAGGATTAGGTTTAGTTCAATAATCTTAGATCTAGGTTTTAATTCATGCTCTCTTCTACTTCTACTTCTCAATTCTTTGTTGTTACACTCATCATTCTTCTATTCTTTTGTTGTAATTTCTTATACTTTGTTTCCATACTTGTTGTTGATCTACTCTTGTTTCTTTTATTTTTCTTTCAATTCAATTTGAGGTAATTCATGTTAATAATTGTCTATTTGATTGTTGTTGTTAATTTCTTGCAATAATTGTTGTTAGATTTTATTCTTGTTGTCAATTTACTATGCTTTCCTTTTGTGCCTTCCAAGTATTTGTCAAAATGCTTGAAAGTATGTTAGAGTAGAATTTTATGTTCTTGGCTTGGGAAGGTAACTTAGAAATTCTTGAGTTACTAATGTCCAAGTGATTGATAGTTGATAGCCATCGACTCTAGTTCTCATTAATTCAATTAGTAAATAGCTAGGACTTATGGACTTGGATTGATATAGCTCATTTGACTTTCCTTTACTTGTTAGAGGATGACTTAGTGGGATTGATCCTTGCAATTATCATTTGTGGTTAGTGATAAGGATATAGATCCTTGACCACCAAACCTTGCCAAGACCTTTTTTTCACTTGCTTCCCTTTATCATTTACTTTTCTTGTTTCCTAATCAAAACCCCAAAATATACATGTCCATGACCAATAACAAGAACACTACCCTACAATTCCTTTGAGAGACGACCCGAGGTTTAAATACTTTGGTTTATAATTTTAGGGGTTTGTGCTTGTGACAAACAAATTTTTGTATGAAGGGATTAGTGTTGGTTTAGAAACTATACTTGCTTCCCTTTATCATTTACTTTTCTTGTTTCCTAATCAAAACCCCAAAATATACATGTCCATGACCAATAACAAGAACACTACCCTACAATTCCTTTGAGAGACGACCCGAGGTTTAAATACTTTGGTTTATAATTTTAGGGGTTTGTGCTTGTGACAAACAAATTTTTGTATGAAGGGATTAGTGTTGGTTTAGAAACTATACTTCGATGAGATTTCATTTGTGAAATTCTATACCATCTAAAAATCCAATCATCATCCATCAAGAACCACCATCTCCATATTCATATCAAGAACCACCATCTCCAAATTCATATTAAGAACCACCACCTCTTTGTCCATATCAAGAACTATCATCTTTCTACCCATATGAAGAGCCACCATCTCCCTATTCATACCAAGAACCATTTTCTTTTTACTCTTATCAAGAACCATTATCTCCTTCTTATTCATATCAAGAGCCATCAGCTCTTGAGCTTCACAAGAAAGAATTCATACATGATATGAAGATGAGTGTAAAAAATATAGAGAAATATATGTAGTTGATTATCAAGCCCCAGGATGAGGAACAAGCAAATTCCTTCCCAAGAGATACAATGAAAGATCCTATGGAAGAAAGTGAGAAAATCAATCAAAGGAGTTCATACTCCAGTGAATTAGAGAACTCTCCACCCTCACAGATGGAAGAAGAGGAAGATACAAAAACAAAAGAGGAAGATGCACAAACAAAGGAGGATGATACACAAACAAAGGAGGAAGCCATGCACACTCTATGCTTGCACATTCCAATAATTCTGGAGGAAGCCATACAAGTCCCTATAATTCTATGCATGCAAGATCTTGAGAAGGAAAATCTGAATGTGCTGCCCATATTTGAATTGAAGTCTTCTCCCCCAACACTTGAATATGCTTTCCTTGGTCCTAATGAAGCAGATAGTAGCATAGAGGGTGAGTTTATTGAACCACTAATTCAAGAAATTCTTGATGAAGGGTACACTTCAACCATCACACAACACCCAAGATCTGAAATCAAAGAAGTGAAGGCAACCAAGGAAAGCACTGAAAAGGGGATTTTGACCAAGAACCAGAAGAAAATATCCATGAAAAAGAGGAGGTCAGCAAAAAATAACCCAACCTCTACTCCAACAAGCAAGGTGAATCAAGTTAACCACAATAAAAGAAAGCTTGTTAGGAGGAATTTATATCAGGTGGCACTAATTTTCACCTCTCCCCCCTTGGAGACATTTCTTTTAACCAACTGGAAGAAGAGGAAGAAAATTTAACAATCAAGTGTCAAGCTAGTGACATTAAAGAAGCGCTTGTTGGGAGGCAACCCAACTACTAGTATCCTTGGTTTCGCAGTTGTTTTGGTTTTAATTTTATAGTTATTTTGATTTTAGCATTATAGTTATTTTAGTTCTAGTTTTAAATTACTTTATCTCAATTTTTTTTTGAACTTTTTCATGTTTTACATGTGTTTGGTCATGCAGAGTGATTAGAACAGGAACAGGAGCAATTAAAAGGAATTTTTGACACCCTGAAGTTTTTCTTTGCTTGGGGACAAGCAAACTTTTAAGTTTGGTGTTGTGGAGCGTGCTCTTTGTTTACCTTATCATTAGTGGTACCATGGGGAGATGAATGTTCTTCATGGAGGAGCACACTAGCATAACTGAGGTGGTTGAGATCCTTTCATTCTATTTTCCCATCCGTTCTTATTTTGTTGGCTTCTGTTTTCTGTTGCTTTGATTGCCTGCATGATCTTTAGTACTTTCAGTTCTTATATTTAGTTTCATTTTGTTATTTGCTTTTAGTTAAAAAAATTCCTTTTGTCTCATGTACCGCTCACTGAGCTTAAATATAAAAAGAAAAAAATGATGTAATGCATGTGTAAGAGAGTTTATAACAGAAAGTAGTCTCGTTTAATCAAATGTGGTAGTATTCTCTGTGATTCTGAATGCATGACATGAATTGTGCATGTTTGAATTTGAATCAAAGGATGTTGATGTATAAGGAATAGGAGTTTAGAGAAATATTATGAATTTTCTGAAGTTAGTACAACTTGATCCTTGAAGCAAAAAAGAAACAGCAAAGAAAAAAAATTAAATAAATAAAAAGCAAGGTCCAAGGCTCTGAGCATCAATGACTCGGGATGTCAGACATAATTAAAAGCTCAAAGAGTTTTTTTCCTAGTCATATGCTTGTAATGTTCTTGTGTCAAATAATCCTTGAGACAGAACATTTAGAGTCGAGATCAAATGCATTTAGCAGAATATGCCAAAGGCTTTGAGTTCCAATGTCTGGAAGTAGATGAAAGAAAAATCAGAACTTCACGAGGGTTCCCCAGTTAAGTGCTTGTGGTGTTCTTGTATCAATTAACCATTGAGACAGAACATTTAAAGTCATGGCTAGGCTCAAGGTGCAAAGCACCAGTTAATTGAGAATTAAAGGATATCTACTATGTTCAAGGATTAAACTAAAGTATAAAGATCAGAGAATTCATAATATGATCCGGATTCTAATTCCAAATGATAGTGACATTCCTCTGATTCAAAGGAGAGTGAGATGCCAAAACTATTCAGAATTACAATAGGTAAACCCCACTTTAAGAAGATACATCAGCATAACTGAACTCTTACCTCTCATGCAAATTCACATCTTAATCATGTATTAGTTTTTGTTGCTTGAGGACAAGCAACAATTCAAGTTTGCTGTTGTGATGCGTGAGCATCTTCTCTATCTTTTCCTAGTGAATTTGCATTCAAATTGTTGAGTTTAATCAAGATTTAAATATCTTTAAGCCACTATGGATGCTACTTTGACTTGTGTGCAATTCTGTTTATTTCAGGTTGTATTTGGATGGATTTGACGGAGTTTTGTAGCAGAAAAGGAAGAAAGCGAATGATGCTGTCAACTCCGACCTCCTTGACTCCAGCGGCATTAGAAAGCTAACTTCCAGAGCTTTCCAATGATATATAATAGTATACCCTTTTCTTCCATTTTGTACGGACCACTTCACGCCAAACTTGAGGAAGCTCAAGTTTGGTGCCAACTCAAAAGCCCCAAGGAAATCGTGCTGCCATCCCCATGCCGAACTTGAGTTTACTCAAGTTTGGCACCAACACAAGAACTCCATAGAAAGGCTACGCACCAATCCACACCAAACTTGGATTCTTCCAAGTTTGGCGCCACCCTTAATGAAGCCAATGGTCCCCACTCGTCCCAGGATGCACTACACGTGAAGGCTTTGCAAATTTTGATTAAATCTTATTTTATTTATAATTAGGAAAAGATATTATTTAGTTTTAGGAAATGTAGTTTTACATTAATTAGGATTAGATATAATAGGGAAAAGAATCAGCCCTTCGGGCTCCTCTCTTCTCTTATACCTCATTCCGCAATTTACAGTTTTTTTGAATCCTAGTTTTCTCTCTGAACTATGAGCAGCTAAACCTCAACTGTTAAGGTTAGGAGCTCTGTCTATTGTATGGATTGATACTATTATTTTTCTATTTTAATTCATGTATTGATTTATATCTCAAGAATTATTTTCGTTCTTTATCTTATGAATATGGGTGGAATGGAAGTATGACCCTTGTTCTATTTGAGTTCTTGTATAACTTGGAAAAGCTCTTTACTGGAACAATAGCTTGAAAACAAATTCTCCTAAACTACTAATTATCTGGACTTAACGGGATACGTGACATATAATCCTCTTATATTTGGGCAATTAGGGTTTTTGTGGCATATAAACTAGAATTGAACTTCAGCCTCTAATTGGAATTAAGTGACCAAGGAATTGGCGGTTGATGAATTTTAGAGGAGACTAAAAAGGTCTAAGGAATTAGGGTTTAGTTACATATAGTTTGCCATGAATTAAATCTTGCATGATTAAAATAGTTAGTAAGAAAAGTCAATCCGGAAAATAGATATCTCTGAAGCTTTAACTGTTTCTCCATATATTATTCACAACTTGTTTAGTGCTTGCTTTCTGATATTCTGAATTTACTGTTAATGCTTTTGAACCTTCAAACACCATTTTCTATTTGTCTGACTAAGCCAATCACTCAATCATTGTTGCTTGATCCATCAATCCTCATGGGATCGACCCTCATTCACCTGAGTTACTACTTGGTACGACCCGGTGCACTTGCCAGTTAGTTTGTGGTTATAAATTCCTAAAATCATGTTAGGAGGGCACGTTCTGATTTGTTGCTTGTACCTCTCCCATGCTTCATAGAGGGATTCACCCTCTTTTTGTCTAAAGGTCTGAACTTCCACCCTAAGCTTGCTTAGCTTCTGAGGTGGAAAGAACTTGGTCAAAAATGCATTGACCACCTTCTCCCAAGAGTTTAGGTTTTCCTTAGGCTGAGAATCCAGCCATAACCTAGCTCTATCCCTTACAGCAAAGGGGAAAAGCATAAGCTTGTAAATTTCTAGATCCACTCCATTAGTCTTGATAGTATCATAGATCTACAAGGAATCAAATATGAATCTGTTGGGATCTTTCTGTGGAAGTCCATGAAACTGGCAGTTCTGTTGAACTAGAGTGACCAGTTGAGGCTTCAGCTCAAAGTTATTTGCACCAAAGACAGGTATAGAGATGCTTCGTCCATAAGAATCAGAAGTGGGTGCTGTAAAGTCACCTAGGACCTTCCTTGCGTCTCCTCTGTCATTAGGGTTGGCTGCCATGTCTGCATTCTCAGCTTCTTATTTGAAAAGCTCTGTCAGGTTTCCTCCAAAGTGTTGTGCTCTGACTTGTTGTAAACACCTTCTTAGAGTCCTCTCAGGTTCAGGATCAGGATCAAAGAGAGGTTCTTTATCTCTTTTCCTACTCATAAACAAGAAAAAGAAAACCAAGAAAGAAGGAATGGGAGTTTCTATGTCAGAGTGTAGAGAACTCCCAGTGAGATATCTCGAGAAGAAAAGAAGAATAAGGGTAGAGAGGGGAGGTAAAATTCGAAATAATGGAGAGATATATATGCTTGAGAATTCAAAAATTAAGAAGAAAGAGATTTCAAAATCAAGATATTTTTGTTTTATTTTTATTTATTCATTTATTTCGATATAATAATAAAGAAGAAAGTAAGGAAAATTAAAAGCTAAGCAACTAATTAACTACTAAGATTTAAAGATTTAATGTGATTTTCGAAAATGTGAAAGAGAAAGTCAAACAAAGATTTTGAAATGCAAATTTAAAAGAATAAAGATTCAAAAAGATACGAAATTAAAATTTAAAATTTTAAAAGAAGATAAGATAGGAAGGATATAAAGTAAAAAGATATGATAAAGATTTAAAAAGGATTTGGAATTAAAATTTTGAAATTTGAATTTTGAAAAAGATTTGATTTTGAAATTTGAAAATTGGATTTTAAATTTTGAATTTTGAATTTTAAAATTTGAGTTTAAAATAAGATAAGATAGGATTTTTGAAATATAAAGAAAGATAAGAAAGATAAGATAAAGAATTGAAAAAGATTTTAAAAGATAAGATTTGAAATTCAAAATTTAACTTGACTAACAAGAAAACACTAAACCTAAAATTTTAAATCAAGATAGCTAAGATTTTCGAAAAACTAAAGAAAGATAAAAGAGATATTTTTTTGGATTTTCGAATTTTTAAGAAAAAGAGAAACAACTAAGAGATACCAAACTTAAAAATTTAAGATCAAAGACACTAATTTTTTGAAAATTAGAAGAAAAACAACTAAAAGACACCAAACTTAAAAATTTTAAGATCAAACAAAGAAAAATATCAAGAATAATTCGAACACAATGAAGAACACTCAAGACAATTTTTGAAAATTTTAGGAAAGAAAAACAAAGAAACACTAAAAAGACACCAAATTTAAAGATTGACACAAGACTTAAACAAAAGAAAAAGAAAAGAAAGATTTTGAAAAAGTTTTTGAAAAAGAAAACAAGAAAACAAGTAAAAGAGCAATAAAACCTCAAAAAGTACCTAATGTAAGCAACAAGATAGTCCAGTTGTTTGTCAATCTCGAACAATCCCTGGCAACGGCACCAAAAACTTGGTGTGCGGAATTGAACTCCGTACAACTGAACCGGCAAGTGCACCGTGTCGTCCAAGTAATACCTCAGATGAGTGAGGGTCGAATCCCACGGAGATTATTGGATTGAGCAAGCAATGGCTATCTTGTAAATATTAGTCAGGCGATTAGAAATGATGGTTGTTTGTTTGAAAGCAGAAACAAAATAGTAAAGAACGGAAAAACAGATTGATGCGAAAATAGTGATATAGATTCAGTTAAGGCTTTGGAAATGCGTATTCTTTCCAGATTAACTTTTCTTACTGTCTACTTCAATAACGAATGATTCATTCAATGGCAGTCGTAATTGACTAACTCATGTAGCATCCTCATCAAGTTAGCCTCTTCTAAACCATAGCAGTCCATCATATCTGAGCAACTCATGTAGCATCCTCATCAAGTTAACTCATGGCTTACCGCTATAGCCGAAGGTGAAGACCTAAGCAATCCACTCTTCTTCATGATCCTACTCAAAATGCCACAGACAAGGTCGGATCTTCCAAATCAGGGAATGTTGCTTCTCTGACTCTAGCCTTAATGCCACAGAGACCTCAGCAACCCACGGTCAACGAAATTTTATGTCACTTATCCAAAGTCGCCCAGGCACTCTCTTGGAATCCGTAGTGCATTCTCTAGCTGTGGTTCAATGCTATCCGGGTCAGGACTCACATGGAACCCATGTAGAACAAGGATGAATGTCACGGTTCATCCTCAATTCATGAGATGAAGAACGAAAATACACAAGAGAATAAAATCAAACATTTAGTGAAATAGAAACAGTAATATTATTAATCCATAAGAATCAGCAGAGCTACTAACCCTAACTTAGGAAGTTTAGTAGCTCATAGCTTACAGAAAGTAATTTGAATTCAAAGTGGTGGAAGAAGCTCCTCAACAAGGGTGATCTTCCCCTATATATATTAACCTAATAACTAAGAAGTACAAAATTATGATAGACTAGACTAGAAGTGCGAAAATCCACTCTTGGGCCCACTTTGGTTGAGTACTTGGGCTGAGCTTGGCGTCCATCTTGAGGAATGGGCGTTCAACGCCCATTGGGGGGTGATTGGCACTGCCTTGTGCCTCTTGATGGCATTGAATGCCAGGAATGGGGTGGAATGTGGCGTTCAACGCTGGCGTAGGTTCCTTTGGGGCTTTGAACGCCAGAAAGGAGGTAACTCCTTGGCGTTCAACGCCAAATATGGGTATGCTCCTTTGAAGAAAAGTATAAACCATTATATATTTATGGAAAGCTCTAGAAGTTAGCTTTCTAACGCCGTTAAGAATGCTTCATTTGGTTCTCTATAGCTCCAGGAATTCTCGTTTGAGTGCATGGGGGTTAGAATCTGACAGCATCTGCTACGCTTTCCTTGCCTCTGAATCGGACTTTGCCAAAACTCCTTAATTTCAGCCAGAAATTACTTGAAATCATTAGAAAACACAAAAACTCAAAGTAGAATCTAAAATTGTGAATTTAGCACTAAAACCTATGAAAATATAATAAAACTTAAACAAAACATAACTAAAACAATATGAAAATGATGCCAAAAAGCGTATAAAATATCTGCTCATCAATAGTAAATAGACACAGGCTTAAGCATTATTTGGGAGAGGATTTGGAACACTAGAGGATCACACACAGCCTCAACTAAAGAGTATTACACCGTTAAGCTAATGACGTTAAAGAAGCACTTGTTGGGAGGCAACCCAACCATGATATTCTTTGATTTCTTGTTATTCTTTAGCTTTCATTATTCTTTTGCCTTAAACTTTTGTTATGTTTAGATATTTCTTATTTTCATTAACCTTCTCTTTTCACTTCTTGTTAGTTCTTATATGTTCACACACAATTCCATCACATGCATACAATGCAAATTCCCACTCCACAGGCATATTTGAGATTTTGAATACATTCAAAATAAAAACCAAAAGAATTCAGATAGCCTTTGCTAAGAGACAAGTTTGGTGTCCAAACGGCAATTTTTTTTGGGGCTTAATGGCTAGTAATATATTTGACTTCAATTTGGTGCATTTATGAGTGTGGTGTGTTGTTATGATTTTAAATTTCATGATATTCCCTCCTGAAGATTTTTTTAACCAGCAGATTCTTGTTCAACTTGAAGATTCCCTGAAGCATTTAAAACAAAAGCATTCAACTCATTTTGAACATTCACATTTATCTACTCCCTTGAGGCTTTTGGAATTGCTTCCTTGGAAATCACATGCATTTACACGCTAGTCAAAAGCACTTTCAGTTTGTCACTTCTTCTAAACCGTAGCTATTCCCCATGACCATATAGAATCTACAATCTTATTCTCTTTCCACTATCACTCTTCTCTATATATAGCATTACATGACTTCTATTCCTATATCTAAAATCATGTTAATTTCATCTTCTTGTGCCTCCACATTCTTTTGCTTGTTTCTTCTTCCCTGCACCATTAGCTAAGCCCCCCTCTTCAAGTTATTTCATTTAATTCAGCACTCACTCCTACTTAATCTTCATATATATTTCTTTACTTTTCAAAAGAAAAGGGTCCAAGGCTTTGAGCATCAATGGTTAGGGGGGTTAAAAATTGATCTAAAGCTCAAAAGAGTTGAGTTTCCTAACCGTATGCTTGTGGTGTGAAAGTGTCAAGTAACCTTTGAAACTAAGCACCTAAAGTCGTGACCCATTGCTGTTACAGAGTATGCCTAAGGCTCTGAGCACCACTGTTTGGGATAAAAAGAAAAGAAAAATTCAAACCCAAGAGGTTCCCCATTAAGTGCTTGTGGTGTTTATGTATCAAGTTAAGCTTGAAAACAAGACACTTAGAGTCATGGCTAGGCTCAAGGTGCAAAGCACCAAGGAAAAACAAAAGCTGTGTTCAAGAATCAATTAGAGCCTAAGGACGAGAATCTATAATATCATCCGAGTTCTAATCCAAAGGATGCTGATATTTCTAAGCATCAAAGGATAGTGAGATGCCAAAGCTGCTCAGAACTAGAGTTCTATAAGCCCTATTCAGTAACTAAACCTGAGCTTAAATGAAAACTTAAAGCCTTCAACATTTTTTCTTCTTGGTCCTATATATTTTTGGTTGCTTGAGGACAAGCAACAGTTTAAGTTTGGTGTTGTGATGCGTGAGCATCTTATACCCTTTTCTAGTCATTTTCTAGTTTTTTTTTTGTTAGATTTTATTTAGTTTTATTGGATTTTAGTGCAAAAATCCCTTTTAGAGCTAAAAAGAAGAAAGGCTGGCAGCACCCTCCCTGGGCACTAAACGCCCAGTTGGCATTTAGCGCTAGAAAGGGACCAAAGCCAGCACGCCAACACTCCCCTTGGGGCGTCTAACGCTCATTCTGGCATTAAACGCCAGTAGCTGACGAATTTCACCCTCTCTTTGGCTTCTCAAGTGGATTTAGCACTTATTAGATTTATTTTATTTTCATTTTGTAATTTTCAATTACAAACAATAGATTTCAGGTTTATAATTTATTATTTTTATTTTATTTCCATTTCAAATTATGTTAGTATTAAAAGGAAAAAATCACTTAGTTTAAGGATCTTCTTCTTCCTACCATATGTTTTAAGAACCCTAGTTTCTCTATAAGTCATGAGCAACTAAACCTCCTAGTTAAGGTTAAGAGCTCTGTTTATTTCTATGGATTAGAACTATTATTCTTCTATTTTAATTTATGTTTGATTCAATTCTAAGGATTGTTTTCGTTTTTAATCTTCTGAACTGGGTGGAACGAGAGTATAACCCTTTTCTACATGAGTTCTTGTGATTCTCGAGAGAGTTATCTCGCTTGAACTATAGCTTGAAAACAAATTCCTCTTAAATTGCTAATTGCATGAACTAATTTAGATATGTGACAGTCTTGGGTAATTAGGATTTTCGTGGCGCTAAACTAGTTTTCTGAACTTGACCCTCTAATCAGAATTAAGTTACCACAAGAGTGGCGGTTAATGAAGGTTAGAGGAGGCTAAATCACTAACAGATTAGGGTTTAGACATTTAAATTTTGTCATAGAATGAATCATTCATTGTTAAAATATTTGGTAAGACATTTTAATCTGAAAAGATAAACATCTCCAAGATTTTAATTGTTTTCTTATACTGTTTTCACACCAGAGTTTTATTTGCTTTCTTTATTTGCTTATTTACTGTCTTATGCGAATTGCAACTCACCAAACCCTTTTTTATTTTCCTGACTAAGTCCAACTTGACAACCATTGCTTGCTCAGTCCGACAATCCTTGTGGGATCGACCCTCACTCACCTGAGGTATTACTTGCATGACCCGGTGCACTTGCTGGTTAAGCTGTGGGAAATTCAAATTCCTGCACCACGCCTCCAAAGGTGGCGCCAACGTTATGCAACATGGACGAAGAAAGCAAGCAAGCAAGCAAGGTGTTGCTAACGCCTGGTGTACAAAGCACCCTCCAAGATGGCACTGGCATTAGAAATTGGAGGCTTACATGAAGGGGTGTTGCTAATGCCTGGGCTGTGAAGCGCCCTCTCAAGCGACGCCCATGCCACAACCTTTGAGCCAACCTTGCATGCATGCGTGGAGTCATCAAGGGTGGCATTAGTAATGCCAAGGTTACAAAGCGTCCCTCTCAAGCAACTCCCATGTCACAAGATTTGATTCTGGAGCATGTCACTTGGGCGTTAATAACGCCAAGACAACAAAGCGCCCTCAATGGTAGTGCTTGCAATTCGAGTAATGCATGGAAACTTTTGCAATCGTTCGTACGCACATGTCATGCATACACATTATAGTGGACTTGTGCGTACGTATAGATCATTGATGCGTACGCAAGATGGAGGATTTGTGCGTACGCATCACATGTACGTACGCACAACTGCATGAAGTGGCATATTGAGATTAAAGCGTTAGTAACACTAAGGAAGAGTGGCGTTAGTTATAATAACGCCAGCGATGAGGTCTAGACCCTTGAAGCTACATTTGGTCATTGTGCTGGCCGTTGGTAACGCCAATTTTGAGGGCATTATCCTCATTAACGCCATCATACCCTGGGAATCATTTGGAGCCTCAGCAAGAAAGCATTGATAACGCTGTCAGTTTCAAAGCATTAGTGTAACTAACGCCAAAATAAAATCTCTTTGAAGTCTTCTATTCAAAATCCCAACAAGATCCAATTCAGAGAGCAAGCCTCAGGTGTAGTAAATGAAATGAAATGTAAAATTTGTAATTTGAGTTGAATTTGAATTGGGAGGGCTAGAGTAGTATATAAAAGTAGAGTGAGGACTTCATAGAGGACCTCGGAGGGACATCTTCTTTTTCCATTCTCTTCATTTTTGAATTCTATTTTATACTTCTTTTAGCTATGAATCACTAATTCCTCTCTTCATTAGAGAGAGAAGCTCTGTTAAATTATAATGCATTGATGTTTGTTTTCTTCTCTTCTTAATTCAAGCCTTGTTCATCTAGGAGAGAGTTTTTCCTCTTCACAGATTCAATCCTATCGGAAGAAGGATTGAATCTAGTTAAATACTATGAGAGCCTTGGGAAAGGAATCATAGCAATTCAGTTTAATACTCTTCTCTTACAATTCTTTTGATTCTGATTCAGAACCTGATGTGTGACACGTAATCAATCTGAATTGGGATCTTGAAGGTTGTGTGGCTTGGGATCATAATTTATGCTTCACCTCTTTTCATGAGCATTAGATCAAGAAAATTGCATTTGATCATGGTTAGAGAAATTGAATTAACAAGAGATTGGAGTTCAATTACTTATGATCTACCAGAGATCTAATATTGCATGATTAAGAGAGAAGTGAGAATTATTGATTCAGGAAGATTCAACATCTCCAATCCTTAATGTCTTTAATTCATATCATATTCTTATTTACTTTCTACTTTCTTATATTGCAAGTTATCATTCTATTTACTTTCAATCTCTTAAATTCCAGCTTGCTTTAATTTCTAATCAATTGAATGTTGTTAATTTATTGTTATTTACTTTCCAGTATTTAATTTCTTGCAATTTAAGATTTTCACACTTTACATTCCCAGTACTTTATTATTCCTACTTTTTACATTCTCGTCATTTATTGCTTTTGTTTTATCCTCATTTAAGTCATTTAATTCTTAATTGCTCATCATCCTAATATGAATTGTCTGACTAGAATACTCAACCAATTATTGCTTGCTTAATCTCTTAATCCTTGTGGAAATGATAACCTACTCATCATGGTATTACTTGATGCGACCAGGTGCACTTGTCGATAGCTCTACGGACATTGAATTGTAAATTTTGTATCAAGTTTTTCGCGCCGTTGCCGGGGATTAATTGTGATTAACAACCACCATATTAGTTGATTACCTAGATTAGACATTTTTTCTTTTTTTCTGTCTCTATAAAAATATTAATTAAGTAAAAAAAGTGAAAAATGAAAAAAATTATTATTTAATTTCTTTTGTTTCATTTGAATAAGCTATTGCATCATTCATTGGTTTTTACTAGATAATCATGATTATTCATACTTCTATCACCATTGTTGTTCTTTGTTGCTTGAGGATGATCAATTACTTTAAGTTTGGTATTGGAGGCAATGTAAAACATAGCCTAGAAGGACAAAAACAAGGGAAAACTCCATTTTGAGCTTTAATTCTTTATATATGTTTTTGTCTTTGGTTGATAATCATGATTCATTTCTAACCTACTTTTGAGATTGCTTGCACCCAATATCTTTAAACATGCAATAAAGAAATTTCAAATGAAAAAATTTGAAAAAAATTTTATGATTTGGGATAAGCAAAGATTAAGAAAAATGGAGGTTCTGACAGTGTGATTGTGTAATGAGGTTTCATGCTTGTGAAAACTTGCATGGGAGCTCTGAGACATAGAATGAAGTTTAGAAAAGTATTATGGAGGTTCTCAAAAATCTATATAACTAAGAAGCAACAAGGAGAAAAAAACAAAGACCAAAGCACAAGGCTCTGAACATCAATTACTGGGAAAATCAAGAAAGAAACAAGTACTCAAAGAGTTATTATCCTAGTTAAATACTTGTGGTGAACTTGTGTCAAAGAGAGAGGCTTGAGCAAGTAAATTCTAAGGGGTGCTCAACAACTAACACCTTGAACCATCTGGTTTGGAAGTGTTGATTGAAAGCTTATCTTAAAAGCCACTTTGAGACGGAAAACTTAGAGTCAAGGGCAAAGTGCAAAAAAAAATTGAAGAAAATAATGATGCAAGAAAGTGGAATGTTGCTTCAAAGTGATAATCTATAAAGAGACCTCCATAATATTATCCGAATGAAATTCCTAAGTTCTAACACTTCCAATGTAAGGACTAATAAACACTGGAATCCTTACATAAGCATACAATTCAGAGTTCACCCCACTATTACTTGATCACTTAACCCACTAAGACTTCATAAGAAATTCTTCAACTATTTCAATCAAAGGAATCCTTTATGCATAGTTTTCTTCTTGCTTGGGGATAAGCAAGATCTTAAGTTTGGTGTTGTGATGCATGAACGATCAGATTTCTGTTAGTAAAGAAATTTTATAAAAAATATAATCGCGTCGTAAGTATAGTTTCTAAACCAACAGAAAATCCTTTCATACAAAAACATTGGTTGTCACAAGTAACAAAACCCAACAAAATTTATAACCAAAGTATTAAAACCTCGGGTCGTCTTCTCAAGGAATTGCAGGGAGGTATGATTTATTATTGGTTATGGAAAAGGTATGTTTTAGGATTTTTTGAAATAAGGAACAAGTAATTTAAATGGCAAGAAAAATAAATTAATAATTAGAAAATCTTTTGGCGAGGTATGAGAACTGGAAATTCTATCCTAGTTATCCTTATCAGGTGTGATGAGAATTGGATTTTGCTCCCACTTAGTTAACCCTTACTAAATAAAGGAAAGTCAACTAGACTAATTAACTTGATTCCTCAAGTCCTAGCCAACTCCTATGGAAAGACTAGCTTTAGAGGGATCCAAATCAATCAGCAATCCCAATTTTCAATCAACTACTGAGTCTGATAACTCAAGTGTTACCAATTACTTAACCAAAGCAAAAGGGAAAAAAATCTACTCGAATGAAAATAATTTGGATTAATTAGAAGCATCAATAACATAAATTAAAGAAAGCAATAAAAAATATGAAATACCTCAGTATGTATTAAATAAGAAAATAAATCCTAACATGGAATTCATAAACCAAATTGAAAAGATAAATAACAATTAAAGTAAAAGAATAAATAAAAGTAGAAAATAAATTAAAGGAACATTGAACCTGTGATTAAAGAGAAGTAGCCTAATCATAATAGAAATCCTAAATCCTAATCCTAAGAGAGAGGAGTGAGCCTCTCTCTCTAAAAACTACATCTAGAACCTAAAATTGTGAATTATGAAAGTTGTATGAATTGTTGTTGTTGTATTATGAATGGATGGATTCTCCCACTTTATAGCCTCTAATCTGTGTGTTCTAGGCCAAAAACTGGGTCAAAAATAGCCCAGAAATCACCCCCAATGATTTCTGGTACGTACAGGTCGCTGCAAAGTCACACGGAAGCGTCGTCCATGCGTTAGCGTGGATTGGGTTTTTGCCAGGTCACGCGTCCGCGTGATCCATGCGTTCGCATCACCTGTCTTCGGAACAAATATGGCAAATTATATATTGTTGCGAAGCCCCAGATGTTAGCTTTTCAACGCAACTAGAACCACCTCATTTGGACCTCTGTAGCTCAAGTTATGGTCGATTTAGTACTAAGAGGTCAGGCTGGATAGCTTTAGCAGTTCCTTCAGTTTCTTGTATTCCTTCCACTTTTGCATGCTTCCTTTACATCCTCTAAGCCATTCCTACCCTATAATCTCTGAAAACACTTAACACACATATCACAGCATCGAATGGTAATATGAGGGAATTAATATTAGCAAATATAAGGCCAAAGAAGCATGTTTTCAATCATAGCACAAAATCAGGAAGGAAAATGTAAAACATGCGAGTTGTATGAATAAGTGTGAGTTTAGTGGATAAACTCCACTCAATTAAGCACAGGATAAACCCTAAAAATGGGGTTTATCAACGTCCCCACACTTAAATATTAGCATGTCCTCATGCTAAGCTCAAGAGAAGCTATAAAAGTGAAGAGGAATGGTAGAATGTATGAAATGCAACCTATCTGTATGAATGCAGCTAAATGCAAAATACTTTCACCTACTTGGTTAAAAGTTAAACAAATCTTTTAAGAACAAATATGAACTGGATTTCACTAATTCAAATTATAAAAATGAAGTACAAATAGACTTGCAGAAGAAAATAGCTCGTGAAAGCCGGGAACAAAGAATCGAGCATCGAACCCTCACTGGAAGTGTATACACTCTAATCACTCAAGTGTTTAAGGTTCGACTCTCTCAATTCTCTACTAATCGTGCTTTCTAATGCTTGCTTTTCTTCTACCAATCAACAAAAATTTAATGCACAGATACACATATCAAGAGGTCTTTTAAGGGTTGTAATGGGGTTAGGGTCAAGGTAGGATTGTATTTGGCCAAGTGGACTAAAATCTGAATTCTTAATTAAGTTAAACTTTCCACCTAACTTTAGACAATCCATGTAATCATAATACCACATCTAACTATCCATTAACCATGTTTTCCACATATTCATGCATTCTAATTTCAAGTACAGTACATATGCATTGCTTTCACCACTTACTTTGGGGCATTTTGTCCCCTTTTATTTATTTGCTCTTTTTCTTTTTTTTCCTTTATTATTATTTTTTTTCTTTTTAATTTTATTTTTATATTTTTTTTCTTTTGTTTTTCTCAATGCATATGATTAAATTATTGAATGCATGAATATGTCCTAAACATTTCTTTCACATTTTCATAAAGATATGCAACACCTAATTCTTAAACCAAATGTTTCCAAACCCACTTTCCCCAC
This sequence comes from Arachis ipaensis, assembly GCF_059453495.1. Classification (NCBI taxonomy): domain Eukaryota; kingdom Viridiplantae; phylum Streptophyta; class Magnoliopsida; order Fabales; family Fabaceae; genus Arachis; species Arachis ipaensis. The sequence goes on along the minus strand of NC_142442.1, from coordinate 66,999,788 downwards.
ACTTAAATCATGAGCACTCTTACTAGTCTAAGCTAACCAAGGATTCAAATTAAGGACATTATTGTTTTCTGCTTAGAGTTAGTGATGAGCTAAAGTAAAGAATAAAAGGGGTAAAATAGGCTCAAATTGGTTTGCAAGGGATAATGAAGGGTTAAGGACATATGGGTATGTAAGATTAGTGAAACAAAGGCCTCAATCATGTAAGTGCATGCATACATCAAACCATGGAAATATAGAATTAAGCAAGACAAAGATCACAATTTTAGAGAGAAAAACACACACCAAAAATAAAATATTGGTTGATAAGATGCAACCAATCAAATAGGCTCAAAATCTTACTGGTTTTGTGTGTTCGAGCTCTAAAACCATGTTCCAGTATAATATTCCTTCAAACAAGTTTATCAAAAATTTTTAATCAAATTAGTGAAATGTTATAAAAAGTTTCTTGAAAAAGAAAATATTACTTTAACCAAGTGGTGGTAAAATATGCACAAAAATCAAACAAATATGCAATCAAACATGCAAATGCAACAAGTAATTTAACAAAGAAAATTTAAACAAAGAAAATTTAAACATTGGTGTTGAGACAGGAAAGTAACTAACCCACGGAAGTCGGTATCGATCTCCCCACACTTAAAAATTGCACCGTCCTCGGTGCATGCTACGATGTGCAAGTGGACGGGTTGCTCCAACTGACGCTTTTCTCCATAGATTGTGCAGATGGACTTGTCTGTTGCCCCATGTAAAATTTTTCCATTTCCCTTCCTCAGTGGCCATCCTGAAAGAAGAGGAAAAAGAAGAAAAGTAACCCAGAAATAAAGATAAGAAAATAAATAAAGTCTAGGTGGTTTAATGCCAAATAATGAGGGTCCCAATTACATGGTAGCTACAACATACAAGTGAAAAAAATAATAGAAGCACATGGCACACCAGTGGTGCAAAATTTGCAAAAAAGGGGAGGAGTGTGGGTAATGAAAGACAATATAAGTGCATATCAATGCAAATGGAATGCAAGTATCATAAAAGAATAGCATTGACTTATGAATAATAATACCCAATCAAAATAAAACAAGTCATGAAGTACCAGAATAATTCAATAAAAGATGAAACAGTTGAATAAGAAAATTTAACACCACTGGAAAAATAATAAATTTAGAAAAGAAAATAAAAATATGCACAAAATTAAAATACAATGAATGAAAGTATTCAAATAAATTGAGTAAAATAGAATGAAAGAAAAGAAGGATGAGAAGTTAAAGAGATGAAGAGAAAAGAAAGAAAGAAAGGAGGAAGAAAGAATAAGAAAAGATAGAAGAAAGAAGAAAGAATGATAATAGAAAGATAAGTAGGATTGGAGAAGAAAAGATAGGAATTCTGGCGTTGATCTGGATAAACTGTGCGTCGCATACGACACGGACGCGTGGGGCACGCATTCGCGTGGGTTGGGCTATTTTCAAGTGACGCGGACGCATCAGGGACGCGTTCGCGTCACCTGAAGTGTGCTATTGGCGCGAGTGCAGCCTCGCGCATGCACAACTTTCAGTTTCGTTCGCATAATGCCAAAATTTAGGGTGACGCGTGTGCGTGGGTGATGCGATCGGGTGAATGACCATATTTTGCAAATGACGCGGACGCGTAGGTCACGCGTTCGCGTGATAGGGCTTGTGCTTCTGGCATGAATCCAGCCTAGCTCCATCATAACTCTCTGCCATACACCTCTTTACGTCGATTTTACAAAGCCACACGTTCGCGTGGGTGACGCGGACGCGTGGGGAGGCTATTTTTCAAAATGACGCGGTCGCGTAGGCATATTTGGACATTTGATGAGCTCCCTGTTATGGTGGCTTATGCTTGAACTCATCCAGGAATCCCCACCAATGTTTGCAATTCCAATATCCTCCGGGATCCCACACTAGTTGCATAAAGCCTTCAAGCAAGTTAAAGCAAGTGACAGGGCCCCAAGAGTGTTGATTGCCAGAATGAATTCCGGGGTCCTAAACCTTGCTTTTGCACCCATCTTCTTGTTGATCATCATTGTTCCAATCGGGTGGCAAGCAATCTGAATTCTCAATGAAGTACCCAAATGACTTCCTAGACCCATTCAATCGAGCTCTACACCAATCCTTGCACTTCAACTTGGAGTGTGCAACCGTATTGAACCTTGTAGGGAAACTCCTACTACTAACCATTTCCCTCTTACTCTTAATGCAACAAAGAGCTCTAAGTTGACCATCTGTCTCAAGTAAACCATATTCAAGTGGGATGAGAAAGTTAAGGGATATGAATTTTACCCACTTGAATGTTGTGAAGGATGATGGTGACTTAGGCGGAGAGAGGTCTCCAACAACTTTGGCAAGGTGATTTTAAGCTCCACTCCCTTGTGCTCTTCTTTGACAATTTCCACCTCTTTGCAAACTTCTTCAATTTCAACCTCTTCCTCTTGGTAGCTTTCTTCTAATTCAATCTTTTCTTCATTACTTACCAAGGGCATGGGAGGTTGTGCTTCTTCTTCTTTGATCTCCATGTCTAGTCCAATGGGAAAGGGTTTAATTGTAGCTAAGAATTCCTTAATGATTGAATCTATCTCTTGATCATCCCCTTCAAAGTTTTCAACCATGATATGCCTTGGAGGTAGTACACCCTCCTCAACATCAATTTCAAACGTCTTGGAAGGAGGCTCTAGGACTTGACTTTCCCATGGAGGTTCAGCATTTCCTAAGTCTTCAACCGCTTCTTCCTCTTCAATAATTACGGCTTCCTCCAGTTGTTCTAGTACAAAATCAAACTCCTCCTTGATGTCTTCCATAGAGGGTGGTGGTGCACCAGAGCTTGAGGGCTGAGTATTCGAGGTAGAGGATTGGTCCATACAGGATATAAGTGCTTAAAGAGTAGAGGTGAGACTAGTGATAGAGGTAAGTGTGGTATGAAGCTCTGTTTGCCTTTGGTGAATAACACCAAGGGTGTTGTCATCTAGTGGAGGTTGGGGTGGATATGGGTTAGGGTCATATGGAGGTGAATGGTGTAAAGGGGCTTGTGAGTGTGATGGTTCAAAGGTGTGTTGGGGAGGTGGTTCATAAGCATATGATGGGGCTTGTTAGTAACTATAAGGGGGTCCACCATATCTATCATCTTGGTATGCACCTCGGAATGGCTCTTGACCATAGTAATTTGGTGGATGTTGGTTGTCACGAAGGGGTCCACCATATCTAATGTCTAGGCATGCATTGTAGGATGGTCGTTGTCCATGGTATCTTGGAAGGTGTTGTTGCCGAAAGGGTTGATCAGATCCTCGTGGCTCCTTCCAACTTTGATTGTTCCAACATTGATTTATGTTCCTGTTATAGCTTCCATTCCTTCCAACAACATTAGAACCAAACTTGAAACCAGAGGTGTGAGAATTCATAGTAGCAAAAGAAAATAAAAACAAAAACTAATAAAAAATAATGAAAATAAACTCCTAAAACTAGAAACACTGACAACAATATAAGATAAAGATTTGAAAAAGATTTAAATTTTGAAAAGGTTTGATTTTTAAAATTTTAAATTTAAATTTTGAAATTTGAATTTTAAATTTTGGAATTTAAATATTGAAATTTGAAATTTGATTTTGAAATAAGATAAGATAAGATTTTGAAAAAGATATGATTTTTAAAAAATATTTGAATTTTGAAATTTAAAACTAAGATAAGATAAGATAAAAATTTTAAAATAAAAATCTGAATTTTTTTTGTAATTTTCGAAAAAATCAATTAAAATAAAGAGAAAAGATATTTTTGAATTTAATGAGGAAAGAGAAAAACAATAAAATGACACTAAACTTAAAATTTTTAGATCAAAACGAAGAAAATAACCAAGAACAACTTGAAGGTCAAGATGAACACGAAGAACAACTTGAAAATCAAGAAAGAACAAGGAAAATTATTTTTGAAAATTTTTATTAACTAAATAAAAACTAATAGCCTCTTAATTTACGAAAAACCAAAAATAAAAACAAAAATAAAAACAAATAAACAAGCAAAAAGCAAATATTTACAATAACCAATAATAAGGCACACAATTGCAATTCCCCGGCAATGGTGCCATTTTGAACGATCGGATTTCTGTTAGTAAAGAAATTTTGTAAAATATATAATCGCGTCGTAAGTATAATTTCTAAACCAACAGAAAATCTTTTCGTACAAAAACTTTGGTTGTCACAAGTAACAAAACCCAATAAAATTTATAACCGAAGTATTTAAACCTCAGGTCGTCTTCTCAAGGAATTGCAGGGAGGTATGATTTATTATTGGTTATGGAAAATGTATGTTTTTGGGTTTTTTGAAATAAGGAACAAGTAATTTAAATGGCAAGAAAAATAAATTAATAATTAGAAAATCTCTTGGCAAGGTATGAGAACTCGAAATCCTATCCTTGTTATCCTTATCAGGTGTGATGAGAATTGGATTATGCTCCCACTTAGTTAACCCTTACTAAATAAAGGAAAGTCAAGTGGACTAATTAAATTGATTCCTCAAGTTCTAGTCAACTCCTATGGAAAGACTAGTTTTAGAGGGATCCAAATCAATCAGCGATCCCAATTTTCAATCAACAGTTGAGTCTGATAACTCAAGTGTTACCAATTACTTAACCAAAGCAAAAGGAAAAAAAATATACTCGAATGAAAATAATTTGGATTAATTAGAAGCATCAATAACATAAATTAAAGAAAGCAATCATAAATCTAAAATACCTCAGTATGTATTAATTAAGAAAATCAATCCTAACATGGAGTTCATAAACCAAATTGAAAAGATAAATAACAATTAAAGTAAAAGAATAAATAAAAGTAGAAAATAAATTAAAGGAACATTGAACCTGTGATTAAAGAGAAGTAGCCTAATCATAATAGAAATCGTAAATCCTAATCCTAAGAGAGAGGAGAGAGCCTTTCTCTCTAAAAATTACATCTAGAACCTAAAATTGTAAATTATGAAAGTTGTATGAATTGTTGTTGTTGTATTATGAATGGATGGATTCCTCCACTTTATAGCCTCTAATCTGTGTGTTCTGGGCCGAAAACTGGGTCAAAAACATCCTAGAAATTGCCCCCAGTTATTTCTGGTACATACAGGTCGCTGCAAAGTCACGCGGAAGCGTTGTCCACGCGTTAGTGTGGATTGGGTTTTTGCCAGGTCATGCGTCCACGTTATCCACAATTTTGCGTCGCCTGGCTTCAAGCCAGCTATGTAAAATTATATATCGTTGCGAATCTCCGGATGTTAGCTTTTCAACACAACTGGAACCATCTCATTTGGACCTCTGTAGCTCAAGTTATGGTCGATTTAGTACCAAGAGGTCAGGCTGGACAGCTTTAGCAGTTCCTTCAGTTTCTTGTATTCCTTCCACTTTTTCCATGCTTCCTTTCCATCCTCTAAGCCATTCCTACCCTATAATCTCTGAAAACACTTAACACACATATCACGGCATCGAATGGTAATACGAGGTAGCAAATATAAGGCCAAATAAGCATGTTTTCAATCATATCACAAAATCAGGAAGGAAAATGTAAAACATGCGAGTTGTATGAATAAGTGTGAGTTTAGTGGATAAAATCCACTCAAAGTACAGGATAAATCCTAAAAATGGGGTTTATCAATGCATGAGCATCTTTAGTTGTTTTTAGTTATTATTTTTTTGAATAAATGTAGTGATTTCTTGCTTTCATTAAGATTTCATGCTTTTAATCAATTTTTTGGAACTTCTTTCTTTGAACAAAATTAGTGATTTTCTTGTTTTAGTTGAGATTTTTGGTGCTTTAATCAATGCTTCTTGGAGTTGCTTTGTGCTTTGATTATTATAGGAAACTAGTGGAAGATGTTAGATATGAACAAAGGAGGAGATGGACAATCAAAGAGGCTTTTGGAGAAGCAAAAAAAGTGGCAAAAGTTAGAAACAAGCCCAAAAGAAATTCAAAAAGAATTTGCAACCTTAACCTCTTCATACTCAAACACGGATAGTATGAGGTACAAAGCTCTAAATGAGGTGATTCCAGTGCCATTAGAAAGCTGACATCTAGCACTTTTCAATGATATATAACAGTCTATAGTGGACACTAAATCTGAGGATGCAGTTCACCATTCTTTGCCATGGGAAGAAAGCTGAGCATAGTACCAGTCGTCACCCTGACCTCTTCACCTTCAAAGGGACATAACTTGAGTTACAGAGATTCCAATGATGCGCTTTTAGTAGGGTTAAAAATATAACATCCAGGGGTTTCGAAAAATATATAATAGTTTATGATGGAGATTCATTTGGGCAACGAACAACAAGCATCTTACATCTCATAAAACTCACCGTGAAACATGCCCAAACCTTCATCCAAGCCACAATTCACAATCAATCAAAGCCACAAAGGACCCATTAACAAGCAAGAATCTTCTAGAAATAGTTAGAAAATTTGAATTTGATGTAATTTGAATTTAGTTTGCATTTGAATTTGAGTTCTAGAGTATTATAAAAGCCCAAAAATGATACAATGTTAGGGGCACCTCTTTACCCATTTCTTTGGGCACATTCTTCATACATTCTCTTCTTCTTCTTTACCATTCTTCCCTTGTACATACTCCATACCCATTTTTCTTTTCTTCCATTATGAGTAATTAACTCCTCTATTAAGGTGAGAAGCTTTATTGAATAATAATAAATTGATATTATCTTTCTCTTCTTCTTCATTCAAGCTTTGTTGTTCTAAGAGAGAGTTTCATTCTTCATTACAAGAATTCAAATCTATTGGAAAATAGTTTGAATCTCACTTGAATTTTATGAGAACTTGGAAAAGGGATCATAGGAATTGAGCTTGAAACTCTTCTCTCATCATTCTTTTGATTTTGGATTTAGAATTTGATAAGTGACACATAATCAATCTAAATCTAAATCTCAAGAATGATGTGCTTTTAAATTAGAAATCAAACTTCATCTCTTCTCATGAGCAACTGATCAAGGAATTGACAATTGATCAAGTCAAGAGAACTTGAATCACCAAGGAATTGGGGTTCAATTACTTATTATTTGCCATAGATCTAAATTTGCATGATTGAGAAGGGAGTGGGTCTCATTGATTCATGAAGATTCAATATCTCCAATTCTTAATGTTTTAATTCATATTACTCTTCTAATTCATTTATGCTTTCTTAAGATTCATGTCATTTACTTGCTTTCATTTAATTCTTGTCCTTTAATTCTTGTCATTTACTTCTTTTCTTTAATTCTTGTCATTTAATTGTTCTCTTTAAATTCTTGTCATTTACTTATGTACATTTATGCCTTTCAAGTATTTGTAAAAATACTTCTCTTATTCTTACTTCAAGTCATTTAAATTCCAGTCATTTATTTCTAGTTATTTACTTTAATGCCAAGTTATTTAGTTTTATGCTTATGTTCTTTGATTAATTCTCACTCCCATTCTCTTCTCTTCCATTTTCTTTTATATCCATTTTGTAATTCCTAGTTATAAATTTCTAATTTTCTTTATTGGGGGAGAGAGCTCTATTGTATTTCAATGGATTAATATGATTTCTTCTTCATCTTCAATTTATCTTTCACTTGCTTTTTTAGAAAGAATCTTCGTTATTCATCTCAAGGATTCAAATATATTGGAAAAGAATTTGAATCTAATTTGAATTCTACGAGAACATGGAAAAAAGACCAAAGGACTTGAGCTTGAAGATCTTTCTCCCAATTATTGTGATTATGGATATAGAATTTATACGTGATATATAATCAACCAATATTTGGATTCATGAAATTGTGTGACTCTAAATCAGAGAGTGTTCTTCATCTCTTTTCATGAACAATTGATCAAGTCAATAGAAATTGGATTTTCAAGGAATTGGAATTCAATTACTTATGATTTACCAAGAGATCAATGATTGCATGATTAAAGTGGAGATGAGAGCTATCGATTCGGAGAATGCAATATCTCTTGATCCCAATGTTCTTTCCATTTTTAATTTCTATTATTTACTTTACAGTCATTTACATTTTTGCAATTTAATTTCCAGCAATTTATATTCCCATCATTTATTTTCTTGTGATTTATTGCTTTCATTTTATTCTTTACAAGTCATTTAGATTCTAGCTTTCGTTTACTTGCTCATCACTCGAATATGAATCGTCTAATTAGAATAATCAATTAATCATGGTTGCTTACTCTGTTAATTCTTGTGGATCGACACTCACTCACCGTGTGTTTATTACTTGATGTGACTTGGTGCACTTGTCGGTAGTTATGCAAAAATTTTGTATCAAGTGATCAGCTCACTCGTCCATTTAAGCGAGTACTGAGGTTCAAACTCCATCTTGTGTATGTAGCAACCAATTGTTCATTAACAGATCCTTAAATGGAGCTTAGATTTGCAACGAATTAGTAGTTGATTTATTGAGTTAGAAAATATCGTGGACACCAAAAAAAATATGATAAACAATCAAGAATGGATGTGGATTGGGAAGAGAAAAGCTGGCGCTGGGTGAATATGGTTGTAAAATACTTAGTGTTGACGGTGTCAACTTGGCAGAGAGGGGGTACACGCTTAAGGATTGCTACTACTTGACCAAAAAAAAAAGGATTGCTACTATATTTTATTATGAAGAGATTAATGGCCGCTTTTGTTTTATATAATATGATGTGTAAAGTTATTGAATTGGGTTTTATTTCGTTAATAATAATAATAATAATAATAATAATAATAATAATATGTTTGAATTGCTAAATTGCTACGTAAGAAAATATATAATTGGACTCTAATACAAGATCACATAAATGGAATGTTGTTGATTTAGTTTATAAAATATGGAAGAATTTAACTATTTAGAACGTTCAATGTGTATACTAGATCTATTCATTCTACCTATCATAATGAGGGAAATGATAAAATGGAATAGAAGAAAAGGAAAGCATCGATATTTTATCAGCATCTTAAATATCTTACATTATCATATGATAATGATATGGCATGACGTTTGTAGTGTACCACTGTACATGGAAAATATCTGATAGGTGCATGTACTCATTTGTCCCTCACTCACACTAAATATCATATCCAGTTTTCTACCAGCTACCTGCTTGCTTGGCGTTCTGCTAAGTGGGCAATGTGCCAATGTGGTCCATCGTTGACACCTATGAAGTGTGAGTGGAATCATGTTTTTGTTTATAAAATCCTTCTTTCTTCTTTTTTGTTCGGTTATTTAACGGGACCTAAGCCCAAGAGAGAGTGGTTACAAGGCTATAGTTTTACGGGGCACAGACGTCCCATTTTGATCGTCAACAAGAAGAGATCCTAATTTAACAGGTGGAATGTCTAAGAATGAAAAATATGTGTCTAACTTTAAGCTGTCCTTTGTTAGTCAGTTGGCACATTTGTTTTCTTTTCTAAAAGTATGTTAAAATTTAATTTTTTAGGACCTATTTTTGAGGTTAAGAATGTTCCGAACGAGAGTATTGTGATATCTTCCTTCTTTTTCAGCCTTGTTAATATAATCATAAGCTTCTTTCGAGTCCGTTTCAATTATTATCCTCCGCATACCGAGATTCCATGCCATTTCCATTCCTTTGAGTATTCCCCAAAATTCGACATGGGCGATGCTACCTTGCTCTTCTATTCTGGCTTCAAATCCTCCAATCCATTCTCCCTTATGATTTCTAATCAAACCCCCATATCCAGCAGCACGTTCCTCTTCCTTCCTTGCTCCATCTACATTAAGCTTTACCCATCCCAAATTTGGCGGCTTCCATCTTACCAGGATAGTATGCCATCTTTCACTGGAAACCACTTTTTTTTGTCAAAAGCTTTTTTGCTTCTTTTGATCGCCCCCTTTATAACCTTGACAGCATTTGGTGGTTTGGTGAAAGGTGGATTAAAAACTTCCTTATTCTCCAATACCAAATCCACCAACATGTAATAATAAACTCCTCTCGCCATTCTGTTTGAGATCTTCTTCCCATGTTGTTCCTCAGATTTAAGTTGATCCAGTCTTGGAACTCCATACAGAAGAATATGGGAATCGCACTAGGTAGAATTAGTTGAAACCAGATCCAAGCGGTTCTTGAGCGGTCCCTAAGAGCATGTAAGGTTGTTTCCTCTACATCCTTACAAAGGGGGCACTTTGAACCTGAGCCGAACACTCTAACTTTTCTTACTTCTATGAACAGTCGCCCATGAGCAGCTCTCCACATAAAAACTTTCAGTCTCTCCTGTCCCTTCTATTTTCAAATACGTTCCCAATATGTAGCCCTTCCTGTTCTTTCTTGATTGGATAGTAGTTTGTATGCTGATGCCACTGTGAACTTTTCATCTGTTGACAATTTCCAACTTACTCTATCTTCCCCATTTTCTTCTCTTGGAGGCGGAATTGTATTAATTTTATTCCACATCATCGGGTCGAAAAAACCTTGTAAAATATCCCTGTTCCAAGTGCCATTCTCTTTCATAAATTCTGCAATAGTCTTCTCTAATATGGTTTTAGGAATTTGGTTATTTTCTACTTCTCTCAATAAGCCTTTTACCTCTACAGCCCACGGTTCCTTCCAGAAGTTAACTAATTTTCCATTTCCAACAACCCAAGTAGTATTAGTACTAAAAACATCTATATTCTAACCAGCTCTTTCCAGAAGACAGAATCTGTATTCTTAGAAATCGCTCCACTCCGTCCCAATTGATTTCGGCCATATTTGCTGTTTAAGACTTGTACCCATAGGGTAGTGGACTTGGTGCAGATTCTCCAAATCACTTTAAGCATAAAAGCTTCATTAACTAGTTGTAGTCTTTTAAATCCCATACCTCCTTGTTGTTTTGGTTGGCATAGAGTTTCCCAGCTTATGTGATGGATGTGCCTTTGGTTGCTACTTTCTCCCCAAATAATTTTTCTGAGTTTTTTCAATCTCCTTACATATTTCGACGGAGATCTTGGAGTGCTGCATCTCAAAGTTAGCTACCGTGCCTAGGATTGATTTTGCTAGTGTTAATCTTCCTGCTAGCGATAGACAGTGTGACTTCTACCCTTTTAATTTATTTTGCACTGTCTCTAACACATTCTTAAATTTGTCCTTCCCCTTTCTATGGTTAGTGAGTATCGCCCCTAGATATCTCCCTAAGCAAGCATTTTCACTATACTTACTTAGATTTGTGATAGCCCTTCTGGTTTCGTCAGACACATTTTTGGAAAAAACTATTGCAATTTTGCTTAAATTTATCTTCAATCCTGAGGTTGCATAGCACTCGGCCAGCACCATTCTCACGATCTTCATTTGCTCCATAGTAGCTTTTGCATACACTAACAAGTCATCTGCGAAGAGTAAATGTGATATTTATGGATCATTTTTGCCAACTCTAATTGGATTCCATGCTTTAGTTTCAACATGATTCTCTATGAGTTGTGACAACTTCTCCATGGCAATGAGAAACAGATAAGGCGATATCAGATTGCCTTGTCTAATGCCACGTGATGGGTGGAAAGTTTCAGTCATACCCCCATTCCATAGCACGTTATAAGTAGCAGTAGTTACACAGCTCATTATCAGCCTGGTTAGAGAGCTAGGGAGATCAAATTCTTCTAAACATCTCTCCAAAAAACTCCATCACAGCCTGTTGTATGCCTTTTCAAAATCGAATTTTATTGCCATAAAGCCTCTTCTTCTTTTTATGCTCTTCATGATATCATTCACTTCTTTTGCTATCAATATATTATCTTGTATTTTTCACTTCGGCACAAAACTTGCTTGATAGGGGGCAATTCTGTTTTCAAGAGCTGGTTTCAGCCTTTCAACAATGATTTTTGTCATGCATTTATAACTTACATTACACAAAGCTATCAGACGAAAGTATTTGATGAATTCGGGACTTTGGACTTTTGGAATCAGAGCTATCAAAGTATGATTGTAATCAGCCATGTTACTTGGGTTATTCCATGCTTGGGTGATGTGCTGATATAGTAAAGATTGGACTGTATCCCAATTTTTCTTGTAAAAGAGAGCTGGGAATCCGTCTACTCCAAGAGCTTTCAAAGACCCAATTCCAAATATAGATTTTTTAATTTCTATAATGTTAGGGGGTGCTGATGTTGTTACTAATATATGCTTCTAAGGGTGGGTAGGAACAAAGAGTTTGGAGTGTGTGTCGTTCTGTTTGTTCTTCTTGATATAAATTTTTGAAAAAATCCACTGCTAAAGATTTTAAAGCATTTGGATCCTCTATCCATATACCATCATGTGATCTCATTTTGGTGATCTTGTTCCTTCTTCTTCTTCTTATGATTGTTTTAGTATGGAAGTATTTTGTATTACGGTCCTCGTTCACAATCCAATTCTCCCTAGATTTTTGCATCCAGAACACCTCTCAATCTAGCACAGCTTCTAGTTCCTCTCTTAATCTTTCTCCAGTTTGTCAAGATAAGGGTTGCATCCATAAGATGGTGCTCGCTGGATACCCCCAATCCTATTCAAAAGTCTTCTCTTTTGTTTATTCACATGGCCAAATGTCTCCTTATTCCAACTCTTCAGATGACTAGAAAGGTGAGTCAGAGCACATCCGAGATTAGCACTTCCTTTCCAATTTTCTTTGATGACTTTTTTATACTCCGGATGGACGCTCCACATGGCTTCAATCCTGAAAGGCTTGTCTATGAGGTGTTGGTTTTGGGGTCTCAAGGAGATAAGCAAAGGGTGGTGATCAGAGTTAGTGCGGGTTAGCACATCAACTTTGGCTTCATGAAACCTAATTCGCCACGACACATTTATTAAAGCTCTATCTAGCCTTTTGAAGACTCTTTCTAAGCCTTCCCACTTAGCTCCCCTCCAGGTAAATTTACAGCCAAAACATCCCAGGTCCATCAGTGAGCAGTTGTTGATCCAGTTTCTAAATCTTCTACAGGCATGAGCATTAGAACGACCTCCACTTTTCTTCTCCAAAGGATGGATTATGAAATCCTTCCTTCATTCATCTGATAAGAGAAAAAAAAGGAAAAGGGTTTGGGCTTCGATCAAAGTGAACTGCTTTCGTGAGAGTCAGAGACTACTAGGCCTTCGTTTCATGAACTGTTTTGTATCATGGTCTTTACTTGTTTATCTCCTAATTCATGGGCCTTATTTGTAGAGGATCTGGAAATAAGGAAATTTTGATATGGATTCAGATTTCATACAAATTTTTAAATTATCTTTTTCTAATTATTGTTTGACCAAAACATGGCACGTTGTTGCATACATGAGGGGAAATGGAAATTCTCTCTCGCTTGGAGAGGTTTCGGAACACCAAGTTCTATTGTTCTAACCGTTTTTGTCCTCCTGTAGTCTGGTTTTCTTTCAACATCTTCTTTTACATCCTGTAATCAAAATCAGCACATACTTTAATAAGTTTTCTATTGTCAATATATTAACACAACCTTACTCTCATCAGCTTTTCCCAAGTCTAAACCTATAACATAAAAGATACCAATCAAAACCTCAATTGTTACACCAAGTCTTTCACATAACCAGCTAGTAATATGTAACTATAGTTTTATTTTTTTTTGTTACAATCTGATCCCCAACATCCTCTTAGTTTTTTCACCTTAACCAAGATCTTTTGCATCCTCTTTCTAACCCTTAGCCCAACAACCAAATCTTGGAAATTACATCATGACTGTGCCATACATGGGAATCATCCCTATTGATGGCAAAACCATCACTTCAACACGAACCCAAGCCTAGAATTAAAAAAAAATTATTTTAACATAGTAGGCAAAGTTATCTCTGACAGAAATCAATTTCAAAGTCATAAAAAATTCAATCCTTGGCATGTGGAAAAATCCTACGGATGTCTCAATTTCAGAAGTTGGAGGGAACAAAGTCCTTATTAGTATCAAGGATAAATAAAGAAGGAAAGAGATACATAGACAATGGACAATGGAATGTCAAGAGAAGCTTACTAAACCTTTAACGATGGCTCTATGGTGAATCCATTTTGGACATTAGCCATGACCATATGATTTTTGGGGTATAATTTCATGGTATTCTAGTTTAATATTTAAATGCAGAATCCACAAGGGCAACAGGAGACATGATTGAAATCTTGGAGGAGCTTGAAAACTCGATGGTGGAAGAAACTCTAGAGAGGAATTTCCTCAAGTTTAGAGTTGCCATTGATGTAACAAAACCACTCAAAACTAGCTTTTGGATTAATAGAGGCAAAAACTCAACTACGACATTCTTGGTCATGAGAAAAGAAACTACTGCAGACCAACAGCTATGCCTCACTGGGATCCCTCCATACCCCAGTATAGCGATAGAGTTGGAGCGAATAGCCTTAGGCCACTAAGCATGGGAGAAACAAAAAAAAAAGAACAGAAAGTTAGGAGTAGCAACATAGAGAGAAAGAAAGTCGCACATCTATTACTTGTATAATAGCCATGGCTCATTAAGCCACGTGTTGCTCTCACGTTAATTTAGAATAAAAAAATGAAAAAGGAGTAACCTAAAGGTAAAGCAGATTGTTTCTGTCTCTGCGCTGCTCCTTTTCTCTCGTGTCTCAGTTTCTCACTCTCTCTCTCTCTTTGTCCTCCTTCTTTCATCGTGTCAGTATCTCACTCTCTCTATGGATCTCCTTTTTTCCCGTAAAAGCCAACAGAACCGTCGGCTTCAAAACCATCACTGACGAATGATCTGTGGATTACATCCATCTCTAAGTTATCTGCTTTCTCTTTCTAGCGATTGCCACTCACATTCTCTCCCACTCTTAATCCCAAACCCTACCTCTTCACCTCCGTTTTGCACCTTCAGGTTTGTATGTCTCTTCAATCTTCACCAATTTCTTCCTTCATTATTCCGAAATCACTAATCCCTACGACCCCCACCTAAAACACTAACCCTAGCAGCTGGAATTCATTGTCTGAAAGCACAGATGAGGAGGACGTGGTAGAGGCAGCAGACCTCTCCGAAATCCTCAACCCACAGAGACATAACAGGAAAGAAGGACTATAATGGGGTGGAGGATGGCTAGAGACTTCTCCTTTTGAGGCAGTGACTCTCCCTCCCAAACGCAACAGCGGCGAAACGATCACAGGAAGAAGGTGATGTGGAGTCAAAGAGGCGAGATAGACTATAACGGGGTGGAGAAGGGCTCGATGGGAAGGGAGTTCTTCCTCTGATCTGTGAGTGTGACCTCTGGCCGATGTGTTCTCTCTCTCTATGGCCGACTTCCTCTTAAGGGTTTTTTGATTTTGTTTTAGGTATCACCCGCGAAATCGTATTGTCCCAAAACGATAATTCCAAGAACCACTGCCTCATGTCGAGTGATGATGCCGTGAAACCCGTACCCTTCACTCGCCGGCGCCCCACCAGAGAAGCTAGCAGCAGCTCCGATTCCTCTCACCGCAAGCACACCAAATTTCTCCATCATTTCAAGTGAGATTTCTGTTATTTTTTTTGTTTTTAAAGTTAACATTGTTGGAAATGATAAGCTCAAGTTGTATTTTGGTATGATTATTGGGTTGCTGATGGAATGTTTTGGTCCAAGAGGATGGATTTGATTGTAGTTGTGAGGTAGAGGCCGAAGGTGAATGTGATGAATCTAACGTAGCAAAAGTAGATCAAGGGATCGAAATGGATCTCACTGAGGATTTATTGCAAATAGTGTGCCCCCAATTTTTAAGTCAATTTGAGATGTTAATGGTTTTAAAATTATCCACTCATGCCTATCCGGTAAATGCAGGTTTTCTCATTTTTGGATCCTCCCAATCTATGCAAAGCTGCACCAGGGTTTGTACGCAGTGGAGCCCCTGATGAGCATAATCACGGGTACTCCATTTAGATTTCTAGCCACTTCTGAAAATCACAATTCTAGATACATCTACACCGTATCTCTACCAACTAATTGAGATTCCTTTTTTTATTTGGAGGTGAATGATGGGTTGGCATGAACTACAAATTACTAACAGTTTTAGAATTAGAATGTAATGAATGCGTTAATTTTGGAATGTGATTTTATCTTGTGTGTTAGAAATTTCTTTATGTATCCCTTAAATCTATTATCCACATTGGAATTTTTAAAATTGGGTCTTATCTTCTGCCTACTTATATTATGTCTTAGTTGACAAAAAAAGCCATATCTCCGGTAATAAAGGGGTTAGTTCCTTGTCTTCTTCCTCTACTATTCTAACTTTTAAGGCCTTAATTGTTTTTCATCTGAATGTAGCTATTTGTGTCTCATATTCGAAGCCAATGATTGGTAACTTGATTGGCATGCAAGATCAATATTGTTTGAGTTTTGCAGAAAGAAAAAGTTTTGTCTTGCAAATCCATGAATATATCATGGAAGTAGATATGTGAGGGTTTTGGATTTATTTAATTTAAGTTTTTTTTGGAATCTGTTATTATTGTTTGTTCTTTTATTTCTGAGCATGATGTTCGTATGGTTTTTATTAATGTTTGTTGTTGGCCGCAGATGGTGAGGAGTGACAGATTTAAGATGGGACAAGATTGTAAGAACAGTACCTTCATAAAAGGACTGTGAATGAAGATCTCCGAGAAATCTTCATTGAGATGATTGAAAGGTGTTGACAATGGCTGATGTAAGTTTATCTCACTGATATGAAATGACACTCGCTAGGTGTTTAGCAGAAATGTTTCTTTTTTTTATTTGTAATTTTTTTATTGTTATTTGTTTATTTAATGCATTGGTTTGTTGGATGATACTTTATACGAGAATTGGAAGGGTTGTGACGATAAATCCTCTACTTTGGTTAAGGTGTTGATTTTAACTGTTTGTGAGATCTCTTTGGATCTGTATCATTATCATAACCTGAGAAAAAAAATTGATGTCATGACAGATCTGTATCATTATGTTCTGTATAATTCACTTTAGCTTTGGTTTCCTTAAGGATTTTTTTCTTAAAAAAATAAAAATATATTACTGCTTGGGTTTAAAAAAAGGAAGCTTAATTGTTTTGAATTCTGAGCTGATTTGATAAGAAATTTTGGGTTAAATTTACTATTATATTTTTCAATGTGTATTTTCGGCATGATTTAAAATCTTGATTTTAATTTTTACATAACTTTTCTAGAACTTATATTTTCAATAAATTATTGATAGAGATTTAGTTGTTCTTATTTTTTTGGAGACTATCTTTTGTATAATTGACTTTAGCCTTGGTTTCCTTAAGGATTTTTTCTTAAAAATAAAAATATATTGCTGCTTGGGTTTAAAAAAGGAAGTTTATTTTTTTTATTCTGAACTTATTTGATGAAATATTTTGGATTAATTTTATTGTTTTCTTATCTTTTGATATATGGTTATGCTTATTGATCTGTTGTGTTTTCTTAGGATTTTATTTGATGTGTTTTGAGTAAATACACATGAACTAACTGTTTTTTGTTTTTTTTCTCCTTTTATATTGGGTCTGATCATGCTGGTCCCAGAGTGCCTCTCTTGCTCTCACTCTCTAACAAGGTACTCGTTATCATGTAATTTGGACCCACGTTGTTTGGGAAAAAAAAGAAATAATGGTGTCACATGATAAATTCTTTATCCTGAAGCCGAAGGTTATCGTGTTTTCTAGGAATTATTTGATTGTCTTTCAAGTAAATGTTAATTTAGTATTATTTTTTATTGTGATCTATTGGTATATGAAGGTGTTTAAAAGATCAATTGAGGATCCTTGCTGGATTATGATATGAGATTGCAGCATAGTTCTTTTGGACAAGGAAATGGGCTCAGAAAGTTTGCAACTTAAGTTAAATAATTTTTCCTTCTGCCTTTTTTTTATATAGAAATTTTGTTTAATCTGTTCCTTTTTTTTGTGGTTTTAATTTGTTATTTGAGACAATGTATATTTTAATATACACATTTATTATTTCCAAAATGTAATTAGTCTGAGCAAAACATGAACCCAACTTGCTTAATTAAGAGGCCTGCTTAAAGTAAAATATAATATGGGAGCTCACAAACTAGATACCTCATGAACTAAATATAAAAATATTCTCTTTTGTACAGTAAGGGGGTAAGTGTAGTTTCTCAAACTGGAAAGGTGCCACTGTTTTGTGGTATTTGCCAACCTATGGAATGCCAGTATGACTATTATTATGCATTCCTTATTGTTGGATCTTAATGAAGAAGTACATGTTTTGCATACTGATGCCATTCAGGTTTTTTTTCCATTTCGCATCATTGAGTTCATTCATACCATAATTTTTTCACTTCACTAAAGATCTTAGAAATTGATCCTTCAAATGATCAAGCTAGGAAGGCAATCAGACGAGTTGAGCTGCTTGCTGCAGAAAAGCGGAAATTGATGAAGAGATGATTGGCAAGTTTTTGTTATCATCTTTAGCTTGGATTTCAATTATAGTTGCTATTGTATTATGTACTTTGCGTAGAATAGTGCATGGGCATTATTTCCTTACATGACCTTGATCCTTCGTGCATACATTTATAATTTGTTACCCAAATATGATGCTCTTTTCTTTATTTCTTCTTGCTGCTGCAAAATTACCATCAATGACGGAAAAACATCTTGTCTTGGTTTCTGTGTGTTTATTGGCACATTCATCTAGCTTTTTCGTCCATTCGTAAGATTTATTTGCAATCTTGTGGTTGAAATTGGCTAAGTTCATATGTTTGTTTAGTCAGAAGAAACCCTTTTTGATAGAAATTATTTTATCAAAGGAATTTTGGATGCCTTATTATGATATTTCTAAGCATGGGATACCTAGGTGATAGAAAGATATACTATTATTTTATCAGAGGAATTTATTTGTAATTTCTTCCTTCATTCTTCCGAAATCACCAATTCCTTGGGATAGATGCTGCTGGTTTAAATTCTTCTTTTGTATGCTATCTGAAACTCCTTCCTTTCTTATCTTTGGTTTGCCTTAGTCACTAAACAAGAAGATGAAGAATATTTTGGAATTCAAAACTTAGTCCATGAAGGTGATATTTTTTTAAAGGAAAATTTAGCTACTAATAATAGCATTTGCTGTAAAGAAATTGGAATTAACTTTGCAGTGAATTTCAATTCTGAATTAACAAAGGCTATAATTTTACTTTAGTTGTTTCAATCTAAAATGTCTAGTATTATACTATTCGACAAATATTGAATTATTGAATGTTGCTTTGTTGTCATTATTTTCCTAATAGTTTTTCATCTATTTACAATTCAATAGTTGAAAATGCTATGTAAATTGAGCCGGTTCACATTATCTCCTTATGTTTCTCTAATTTCTGTGAGAAATATTTTATCCCACTTTATAGAGACGAATCTCAGGTTCTAGATTTGTTGAGTTGTATTTTTAAAAGTTGTTAGAAGTTTTGTTACTATTCTTTGTTTTGTTCTCTGTCTGTTTCTCTCTTTTTTATGTTTTTATTTGCTTTATTTTTTTATTTTGGAGATACTCATCAAATTTTATTTTAGTTTCATTTGTGATATTAAATCACTTGTGGTATTTATTTTAGTTTCACATTAATAAAAAATCAGAAATTTATTTTAGTTTCACAACCAAATTGAGTGTCAAATTCACATTTGTGTCTTTTTTTTTCTATGTTGAAAGTCAAAATTACCTGGGCATTATTTATGTACAAGTGTACACCAATTGATTTTTATTGGTAGCTATTTAAAATACTTTTTTAATTTTGTATCCCTTCGTCTTGAATTATGAAGGGTCTGTTTGCTAGGAAAAACGAACTGCTTGATGAAGTTAATAGATATTTCTCTTTGCATATGTTTACTTAAATTAGGTTTTTATTTTCTATTTAGCTATCGAGCTTATGTTAATACTTTTTCTGAGAAGTTTGAGTGTTTGATTCTGTTCTCTTATTTTTTTAAATAAAATTAGTAAAAAATGTATTCTTATTGTATATCTCTTTTTCTTTTGAGCATAATTTTTGAACTTTATTGATGGCCACTTTGTTTTTTAGTATTTCATTACGTAGATAGATAATTATCTTGTGTGTATCTTCATTGGGAATATGATATATTTTCCATTGGAAATATAATTATATAGGAAGCCTAATCAAATAATGATGTCTATACTAAAAGGTGTCCTCATCTAAGTCTACCACTCCTAAATCTATGCATAGAGGTTTTCTTTTTATTTTTAGTTCTCGGTTTTCTCTAGGTATTATCTCATGTTGTCTTTGTTATCTGTCTCTTCTCTCTCATCCTCTTCTCATCCCATCCTCTCTCTTCCTATTAACTTATAATTTATATTGAAGATAACTTAGGGTTAATATAGCTTACCATTTATACACCTTATGTGTGTATCAATTGTTGTTAGCTTAGGGCCTATATATAGGATTATTTAGTGGAGCCCGCAAATATCTTTTGATTAATATCTAAGGTCAATCAACATCAATATGTTTCAAATCTCTATCTTGCTTATTTTTTTTCCTCCCAAAATAAGGGTTCTATGGATTTTGAAATTCAAATTACTCAATTGATTTGTGTTTATAAATAAAGACAGAACCCATTGATCATGGCAGATTTTTCTCACATTCGTGTTGCTGTTGTATGTGTTTCTTAGTTGCTGTTTTATTGACTGAAATCTGTTTTCTCTTTCATCCCTTTAATTGCATTTCAATATGACAACTGCCATGGATATGGTTAATAAGGTTAATCCTGAGAAGGAAGCATGGAACCTCAAAGTTTGGGTGATTAGGCTTTGGACTGTTCCTACTTTCACTGGTCAGCTTCTCCCAAATTCCATGGAGATGATTTTGGTTGATGAATCTGTGAGTTATAGTGGTCTAAATCTATTAAAATTTTTTGGATGTTTGTTTTTGGTATTTAGATGTGTTTCTCCTTACCTTTTTTATATCGAGGTCTGAAATTTTGTTTCATTTAAATTTTATTTTCTCTTTATTCGATTTGTCATTTATCAGATTTTTAGTATAATTTATGTTGATTGGTAGGGGTGCAAGATACAACCTACTATTTGAAAAACTATGATTTACAGGTTCAAACAACTTCTCTCTGAGGGTCGAGTATATGTTATGAAGCTCTTCTCTGTTGTGCCAAACTAAGGATCTTATAGGGCCATTAGGCATCAGTTTAAGTTGATTTTCCAATTTAGGACCACTGTCAAGGATGCTATATGCGATTTTATTCCAAAATCTGCTCTTACAATCTCTCCATTCACTGAACTTTTGGAAACCAAAGAGGATTCCGATTTCTTAGGTGGTATGTTGTGCTATTTGCTTATACTTTTTTGTCTGGAATGATTGCAGTCTTATTTCTTTATGATTTGTAGAATGTTGCTTTGTTGTCGTTATTTCCTAATAATTTTTTTTTCATATTTATTTCAGATGTGGTGGGTCTGTTGGTCTCTGTGTCAGAAGAAAATGAATATGATAAAGATAGAAGGAAGATGAAGATGGCTGTGATGGAACTTGCTAAAAATGAGTTAGCGTTCTTTAATTTCTACCTCTTCCTCTTATTGAGATTCTTTTTTGTCTTCGGTGTGTTTGTGTAGTCAAGTTTCTAATAGTGTAGGTGATTTTGTTGGTTGTTTTCAGTTATAGGATTCGGTGTGCCTTATTTGGTGAATATGTTAATGAAGTTAATCGATTTCTATCTTCTTGGTATGCTGAACAGCCAGTTGTGGTTTTACAACATGCCAAAGTTAAGGTTTTTAGAGGTTTGTATCATGTAAATTTCATTTCACGTGTGTCAATTATCCAAGTTCACTTGGTTTTGCCACTATATTCCTGTAACCAATGTATCTATTTTTTATTTTTAGGTAGAGTTGGACTTCAGAATGTTATGTTTGCATCAAGGCTTGGATTTAATCTTAACATCCCAGAGGTGGCAGCATTTCGGAAAAGGTATATCTGTACATGTAGTTTCTGTTGTGTTTTTTGTTGTTGCTGTCATTTTTTACTTATTTAAGTTGGTGCTGTATTTGTTTACAGTTTTATTTCACATGGAGTTAGTGCATCCCAACCCATTGGCATTATTGGATCTGGAAAAAATATCGGAATAGAAGAAGACTTTATGAAGCTCACACCTAGGTGTATTGTGAAGTCGCTTGATCATAACAGCCAGGTTGGAACCACTTTAATTTTTTTATCATCTTTACTCTTGATAATTTGTGTTAAATTTTCTTTTTCTATTCGTTAGTAAATACTGCTTTGTTTTGGAACGATATTAATCCTTTTGTCCTTCTTTGTACTTGAAACTACTATGCTGTTAGTATTTATTTTAGTTTTTCAGTTTTAGTTTGTATTACAACTATCTTTGGTTATAATGTCTTAACATTTATAGAGCTGGTCTTATATTTTTAGGCTGGAACTTTTGTTGTACTAGCGAAGATAGCTGAAATAGTTGAGGATGGTCCTTGGTGGTACTCTGCTTGTGTGTGTGGCAGAGGTGTTCAAGCAGAATCTGGGATTTACTTTTGTCAATTTTGCAACATCCATGTTACAAATGTGACTCCTAGGTATAAATATTTTACAATGCTTCCTTTGTGCTTTGTCAAATTGTGAATTATTTCTGCGTAGTTCTTAACCTTAGGCCAGTATTTATGTGCATCTTAAAAAAATCCAGGTTTAGAGTGAAGGTGTTGGTTGAGGATTCGACTGGTGTTTCTATTTTTGTGCTCTTTGATCGTGAGGCAAGTTACCTACTGAATAAGACTTGTGCCCAGCTGTTTGAACAACATCTTAAGGATGTTGATGTAAGTCAATCGAATGCTATATTCTTTTTGTGCTGAGTATATTGTTAAAGAGTTTTCTTATCCTTCGGTTTCTACTGGTTCATTTTTTCTGTTGTGTCTGTTTTATATTGTTCGTAAGTTGTGTTTGGCATACAGTCTCCTCCTATATTCCAAGAAATTGTTGGAAAAACTATGTTGTTCAAGGTTCTTATTAGGCCTGTTGGGATGGAGAAATTCAAAGGGACTTATCTAATGAGGCGTGTTTGTGATGATGCTGCAATAGTTAGAATGTTTGAGCTCTCTGGTTCAGATTTGAGTCCTGAAAAGGTATAAAATGAATTTTGAACCTATTGTTTCATTTTAATAAATTCTTTCTTAAATTTTTCATTTTTTGGTTGTTCCACCTTTATTCATGTCTTATATCGGATGTGCTTTGTATTATCCAAGGCTGAGTTTGTACCAAAAGGAGAAGGATCATTTGGGGAACCCCCTAAGGTTACCAAATCATCGAATTTGGGATTGACTCCTTCCAGCTGCTCTGAGCTCTTTGCTGGTTCGCCTCAACGTACCCAAAAGGAATCAAGTGTTGTTGATTTGGGAGCTGATGAAGATGCTAAGGTTCCATGCTTCCAGTTTCTTCTATCATTTTTTCTGTATTATTTTTCACCCTTTTTTGAGTTATGTTTAGATTGAACCTAATGTGTTGTGTCATTTAATAATGTCTTCTCCTCAAGAGAAAGTCTGTTGATACTGTGATGGATAAGTTAAATGAAGTGGATAGTTTTGAACATTCATGTGATGAAGTTGATGAAAGTGAAGTGGTGAGTAGTGTTGCAAATTTTTTTTTGACAGGGCGCTTAATTTTATGATAAAGTTCCTTTGACTAGAACTCATTAATTATCCCTCTAATTAGGTTTCTATTTTCATGCAATTGTTTACACTAGGAGTATGTGGTTGGCCTTAATCGAAGCTCTCTTGATGCTGAGAAAGATGTGAAGCCTTCGTTGAAGAAGTTGAGAAGATCCTTGAGGCTGCAATTTGATGAAGCTGATGAGTCTCGTGGCTCGGGGAATGATGGCTCCTCTAGACAGGGGTTAATTGAGGTAGCTGCCCATAGCAGTTAACTAGAGCTACTGATTAGGACTAATCTAGGACATTAGGTATTTTGGTTGTGTCCATGTAATAGCATTTGGTGCATTGGATTGTAGTGGATGAGAATATGTGTGTGTTTTCATGTTTTGTATAAGTTGTTTGGATTGTTTTTTGGGCATCTTTCTCATGTGATAGATTAAGTGCTAGGGTGTGGACACAATATCATTAGCCACTAGGCAAATTAGCTATTTAGCCCTTTATGTTTGTACTTATTTCTTTGAAATTCAATAAAATGCAGTGGCTCTTTTATGATATAAAAATCTCTCATTCCACAATTTAGTTTATTCCTTAACTTATGTGGTTTTGCCAAGTGAATGCTTTATGGTATTTAGATGACTGAATATTCATGTGTTGTTGAATTGAATTGTACTTTCTTGATATATCTATATTGAACAAGTTGGAAGTGATTTTTTGGCTATTTCTTTTGTTTTATGGATTTCTTAGGTGCATTCTTCCTAGAATGGTTAATGTGGGTTAGGTATTAAAAAAGTTCATACTTTATTAAAATGATGACAAAGATATGTGTACACTACAAAATCAGTCATGATTTTTTATTCGACTGATTGTTTTTATTTAATTAAATAAAGTAATTTCAAAAACATTTGGATCTTATTGGCTCTCTCTCATGTCAATTTGCGAGTCAAATACGCAATTATCTGAATACACAATTTTGAGATTAATGGCACAAAATTATAAATAAAAACTTTTAACAAAAAAAAAATTAGGACATCATGTATTATTAACGTATATCAGAATAGCATCAACTTATAGATATTTGCTTGAATCTACATAACAATATAATTTCGTTATTTTAAAACACAAGGAGTTGTATTAACATTATAAGCATAACCAAATTATTAGTTATTAAGTTGTCTTCGAGTGGGTTAATAATTTCGTTCACTTACCATATTTTTCAGGATCTTGTGACTCAACTCGAACAGTTTACTTATGATTAGTTGATTTACTGTAGAGTAAGTTTAACTATATATTTTATAATAATAACTATGTTCTCAATGTCATTGTTTACGGAAACATTAAGTTTTTTTTTAATATAATGAATGGTGTAGTCACTATATTTTACCCAATTACTGCTGAATCCATTTTTTCAATATATGTTGAATATGTAAATTGTAAATAGGTAACAGAATTTTGCATCATGTCATAATATAAAGATCAACAGTAGTAGCATGCACTAGACCATTCAATCCATGAAGTTCTCTATACTCAGAAAGACCAGCAAATTTTGGATGAAGCTTATACATACAAACTTAGTCACTTCATGATAACATAGATATTGAAAACACTCTAATATTAACAATACACTTCATGAGTTCAAAATATGGTGAATGTAAATTTTAGGATCCCAATCACCCACAGGCTTTAAGATATTTGAATTCTAAGATCTATTTGGCGGTTCTACAAGGAGTCCATCTTCAGGATAATAGTGTCATTTTCCTTCAAGTTATAAGTTTGACAACATTCAGCCCAATCCACCCCGAATTTACACTCTGTATTTCTTCCTTGACTTTTGAGTAGATGAAAAAAAAAGACATTGTTGCCTTCGCTAGATGATAGACCAGCGATTTGCCAAATTGAACCGTGTCCAAATAGAGTGAGATCTGCAGCAAAACTAGCACCCAGGTACTACAAAAAATGAAGCATTGTTAGTGTTTTGGGAGAAATTATTAAGGTTATGTATCGTAAATGGATAATCAGAATTTGATGTGTTTGCATAAAATTGATATTAATTATTTATAATCAACTTACCAATCTACTTCCAGTCACGTCAGTATGTGTCAATGTCTTTCTATAGGAAACCTGTGGATTGTACCTGCTTTAGGATAGTTTAAATTATTAGTCTCCATCCTAAAATTTATCTCAATGTTATCTAGAAATAAAATTTATGGATAAATACATAAATTAAGTGTCTCATTACCTATTGTTAGGTATTTCTTCTCTTTCAGAACTGTCTTTGCTCAACTCAATGATTGAATTGCTTTCAACACACATAATTATTGGATTGTTAGGGTTATTACCCTCCATTGTTGAATCTTCATCCTCATCTGATGAGTCTTGAAGCTCGGATGGTTCAGACCTGGACAGTATCATAACATCAGGTGAGGAGGATTCACTGTTGATGTTGTAATCTAGATGAAATGCTCTTTTGACATTGTTCAATGTGTTTTGGTCTAATTGGTCCCCATATAAAAGTTTTTATCAGGAAAAATTTTAATTGGTTGGTTCATTTCATTGAAAAGTGAAACAAAAAATCCCAAAACCCACATAGGTAAACTGTATAGTATTCCCTCTCCTAACAAAATAAAAATCCCTAATCAACTCGAATGAACCCTTAGTTATGGCCTTCTGTTTATTTTTACTTTCTATATCCAACACTAAGCAATTATCCCACTCATCAATTGCGTAGCATGAGGACCCTAATTCGTTCCCATAAATTGCTTCAAAACACGGTGGTAGAGATCTGTCTCCCTATATTACATGTTACAGTTCAAATTAAATACTGCAACTCACATGCTATTTACGATACATGACATAATATTATATATATTTAGTTACCTGCCCATCGTATAGTCGAAACCTCAGAGTTGCTTCTTTTCCTTGGATCCAGTGTTGTTGGGTTGCTAGAAACCTCCTGAGAGCATATAACAGCACCATCATAAGTTAGTGAGACTTCGATTATTTGCAGCTTAAGAAATGGACCTGTGCCGACTTAAGTAAATTGTCATCTTAAAATCAACTATTCTTTTGATGGGTATTTATTTTTAATTATTTAAAATCATTTTTGTTTTTCAATATCTCTACGAAGTTAGCTTTGTTTTTATACTGATCTCAAAACAGAGTTTGGACATTTAATTTGAAGGATTTGTTCCAAAATGTGGGGTAAGAGGACTCGCAATTTTACTAATCTAGAATAATAAGTTTCTATGTCATGTACCAACTGAGTGTTAGTTGATGTTCAATTTTTTTATACACATGCAAATCAAGTATCAATCAGGATTCAGATATTTACCTGTTGGCATCATTCCTATTTGCATGCACCACCATCCAATTTTATGATGTTGCTAATTGCGATCTCAGCACTGAAGAATAGACCAACGATTTTTTCTCTTAGTACAAAATATTGTATTAGAATAATTAATAAGGAAAAAAAGAATTTTTTTTTGGTTTCTTTTTGTGTTAAGAGATACGGTTAGAAGTTAGAGAGAGAGAGAGGAACATTTCACATGGATGGTGCAAACCTTGCTTTGTTCTTCGGAAGGATCTTGGATAGATGCTGCTGGTCTAGATTCTACTTTTGTACTTCTACTAAAACTCCTTGCTTTCTAATCTTTGGTTTGCCTTGCTCACTAAAGATAGAGGAGTTACACTCTTTCATTCTCCTGGACCCTAAAGGAAAATTCAATGGCCATTATTTTAGCATGTGCGTTTACAGTTTAGATAGGCCAAAAGGTTTTTTTTTTACTTTACATATGTGTGTATTTTTTATCTTCTTGGGCCCAACTTTGGGTCTTCCTTTATATTTTTCAATTTGTTGTTGGAAAAAGCTATAGCAATAATACAAGTATAATGTCTAAAATTACTTTTAGTATTTAAAGTATATAACTATAAGTTCCAGAATCAATTTGGGAATAAAGAAGTTTATTACAGTGCACAATATGAGTTAAATAAACATTATTATTAGAAAACTGTCTCTTTTATATAGGATTAAAGGTTTTTTTCTTATTATCTTTGTGTAATTTCTTTTTTCTTAGTAATCTGATATTGTGAATTATGAGTATTCTTCTATTGATTTTTTAAAATTTGTTCATCATACTTTGCTTTATTTTTTTGTATTTATTTATTTTCTTTAAAATTTTAGTTCCTGTGATAAATGAATAGAGTGGTAAAGAAATCTGAACTGAAAAATCTACAGTTAGCCAATGACATAAATTACTTCAACCTAATCCAAGCTTGATAAAATATGACATGTAAAAAATGGTTACGTAAACAATAATTATAATTAATGAGATTAAAAAAGTAAGAAAACTATTGGTACATAATGACTTATAAATGAGTACCATTATTTCATGAATCTTATGTTAATATATCTTTTATTTGATTCCGAAGAATTTATTCAAAACAACTACATAAAAAGTTATATAAAAACTACTAAAATAATGAAATTATTAAGAATTATTTTTTGTTGAGTTGGGTTAAATATCAACTATTATTTTGATGGGTATTTATTTTTAATTAATTAAAATCATTTTTGTTTGTCAATATCTCTACAAAGCAAAGTATGATGAACAAAAAATAAAAAGATAAAAACTTAAAAAAATAGGGGCCTTTCTAACCAATAGGCATGCGGAAAAATACAAATAAGAAGCAATGGCTGAATTCAGATATAGCACAAGAATAAATTCACAAACTACATACATTTAGATGTCAACACTATTAATATTTCAATAATTCAATATTTATCTGATAGTATAATACCAGAAATTTCATATTGAAACAACTAAAGTAAAATTATAGCCTCTGTTAATTCAGAATTGAAATTTATTGCAAAGTTATTTTCAATTTCTTTACACAAAATGCTATTATTATAAACAAAGTAGCTAAATTTAATATATTTAAAATAATATTGAAGAAGCTAACTTTAATATATTTAAAATAATATTTTAGAATTCAAAACTTAGTCCATGAAGGTGATTTTTTTTAAAGGAAAATTTAGCTAATTTACTAACCAACCATGGTTAGTAAAGTAACCTCTTAATTACTGCTGTAATGGAAACCATCATTTCATAATTCATCTTTTAAAGTAGCCTCATTTGTTAACACAGATACTTAATCCACAGAAAATATAGTTTACAACTATCTATTGTTTTGCTACTTAGAATTCAAAACTTAGTCCATGAAGGTGATTTTTTTTAAAGGAAAATTTAGCTAATTTACTAACCAACCATGGTTAGTAAAGTAACCTCTTGATTACTACTGTAATGGAAACCATCATTTCATAATTCATCTTTTAAAGTAGCCTCATTTGTTAACACAGATACTTAATCCACAGGAAATATAGTTTACAACTATCTATTGTTTTGCTACTTAGAGTTAATAATAGTCCAAAAGAAAAAATTAATGACATTGTCAACCATTAATGTTTGTTTTCCAAGGAAACATGTAAATTGTATGGCTTCTAGATAGCAAAGTCATAGAGTTGGTATTGTCCTTGCGATTGATGTGGTTCCATCTGTAAGACCCAAATTTTTAGAAAATAAATAATGAGTTATTTATATTTATATATATGATTTTATTTTTAGAAAGATTATGAGACTTCAAGTTTTAAATTAATTTGGTTTTATATAAATTTCAATTATAATTAGATATTTTTGATTTACTGAGATTAATGGTTCTTGTTTAATTAAAATTCAAAGTTCTAGTAATTAAAGATAAAAGAGTTTTATATATAATTTAAATTACATAATTGAAGGTTTTGATTAATTTTATGAACTAAAAAAAATTTATTTATTTATCTTTAAAATTGTAAATTAGAGTATTTAATTAAAAATGATTTGTAATTTGAAAAATAAATAATAAATAAGTATTCTTAAAATTAATTATATTGAATTAAATCTTGTTTTGAATTAAAACTCTACTCAAACCCTGAATACCCAATTCCAGACCCTAATTTCACTAACCCTAACCTCTCTTACCCAACTTACATACACATGTAATCTCCCTTTCACACCTGTTTGCTACTCAATAAGCCACGTTACTAACTCCTCACCGCTACTCACTCACCATCACCATTCCTTTTTCCTTTTATCCCACCCACACCCACGCAGAAAGAAAGGAAGAAATCAGAAGGAAGAAACGAGGAGGGATTGAGAGTGAGGAACCAGAGCCGCGGGAAGAGAGGGGAGGAGAGGAAGGGTGACGCCGGAGGAGAGAGCGAGTTTGCAGAGGAGAGCCAGAGGAAAGACGCGCCGTTGCTGTGCGAAGACCATCGTCACTATCGAGCTCGCCATTCCATCGTGGAGCCGTGACGCTGTCGCATCGCCATCGTGCTTTCCCGCCGCCGCTGCCGTCGATGGAACCATTATCGTCGGAGGAGCCATTGCTGGGAGAAGCCCTAGCCATCACCATCGTGGATGAACAGGGGAGAAAGAGAAGGAGTGACGTGACGGGAGAGAAGGGGGACCTCTGCCACTGCAATGGCCGCTGGCGAGTTGCACGCCACCATGGAGTCACCATTCTTGCCACCGTTTAGCTGCTGCCACTATTTCTCGATTTGACGAACATGCTCCTTGTTCTGATTCCAGTTTTTTCGATTTCCGAAACCTTCATTGCTAATGCATCTCCGAGACAATCATAGTTGGTGCGGTTGTCGCTGTTGCTGCCTTGAAGGAGTTGAGGCTACTGCCGCTGCTCTGGCTGCATTGAGGGTTGCTGCCGCTGTTGAAAATTAAGGGATAAAGAAAGGGGATTATCGCGGTTAGTTCCTACGGGTTCGACAAATCAAGGTAGGGGGTTTGTTTTAAAAATAAAGGTTTTAAAGTATGAATGCCAATAACATTAAATGAGTAATTGCAAATAGTTTATGGCTTCTTTGTGTGAATAATTGTTGGAATTGAGTTGAATCATAGCTGTGATTGGTGATTGGTTTAATGATTTCATGTAGTAATTATAGATGATGTTGTGTGTTTTGAAGTGATACATGATGTTAGTACTTGTTGATGATGGTTTTGAGTATGGAATATTGAGATGGCTACTGGAAATTTATTTGATGAATCATAACTTGAAATATGTTGTGATAGATGAGATGCTAAAGAATGGATGCTGTGATAATATGATTACGTTGCACCTATAATGTGAAGTGGTGATATATTGAATTAAGCATTCTTGGGCAAATTTTGTTAGTTTAAAGAAAGTTAGAATTATGGTTTTAGAGGAATTTTAGGCTTGAATATAAAATATGGTATGAAGGGTTGTTAAAATTACTTAATGCAGAATTTTCTGCATAATTGGCAGCAGCTTAAAATAAAAACTGGGAGCAATCTAGAAATAATTCTTTATCCAAATTATTTTTCTGTCAAAATTCAAGAAGTCAAGATTACTCCATAAAAATTTCAGGGAATTTGGCCAAGTGGTTTGGAAGATATGAATTTTTGAAGTTTAGTGGTTGCTGCAGAATTTTCTGGTTTTCTGGTTCTGCAGTACCAACTTCCAGACGCTATAACTTTTGATTTATTTGGAATTTTGAGTTGCTTCTAAAAGGATTTTAAAGATATATCAGTCTATTTTAAGTGAGTATAAATTTCACATCCATTTCTATTTTGTAGAGTTAGTTATGTCTCATGGAAGTTGGACTGTTTGCAGGAAATTCAGAACTAATTTAAAGAAACAGGGCAGCACTTCCAACTGACTTTTAATTAACCAAACGAGATGCTATGGATCTGAAATTTATTTGTCCTAAAACTTATGAGTGTTAAGTATATCCTCACCAAAATTTAGAAGTAATGGATTAGAATTGAATTTATTACAGATTTATTAAAAACAGAACTACTTGCTGTATTTTTTTCTAAATTCCCTTTAGTGCAGCAACATATTTTATTAAGTTGGCTATCTAATTCAATTCTAATCTAAACGTGGTGAAACTTGGCTTAGACCTAAAGGATATGTCCAAATTTAGCAGAATGTATGAACTTAGTTAAACAAAGGTGTGTAAGTTATCCCTAGGAAACGTTTAAAGTTAAATGGTGATGCGGAGGTACGCCTAGTTTCATGGTGATGTGGAGGTACTTTTAGCTACTTGGTGATGCGGAGGTGTGTTTAGTTGTAAGACGATGCGGAGGCATAATGGAAAGGAAAGAAAGTAAGAAATAAATGATGGAAAGGATACTTAAAGGAAAAGAAAAAGAATGAGGAACAAGGAATGAAATAAAAGTTGAGAATTATATTGAATGGGCTTTTGTGCCAAACTGCTAATGCGAAAGGGCCCGCCTAACTGATAGCTTGAGATTGCTAATGCGGGAATGTTCGCCTAATTGATAGCATTGTTCCTTACTGTGATACACATTGAACTGTTATTATAATGAGGCCTAATTGACACGGGTAACCGTGATGCCAAGGTGTCTAATTGACACAGTAAAGGGACCATATTCGGGGTTCACTCCGAGTAACGTCGGGTTGCGGGTAGACAACCGACGCATGAGCTCATGGCCTGCGCTAGGAACAGGCATGCATCATCTTGTTTGTGCATTTACATTTGATTGCGTTTGCTTTATTGTTCATTTGTGATTGAACTGTTGTTTTTGTGATATGAACTAGCTATTTGTATTTACTCTGTTTATTGTGGCATTCACGTTCCCTACTGAGAACGTGTGGCTTTGTTCTCACCCCAAAGTTTTTAAAAAAACATTTTCAGAGGTACAGACAGGATGGCTAATTGAAAAGCTACGGACGAATAGAAGGCTTGTTTGGCTAGTTGCTTTTGGGTTTATTTCCCTCGCCCTTGATGTTGTAAAGTGTTGTATTTTTACAGAGGGGTAGGTTTGTATTTAAGTCTTGTATGAATAATTATTATGTATTAATATTAATTATGTGAGTATATGTTTATCTGATGAAGGATTACCATGTGTTCATAACACGCAGCGGAAGAAAAAAGGTAATCCTAAAGATCTATTTTGTGTTTAAACTTTATTCCAATAATATACAATATATAGATCAGATCTAAATACCTTTAGACGCTTTAGTAAAAATCACTTTCTCCTTCGATGGTACGAAGGCGCTATGCGTATCCACACCGAGACCAACCTTTGCTGTCAACTCCTTGACCAATGGACATCTGATCTAAATTGAGAAATCTCTTGCAACTCTTTGCACGCCGTTAAATTCTTCTCCAAGAATCAGGCTCACATACATTTATGTGTGTAGAGGTAAAGGAATAAAACCCTTGTGTTTTATTCTCGTCTCTTTCACATTCCTCTACTCTTGGCATACATATATATAGTATGAGATTTGTTACTGATTTTAAATTTTGATTCTCAATTCAAATTTAAATCATATCTTGTTATTTTAAACTTGAATCTTTCAAATTTATGAATCATATCATAACTCAATTTGAAACAGAATCAGTTAGGATCTCATCCAAATTTAGAATTCAAGTTTAGAAATAGAATAACTAATTATTCTCAAATCTCATATAATATTCTCAATTATCATACTATTATTATATTCTTGGTGCTAGAAAAAAATATAATAATATTCTATTTGAATTAATATAATTATTTATTTGATCAAATCAAATTAATAATTAAATAATTCTACAGCAAAGATTAGAACACTCGTTAGTGTGTGACCCCATAGGTTCAATACTAAGCGGGTAGTAAATTAGTCATACTAAATTTACTAATCAAGGTTGGCGTCTAGCAACACTCCTCAACGACCCGATAGTACGAAGTAACATATTTTTACTAAGAACCTTAGAAGAACAAAGTATAATTCCTTCCATCTTTCCAGCTCTTGGTTAACCTTTAGAGTATGGTTTAATTGTCAAACTCTAACTTGTTACCATTATTATAATGAACTGTGAATGACCTAAGAAACTCATTTCTTCATTCATTCAATCCCCTTGGCCAAGGTTTTATTCATTTCAGTCATTATAATCATAGAGCTCAAACTCTTTACCGAGAGTTGACGGATTCCTTATTGACTAATCATTAATTCTACAAGTATTTAAATCATACCCAATATCCATTCAACTAGCACCCTAGGGTATTAGGTGTCCGAAATCAAAGTATAATAAATACATTGTTAATTACTATGACAGTCGCAGGTCAAAGGAAACTCTATTACTGTGTTCATCTTGAGAATATCCTATTGACAAATATACGGTAATTATAACCATTAAGAATTCTCAAAATGAGTCAGTTCAATGGTCATATCTCTATATGCACCATCTATATATATAATTTAATAAATGAGATCTATTAATCTTCATCCAATGAAGACCATTATATATATATATATTGATCTTTCCGAATTATTAATATCCTTTTTAATAATCCTCTGACCAAGAACAATTTAGATTAAATTATAAAAGATTTATCTCTCAATATTGTGATCACTATCACAATGATAAATCTCTAAATTTAATCAAGGACGTTATTATATTAACATTTTAATATAATAATAATAACAAATTATTTGACACGTGATTGATTAGATTGTGGTCATACTACTTATTCCCAACATCTGACATAGTTGAGCTGAAGTATATACAATTTAAAAGGAATTTTTTTTTTCTTAAAATCTATCGGTCAGTTAACGTGTAGAGGCTCAATATTAAATAGCTAATAAAAGGAAACTAGAGTCGTAACGCCTTACCCTTAGTACGATCATGACGTGTTAGAAGTTAAGGTGTTACACCATCCATTCTATTAATTATACCAAGTTCTTAATAACAACATACATTTACAATAGATAACATGAATCCTAATTTAAAAACCTATTGAATAACGTTGGATTAATTTTTGGTTTGATCGCATACTCTAAACATAGACACTTTAACAATTTGACAAAAGTATCATCATTTTTTAAAAATAGAAGTCTTTTGAAAAAAAATCTCATTTGAACACCATGTTTATGAAAATCATTAACTTACTTCATTATTATTATTATTATTATTATTATTTAGATCTGTCTTATGTCCAACAATTGATATAGTATAGTAGAACAAAATTATAAAAAAAATTGCCAAAAATGTTTTTCAAAGGGACATTTGTTCGAAATTAAAATAATAATATAATCACATCATATGAAAATTATGAAAAATGATTAAAAATTCTAATTATACTTCTATTTTTTAAATATATAATAATTTAATGATTAATATTTGACTAAATTAGCTTATACCATATATTTTTTATCTTAATTCTTAGTTATCACAGCTATTTTAAGAAACATTTAAATCATTATGAAGAGTTATTTAAAAAAAAATTGTCTAATTATATATTGGAAATAATTAAATAAATAACAAAGATAAGATTAAAAAAATTTGTACAATAGTTACATTTTTTACCTTTCAATAATAGTTAAAAGTTTTTAAAATATTCATCAAGGTTTATTTTGTTTCAATTTTGTTCTAGGAGAAATTTTCACTTTCAATTAAATGTACTCTTTCTGAGTATTTTTTACACAATTTTACAATTCTTTATTTATAGTTTTGTTCTTCTATACTATATAAATTGTTGGACACAACATAGCTTTGAATAATAATAATAATAATAATGATGATGATGATGATGATGATGATGATGATGATGATGACGACGATGATGAAGTAAGTTAATGATTTTCATAAACATGATGTTCAAATGTTTACGAAAGGAACATTTGATTGATATAAAGATCATAATATAATCACATCATATGCAACTTATGAAAAATGATTAAAAATTTTAAATATACTCCTATTTTTTAAATATAAAATTGGTTTACATTATATAATAATTTAATGATTAATATTTGCATAAATTATCTTTTTTACAACTTTATTGTCAACGATATATTTAAGTCAAATTTAAAAATTTTTAGGATAAAATTAAAACAAAATAAAACTTAGAGTATTCCTTAAATTTTAAACAAATTTCAGAGACAAAAAATATACTTTACCCAAATTTGTAATTATCATCTACTTACGATTTTAAACTATTCTTGAGGAGTCTTGTAAAAAGAATTATGAAACTACGATTTTATTGTAAACAATTAACATAGTAAGTTGACTTTTGCTCCTTAAAAGCTCAGCTTTATTTATCCATCCTAACTCTTTCACTATTTAGTATTTTACAAGGTCATTTTGCACTATGTTAGCTAAACCATGCAAGACCTAAAACTTGTGAAATATATTGCATACTAGGAAGGTAGGTGGCTTTCAATGACCTATTAACATTCTATAAATGGAGTTCAGCAAGCATTGATCACTAGAAGGTATTGTTTGGAGTTTGTCAAATACTCCATCTTACACTTTATATTTCTCCTTTTAAATTTTTCTTACAGCTTGTGATCAAGTATGAGTGATATACCTCCCACAGAAGTAGAGATTCCATAACTCCCTGATGAGGTTATAAGTGAAATCCTCTATTTATGTGACGCTCTAACCATTGTCAGTTTCAGTGCTACTTGCCGTTATTGGAGGCAACGGATAACTTCGTTTGAATCCTCAGTCAAATCTCAAAGATAAGGAAAAGGCGTGGATGCTCATTGTTCATTCACTTTGGGTTTGCATCTCCTGTGATCATGTCAGTGGATTGGATCATGAAGATTAATGCTATTACCGGAGAAAACGGCTACCTGAACTTGCCTTTTCTTTTCACCTAACACGGTTGGTTTCAGTTCATTGGAGTCGAGGTGGGAGTCTTCTGTATCCGTTACTCCTCCCTTGGAAGAAGAAGCCACTTGGTGATTTGGAATCCTTTTATTCAAATGCCTCGGGTACTAGATGATCTTTTGCAACGTAGTTCTTGTGAGGATTCCTTTACTTATTCCTTTGCGCACTTTCCGAATAGTGTTCATTATGCAATTTTGCATGTTCTTACAGATGAACCCGAAAGCACTACTTACACTTTATCTATGTATACAAGTTTCACTAGGAACTGGCATGT
The DNA here is from genome assembly GCF_059453495.1 of Arachis ipaensis. Lineage (NCBI taxonomy): Eukaryota > Viridiplantae > Streptophyta > Magnoliopsida > Fabales > Fabaceae > Arachis > Arachis ipaensis. The sequence goes on along the minus strand of NC_142442.1, from coordinate 66,963,323 downwards.
TAGGATTTCTTGTCCTTCGTATGTGCAAAGGTTGGATCCTTCGTATGTTGCAGCCAGTGGTGTTGTGTATTGGCTTGCTGACCGTGAAGATGGTGATCAACCATATATTGTATCTTTCTCATTGATGACATTGACTTTTGGCCAAATTTATGTCCCTCCTGAAGCTATGTCTCGTTGTGGTTGCCTTTTGGTTAAAGATGGATGTCTATGTTTGGCATCAAATAATCACATATTCTATTCATACAATTCAGTTATATGGCAGGTAAATGACACCGATGAAGGTGTTAACTGGTCACAACTATTTACATATAATAGAATAGGTACTTTGTAGGTGCCAGCTGTTATGGTTGATCATGATATTATCCAAGTTATGGAGAGGCACCTACAACTGGTTGGGACTCAAGTCATTGCGTACTCTCAATTTTTCTTTGTTCGATATAACCACATTGAAGGCACAAGAAACAGGCTTCATCGGGTTTTTTATGATAATCATGTTAAAATTATATCTATCCATGCATATGAAGAAACTTTATTTCCCATGTGATGAATTATCTAGAAAGTTGTAATAGTGATGCTTTGCTACAAATTATGCTTGCTAGGACTTAGGATTTAAAGTTTTAGGGGTTGTGTTCTATTTAGAGTTGGTTTTAGTGGAACACTGTGTATTTGCTTATTGTGGTTTGTTTAGTGTGTATGAGTGTTACCAACAATGTCAGATATTAGTTTGACTTGCATTGCTCAAGGAAGACCATGCATGGCATTGTAGGTTTGTTTGTAGTATTTATCCTTTATTTTTAAGTTCATCTGCCTTATTTGTGCTGTAAGGGTTTTTATTTAACTTGGTGCAAAATATTTTATTCATTATGCTACGTTTTTATGGTTATATACTTCGATGGGTTTGAAAAGAAATTGTTCGATCTCTTTCTCTTAAAAAGACATAACACATAGTGGGTGTTTGCCAAATGGTTTCCAGTTGTATACCGTATTTGATGAGCAAGTTATATTTTAAATATAAAATATTAAAGCTTTGAATGACTCAGAGAGTTTGATTTTGCTATGAAACAAGTTTGGATAAATGTGAAAAAAAAGGATGGTAACACTAAACATAGCATCTGACTTCAATTTTAATGAAATTGTTTGAAAAAAAAAGGTAAAAAATAATATTATTTACATAAAATTCTCCTAGCATTTACTACCATAATAAAAAAGTTCTTTGAAGAAAGAAAATAAATGATTTTATCATACATACAATTCTAATAAGAGTAAAAAATGTTTGAAAAAACTAAAATAATATTGCTATGCATGCACCCCTAGCATTATCACAAACATTATAACACATTACATGTTAAAGTACCATTTGGTTAGTGTATTAACAAAAATAGTTACATTTAATATTTGTTTATGTCCATGCTACTTGAGTTATAATGAACTATGCTAAATGGGTCTTGACTTTCTCAAGATATTAAAGGATAGGTGTAATCATTACTTAACAATTTACTTTTACCTATATGTATATTTATTAATTTGCATCTTTTAAGACTTCACTCACTTATTATTATCAAGTGGTTCAAGATAAAAAATTAAATGAAGATGGGACATGAAATATTGCTTCAGGAGTTCAAGTTATTCCTAAAATCTTTTATAACTTATTGTGGAGTACCTCAAGACAAAGAATTAAATGTATATGAGATACAAAAGATTTTTTCCTGTCATTTCAATCTTTCTTACATTGTCTTTAGTATACTTAAAACTTAATAGATGCTAGGTCAATAATGAATAATGACTTTAATGAAAGAAAAGATGGTTTAAGCATTACAATAATATTTGTGAAGTACTAATTCATAAGTACTAACACTTTGAAATAGAATTCTTACAGTGCAATACATATAAAAAAAGACATAAGTTTGATTTAATATAGTTATGAATGAATAGTTGGAATGGAATTAATGAAATGAGCATGCTAGTTATTAATATTTTGTGACAATAAAATATTTTATTTGACAAAATGTAAAGCAAGATTACTATTAATCCTTTGTGGCATTTCAAGTTCTTTGAGTTTATCAATTGTTGCACTAAGATCATTAGTTACAAAGTATTCTTCCATATTTACGGTTGCTTTTTCTTTGTAATCTACCAAATCAGGTGGTGGTGTTGAATTTTTGTTTTCATTTGAATGCTCATATTCCTATAAAACTCATATGCACTTGAATGCTCAATTTCTTTTGCAAACTTTACCTCAGTGTTGTCATAATTTAGGTCATTAGAATCAAAAGTGCTATTTTCATCTGTATCGAGCAATCTACTCCAAGTAACTCTCCCTTGAGCACAACCTGCACAATGATAGTATTATTTTAAAATGATCCACTTGATAAGGTATATGAACAATTTAAAACATATAAGACATAATTATCATTCAAACTCTTGAAATATAATGCATCATGTTGCCAACAACTCACTACATTATTAAAATATAGTGTATAATCATATCGACTAATTAAAATAACAATTAACTTTTGATAATATGTGTCTTTTTCTTTCACACAATTGAGTTGCTTCAATAGTTCAACTAAGAATATAACCACATCAATCATTGAAAAGAAAATTAAACTAAGATTACAATGTTTCAAGTTCAACTATTTATAAGAATAACTCACCCATGAGAACATTAACCACATAAGATAAAGATCAAAATAGGCAATATAACTGAACCTCGTGGCCTTTGAGTTCAATTTCAACTTTGATTTCCTAATAATTGATCCTCATATCTTTTAAGTCAAAATTAAATGTGAGCCATGTGATCATATAAGCCAATAGAGAAATCCATCAAATAAAACAGCACCTGAACAAATAAAAGGCTTTTCATAAGGGAGGGAAGGATTATCGAGGTGATTGGTTGGTTCATCAAGCAAGAGAATATTTGTTAAATCAATTATGAGGTAGTACAAATTAGTTCATTGCTAAAACACATGCAAGAGTGCTACCCATATTTAAAAGTGTTATGCATAACAAAAATGATAAACTATGCACATTCAGCATTAACATTTGTATCTTCAGCAATAAGGTGCTGATTAAGCTACAGAATAAAATGTAAAATAAAATAAGAGCCTATATTTTGCTGCAAAAGAGCATATCTAATTTTTACCAAATTATTCTAGAAATGTATAAGGAGATTATTGATCTTTGAAATCTTAATTTGCATTCAGATAATGAACACCCAATTGATTTTCCTTGAAAAAAAGTATCGTAAAAAAATTTGATTAGTTCTATCATTATGTAAAATTCAACCAAAAGAGCATATACATGATTGATTCTGTTGGGAATAAAACACCATTCCCCCTTGAGAAAACACCTTTGACAGAGAAATAAAATAGACACAATCACAACACAAGAATTTAACGTGGAAACTCCAATTACCGGAGAAAAACCACGGCCGTTGTCAAATGACAACCAGAGAATATCACTATGTGAAAATTGTTACAACACATAGACTTCTTTCTCTCACCGGCACCCCAGTACACCCACACTCTCTCAAAGCAAATATCTAACTACACCTCACAACACTCTCTAAACAAAGAGTACATAGGAAAAGAAAAATCAGATACAAGCTTAAAGTGTTTCTGACTGGTGCGAAAACAAATGGAGAACTTAGCCTCATATTTATAGCCTAGGCCACCCACTCCATTTGCTATCCTGAGCAATGTGGGACTAATTCAACCAAATCCTAACAATCTCCACCTTGATTGAAATAGTCACACATCTTCAGCTTCCATTGTCAACACCGACAATTCTTTGCTGCCATTGTCTATACCGACAATCATAGTTCAGAGAACTATCATACTCCACCATGAAAGTATACTCACTTGGAATTAGACCACTCCAAGCATTTCACCTTGGTACAGATCGAAACCTTGCTGAAAATTCATGGTGCAACTTCCAAATTGGCTTTTCCTGGAAGTTCTTCAGCCATCGACCTAACTCCGCCACACACCTTGCATCTCAACGCCAACCAATGCCCGTGTGCAATTGTGGACCCGATTGCCACAACTCATCCTTATCCATGGCAGTGCGGTAATACCATGAGGATACTTCTTGTCTTTTAGAGAACATCATCTTCTCTCATAGAGAGAGCAACCAGAGATCTTCTCCTTCAACGCCTTGTGCAAACCTGATTGTATCAACACATCCTTGACTTGTATTTGCCACAAGCCAAAATTGATTCTTCCATCAAATTTCTCTATTTCAAGCTTCACAGCACTTGAATATCCTGACATTGTTGCAACCGTATACTGGAATAGTATAACTCAACCGTGCACTAGGAAGGGTCCCCAGGAAAGAGAGGTGGGTCACAATGGACACACTTAAATACCAAGTCTTTCCTTAGCCAGAACCTTTCCAAACTGCACTCTCACAGTATCACACTGCCTTCCAGCAACAACAACAGCAACCAAAGATCAACCTCAAGCCACAGGACAAAATTCTTTTCTGATGTGGAAGGTCAGACTAGGCTGCAACCACAGAGCATACTAAGAATAAATCCCACCGAACCGAAGCTCTGATACCACTTGTTGGGAATAAAACACCATTCCCCCTTGAGAAAACACCTTTGACAGAGAAATAAAATAGACACAATCACAACACAAGAATTTAACGTGGAAACTCCAATTACCGGAGAAAAACCACGGCCGTTGTCAAATGACAACCAGAGAATATCACTATGTGAAAATTGTTACAACACATAGACTTCTTTCTCTCACCGGCACCCCAGTACACCCACACTCTCTCAAAGCAAATATCTAACTACACCTCACAACACTCTCTAAACAAAGAGTACATAGGAAAAGAAAAATCAGATACAAGCTTAAAGTGTTTCTGACTGGTGCGAAAACAAATGGAGAACTTAGCCTCATATTTATAGCCTAGGCCACCCACTCCATTTGCTATCCTGAGCAATGTGGGACTAATTCAACCAAATCCTAACAGATTCTATATACTCTCTTAATAAATAAAGCTTTCATTTTATTTTATCTTAATCAAATTTTATCTTTTACCCTAAACCTCAAACCCTAAACCCATGAGGATACATTATGCTTGCTTTTGTTGTTATGGTTTTCATTGCCACCTGTGCCTCCTGAATTCTTCTTCTAATTTTTTGAGGCCTCCTTTTCAACTTCCATAAGGTCGACTCACTTTAAAGAATGCAAAAACATTCGTTAACATCAGTTATTTTTTTTCCTAATTGCTGTTAGTGAAACCAAAAGAAACAGATCTATTGTTTCTTTGTCTCTTCTTATTTAAGATTTATGAAAGGAAGAAAATGGACGACATTATGACACTTGGGATGAAGTATACATCTAATTACCTGAACATCATTGTTCAGATCCACCTCTTCCAAAGCATAACGGCGGCACAAAGCATAACCATGATTGATTACAGTTCATCTCCAATTATATTTTCATCTAAAGATAGTCAAGAAATACAATTAGTACTTAAAACGATTAACAGATTAATGAAATTGATTGAAGTCCAAGGAGCTACGTGATGCAACGTAAGTCTCCAAATATGAAAAAAATGGTTATGTAATCTGCCACATTTTTTATAACAGTTCAACAGTTAGGAAAAGAAAATATTAACATGTTTTAACTTGTCTAATTCACATTGTATTCAAAGCATGAAAAGTATATCCAATTGAAATTGAAACCCAAGAATGCTTTTAATGTTTATCTATTCTATTGAACATATCAAACTCATTTAGCTTTGCAATGCCATTTGTCTTTGGTTGTAGCTTTTCCAAATTTGACAGCACTGACACTATCACATGGACCAACCTATGGATAGAAGAAACTTCTTATTTAACACAACTATCCAATCTATCAATCATTTGGAAAATACATCTCTTCTAAGCTCAAAGTGTGACAAATAATTAATTGTTATTATTATAAATTTTTAGTTCATTTTCATAGTATTGTTCTACCCTTTTCTTCTTCCTTCTTTCTCAGGAAAATCCTAAAGACTGATTTAAAAATGACTCAGAGATATAATTAAAGAATAAAGATAGAAAAGTCAGCTTTAAGATTGTGTCAGTAGTGTAGTGCTAGATAATACAAGTACACCTTTGATCTTAGCTTTAAGTTGAGGGTGAATCCCTGGAGGTGAAATCAATTAGATAGATCTTGGCTCCTTCCATAAACCACCAAATTCAAATAACAAAAATCAAAGATTACCTATATATTCATTATTTTGTTCTCTATTTTGATAGGTGTGGCCAAACTTGTCGTATACATCTCTTTCTCTCTCTGTAAATTGACATGAACTATTCACATTAAATAATGAGCTACAAAGTCATTAAAGCAAGTTAGAAAATCATATTGGTATTTCAACCCAAATATAGGATAGACAGACATTTCTATCTAACCTGATTTGGGACATTTGTATCTCAAGTTGTTCCATCTCATCATTATTCCATCCACTTTGGTCTTTTACGTCCATTCTTGGTGCTTTCCAAATCCATGAAGTGTCAATGAAGGTAAGTTGATTTAGGTTTACTCTTGGTTTTTATTAGTTTGCTAACATAATTAGATCAAATCTGAGGAAGTCCTACAATTAACTACATATCCAAGATGCTTACGAAACACATGCAAGAGTCCTGCAAAAGTCAACAAAATATTAGAACTTAAAACTATTCAAAGAGAACTTCTGAAGCCATTAAAGTGCTGCCTCAATAGATATCACTTAATATTAATATAACATAGAAAAAAATAGTTACTAATTTAATGTATTAAGTAATTACAGATAGACTTAGCAACCCTTTCTTTTAAATATTCATTGTTGAAAACTTACCATATCTTCCTCAACTTAACTTACTCTTTTTGTTGCAGAAATTTTTTTATTTGAAAAAGGAATGCCTTTTTCAAATCCTAATGCAACGGATTGTTATTATACTTTTTGGTTTGCATTTACAGTTAAAAAAATCTTGGAAATGACTTAACCTCATCAACACGTTCTATCTATCCACTTATTTTTTTCATCTCTAATCTCTTCCAACACCTAAATCAACAACAACAACCTGCCCCTACTCCAATCTGTCAGTCACTCCAAACTCATTCTTATTAGCTTCTGCAATTCTTTGCCCTAAATCATCCTCCTCTATTTGTGCAACGAACCACCCGGTGTACGTTAACAACACATACCATTGCATCACATACCAAAGTCACTCACATTCTTTTTATTTTTTCCAAGAAAGAAAACCTCTACTTGAAACAAAATATAAATAAATAAATGCAGAACAAAAGGAACTTTGACCTCATTAAATCACATGAAAAAAGAAGGAAAGAAGGAATCTTTTCCTGCTTTCAGGTGCATGATGTGCAGCAGATTCCATCGCCGTTCCACTTTTCCGACAACCACTTCTCAAATCTATGTTTCTTACTGCGGCGGCACGTTCATGAAGATCTTTGTTCTTCCCTATCGTGCTTCATCCATATCTGGCTTGCCCTTGCTTCTCTGGACTTCCAAAATCTCCCTTCCCCGTTTGTGCTACTTAGAAGTACACAATGTGTGCCACCACTATAAACCACCACAACCTGTTCAGCACCACCGCCGCCCCTACCACTCCTCACCCCAGCCTGAGCAAATAACCTGGGACTTTTAGTTTTCTTTTATCTTGTTACTTTTTTATTTTTTTATACAAAATATTATAATATTATTTAACAATTGCTGTCATTTTATTAGTGTAAACTAATGGAGCATTTTGTTAATTTACAACTTTTAAAGTTTTAAACTTTTAAACTAGGTTCTAAGTAATTTGATTATATTTTTTCATATCAGTTTTCAAAATTTTAATAATTCTTTTATATGTAATTAATTTGGTACTATTTTACGGTGTGTTAGTTTTTGAGTTAATTTTTTTTAAAGAATATATTTTCAAAATTCAATAAGAATTGTAATTGGGTAGATATCTCAGGCTGCCGGATTGCGTGTTGATAGAAACGGGTAATGGGCCCGAAGCTCGCCAAAAATAAAAAGAAAACAAATGTATGGGTTCTGAGCAAAAAAGTGAAGTTAGTCTCATTCACTTCAACCTGCCCATCATCTCTCTTTGTCGATTAGAAACCCTAAATACTATCTTCTCTTTCGTGCCCTCCTCGATAGCCCTGTCAATCCCTCTTGCTGAGCAACAAAGATCACTGGTGCAGGCTTCAACAGCCTTGGTGAGAGATGGAAGGTGGATATCTCAGTCAGCAATCCTCTCCTCTAGGGATGGTCTGGATATCTGTTTTTGTTTGGTACTGCATCTTCAAACTTTTTTATTTAGGGTTTATTTTTTCTTTTGGTTGTGTTTGGTTTGGGATTTCGTATGTGTTTGATTTCTCCATGGTTTGAGATGTTCAGATTGTTTGTCTGAGAATAATTGCAGACTCTTCAATGCAAATGGTGCATCTAAGAAGGGAAAGACTCCTGATTCCTGTCACTTCGATGGAGTGGCTTCCATCTCCACCATGGATCCAAGTATGGTGCTATATGCATTTTTTTTGTTTAATTTAGCATTGATTAATTTGAAAATCTCTATAGTTTAAAAGCTCTAATAAAGTTCTTTTATTGTGCACAAATTTTCAATTAGTCTATAGCTTAAACATGGATAGTTAACTGCTTATACTGTGCATAATTTTTATGTCAAAAACAGCAATTCATCATCCAATATATTAGGAAATGTCTATTCAAATGAACTTAATTAAATAAGTGATGCATTTTTGTACGAGTGATGCATTTTTATCCACTTATTTTCAGATAGTAAATGAGGTCAACAGTTGAGAATAATATTCTTTGTTATGTTCCATGTTCGTTTCTCTCATTTTTTTTTATTTTCTTATCTGCTTGATTTTTTAGTGCAGAAATACTCATCATTTATTGAATTTTTTTTCTGTTTTCTGTTATGAATTGTTTATTTTTTCTCGAAAAATATTCTTTTCTCTCTGTCAAGAAATTTTTAACTTTAATAGAAAACCAGATATTTATTTTAGTTTCACCGATGATATCAAATAATTTTTTAATATTTTGATTACTCATGCCATGTTTCTTAATTTTGTGCTTTCTATTTATTGATTTTTAAAATATATAATTTGATGCCTTTGGAAGAATAAAATACTTTTGTTGTAAAAAGTGAGAAAACCTATAAAATTTGATATGGTTCAGTTCCAACTGCTGCCGTTCTCATTTTGTATCTTGAGAAGTCGTTACCTGTTTCTTTACTATTTTTTATTTTCGTTCTTTCTGTTTGTCCTTTTATTTTTGTCACAACCAAATTGAGTTTCAAAGTCACCTGTATGCTTTTTTTATCTTGTTCTCTTCAAAGCCAAATTTTCCTTTATTCCTTAATTATATATAACTGTACATGACTCATCACTGAGTTTTTATCCTATAATTATGTCAGCATTATTTATTCTTGTGTAGTGATCTAAGTAATTAATTAGTGTTGCTGTTCTGTCTATTTTTTCGCCATCTGATTCACATTGGAGCTATTTATCTCTTATATTTCTAATTGATGAACGATGCTCTTTTACGCATTTAATTTTGAAGAATTATTGTGTTAAAATAGTGGTAAATTCTTTCAGAATCGGTGTCATGTAATTTCACTTAGGAGGATAAAGTGAAGAGGGTGCAACAATAGGAGGTTCGTGTTAAGCGTGTTAAGGTAAGAATTATTGTATTTCTTTCACAGAGAATATATTCAGTTAAAATTTATTTATCTTTAGAAAATGAGAAGATCAACCAAGTACCCCATTGTAATGTAGATCAACTAAGTTGGAATTGTTACAGAGATCATTGAGGTGGTGAAGTAGGCAAAGGAAGTACATTAGGGAGTGGTAACTTTTCATAGATTTGGGAAAACTAGAGTCTTTCATTGTTGCCAATGGAATTAAGTAAATCAGACAGTTAGTATGATCTTCTATAAAATAATTCTTTTGTCTTCATATGTTTATATGTTATGACTTCGTTCAAGTAAATTTTATTGAGAAAAGAGTCTACTATATTTGTAAATTGGTTTCTTGAAACTTATCTTATTAGTCTTTAAAGGTATTGCATCTATCGTAGAATATTAATATTTGTTTCTCAGTATCTATTAATTGGACAAAAGCGCTTCTGTTTTTATGAATTTTTTTAGACTTTATATTTGATGGGTTGGTAGTTATTTGAGTAAGGTGTATGAAATTCTCACGAAGGCTTTTACTGGATTTTAACATTCTTTTAAGTCTAATGCATTTCTTTTGATTAAAATCTCAATTGCTGACATTTTTCTATCATTCAATAAACTTGAAAAATATATATTCCATAATTTAAAAGAATTGATAAGAACTAGATGAACATGGAGCAGTTTACTTTTTGTTTGCGGCTTAACCATATGATGCTTTGATGAGATGGTTTCATTGTGATCTTAGAGTTTGTATATTGAAAACTTTTAATTAATATGCATGCTCACTTTTGTTCAAGGTATGTAAATTTTTTATCAATTTTTCTCTAGCAGCTAATTAGCTCTTAGCCTACTCCTTTTTTACATCTCATGTAAATTTAAAGTAGATCATTATACATCTTTATATCTATTCTTAGGCAGATTTCAAATTTCTAGATGTTTTACTCTGTAATTCCAATTTTCAAATCTCTTTAAGTATTTTTTTAGTTGTACCAGGAAATTGATTGTATCATTTTACCTTTCATGAAGGTAAAAGTTCATTATTTAAAGGTAGTGATAAAAAAATCATTCACAAGTCATCGTCATAGGAGAGCTATGATGAAGATCTATCTTTTTACTATAAGGTATGTTGTGAATTTTAGCAATTGATACAATCGAATCCTCTATTTTTGGGATTAGGGATGGAATTCTAGGGCAGCTTGCTCATGATGGCTTGAGAGTCTTCATAAACTTATAAATTCTTTTGGACCTGAATCTCCATTTTAATAATCTAGATCAGTACATATCGAACTAGGATATGAGATGTTCACTATGATCAACGCAATACATGTAACACCCCAATTACCCTAAGCTTTACCTCTAGCCATAAAGCAAAGGTTAATCAGAGATTACAACAGTTATAGGGCTTATATATATATATATATATATAGGAGGAAGTAATATAGTCTAGAAGTAAGATGAAGGATTAAGCTCAAAACAGGATTACAAAAGCGCGAAACGTTCACAAGAAGCTAAAGTGCAAGAAACAAGGTATAGATGCAAGAGAATAAAACATATATAGATATAATATTATACGAGATCATAGGGAACTAGCCTAAGCTTGCGGTGTTTAAGCTGACTAGTTACAATTATATAAATACAGAGTTTTGGAATTAAAACATCTTATACAATCTATCTCTCAAGTAAGCCTCTAAGACCATAAAAATAAAATACAAAGAGATGTGACAGTAACTATGACAAAGTAAAATAAATTAAACCAAGGAGGAACCATACTCCGCTCTGTCACCGTATCCGCAATCTCACCGAGGTGGACTACGACCTGTATCTAAAAAACAACAAAGTATGGAATGAGAACCGGAGGTTCTCAGTATGGTAACAGTGCCTAATAATGTAAGATGTAAGGCCCTGGGACGCCGAAGGCAATCCTAGAACTTCACACCAAACCAATATTCAAGCTTAACATGAGTAAATAAAGAAATAAAGAACTTGAACCATAACCGGGTTATCTAAACTTAGGGGATTTCTAAATAGAACTAGTCACACCGCTGTATCCCACAGCCTTCTCCACCCTAACCTCCATGCGATCCCATCGCCACCACCTACCTAACCTCCTAAGCACCAGACAAACACAATTAATTCAAGCAAGTAATACACAGGTAATATTCATATATATCAAGTAATTCAAGAAGCAAGTAGGCATATTATACAATTAGGCAAACCCAAGTAGTCAAAGCAATCAGGAAAATAAGAGATGCATATGATGAATGCCTATCCTATTGGCTCGTGATATCACTTGTCGGTCCGTAGATGCCAACCCGACACATCCTCCCAGATGTAGCCTTTTCTGCCACGCCAGGGATATAGTGCCCAACACACTCATGCAGCAGCTCTTCTGCTATGCCAGGGATATAGTGCCCTGCACACTCATGTAGTAGGGAGTCTACTACGCCGAGGATATAGGCCCCACACACTTCCTGCAGCAGAGAAGGAAATAACCACAACAAATCATGCAGCAGAACTATCTGCTACGCCGAGGATATAGGCCCCGCACACTCTCAACATCCAACAAGTAATGCGACAGAAACATCTGCCACGCCGGAAATATACGCTCTGCACACTCTCAACAACAACTGGTCATGCAGCAGAACAATCTGCTACGCCGGAGATATAGGCTCCGTACACTCTCATATAATCCAATAACTTCATCCTTAAATCATCACCAGACTTCAACATTTCTCATCTCAAATCACTTTCAACGACATCTACTCATGCAGCAGAAAAACCTGCAACGCCAGGGATATAGGCCCTGCACACTTTCCTTTCATACTCATCAAGCTCATAATAACCATCATCAATTATTAATTCCCTTCCCAAACTCGTCAGTTCATCAGTATCTCAAATTCAATGTAAGCAATCACCATATTCGCCACTCTTCCCTCTCTCTCAACCAACTCATCCTCAGTACAACAGAAACCTAAACCTCCGTTTGCTAACTTTTCAAAGGAAAACCCAACTTAAACCCCTAGGGCCTTTCCCATATTTCAATGCTCTAAAATAAGCCCAAGAGTCTTAAAATGGTGTTATAGAAGCATACAACCTTGTCGGGAAGGTGAAATAGTTGAAAACAAAGTTTAAAATTATAATACAGGGCGTGTGCGTCCGCACAGGGGTGTGCGTGCGCACGCCTAGGAATATTTTCAAAGTGTGCGTACGGACCTGGGTGTGCGTACGCACAGGTACTGATCCTTCCCGACTTGTGCGTGCGCACAGGGCTGTGCGTCCGCACAGGTCGTAATGCTTCATTGATGTGCGCGTGCACAACCTGTGCCAACGCTGCCACCAGAGCCCTTTTCCCTGCCTGTGCGTACGCACAGGTCTGTGCGCCCGCACAGAATAACATTTTTGCAAGCTTGTGCGTGCGCATGAGGCTGTGTGTCCGCACATATCAGAAATCCTGAAATTCTGCAACTCTGCAAAATTTTAGATTTCAACACCAATCTTTGAATGATCATAACTTCCTCTAAACCAATTTTAACCAATTTTGAAAACCGAGGCAAAAGTTATGATAAGACGAATTTCACAAAAAATCCATTTTTATCCAAAACATCAAAACACTCAATTATAACCAAATCTCATTCTACAACCAATTCAATCACATTTAAACCATACCAAAACAGCCCAATTTCATACCAAACACTACTTCAACCATTTCCTCAACCACACAATCTTCTAAACCATTCAACAATCTTATATCCAACCTAATTCACATCCAAATTCCTTAATACCACCATTCAAATTCTCAATAACCATAACAAATCTCAATATTCAATATCTCAATTTATCAACTCTTAAACACTCATCTCCACTTACCCACAACATTAATATTCATCATAATCATCATCCATATCAACAAACCTTTATCAACAACAATAAATCTCACATTCATCATCAACTTTTATAATAATTAAAATACCAACGATCATCATCAAATCATATAATCATTATCATTATTATTCCAATTCCTTCCACACAACACCACCTCAACATCAATCAATCCCCATCAACAACCCCAATCATCAATACTCATTAATACCAACAAATCTCATTACTCTTCATCAACCACACTAATCCCATACAACCAAAAATTAGCATCAATTCATATTTAAATATTCATATAAGATGAGCAGATAATTTATACGCTTTTTGGCATTATTTTTAGTATGTTTTTAGTATATTTTAATTAGTTTTTATTATATTTTTATTAGTTTTTAAATAAAAATCACTCTTTTAGACTTTACTATGAGTTTGTGTATTTTTCTGTGATTTCAGGTGTTTTCTGGCTGAAATTGAGGGACCTGAGCAAAAATCTGATTCAGAGGCTGAAAAAGGACTGCAGATGTTGTTGGATTCTGACCTCCCTGCACTCGAAGTGAATTTTCTGGAGCTACAGAAGCCCAATTGGCGCGCTCTCAATTACATTGGAAAGTAGACATCCTGGGCTTTCCAGCAATATATAATAGTCCATACTTTAACCGTGATTTGATGGCCCAAACCGGCGTTCCAAGTCAGCTCAAGAATTCTGGCGTTTAACTCTAAAACTGGCACAAAAGCTGGAGTTAAACGCCCAAACTGGCACAAAAGCTGGCGTTTAACTCCAAGAAAAGTCTCTACACATGGAAGCTTCAATGCTCAGCCCATGCACACACCTAGTGGGCCCGGAAGAAGATTTCTGCATTAATTACTGATTTCTGTAAACCCTAGGCTACTAGTTCTCTATAAATAGGACCTTTTGCTATTGTATTTTCATCTTTGGATGTTTAGTCCCTAGACCCTGGAGGCTGGCCATTTGGCCATGCTTACACTATTATCACTTATGTATTTTCAACGGTGGAGTTTCTACACACCATAGATTAAGGTGTGGAGCTTTGCTGTTCTTCATGAATTAATACAAAGTACTATTGTTTTTCTATTCAACTCAAGTCTATTTCTTCTCCAAGATATTCATTCGCACCCAAGAACATGATGAATGTGATGATTATGTGACACTCATTACCATTCTCACCTATGAACGCGTGATTGACAACCACTTCCGTTCTACATGCAAACAAGCTTGAATGTATATCTCTTGGGTTTCTAATCTAAGATTGGAACCTTCGTGGTATAGGCTAGAATTACTGGCGCTCATTCTTGAGATCCGGAAATTCTAAACCTTGTCTGTGGTATTCTGAGTAGGATCTGGGAAGGGATGACTGTGATGAGCTTCAAACTCACGATTGTGGGGCGTGTGACAGATGCAAAAGGATCAATGGATCCTATTCTGACATGATCGAGAACCAACAGATGATTAGCCGTGCGGTGACAGCGCATTTGGAACGTTTTCACTGAGAGGACGGGAAGTAGCCATTAACAATGGTGATGCCCAACATAAAGCTTGTCATGGAAAGGAGTATGAATGATTGGAAGAAGGCAATAGGAAAGCAGAGGTTCAGGAGGAACAAAGCATCTTCATACGCTTATCTGAAATTCCAACCGAAGAATTACATAAGTATCTCTATCATTATTTTATGTTTTATTTATCTTTTAATTATCAATTCTCCATCACCATCTGAATCCACCTGACTGAGATTTACAAGGTGACCATAGCTTGCTTCAAGCCGACAGTCTCGTGGGATCGACCATTACTCACGTAAGGTTTATTACTTGGACGACCCAGTGCACTTGCTGGTTAGTTGTACGGAATTGTGACAAAGTGTGATTCACGTTTAAGAGCTCCAAGTCCTTTGGCGCCATTGTTGATGATCACAATTTCGTGCACCAAGTTTTTGGCGCCGTTGCCGGGGATTGTTCGAGTTTGGACAACTGACGGTTCATCTTGTTGCTTAGATTAGGTACTTTTCAGAATTTTTAAGAATGAATTCTAGAGTTTCAAGGTGATGTTCTTAGCATCACAAAAGATGATTGATTCTCATCAATTTAGCTGTTGAATGTAATGTCCTGCTGAAGCTTGGCCAAACATGTCTAATCTTTTTAGACTGAAGCTTTAGACTAATATTGCATGATTCCTGGAATTCTTATTAAATGTTTTGAATCTCTTTATTTTCTTTTCCATATAAGTTTCGAAAATCACAAAAAAATTTTTTTATAAAACCATAAAAACCAAAAATATTTTATGTTTCTTGTTTGAGTCTAGTATCAATTTTTAAGTTTGGTGTCAATTGCATGTTTTTATTCTTCTTGCATTTTTCGAATACATGCAATATGTTCTTCATTGATCTTCAAGTTGTTCTTGATGATTTCAGTGCTCTGATCTTTAAATTCTCTTGTTTTGTGTGTTTTGTTGTTTCTCATATGCATTCTCAATTTGTTAGTGTCTCTTATATGAAAATTCTTAAGTTTGGTGTCTTGCATGCATTGTTTATTTGATCTTAGTTGCATTTTTATTGTTTCTCATCATTAAAAATTCAAAAATATTTTCAAAACTATGTCTTTTCAAGTCAATAATACAGAGAATTAAAGATTCAGAACATTCAGCAGAGGAATCAAACAGAAAAAGCTGGGCGTTCAAAACGCCCAGTGAAGAAGGAAAACTGGCGTTTAAAGGCCAGTCAGGGTACCTGGCTGGGTGTTTAACGCCCAAAAAGGTAGCATTTTGGGCGTTAAACGCCAGAATGGATGCCATTCTGGGTGTTTAACGCCAGAAGGACACAAGAGGGAAGATTTTGTTTTTAATTCAAATTTTTTTCAAATCTTCATAATTTTTCAAAATCAAATCTTTTTCAAATAACATCTTTTCAATCATATCTCTTCAAAATCAATTTCTTTCCATTTTTGTTAATTTTCGAAAATCCTTGTTATAATTAAAGATTTACTTCAAAATTTTCAAGTTGTTACTTGCCTATTAAGAAAGGATCAAATTTTGAATTTTAAGAATCATATCTTCTAATTTCTTGTTAGTCAAGTAATCAACTTTAATTTTAAAACTTTCTTTTTTTATTTATTTTCAATCATATCTTCTCAATCATATCTTTTCAATCACATCTTTTTCAAAATCAACTCTCAATCATATCTTTTTGATTTCTAATTTCAAAATCTTTTTCAAAAATCACTTAATTTCTTTCCCAATCTTAATTTTCGAAAATCTCAATCAAATTTTCAAAATTTCTTTTTATTATTTCAAAATCTTCTTAATTTATTTTCGAAAATTCTTCCCCTCTTCTCACATCCTTCTATTTAAGGGACTAACATTCCTCCTCAAGGTGCAATTCGAACTCTATCCTTCTTTATATGTTCAAATTCTCTTCTATCTACCTCATCCTTCTATTCTTCTTTTCCTCTAACACCTCAAGGAATCTCTATACTGTGACATAGAGGATTCCCTACTTTCTTGTTCTCTTCTCTTTCATATGAGCAGGAATAAAGATAAAGGCATACTTATTCAAGCTGATCCTGAACATGAAAGGACCTTGAAGAGAAAACTAAGAGAAGCTAAAGAACATCTCTCTTTAGAGGGCCTAACAGAGCTTTTCAAGGAAGAAGAAACAATGGCAGCCGAAAACAACAATGCCAACAATGCAAGGAAGGTGCTTGGTGACTTTACTGCACCTACTCCCGACTTCTATGGTAGAAGCATCTCAATCCCTGCCATTGGAGCAAACAACTTTGAGCTTAAGCCTCAATTAGTTTCTCTAATGCAACAGAATTGCAAGTTTCATGGACTTCCATTGGAAGATCCTCATCAGTTCTTAGCTGAATTCTTGCAAATCTGTGACACTGTCAAGACCAATGGGGTTGACCATGAAGTCTACAGACTTATGCTTTTTTCTTTTGCTGTAAGAGACAGAGCTAGGACATGGTTGGATTCACAACCTAAAGAAAGCCTGAACTCTTGGGAAAAGCTAGTCAATGCCTTCTTGGCAAAGTTCTTTCCACCTCAAAAATTGAGCAAGCTTAGAGTGGAAGTCCAAACCTTCAGACAGAAGGAAGGTGAATCCCTCTATGAAGCTTGGGAAAGATACAAGCAATTAATCAGAAGATGTCCTTCTGACATGCTTTCTGAATGGAGCATCATAGGAATTTTCTATGATGGTCAGTCTGAACTATCCAAGATGTCATTGGATAGCTCTGCTGGAGGATCTCTTCATCTGCAGAAGACACCTGCAGAAGCTCAGAAACTCATTGAAATGGTTGCAAATAACCAATTCATGTACACTTCTGAACGGAATCCTGTGAACAATGGGACAAATCAGAAGAAAGGAGTTCTTGAGATTGATACTCTGAATGCCATATTGGCTCAGAATAAAATATTGACCCAACAAGTCAATATGATTTCTCAGAGTCTGTCTGAAATGCAAGCAGCAACAGGCAGTACTAAGGAAGCTTCCTCTGAAGAAGAAGCTTATGATCCTGAGAACCCAGCAATGGAAGAGGTGAATTACATGGGAGAACCCTATGGAAACACCTATAATCCTTCATGGAAAAATCATCCAAATCTCTCATGGAAGGATCAACAGAGACCTCAACAAGGTTTCAACAACAATAATGGTGGAAGAAACAGGTTTAGCAATAGCAAGCCTTTTCCATCATCTTCTCAGCAATAAACAGAGATTTCTAAACAGAGCCACTCTGATTTAGCAACCATTGTCTCTGATCTAATCAAAACCACTCAAAATTTCATGACTGAAACAAGATCCTCCATTAGAAATTTGGAGTCACAAGTGGGTCAGCTGAGTAAGAAAATTATTGAACTCCCTCCTAGTACTCTCCCAAGCAATACAGAAGAGAATCCAAAGAGAGAGTGCAAGGCCATAAACACGTCTCACATGGCCGAACCTGGAGAGGAGAAAGAGGCAGTAATCTCCACTGAGGAAGACCTCAATGGACGTCTACTGACCTCCAAGGAGTTCCCTAATGAGGAACCATGGAAATCTGAGGCTCAGACTGAGACCATAGAGATTCCATTGAATCTACTTCTGCCATTCATGAGCTCTGATGAGTATTCTTCCTCTGAAGAGGATGAAGATGTTACTGAAGAGCAAGTTGCTAAGTACCTTGGAGCAATCATAAAGCTAAATGCCAGGTTGTTTGGTAATGAGACTTGGGAGGATGAACCTCCATTGCTCATCAAAGAACTAGATAACTTGACTAGGCAGAAATTATCTCTGAAGAGACAAGACCCTGGAAAATTCTCAATCCCTTGTACCATAGGCACCATGATCTTTGAGAAGGCTCTGTGTGACCTAGGGTCAAGTATAAACCTCATGCCTCTCTCTGTAATGGAGAAGCTAGGGATCATTGAGGTACAAGCTGTAAGAATCTCACTGGAGATGGCAGACAATTGAAAGAAACAGGCTTATGGACTTGTAGAAGATGTCTTGGTAAAGGTTGAAAACCATTACATCCCTGCTGATTTTATAATCCTAGAAACTGGGAAGTGTATGGATGAATCCATCATCCTTGGCAGACCCTTCGTAGCCACAGCCAAAGCTGTGATTGATGTTGACAGAGGAGAATTGATCATTCAAGTGAATGAAGACTCCCTTATGTTTAAAGCTCAAGGATATCCCTCTGTCACCATGGAGAGGAAGCATGAAGAGCTTCTCTCAATACAGAGTCAAACAGAGCCCCCATAGTTAAACTCTAAGTTTGGTGTTGGGAGGTTCAAATATTGCTCTGAATATCTGTAAAGCTCCATGAGAGCCACTGTCAAGCTATTGATATTAAAGAAGCGCTTGTTGGGAGGCAACCCAATTTTTACTTATCTATATTAAATTTCTATTTTCTTTTGTTATTTTATATTTTCTATAGGTTGATGATCATGTGAAGTCACAAAAAACAATTGAAAAATAAAAAACAGAAGGAAAAACAGAATGAAAAATAGAACACCCTGGAGGAGAAACTTACTGGCGTTTAAACGCCAGTAAGGGTAGCAGAATGGGCGTTAAACGTCCAGTCTGGCACCATTCTGGGCGTTTAACGCCAGGATTGACAGCAAGGGCATTTTGCACGCCACATGGTGCAGGGATGAGAAATCCTTGACACCTCAGGATCTGTGGACCCCACAGGATCCCCACCTACCCCACCTCTCTCTCTCTTCTTCACCCATTCACCAATCACCTCAATACCTCTTCCCCAAAAACCCCTCACCTATCAAATCCTACCCTCTTCTCCATAAACCCTTCACCAATCCACATCCATCCATCATAAAACCCCACCTACCTCACCATTCAAATTCAAACCACTTTCCCACCCAAACCCACCCATAATGGCCAAACCTTACCCCCCTCTCCACTCCTATATAGACCCATCTTCACTCCTTCATTTTCACACAACCTAAACACTACCCATCCCCCTTGGCCGAAACATAAAGCCCCCTCCATCTCCTCTATTTCTTCTTCTTCTACTCTCTTCTTTCTTTTTTTGCTCGAGGACGAGCAACCTTCTAAGTTTGGTGTGGTAAAAGCTAAAGCTTTTTTTGTTTTTCCATAACCATTAATGGCACCAAAGGCCGGAGAAACCTCTAGAAAGAGGAAAGGGAAGGCAAAAGCTTCCACCTCCGAGTCATGGGAGATGGAGAGATTCCTCTCAAGGGTGCATCAAGACCACTTCTATGAAGTTGTGGCCAAGAAGAAGGTGATCCCCGAGGTCCCTTTTAAGCTCAAAAAGGGCGAATATCCGGAGATCCGACATGAGATTCGAAGAAGAAGTTGGAAAGTTCTCACCAACCCCATTCAACAAGTCAGAATCTTAATGGTTCAAGAGTTCTATGCCAATGCATGGATCACCAAGAACCACGATCAAAGTGTGAACCCGAACCCTAAGAATTGGCATACAATGGTCCGAGGGAAATACTTAGACTTTAGTCCGGAAAATGTAAGGTTGGCATTCAACTTGCCCATGATGCAAGGAGATGCACACCCATACACTAGAAGGGTCAACTTTGATCAAAGGTTGGACCAAGTCCTCATGGACATCTGTGAAGAAGGCGCTCAATGGAAGAGAGATTCAAGAGGGAAGCCGGTTCAACTAAGAAGGCATGACCTCAAGCCGTGGCTAGAGGATGGTTGGAGTTCATCCAACGCTCAATCATTCCTACTAGCAACTGGTCTGAAGTTACTATAGACTGGGCTATCATGATTCATAGCATCATGATTAGAGAGGAAGTAGAAGTTATGAAGCTATATCCCAAGAACTCTACAAAGTGGCGGACAAGTCCTCCACTGTAGCAAGGTTAGCCTTCCCTCATCTCATTTGTCACCTCTGCAATTCAGCTGGAATTAACATAGAGGAAGACATCCTCATTAATGAGGACAAGCCCATCACTAAGAAAAGGATGGAGCAAACAAGAGATCCCACTCATGGACAAGAGCATGAGGAAACTCCTCATGAAATCCCTGAGATGCCTTAAGAGATGTATTTTCCTCCACAAAACTATTGAGAGAAAATCAACACCTCCCTAGGAGAATTAAGTTCCAACATGGGACAACTAAGGGTGGAGCACCAAGAGCATTCCATCCTCCTCTATGAAATTAGAGAAGACCAAAGAACCATGAGAGAGGAACAACAAAGGCAAGGTAGAGATATTGAGGAGCTCAAGCACTCCATAAGATCTTCAAGAGGAAGAACAAGCCGCCATCACTAAGGTGGACCTGTTCTTTAATTTCCTTGTTCTTTATTTTCTGTTTTTTCGAAAATTGTGCTTTATGTTTATTTATGTTTGTGTCTTTATTACATGATCATTAGTGTCTAAATGTCTATGCCTTAAAGCTATGAAAATAAATCCATCACCTTTCTTAAATGAAAAATGTTTTTAATTGAAAAAGAAAAAGAAGTGCATGAATTTCAAATTTTAAAACAGTTTAATTATCTTGATGTGGTGGCAATACTATTATTTTTCTGAATGAATGCTTGAACAGTGCATATTTTTCAATTTGATTCTTTATGAATGTTAAAATTGTTGGCTCTTGAAAGAATGATGGGAAAAGGAGAAATGTTATCTGATGATCTAAAAAATCATAAAATTGATTCTTGAAGCAAGAAAAAGCAGTGAAAAGCTTGCAAAAAAAAAGAAAAAAAAAAGAAAAGCAAGCAGAAAAAGCCAATACCCCTTTAAACCAAAAGGCAAGGGTGATAAAAAGGATCTAAGGCTTTGAGCATCAGTGGATAGGAGGGCCCACAGGAATAAAATCCTGGCCTAAGCGGCTAAACCAAGTTGTCCCTAACCATGTGCTTGTGGCATGAAGGTATCAAGTGAAAACTTGAGACTGAGCGGTTAAAGTCAAGGTCCAAAGCAAAAAGAAGAGTGTGCTTAAGAACCCTGGACACCTCTAATTGGGGACTCTAGCAAAGCTGAGTCACAATCTGAAAAGGTTCACCCAGTTATGTGTCTGTGCTATTTATGTATTCGGTGGTAATACTGGAAAAAAAAAGTGCTTAGGGTCATGGCCAAGACTCATAAAGTAGCTGTGTTCAAGAATCAACATACTTAACTAGGAGAATCAATAACACTATCTGGATTCTGAGTTCCTATAGAAGCCAATCATTCTGAACTTCAAAGGATAAAGTGAGATGCCAAAACTGTTCAAAAGCAAAAAGCTAAAAGCCCCGCTCATCTAATTAATACTGATCTTCACAGATGTTTTTAGAATTCATTGTATATTCTCTTATTTTTATCCTATTTGATTTTCATTTGCTTGGGGACAAGCAACAATTTAAGTTTGGTGTTGTGATGAGCGGATAATTTATACGCTTTTTGGTATTATTTTTAGTATGTTTTTAGTATATTTTAATTAGTTTTTATTATATTTTTATTAGTTTTTAAATAAAAATCACTCTTCTAGACTTTACTATGAGTTTTTGAATTTTTCTATGATTTCAGGTATTTTCTGGCTGAAATTGAGGGACCTGAGCAAAAATCTGATTCAGAGGCTGAAAAAGGACTGCAGATGCTGTTGGATTCTGACCTCCCTACACTCGAAGTGGATTGTCTGGAGCTACAGAAGCCCAATTGGCGCGCTCTTAATTGCGTTGGAAAGTAGACATCCTGGGCTTTCCAGCAATATATAATAGCTATACTTTACCCGAGATTTGATGGCCCAAACCGACGTTCCAAGTCAGCTCAAGAATTCTGGCGTTTAACTCTAAAACTGGCACAAAAGCTGAAGTTAAACGCCCAAACTGGCACAAAAGCTGGCGTTTAACTCCAAGAAAAGTCTCTATACATGGAAGCTTCAATGCTCAGCCCAAGCACACACCAAGTGGGCCCGGAAGAAGATTTCTGCATTAATTACTGATTTTTGTAAACCCTAGGCTACTAGTTCTCTATAAATAGGACCTTTTGCTATTGTATTTTCATCTTTGGACGTTTAGTCCCTAGACCTTGGAGGCTGGCCATTCGGCCATGCTTACACTATTATCACTTATGTATTTTCAACGGTGGAGTTTCTACACACCATAGATTAAGGTGTGGAGCTCTGCTGTTCTTCATGAATTAATACAAAGTACTATTGTTTTTCTATTCTACTCAAGTCTTTTTCTTCTCCAAGATATTCATTCGCACCCAAGAACATGATGAATGTGATGATTATGTGACACTCATCACCATTCTCACCTATGAACGCGTGATTGACAACCACTTCCATTCTACATGCAAACAAGCTTGAATGTATATCTCTTGGATTTCTAATCTAAGATTGGAACTTTCGTGGTATAGGCTAGAATTACTGGCGGTCATTCTTGAGATCCGGAAAGTCTAAACCTTGTCTGTGGTATTCTGAGTAGGATCTGGGAAGGGATGACTGTGACGAGCTTCAAACTCGCGATTGTGGGGCGTGTGACAGACGGAAAAGGATCAATGGATCCTATTCCGACATGATCGAAAACCGACAGATGATTAGCCGTGCGGTGACAGTGCTTTTGGAACGTTTTCACTGAGATGACGGGAAGTAGCCATTGACAATGGTGATGCCCAACATAAAGCTTGCCATGGAAAGGAGTATGAATGATTAGAAGAAGGCAATAGGAAAGCAGAGGTTCAGGAGGAACAAAGCATCTTCATACGCTTATCTGAAATTCCAACCGAAGAATTACATAAGTATCTCTATCATTATTTTATGTTTTATTTATCTTTTAATTATCAATTCTCCATCACCATCTGAATCCGCCTGACTGAGATTTACAAGGTGACCATAGCTTGCTTCAAGCTGACAGTCTCCGTGGGATCGACCCTTACTCACGTAAGGTTTATTACTTGGACGACCCAGTGCACTTGCTGGTTAGTTGTGCGGAATTGTGACAAAGTGTGATTCATGTTTAAGAGCTCCAAGTCCTTTGGCGCCATTGTTGACGATCACAATTTCGTGCACCAGTATACCAACAACATTCAATTCTATCTTAGGGTTAACTAGCCTAAGTGTCTATGAACATTACATATTACATAAAGGAAACCGAAACTATACCTTGGCCGATTCCCAAAACGTTCGAAATATCAAAACAAAGCCACCAAGCTTGCTCCAAAGCCTCAATCAACTCCAACAAACACCAAAACTCAATCTAACATCACATTTGGTGCACAAAATTGTGATCCCTGGTAATGGCTCCAAAAACTTGGTGCTCTAATCTTAATTCATAATTTGTCACAACTTCGATACAACTAACCAGCAAGTGCACTGGGTCGTCCAAGTAATAAAATCTTACGTGAGTAAGGGTCGATCCCACGGAGATTGTTGGTATGAAGCAAGCTATGGTCATCTTGTAAATCTCAGTCAGGCGGATATCAAATGGTTATGGAGTTTTCGAATAATAATAATAAATAAACAAAAAATAAAGATAGAAATACTTATGTAAATCATTGGTGAGAATTTCAGATAAGCGTATAGAGATGCTTTCGTTCCTCTGAACCTCTGCTTTCCTGCTGTCTTTATCCAATCATTCCTACTCCTTTCCATGGCAAGCTTTCTGTAAGGCATCACCGTTGTCAATGGCTACATCCCATCCTCTCTGTGAAAAAGATCCAAATGCTCTGTCACGGCACGGCTAATCATCTGGAGGTTCTCGATCATACTGTAATAGGATTCACCCTCCCTTTGCGTCTGTCACTACGCCCAGCACTCGCAAGTTTGAAGTTCGTCACAGCCATCCCTTCCCAGATCCTACTCGGAATACCATAGACAAGGTTTAGACTTTCCGGATCTCAGGAATGGCCATCCATGGGTTCTAACTTATACCACGAAGATTCTAATATCTTGGACTCGGTCCTCTGTATTAGATATCTAAGAGATACTCATTCTAGCTTGTTTGCATGTAGAACGGAAGTGTTTGTCAAGCACATGTTCATAAGTGAGAATGATGATGAGCGTCACATAATCATCACATTCATCATGTTCTTGGGTGCGAATGGATATCTTAGAAGCGGAATAAGTTGAATTGAATATAAAACAGTAGTACTTTGCATTAAATCATGAGGAATAGTAGAGCTCCACACCTTAATCTATGGAATGCAGAAACTCTACCGTTGAAAATACATAAGTGATAATGGAGTTCATTGGTCTCGGCCCCAGAGGGGAACCGGAGTAACCAAGACTTGATCAAAGGATCAAAAGATAATCCAAAGATATAAATACAATAGTAAAAAGTCATATTTATACTAGACTAGCTACTAGGGTTTACAGAAGTAAGTAATTGATGCAGAAATTCACTTCCGGGGCCCACTTGGTGTGTGCTTGGGCTGAGCATGAAGCTTTCACGTGCAGAGGCTTATTTTGGAGTTGAACGCCAAGTTGTAACGTGTTTTTGGCGTTCAACTCTGGTTCGTGACGTGTTTCTGGCGTTTAACTCTAGACTGCAGCGTAGAACTGGCGTTCAACGCCCTTTTGCATCGTCTAAACTCGGGCAAAGTATGGACTATTATATATTGCTGGAAAGCCCTAGATGTCTACTTTCCAACGCCGTTAAGAGCGCGCCTTTTAGAGTTCTGTAGCTCCAGAAAATCCACTTTGAGTGCAGGGAGGTCAGAATCCAACAACATCAGCAGTCCTTCTTCAACCTCTGAATATGATTTTTGCTCAAGTCCCTCAATTTCAGCCAGAAAATACCTGAAATCACAGAAAAATACACAAACTCATAGTAAAGTCCAGAAATGTGAATTTAACATAAAAACTAATAAAAGCATCCCTAAAAGTAACTAGATCCTACTAAAAACATACTAAAAACAATGCCAAAAAGCGTATAAATTATCCGCTCATCACAACACGAAACGTAAATTGTTGCTTGTCCCTAAGCAACTGAAAATCAAATAGGATAAAAAGAAGAGAATACTATAAATTCCAAAATATCAATGAAACATAGCTCCAATTAGATGAGCGGGACTTGTAGCTTTTTGCCTCTTGAATAGTTTTGGCATCTCACTTTATCCATTGAAGTTCAGAATGATTGGCATCTATAGAAACTCAGAGTTCACATAGTTTTATTGATTCTCCTAGTTCAGTATGTTGATTCTTGAACACAGCTACTTTATGAGTCTTGGCCGTGGCCCTAAGCACTTTGTTTTCCAGTATTACCATCGGATACATAAATGCCACAGACACATAACTGGGTGAACCTTTTCAGATTGTGACTTAGCTTTGCTAAAGTCCCCAATTAGAGGTGTCCAGGGTTCTTAAGCACACTCTTTTTTTGCTTTGGACCTTGACTTTAACCGCCCAGTCTCAAGTTTTCACTTGACACCTTCACGCCACAAGCACATGGTTAGGGACAGCTTGGTTTAGCCGCTTAGGCCAGGATTTTATTCCTTTAGGCCCTCCTATCCACTGATGCTCAAAGCCTTGGGATCCTTTTTATTTACCCTTGCCTTTTGGTTTTAAGGGTTATTGGCTTTTTGCTCTTGCCTTTTGGTTTTAAGGGTTACTGGCTTTTTGCTCTTGCCTTTTGGTTTAAAGAGCTTTTGGCTTTTTCTGCTTGCTTTTTCTTTTTCTTTCTCTTTTTTTTTCTGCAAGCTTTTGTATTCACTACTTTTTCTTGCTTCAAGAATCATTTTTATGATTTTTCAGATTATCAAATAAAATGTCTCCTTGTCATCATTCTTTTTCAAGAGCCAACATATTTAACATTCTTAAACAACAACTTCAAAAGACATATGCACTGTTCAAGCATTCATTCAGAAAACAAAAAGTATTGTCACCACATCAAAATAGTTAAACTAGTTTCAAGGATGAATTCGAAACTATGTACTTCTTGTTCTTTTGAATTAAAAACATTTTTCATTTAAGAGGGGTGATGGATTCATAGGACATTCATAACTTTAAGACAAAGTTACTAAATACTAATGATCATGTAATAAGACACTAACATAGATAAGCGCTTAACATAAAGAAAACGAAAAATAGAAAATTTGAGAACAAGGAATGAGTCCACCTTAGTGATGGTGGCATTTCCTTCTTGAGGAACCAATGATGTCCTTGAGCTCTTCTATGTCTCTTCCTTGTCTCTGTTGCTCTTCCCTCATTGCTCTTTGATCTTCTCTAATTTCATGAAGGATGATGGAGTGCTCTTGATGTTCCACCCTTAATTGTCCCATGTTAGAACTTAATTCTCCTAGGGAGGTGTTGATTTGCTCCCAAAAATTCTGTGGAGGAAAGTGCATCCCTTGAGGCATCTCAGGGATTTCTTGGTGATGAGCTTCTTCATGCGTCTCTTGAGATCCATGAATAGGCTCTCTTGTTTGCTCCATCCTTTTCTTAATGATGGACTTGTCCTCTTCAATGAGGATATCTCCCTCTATGTCAATCCCAGCCGAATTGCATAGGTGGCAAATGAGGTGAGGAAAGGCTAACCTTGCCATAGTGGAGGACTTGTCAGCTACCTTGTAGAGTTCTTGAGGTATAATCTCATGAACTTCCACCTCTTCTCCAATCATGATGCTATGGATCATGATGGCCCGGTCTATAGTAACTTCAGACCGGTTGCTAGTGGGAATGATTGAGCGTTGAATGAACTCCAACCATCCTCTAGCTACAGGCTTAAGGTCCAGTCTTCTCAGTTGAACCGGTTTACCTTTTGAGTCAATCTTCCATTGAGCTCCTTCCACACATATGTCCATGAGGACTTGGTCCAACCTTTGATCAAAGTTGACTCTCCTTGTGTAGGGGCGTGTGTTCTCTTCCATCATTGGCAAGTTGAACGCCAACCTCATATTTTCCGGACTAAAATCTAAGTATTTCCCCTGAACCATGGTGAGATAATTCTTTGGGTTCGGGTTCTTACTTTGATCATGGTTCCTAGTGATCCATGCATTAGCATAGAACTCTTGAACCATTAGAATTCCGACTTGTTAGATGGGGTTTGTTAGAACTTCCCAACCTCTTCTTTGGATCTCATGTCGGATCTCTGGATACTCATTTTTCTTGAGTTTGAAAGGGACCTCGGGGATCACCTTCTTCTTGGCCACAACATCATAAAAGTGGTCTTGATAGACTTTGGAGATGAATCTTTCCATCTCCCATGACTCGGAGGTGGAAGATTTTGTCTTCCCTTTCCCTTTTCTAGAGGATTCTTTGGTCTTAGGTGCCATCAATGGTAATGGAAAAATAAAAAGCTTATGCTTTTACCATACCAAACTTAGAATATTGCTCGCCCTCGAGCAATAGAAGAAAGAAAAGAAGAAGAAGAAGAAGATATGGAAGAGAGGGAGAGAGGGTTGTGTTTCGGCCAAGAAGGGGATGAAAGGGTTGTGTTGTGTGAGAATAAGGAAGAATGGAGAGGTTTATATAGTGGAGGGAGAGGGGTTAAGGTTCGGCCATATGGGGTGGGTTTGGGTGGGAAAGTAATTTTGAATTTTGAAGGTAGGTGGGGTTTATAAGGTAGGTTTATGGGGAAGAGTGGATGGATGTGAGCGGTGAATGGGTAATAGGGAAGAGAGAGATTGAGGTGATTGGTGAAGGGTTTTGGGGAAAGGTGGTTATTGGGAAGAGAGGATGAATGAGAAGAGGGGAGAGTATGAGTGGAGGTAGGTAGGGATCCTGTGGGGTCCACAGATGCTGAGATGATCCTGTGGGTCCACAGATCCTGAGGTGTCAAAGAATTGCATCCCTGCACCAATTAGGCATGTAAAACACCTTTGCATGCAATTCTGGCATTTAAACGCCAAATTGATGCTTGTTCTAGGCGTTCAACGCCCAGATGCAGCATGTTTCTGGCGTTGAACGCCAGTTCTATGGTTGTTTTTGGCGTTCAGTGCCAGCTTTCCTCAGGGTGCATTCCTGGCGTCTGAACGCCAGGATGTTGCTTGTTTCTGGCGTTCAACGCCAGATTCATGCTCTGTTCTGGCGTTGAACGCCAGCCAGATGCTCCTTACTAGCGTTTAAACGCCAGTAAGCTCTTCCTCCAGGTTGTGATTTTTCTTCTGCTGTTTTTGATTCTGTTTTTTATTTTTCTATTTATTTTATGACTCCACATGATCATGAACCTAATAAAACATGAAAGAACAATAAGAATAAAAATGAAAATAAAATTAGAATTTGGGTTGCCTCCCAACAAGCGCTTCTTTAATGTCAATAGCTTGACAGTGAGCTCCCATGGAGCCTTACAGATGTTCAGAGCATTTTTGAGACTTCCCAACACCAAACTTAGAGTTTGGATATGAGAATTCAACACCAAACTTAGAGTTTGGTTGTGGCCTCCCAACACCAAACTTAGAGTTTGACTGTGGGGGCTCTGGTTGACTCTGCAGTGAGAGAAGCTTATCGTGCCTCTTTTCCATGTTTTCAGGATGATAACCTTGTGCTTTAAACATAAGGGAGTCCCCATTCAATTGAAGGACTAATTCACCTCTGTTAACATCTATCACAGCTCCTGCTGTGGCTAGGAAAGTTCTTCCAAGGATGATGCACTCATCCTCATCCTTCCTAGTATCTAGGATTATGAAATCAGCAGGGATGTAAAGGCCTGCAACCTTTACTAGCATGTCCTCTACTTGTCCATAAGCCTCTTTTCTTGAGTTGTCTGCCATCTCTAATGAGATTCTAGCAGCTTGCACCTCAAAGATTCCAAGTTTCTCCATTACAGAGAGTGGCATGAGGTTTATTCCTGACCCAAGGTCACATAGAGCCTTCTTAAAGGTTATGGTGCCTATGGTGCAGGGTATTAGGAACTTTCCAGGATCCTGTTTCTTCTGAGGCAATCTCAGTTGATCCAATGCATTCAGTTCATTGGTGAACAGGGAAGGTTCATCTCCCCAAGTCTCATTACCAAATAAATTGGCATTCAGCTTCATGATTGCACCAAGGAACTTGGCAACTTGCTCTTCAGTAACATCCTCATTCTCTTCAGAAGAGGAATACTCATCAGAGCTTATGAAGGGCATAAGGAGGTTCAATGGAATCTCTATGGTCTCTAGATGAGCCTCAGATTCCTTTGGTTCCTCAAAGGAAAACTCCTTGTTGATCACTGGACGTCCCAAGAGGTCTTCCTCACTGGGATTCACGTCCTCTTCCTCCCTTGTAGGTTCGGCCATATTGGTTATATCAATGGCCTTGGACTCTCTCTTTGGATTCTCTTCTGTATTGCTTGGGAGAGTACTAGGAGGGATTTTAGTGATCTTCTTACTCAGCTGGCCCACTTGTGCCTCCAAATTTCTAATGGATGACCTTGTTTCATTCATGAAACTCAGAGTGGCCTTAGATAGATCAGAGACTAAATTTGCTAAGTTAGATGGATTCTACTCAGAATTCTCTGTCTGTTGCTGAGTGGATGATGGAAAAGGTTTACTATTGTTAAACCTGTTTCTTCCACCATTAGTAAAACCTTGTTGAGGCTTTTGTTGATCCTTCCATGAGAAATTTGGGTGATTTCTCCATGAGGGGTTATAGGTGTTCCCATAAGGTTCACCCATATAATTTACCTCTACTATTGCAGGGTTCTCAGGATCATAAGCTTCTTCTTCAAAAGATGCCTCTTGAGTACTGTTGGGTGTAGCTTGCATTCCATTCAAACTCTGAGAAATCATTTTGACTTGCTGAGTCAATATTTTATTCTGAGCCAATATGGCATTCAGAGTATCAATTTCAAGAACTCCCTTTTTCTGAGGCGTCCCATTACTCACAGGATTCCTCTCAGAAGTGTACATGAACTGGTTATTAGCAACCATGTAAATAAGTTTTTGAGCTTCTGCAGGCGTTTTCTTTAGGTGAATGGATCCACCTGCAGAAGTATCCAATGACATCTTAGCTAATTCAGACAGACCATCATAGAATATATCCAGGATGGTCCATTCTGAAAGCATGTCAGAAGGACACTTTTTGGTCAGTTGCTTATATCTCTCCCAGGCTTCATAGAGGGATTCACCCTCTTTCTGTCTGAAGGTTTGAACATCCACTCTAAGCTTACTGAGCTTTTGAGGAGGAAAGAACTTGGCTAAGAAAGCCTTGACCAGCTTATCCCAAGAGTTCAGGCTATCCTTAGGTTGAAAGTCCAACCATATTCTAGCTCTGTCTCTTACAGCAAAAGGGAAAAGCATGAGCCTGTAGACTTCAGGATCTACTCCATTAGTCTTAACAGTATCACATATCTGCAAGAATTCAGTTAAGAACTGAAAAGGATCTTCAGATGGAAGTCCATAAAACTTGCAGTTCTGTTGCATCAGAGAAACTAATTGAGGTTTCAGCTCAAAATTGTTTGCTCCAATGGTAGGGATGGAGATGCTTCTTCCATGTAAATTGGAATTTAGTGCAGTAAAGTCACCAAGCATCTTCCTTGCATTGTTATTACTTTCGGCTGCCATCTCCTCTTCCTTTTCAAAAATTTCTGTAAGGTTGTCTCTGGATTGTTGTATTTTTGCTTCTCTCAGTTTCCTCTTCAGAGTTCTTTCAGGTTCAGGGTCTGCTTCAACAAGAATGTTCTTGTCCTTGCTCCTGGTCATGTGAAAAAAAAGAGGACTATAGATACCGGGGATCCTCTTTACCATAGTATAGAGGTTCCCTTTGTGTGAATAGAAGAAAAGAAGAATAAGAATGAAGAATAGAAGAATTCGAACTCAGAAGAGAAGAAATGGTTTGAATTTTTGGGTGAGGAAAAGTGTTAGTAGATGAATAAATAAATAGAAGGAGATAAGGGAGAGGGAATTTCGAAAATTAATTTTTTTGAAAAGAAGTTGATGATTTTCAAAAATTAAAGGAGAATTAAAATTAAAATTAGAATTTAAACAATTAATTAACTAAAAAGAATTTTTGAAAAAGAGGGAGGTATTTTCGAAAATTAGAGAGGGATAGTTAGTTAGGTAGTTTTGAAAGAGATAAGAAACAAACAAAAAGTTAATTAGTTAGTTGAAACAAATTTTGAAAATTAATTTTTAAAAGATAAGAAGATAAGAAGTTAGAAAAGATATTTTAAAATCAAATTTTTGAAAAAGGTATGATATGAAAAGATATGATTAGAAAGATATGATTTTGAAAAAGATAAGATAAGAAGATATTTTTGAAAAGATATGATTGAAATTAGTTTTGAAAAAGATTTGATTTTTAAAATCACAATTAATGACTTGATTCACAAGAAATCACAAGATATGATTCTAGAACTTAAAGTTTGAATCTTTCTTAACAAGCAAGTAACAAACTTGAAATTTTTGAATCAAAACATTAATTGTTGATAATATTTTCGAAAATTATGAGATAAAATTAAGAAAAAGATTTTTGAAAAAGATTTTTAAAATTTCCGAAAATAAAAAATGAAAAAGATTTAATTTTTGAAAAAGATTTTGAAAAAGATAGGATTTTCAATTTGAAAATTTGATTTGACTATAAGAAACAACTAGATTTTAAAAATTTTGAAAAAGTCAACTCAAATTTTCAAAAATTTATGAGAGAAAAAGGGAAAGATATTTTTTGATTTTTGAATTTTTAATGAAGAAAGAGAAAAACATGAAAAAGACTCAATGCATGAGACTTTTTAGATCAAAACAATGAATGCATGCAAGAACACTATGAATATCAAGATGAACACCAAGAACCCTTTGAAGATCAAGATGAACATCAAGACTTATTTTTGAAAATTTTTAATGAAAGAAAAACATGTAAGACACCAAACTTAGAAATTTTCAAACTTTAGGAACTAACAAATTAAAAATGCATATGAAAAACAAGAAAAGACACAAAATAAGAAAACATCAAGATCAAACAAGAAGACTTACCAAGAACAACTTGAACATCATGAAGAACACTATGAATGCATGAATTTTCGAAAAATGCATAAATTTTTAGAAAAAATGCAATTGACACCAAACTTAAAAATTGACTCAAGACTCAAACAAACAACATAAAATATTTTTGATTTTTATGATTTTATTAATTTTTTTTTGGATTTTTGTATATTTTTATTTTTTTTTGAAAACCTATAGGGAAAAGGAAGCAATGAATTCAAAGTCCTCAATCAAGATTCCAGGAATCATACCAGGTTAGTCTAAAGCTTGATGGCCAGCCAAACTTCAGCATACCATTTTGAAACTTTAAAATTCATTCTTAAAAATTTTAAAAGAATTTTCGAAAACAAAAGGAAAAGAAAATTTTTTTTGAAAGATTTTTGAAGAAATTTTTTTTTTTTGAAAAATAAAACGAAAAAGAAAATTACCTAATCTGAGCAACAAGATGAACCGTCAGTTGTCCAAACTCGAACAATCCCCGTCACTTGGTGCACGAAATTGTGATCCCTGGTAATGGCTCCAAAAACTTGGTGCTCTAATCTTAATTCATAATTTGTCACAAGTTCGATACAACTAACCTGCAAGTGCACTGGGTCGTCCAAGTAATAAAACCTTACGTGAGTAAGGGTCGATCCCACAGAGATTGTTGGTATGAAGCAAGCTATGGTCATCTTGTAAATCTCAGTCAGGCGGATATCAAATGGTTATGGAGTTTTCGAATAATAATAATAAATAAACAGAAAATAAAGATAGAAATACTTATGTAAATCATTGGTGAGAATTTCAGATAAGCGTATAGAGATGCTTTCGTTCCTCTGAACCTCTGCTTTCCTGCTATCTTCATCCAATCATTCCTACTCCTTTCCATGGCAAGCTTTCTGTAAGGCATCACCGTTGTCAATGGCTACATCCCATCCTCTCTGTGAAAAAGGTCCAAATGCTCTATCATGGCACGGCTAATCATCTGGAGGTTCTCGATCATACTGGAATAGGATTCACCCTCCTTTTGCGTCTGTCACTACGCCCAGCACTCGCGAGTTTGAAGTTCGTCATAGCCATCCCTTTCCAGATCCTACTCGGAATACCACAGACAAGGTTTATACTTTCCGGATCTCAGGAATGGCCATCCATGGGTTCTAACTTATACCACAAAGATTCTAATATCTTGGACTCGGTCCTCTGTATTAGATATCTAAGAGATACTCATTCTAGCTTGTTTGCATGTAGAACGGAAGTGTTTGTCAGGCACACGTTCATAAGTGAGAATGATGATGAGAGTTACATAATCATCACATTCATCATGTTCTTGGGTGCGAATGGATATCTTAGAAGCGGAATAAGTTGAATTGAATATAAAACAGTAGTACTTTGCATTAAATCATGAGGAACAGTAGAGCTCCACACCTTAATCTATGGAGTGCAGAAACTCTACCGTTGAAAATACATAAGTGATAATGGAGTTCATTGGTCTCGTCCCCAGAGGGGAACCAGAGTAACCAACACTTGATCAAAGGATCAAAAGATAATCCAAAGATGTAAATACAATAGTAAAATGTCCTATTTATACTAGACTAGCTACTAGGATTTACAGAAGTAAGTAATTGATGCAGAAATTCACTTTCGGGGCCCACTTGGTGTGTGCTTGGGCTGAGCATGAAGCTTTCACGTGCAGAGGCTTCTTTTGGAGTTGAACGCCAAGTTGTAACGTGTTTTTGGCGTTCAACTCTGGTTCGTGACGTGTTTCTGGCGTTTAACTCCAGACTGCAGCGTAGAACTGGCGTTCAACACCCTTTTGCATCGTCTAAACTCGGGCAAAGTATGAGCTATTATATATTGCTGGAAAGCCTTAGATGTCTATGTTCCAACGCCATTGAGAGCGCGCCATTTGAAGTTCTATAGATCCAGAAAATCCACTTTGAGTGCAGGGAGGTCAGAATCCAACAGCATCGGCAGTCCTTCCTCAACCTCTGAATCTGATTTTTGCTCAAGTCCCTCAATTTCAGCCAGAAAATACTTGAAATCACAAAAAAATGCACAAACTCAGAGTAAAGTCCAGAAATATGAATTTAACATAAAAACTAATAAAAACATCCCTAAAAGTAACTAGATCCTACTAAAAACATACTAAAAATAATGCCAAAAAGCGTATAAATTATCCGCTCATCACATATACATACCAACATCAAAATCTAAGATACACAAAATAAATAAACACAAGGATTTAGTGAAACCTTACCTTACCCAATGTGATTAGGGGGTAAAATCCAACATTTACCCACTACTAGAGATCACCTAAGCAAGCAAAACCACAAAACTTGTTCAAAATCTAAACCCAAAACGCGCAGATAACTAGGGCTGGAAACCGGTACATGAAGAGAGATAATTTAACAGATTTTCTTAGATAGAAACGTAGAGTGCGATGAGAGCTTTGCGTGGCCACAAACGGCTCGTCAATCGGAGCTCCGGATCAAAAGTTATGGCTCCCGGAAGGTGGAGGTAAAAAGTGTCATCCCTCTTCTCCTCTCCCCTCTCAAAACCGCGGCCTCCTCCCCTTTAGGGCTGGAAAATGAGCTCAAAGCTCATTAAATGAGCTTATATATGTTGAGCATTGAGCCCGGTTTGGGCCCGGTCCAACCCGTTAGCATTTTTGGTCCGTTTGGCCCACTTTGGGCCAAAACCTTTAAGATTAGTGTCCGGTTTTCGATTCTAAATTATTTTTCTCCTTTCAAAACAATAAATAAATTTTCAAAATATTATTTTCCAAAATACGTGGTACTGTACAGTCTAGGGCCGGTACTGCCAGCTTAATCGCCAGTACGCATTTTTACAAAAATTGTCCGAAAGAAATACATTTTCCAACTCAGAAAAATTAACTGAAACCAAATTTCTCATTTATATTTTCAAATTAAAACTTCTAAATTTTGAATCTATTCCGGACACTAAAATTATTATATTAAAACGGTTTTACGTGAAAACGCAGGTTCTTACATCCTCCCCTCCTTAAAAAGATTTTCGCCCTCGAAAATCCGAATCATGCGATGAGATATATATATACATATATTCCCTACGGAGCATCCTACTTTCAACGTTACTAATCCAACAAGTTGCCAAGGCACCTCGTCCACCATCATCCTACCGTGTCGACTTTTCCTTTCGCCTTCAGCTGCGTCACTTTGATTATCGTCATTAAGCATCCGAAATTTTCCTTAAAACAAATACCGATTTTTGTAACATGTTTCCAAAACCTTAAAAACAAGTTTATTCTAAACTATCTCATTGTTAAAACTTTCTCAAAAGAGTCAAAAATTCAGTTATTCAGAAGTCAAATACTTGAAATCACGTTTTCTTTACATAAAAACTTTCAATTTTAGATCCCTTTTGGACAAAATAAATTTGAAACCAAGTTCACAAATGAACATAATCGGAGAACTCACTTTTCTTTTTAAACAATATTCTCCAAACCAAGAATTTCGGACGTAGTTTTCAAAACCAAAGACTGATTTGTAACATATCGCAAAGCTGTGAAAACAAGTCCAATCTAAACCAATTCATTATGGAAGCTTCTTTTCAAAAGTCTCAAAAATTCATTTATTCTTAAATCAAAACCTTTCAATTTGAATCCCGTTTTTATAAGATAAATTATAAACCAAAATCACAAATCAAGAAAATCGTAAAACTCACTTTTTCTGTAAACCATATTATTCAAACCAAGAGTTTCGATTTAATTTCAAAAGCAAAACATTTAAACCAAAAGTTTCAAACCAAATTTGAAAATCATGTTAATCCTTTAAACCCTTTTCAACGTGGTTCAAGACCATATTAGTTAGAAACTGAAAATCATAAGTAAAAATTGCAAAAGAAACAGTCGGCACTTCTCTTGCCACCAGTGTTGAGCCTTACCCATCAACTGATATGTCGCAACACCACGAACAGACTTTTCCGGAACATGCTGAGCTCGTCATGCATAAGGAAGGTTAGCCATCCTCACTACCTCTCCATTAACGTGATCGACCTCATCCGCGAGTTACCTATCAGGTTTTCTTTCCACACCAAACAATCGATATCAAGGTGATCAGTCTCAATATCAAGAGTTTAGTGCTTCAATTATCCCAAAAGGCACTCACAAACAAGCATGCTATGATATATCAAGTAGATAACCTAAATAGCATGAAAGAAAAATGACCTAGAGTATGCAATGAAGCACAATCGGTCCATCTCTCAGGCTCACGAGGACGAACCGCTCTGATACCACTAAATGTAACACCCCAATCACCCTAAGCTTTACCTCTAGCCGTAAAGCAAAGGTTAATCAGAGATTACGACAGTTATAGGGCTTATACATATTTATATATATATAGGAGGAAGTAATATAGTCTAGAAGCATGATGAAGGATTAAGCTCAAAACAGGATTACGAAAGCGCGAAATGTTCACACGAAGCCAAAGAGCAAGAAACAAGGTATAGATGCAAGAGAATAAAACATATATAGATATAATATTATACTAGATCATAGGGAACTAGCCTAAGCTTGCGGAGTTTAAGCTGACTAGTTACAATTAGATAAATACAGAGTTTTGGAATTAAAACAGCTTATACAACCTATCTCTCAAGTAAGCCTCTAAGACCATAAAAATAAAATACAAAGAGATGTGAGAGTAACTATGACAAAGTAAAATAAATTAAACCACCGTATTCGCAATCTCACCGAGGTGGACTACGACCTGTATCTGAAAAATAACAACAAAGTATGGAATGAGAACCGGAGGTTCTCAGTATGGTAACAGTGCCCAATAATGTAAGATGTAAGGCCCCGGGACGCCGAAGGCAATCCTAGAACTTCACACCAAACTGATATTCAAGCTTAACATGAGTAAATAAAGAAATAAAGAACTTGAACCATAACCGGGTTATCTAAACTTTGGGTATTTCTAAATAGAACTAGTCATACCGTTGTATCCCACAGCCTTCTCCACCCTAACCTCCATGCGATCCCATCGCCACCACCTACCTAACCTCCTAAGCACCAGACAAACACAATTAATTCAAGCAAGTAATACACAGGTAATATTCATATATATCAAGTAATTCAAGAAGCAAGTAGGCATATTATACAATTAGGAAAACCCAAGTAGTCAAAGCAATCAGGCAAATAAGAGATGCATATGATGAATGCCTATCCTATTGGCTCGTGATATCACTGGTCGGTCCGTAAATACCAACCCAACACATCTTCCCGGATGTAGCCTTTTCTGCCACGCCAGGGATATAGTGCCCTGCACACTCAGGCAGCAGCTCTTCTGCTACGCCAGGGATATAGTGCCCTGCACACTCATGTAGTAGGGAGTCTACTACGCCGGGGATATAGGCCCTGCACACTTCCTGCAGCAGAGAAGGAAATTACCACAACAAATCATACAGCAGAACTATCTGCTACGCCGACGATATAGGCCCCGCACACTCTCAACATCCAACAAGTAATGCGACAAAAACATTTGCCACGCTGGAGATATAGGCTCCACACGCTCTCAACAATAACTGGTCATACAGCAGAACAATCTGCTACGCCGGAGATATAGTCTCCGCACATTCTCATATAATCCAATAACTTCATCCTCAAATCATCACTAGACTTCACCATTTCTCATCTCAAATCACTTTCAACGACATCTACTCATGCAGCAGAGAAACCTGTTATGCCAGGGATACAGGCCCTGCACACTTTCCATACTCATCAAGTTCATAATAACCATCAGCAATTATTAATTCCCTTCCCAAACTCATCAGTTCATCAGTATCTCAAATTCACTGTTAGTAATCACCATATTCACCACTCTTCCTTCTCTCTCAACCAACTCATGCTCAGTACAACAGAAACCTAAACCTCCGTTTGCTAACTTTTCAAAGGAAAACCCAACTTAAACCCCTAGGGCCTTTCCCATATTTCAACGCTCTAAAATAAGCACAAGAGTCTTAAAATGGTGTTATAGAAGCTTACAACCTTGTCGAGAGGGTGAAATAGTTGAAAACAAAGTTTAAAATTAAGAAACAGGGCGTGTGCGTCCGCACAGGGGTGTGCGTGCACACGCCCAGAAAGATTTTCAAAGTGTGCGTACACACCTGGGTGTGCGTACGCACAGGTACTGATCCTTCCCGACTTGTGCATACGCGCAGGGCTGTGCATCCGCACAGGTCGTAATGCTTCATTGATGTGCGCGCGCACAACCTGTGCCAGCGCTGCCACCAGAGCCCTTTTCCCTGCCTGTGCGTACACACAAATCTGTGTGCCCGCACAGAATAACATTTTCACAGGGTTGTGTGTGTGCACAAGGCTGTGCGTCAGCACATATCAGAAATCCTGAAATTCTGCAACTCTGCAGAATTTCAGATTTCAACACCAATCTTTGAATGATCATAACTTCCTCTACAAAAATCCAAATTTCACATGCTTTATACCGATTTAAAGGGTTTTCAAAGATCTTTGATTCTAAACCAATTTCAACCAATTTTGAAAACCGAATCAAAAGTTATGAGCAAACGAATTTCACCAAAGATCCATTTTTACCCAAAACATCAAAACACTCAATTTTAACCAAATCTCATTCCACAACCAATTCAATCACATTTCAACCATACCAAAACAGCCCAATTTCATACCAAGCACTACGTTAACCATTTCCTCAATCACACAACCTTCTAAACCATTCGACAATCTTATATCCAACCTAATTCACATCCAAATTCCTTAATACCACCATTCAAATTCTCAATAACCATAACAAATCTCAACATTTAATATCTCAATTTATCAACTCTTAAACACTCATCTCCACTTACCCACATCATTAATATTCATCATAATCATCAACCATATCAACAAACCCTCATCAACAACAATAAATCTCACATTCATCATCAACTTTCATAATAATTAAAATACCAACGATCATCATCAAATCATATAATCTTTATCATTATTATTCCAATTCCTTCCACACAACACCACCTCAACATCAATCAATCCCCATCAACAACTCCAATCATCAATACTCATTAATACCAACAAATCTCATTACTCTTCATCAACCACACTAATTCCATACAACCAATAATTAACATCAATTCACATTTAAATATTCATATACCAACATCATTCAATCCTATCTTAGGGTTAACTAGCCTAAGTGTCCATGAACATTACATATTACATAAAGGAAACCGAAACCATACCTTGACCGATTCCCAAAATGTTCCAAACATCAAAACAAAGCCACCAAGCTTGCTCCAAAGCCTCAATCAACTCCAACAAACACCAAAACTAAATCTAAAATCACATATATATACCAACATCAAAACCTAAGATACACAAAATAACTAAACACAAAGGTTTAGTAAAACCTTACCTTACCCAAAGTTATTAGGGGTGAAATTCAACATTTATCTACTACTAGAGATCACCTAAGCAAGAAAAACCATAAAACTTGTTCAAAATCTAAACCCAAAATGTGAAGATAACTAGGGCTGGAAACTGGGACATGAAGAGAGAGATTTTAACAGATTTTCTTAGATAGAAATGTAGAGTGCGATGAGAGCTTTGCGTGCCTGGAAATGGCTCGTCAATCGGAGCTCCGGATCAAAAGTTATGGCTCCCGGAAGCTGGAGGTGAAAAGTGTCATCCCTCTTCTCCTCTCCCCTATCAAAACCGCGGCCTCCTCCCCTTTATGGCTGAAAAATGAGCTCAAAGCTCATTAAATGAGCTTATATATGTTGGGCATTGGGCCCGGTTTGGGCCCGTTCCAATCCGTTAGCATTTTTTGTCCGTTTTGCCCACTTTGGGCCAAAACCTTTAAGATTAGTGTCTGGTTTTCGATTCTAAATTATTTTTCTCCTTTCAAAACAATAAATAAATTTCAAAATATTATTTTCCAAAATACGTGGTACTGTACAGTCTAGGGCCGGTACTTCCAGCTTAATCGCCAGTACGCATTTTTACAAAAACTGTCCGAAAGAAATACATTTTCCAACTCAGAAAAATTAACTGAAACCAAATTTCTCATTTATATTTTCAAATTAAAACATCTAAATTTTGAATCTATTCCGGACACTAAAATTATTATATTAAAACGGTTTTACGTGAAAACACAGGTTTTTGCAATGCATCTATCTCTGATATATCACCATTTTTGGTATTAATGTGCCTGCCAAAATGATTTCATTCCTGCGTTTATTATTTGTCTTTTAATTTTCTAAAACTTTCCTTTATAAATTTTGGAAGTAGATGACATCCAGGTTGTGTCTGTTGAAGAAGATAGAATGGGAGTGAGTAGAAGATATGAAGAAATCTTTAGATTGATTAATCGAAAGTCATTTTGGAATCACATCCAGCCTTTAAAAGCAAATACATACGCAAGGTAAAATGTAAAAGTAGGCATTCTATTTCCTTAACTGGTCCTACATTTTGGTGTTCCTATGAAGTATTTATCAAGTAATTTTCGATGAAAATTTGTTTTGCCCACTAAAACAAGAAAATTTGTATTTGAACAATAGCTATTATTAGGATTTTGAAGAAATTTGGTGCAATTTTCCAACTAAATGTGCCACAAACTCCAATGGTTTTGAAGAAACACTAGTTTTCCTGGAAAAAATTTTTGTGACATTTCCATTAAGAAAAGACTAATTTGTTTAGGGTTGACTTTGAACACACTTTAATTAACACCCTATTCTTTGTCTTTCTCAAATATTTCTTTTGGTTAGATATCTACCTTATGTCATATTATTATCAAGGTGCTTGCTTACATAGTGTTGATGATCATTGTTCTTTCTGTTTTCGTACTCTTTTTTTATATATATTTTCATATGTATATTTTTTTACTCAATTATAAAAATTATAAAGTGAATGTTATTTTCAAGTTGAGAATGGACTTCAAGAGTGTGATATATCTCCATTATACCGTAAAGATATTAGCTTATTGTCCAAAATTATGTATAGATGGTCCTTTTGGTTCTGCTTCACAATACCATGAGAAGTATGACATTGTGGTACTGACTACTAATTGGCTTTGATGTTGGACCCACAACTTGCATTAGCATCCATAAATATGTAGCTACTATACATTGATCATGTTGGGTCTTTTATATTTTTAGTTTTGATGTTATAGTGCATAATACTAAAATTCAATTTGAAGACCATCTTTTTCATTAAGTAAACACCCAAATTTTGATATTTGTAATAAAGTAGTTTTCAGGTGATGCAGTAATTTAACAAAAGATCCACTTGAAGTATATATTTGATCATTATAGTGTGCAAAATTTTTATGTCAAAAACAGCGATTCCTCATCCAATATATAGGGACCTGATTAGGAAATGTCTATTCAAATGAACTTGATTAAATGAGTGATGCATTTTTATCCACTCATTTTCAGATAGTAAATGAGGTCAACAGTTGAGAATAATATTCTTTGTTATGTTTTGTGTCTGTTTCTCTCATTTTCAGATAGTAAATGAGGTCAACAGTTGAGAACAATATTCTTTGTTATGTTCTGTGTTTGTTTCTCTCATTTTTTATTTTCTTATCTGCTTGATTTTTTAGTGCAGAGATACTCATCATTTATTGAAGCTTTTTTTCTGTTTTTGGTTATGAATTGTTTATTTTTTCTCGAAAAATATTCTTTTCTCTCTGTCAAGAAATTTTTAACTTTAATATAAAACCATATATTTATTTTAGTTTCACCAATGATATCAAATAATTTCTTAATATTTTGATTACTCATGCCATGTTTCTTAATTTTGTGCTTTCTATTTCTCAATTTTTAAAATATATAATTTGATGCCTTTGGAAAAATAAATTACTTTTGTTGTAAAAAGTGAGAAAACCTATAAAATTTGATATGGTTCAATTTCAACTGCTGCTATCCTCATTTTATATCTTGAGAAGTCGTTGATGCTAGGGCATTTTGGCCAGTTTCACTGACCTTTTTCTACTATTTTTGTGTAGTTTCATGCATTTTCTTAGTAAATAAGCAAGTTTTGGGTGAATATACACTTACATCTTGATTCAAGCAAACATTGTGAACTTTACATGATTTTATGAGAATTATGCATGAATTGAATGATAAAATGGATGATGCATGATTTCATGACTTGAAACAAAACTTTGATGTACCTTGCTTGTTTGATTTCAGGACAAAGGAAGCAAAGAAGAGCCACATTAGCAGTCACGTTAGATTCACTAACGTGGAATGGGAGCAAGCTTGCAACGTTAATGTAAAAGTTACCACCAATAACGCCTTCGAAAGCCATCATAACCTACATTAGTTGCCACGTTAGTTACACTAATGTGGGAACTAACGTGGAAGAAAAGAGAAGCTCCAACGTTAGTGGTAAAGGTAAACACCACTAACGTTCCAAAAGGCCACACATAGCCACGTTAAGAGTCACGTTAACCCAATTAACGTGAACTCTAACGTGGAGTAAGAAGAGATCACCAACGATAGTGATACTCACCTTTGTCACTAACGCTGGATCAGGCCAAGATTGCCTATGTTAGTGGTCACGTTAAGACCACTAACATGAAGGGTAACGTGGAGCAAGGAATGATGTGCCAACGTTAGTAACACTAACCTTTGTCACTAACGTTAGAGATGGCAAGTACACCCACGTTAGTGGTCACGTTAATGCCATTAATGTGAAGCACTAACGTGGAAGGAAGGGGCATTTTGAAGCGTTAGTGACAAAGGTAAGTGTCACTAACGCTCTCGAGTCTTGGCATGCCCACGTTAAGAGCCACGTTAGTTACACTAACGTGGATCATTAACGTGGAAGAGAGGGACAATGAGCAATGTTATTGGTAAAAGTGAGTGCCAATAACGCTTGCCAAGGGCTAAGAGGCTACGTTAGTGGTTACGTTAGTACCACTAACGTTGAAGTTAACGTGGATCAACTAGTTTGGAACGTTAGTGACAAAGTTATCATCACTAACGCTTTCGAACCCAAGTTTACACTTAACGTTAATGCCACTAACGTCCTAACTAACTTCCCATCATGCCTAACTCACATTCTTTCTGCAAGCAAAGCTGAGCCCACTAAAGACTGTAACTGCTTCAACTAAAGATCAAGGGCCCATATCCAAGACTTGAAGTGCTAACTAGAAGATCAGAAGAGTAGTATATATAGGGAGATTTTGAATTAAAAAGGGATCTGGAACTTGAGAACTACACTTTGTATATTTTACTTTCTCTACAATTTCTAGTTTAAAATTTCAGAATGCACTCTCTCTATCATCTTCCATTTCCAAAGCTATGAATAACTAAACCCCTTTTCATTGGGTTAGGGAGCTCTGTTGTAATTTGATGCATCAATAATAGTTTTCATTATTCTTCTTCTTTCTTTTCTCTTGATTTTACTAGAAAGCTTTCAATATTCACCCAATTGGGTAGTTGTCTTGGAAAAGAGGCTATTCATACTTGGATCTCCTCGGAACCATGGAAGAGGAATGAGAAGATCATGCTAGAAATGCTTTCTCATGTTGGACTGAATTGGGGTTTGGATGGATATAGTGACATATAATCCTACCAACACTTTGATTTGGAAATACATGTGGTATAATCAGTGACCATACTTCATCTCTTCCCATGAGCAATTAAATCAAGAAATTGGGCAATTGTTCAAGCTTAGAGAGATTGGGTTGCCAAGGAATTGGGATCCAATCATTTAAGATTTCCAAGGAGATCAACGAATGCATTGATTGAGGAAGAGATGAGAATGAATTTGATCCGGAGAATGCAACATCTCCTAAGCCCAATGAATCCCCCATTTCTGATCTTACCCATTCTCTTTATCTTCTGCCATTTACTTTTATGCTCACCTCCCCAAATCCCCATTTAAAATTCTGCAATTTACTTTCTGTAATTTACATTCCGTCATTTATTTCCAGCATTTACATTTTCTGTTATTTACTTTTCCGCCATTTAAGTTTCTGCAATTTTCCAACTCAATTTCTGCTTAGCTCAACTAGAACATTCTTCTAATTAAAGT
The DNA here is from genome assembly GCF_059453495.1 of Arachis ipaensis. Classification (NCBI taxonomy): domain Eukaryota; kingdom Viridiplantae; phylum Streptophyta; class Magnoliopsida; order Fabales; family Fabaceae; genus Arachis; species Arachis ipaensis. The sequence goes on along the minus strand of NC_142442.1, from coordinate 66,918,425 downwards.
TGCTTGACCAATCAATTCATGTGGGATTCGACCTCACTCTATTGTGAGTTTTTACTTGACGACAATTTGGTATACTTGCCGAAGGGAAATTTGTTGAGAGACAAGTTTCCGTGCATCAGTCGTTACCTCTTTTCTTTCTATTTTTTATTTTCATTATTTCTATTTGTCCTTTTATTTTTGTCACAACCAAATTGAGTTTCAAAGTCACCTGTGTGCTTTTTTTTATCTTGTTCTCTTCAAAGTGAATAAAGTTGTATGGAACCTTCTATTAATTGTTATAGTTACAATGATGGTCTTCCTTAACTTCAAACAACACTAATGAGAAAGGTAAACAATTAAAAATAATTCTCCTTCCTTATTTATACGTTATTTTTTATTCTTTTTTCGTGTGCTTAAAAATAATTACAATATTTTTCTTAGGAAAATCTGTTGGTATATTTTGTTTTATTTTTTTATGAGTGATACATTTTTATCCCCTTACTTTCATAAAGAAACTATGGTGAATAGTTGAAAATGCTATGTAAATTGAGCTGGTTCACATTATCTCCTTAAGTTTCTCTAATTTCTGTGAGAAATATTTTATCCCACTTTATAGAGACCAATCTCAGGTTCTTGATTTATTGAGTTGTATTTTTAAAAGTTGTTTAGAAGTTTTGTTACTATTCTTTGTTTTGTTCTCTGTCTGTTTCTCTCTTTTTTATGTTTTTATTTGCTTTGTTTTTTATTTTGGAGATACTCATCAAATTTTATTTTAGTTTCATTTGTGATATTAAATCACTTGTGGTATTTATTTTAGTTTTACTTTCATAGAAAACCATAAATTTATTTTAGTTTCACAACCAAATTGAGTGTCAAATTTACATTTGTGCCTTTTTTTTTCTCTGTTGAAAGTCAAAATTACCTGGGCATTATTTATGTACAAGTGTACACCAATTGATTTTTATTGGTAAGCTATTTAAAATACTTTTTTTTTATTTTGTATCCTTCATCTTGAACTATCAAGGGTCCGTTTGCTAGGAAAAACGAGCTGCTTGATGAAGTTAATAGATATTTCTCTTTGCATATGTTTACTTAAATTAAATTTTTATTTTCTATTTAGCTATCGAGCTTATGTTGAAACTTTTTCTGAAAAGTTTGAGTGTTTGATTTTGTTCTCTTATTTTTTTAAATAAAATTAGTAAAAAAGGTATTCTTATTTGTTACTCTCTTTTGTTTATATCTTCATTCCTTGATTGTATATATTTTTTTTCTTTTGAGCAAATTTTTGAACTTTATTGATGGCCACTTTGTTTTTTGCTATTTAATTACATTGATAGATAATTATCTTGTGTGTATCTTTATTGGGAATATGATATATTTTCCATTGGAAATATAATTATATAGGAAGCCTAATCAAATAATGATGTCTCTACTAAAGGTGTCCTCATCTAAGTTTACCACACCTAAATCTATGCATAGGTTTTCTTTTTATTTTTAGTTCTTGCTTTTCTCTAGGTGTTACCTCATGTTGTCTTTGTTATCTGTCTCATCTCTCTCATCCTCTTCTCATCCCATCATCTCTCTTCCTATTAACTTACAATTTATATAGAAGATAACTTAGGATTAATATAGCTTACCATTTATACACCTTATTTGTGTATCAATTGTTGTTAACTTAGGACCTATATATAGGATTATTTAGTGGGGCCTGCAAATATCTTTCGATTGATATCTAAGGTCAATCAATATCAATATCTTTCAAATCTCTATCTTGCTTCTTTTTTTCCCTCATAAAATAAGGGTTCTATGGATTTCGAAATTCAAATTACTCAATTGATTTGTGTTTATAAATAAAGGCAGAACCCATTGATCATGGAAAATTTTTCTCACATTCATGTTGCTGTTGTATGTGTTTCTAAGTTGCTGTTTTATTGACTGAAATCTATTTTCTCTTTCACCCCTTTAATTGCATTTCAATATGACAACTGCCATGGATATGGTTAATAAGATTAATCCTAAGAAGGAAACATAGAACCTCAAAGTTAGGGTGATTAGGCTTTGGACTGTTCCTACTTTCACTGGTCAGCTTGTCCCAAATTCCATGGAGATGATTTTGGTTGATGAATCTGTGAGTTATAGTGGTCTAAATCTATTAAAAATTTTTGGCTATTTATTTTTTGTATTTAGATGTGTTTCTCCATACCTTTTTTATATCGAGGTCTGAAATTTTGTTTCATTTAATTTTTTTTTCTCTTTATTCGATTTGTCATTTATCATATTTTTAGTATAATTTATGTTGATTGGTAGGGGTGCAAGATACAAGCTACTGTTCAGAAGACTATGATTTACAGGTTCAAACAACTTCTGAGGGTCGAGTATATGTCATGAAGCTCTTCTCTGTTGTGCCAAACCAAGGATCTTATAGGGCCACTAGGCATCAGTTTAAGTTGATTTTCCAATTCAGGACCACTGTCAGGGATGCTATCTGCGATTTTATTCCAAAATCTGCTCTTACAATCTCTCCATTCACTGAACTTTTGGAAACCAAAGAGGATTCCGATTTCTTAGTTGTTATGTTGTGCTATTTGCTCCTACTTTTTGTTTGGAATGATTGCAGTCTTATTTCTTTGTGATTTGTAGAATGTTGCTTTGTTGTCATTATTTCCTAATAGTTTTTTTTCATATTTATTTCAGATGTGGTAGGTCTGTTGGTCTCTGTGTCGGAAGAGAAAGAATATGATAAAGATGGAAAGAAGATGAAGATGGCTGTGATGGAACTTGCTGAAAATGAGTTAGCTTTCTTTAATTTCTACCTCTTTCTCTTATTGAGATTCTTTTTTGTTTTCAGTGTGTTTATGTAGTCATGTTTCTAATAGTGTAGGTGATTTTGTTGGTTGTTTTCAGTTATAGGATTCGGTGTGCCTTATTTGGTGAATATGTTGATGAACTTAATCGATTTCTGTCTTCTGGGTATCCTGAATAGCCAGAGTGGTTTTACAACTTGCCAAAGTTAAGGTTTTTAGGGGTTATATCATGTAAATTTCATTTTAGGTGTGTCAGTTATCCAAGTTCACTTGGTTTTACCACTATATTCCTGTAACCAATGTATCTATTTTTTATTTTCAGGTAGAGTTGGACTTCAAAATGTTATGTTTGCATCAAAGCTTGGATTTAATCTTGACATCCCCGAGGTGGCAGCTTTTCAGAAAAGGTATATCTGTACATGTAGTTTCTGTAGTGTTTTTTGTTGTTGTTGCTATCATTTTTTACTTATTTAAGTTGGTGCTATATTTGTTAACAGTTCTATTCCATATGGAGTTAGTGCATCCCAACCCATTAGTTTGTATTGCAACTATCTTTAGTTATAATGTCTTAACATTTATAGACATGGTCTTATATTTTTAGGCTGGAACTTTTGTTGTACTAGCAAAGATAGCTGAAATAGTTGAGGATGGTATTTGGTGGTACTCTTCTTGTGTGTGTGGCAGAGGTGTTCAGGCAGAATCTAGGATTTATTTTTGTCAATTTTGCAACATCCATGTTATAAATGTGACTCCTAGGTATAAATATTTTACAATGCTTCCTTTGTGCTTTGTTAAATTGTGAATTATTTATGCGTAGTTGTTATTCTTAGGCCAGTATTTATGTGCATCTTAAAAAAATCTAGGTTTAGAGTGAATGTGTTGGTTGAGGACTCCACTGGTGTTTCTATTTTTGTCCTCTTTGATCGTGAGGCAAGTTTCCTACTGAATAAGACTTGTGCCCAACTGTTTGAACAACATGTTAAGGATGTTGATGTAAGTCAATCGAATGTTATATTCTTTCTGTGCTGAGTTTATTATTAAAGAGTTTTCTTATCCTTTGGTTTCTACCAATTCATTTTTTCTGTTGTGTATGTTTTATATTGTTCGTAGGTTGTGTTTGGCACACAGTCTCCTCCTATATTCCAAGAAATTGTTGGAAAAACTATGCTGTTCAAGGTCCTTTGTAGGCCTGTTGGGATGGATAAATTCAAAGGGACTTATCCAGTGAGGCGTGTTTGTGATGATGCTGCAATAGTTGGAATGTCTGAGCTCTCTAGTTCAGATTTGAGTCCTGAAAAGGTATAAAACGAAATTCAAACCTATTGTTTCATTTTAATAAAATCTTTCTTAAATTTTTCATCTTTTGGTTGTTCAACCTTTATTCATGTCTTATATTGGATGAGCTTTATATTATTCAAGGCTGAGTTTGTACCAAAAGGAGAAGGATCATTTGGGGAACCTTCTAAGGTTACCAAATCACCGAATTTGGGATTGACTCCTTCCAGCTTCTCTAAACTCTTTGTTGGTTCACCTCAATGTACCCAAAAGGAATCAACTGTTGTTGACATGGGAACTGATGAAGATGCTAAGGTTCCATGCTTCCAGTTTCTTCTATCATTTTTTCTATATTATTTTTCACCCTTTTTTGAGTTATGTTTAAATTGAACCTAATATGTTGGGTCATTTAATAGTGTCCTCTCCTCAACAGAAAGTCTATTGATGCTGTCATGGATAAGTTAAATGAAGTGGATAATTCTAAAAATTCATGTGATGAAGTTGATGAAAGTGAAGAGGTGAGTAGTGGTGTAGTTTTTTTTTTTGGACAGGCTGCTTAATTTTATGATCAAGTTCTTTTGACTAGAACTCATTAATTATCCCTCTAATTAGGTTTCTATTTTCATGCAATTTTTTACACTAGGAGTATGTGGTTGGCCTTAATCGAGGCTCTCTTGATGCTGAGAAAGATGTGAAGCCTTCGTTGAAGAGGTTGAGAAGATCCTTGAGGCTGCAATTTGATGAAGCTGATGAGTCTCGTGGCTCGGGGAATGATGGCTCCTCTGGACAGGGGGTTAATTGAGGTGGCTGCCCATGGTAGTTTGGTTGTGCCCATGTAATAGCATTTGATGCATTGGATTGTAGTAGATGAGAATACGTGTGTGTTTTCATGTTTTGTATAAGTTGTTTGGATTGTTTTTTGGGCATCTTTCTCATGTAATATATTAAGTGCTAGGGTTTGGACACTATATCATTAGCCACTAGGCAAATTAGCTATTTAGCCCTTTATGTTTGTACTTATTTCTTTGAAATTCAATAAAATGCAGTAGCTCTTTTATGATATAAAAATCTCTCATTCCACAATTTAGTTTATTCCTTTACTTATGTGGATTTGCCAAGTGAATGCTTTATGGTATTTAGATGACTGAATATTCATGTGTTGTTGAATTGATTTGTACTTTCTTGATATATCTATATTGAACAAGTTGAAAGTGATCTTTTGGCCATTTCTTTTGTTTGATGGATTTTTTAGCTGCATTTTGCCTAGAATGGTTAATGTAGCTTAGGTATTAAAAAAGTTCATTCTTTTTTATCCATCACAAGTTGGAAGTGATCTTTTGGTTATTTCTTTTATTTGATGGATTTCATAGGTGCATTTTGCCTAGAATGGTTAATGTAGCTTAGGTATTAAAAAGGTACATTCCTTTTTATCCATCACATCTCATGCTCCTAAAGTAGGAATTTTTTTTTAATTAAAATTGGTAGACTATAATTGTTATTAGGCAAAGAGGTCTACTTGCTAAAATGTCCTATTCAACTAGGGTAGTCTATTTTTCTTTCATATAAAACCAAAGGTTGTTCTTTTTTTGTTTGGTTTGGACATTCCATTTAGTTATTGTTCCTTGTGTTATCATTCTTTACCAAACAAAACTATGAGTGAATCATCTGTAGATGCTAAAAAGAGAAGAAAATTGGCAATGAAGAGGAAAAAAGATAAGACATTTGGAATAAGAAATGGTTAGTTGATTCTTTTGTCAATTATTGTTTATTTAACAAATGATGTATTACTTAGCTAGGGTATCTCACAAATTTTTTTTTCTTTCTATATTTTTCTTATATAGCTCAACCGCCTTTTTTTATCTCAGAGTATGCTAACTTGTGTTGGATCAATATATACTAATGGAGGTATATACATATGTGTAAGCAAGTATTTTCACTATGTTCTTATAAATAGTTGTTTATAATAAATGAGTATTGATATTATTTTATTCTTTAAGCTATTTTTTTTATGACTACATAAATGTTCTTTGTTAGATGAAGGTGTTATGCATGAATATCTTCGATGATGTATTCACAAGCTTTGTTGATATTAATGACCATGTATTGTTTGCATTAAGTGAGACGAAAGGTTTGTGTTTGGTCTTAGTAAATAATGCCAATACTTTTTCTTTCTTCTCTGTGTTAATTGGTAAACTTTTTTTGCTTCAACATATAATAGAACATTGATGTTCATTATTTTATAAATAGGATACTTGGACCATGGTGATTGTAATTACACTTACACATGGTGTGGTGCGGGCTTTTGGTATGCTGAACATGTTATCAGAGAATCTAAAGTTAGTCAACCAGTATTTTCAATGTGTTGCCTTAAAGGGAAAGTGCAATTACTATTGTTGAAGGAGCCACCTGAATTGTTGGTTTTGCTTCTGAGTGGAAATGATCCAAGGAGTAAACATTTTTTTAAGAATATTTAGGCATATAATAATTTGTTTTGCTTTACTTCTATTGGTGGAAGGGTTGACACGTCTCTTAGTAATGGATCAGGTCCGTCGCAATTTATTCTCTGTGGCCAGAATTACCATAGAATTGGTAGTTTACTTTCCGTGCCTGGGCAGCAACCGAAATTTGCTCAGTTGTATATTTTTGACACTGAGAATGAGCTGGCAAATAGAGAAGGAGTTTTTGGTATGGTTTGCGTATGGTTGATGAAATCCGAATTGTTGTATTTTCATATTTGTTTTCCATTTGTTTTTATATGTTTGTACTTGACAATTATTTTTATATGTAGCTTTAGCAGTCGTACGGGTTCTTTGGATTCAATATTAATTGAAGATTTATTAAAGATGCTTAATGAGAATAATATAGTTGCAAAATCTACTTGAATGGCCAAAGAGTTCTATCAGCAATGTCCTACTGAGGTTTTTTCCATTCGTTTGTTTAGACATCGAGCAGCAGACCCTCGAGTGTATAATGAGCCAACAGTTTCTGAAATTGCTGGTCTTATTGTTGGGGATTTTGATGGATTGGATACTGCACATGATATTATTGTTCAGTGGAGGAATGAAGACTTAAAACGCATTCATGAGACACATACATTGTACTGGCCGTTGTAATATCCTTTGCTATTCCCGTATGGTGAAGATGGATACCAGGAAGATATACCATACCGTTGGGTTAGAAGTAGAGAAATATACCAAAAAGACAAAGAGTTTCTCTACGGAAATTTGTTTTTTTTTCGAATCCAAGAACGAGAAAATGAGTTTGGGATGATACTCAAGTCTAGAAGGTTATTTCAAAAATTTATTGTTGATTCGTTTAGTATGGTTGAATCACAGCGTCTTATGTATATTAGATTTGACCAGAAGAATATAAGATCTCATATCTTGCAAGGGGTTGAAGAAGCCATGGAACGAGGAGATGTTGATGCGTGTTCCATTGGAACCAGGATTGTGTTACCGTCTTCTTTTACTGGGGGCAGAAGATACATGTTTAATAATTGTCAAGATGCTATGTTTATTTGCAAACAATATGGTTATCCTGATTTATTTATTACTATAACTTGCAACCCGAGTTGGCTGGAGTTTCAAAGATACACTGAACAGTCTCATATTGCTATATCTGATCGACTTGATCTTGCATGCAGGTTGTTTGAGTTGAAAATTCAATCTTTGATGACTGATTTGAAGGATGCAGTCTTCTTTGGACCTGTGAATGCGGGTAAGTTTTATGTGGTTATTTCTGCTTATTTAATAATGAGTTATATATGCAAAATTAAATTTTTCTTTTGTTTAGGGATGTATACAATTGAATTTCAAAAAAGGGGTTTGCCACATGCACATATTTTGGTTTGGCTTCAAAATGTGGGTAGGTTACAAACAACTTAAATCATGGATGAGGTTATATCAGCTGAGTTATCGGATCCAGTTAGATTTCCAAAGTTGTATAGTGTTGTTACCAAATATATGATTCATGGTCCTTGTGGTAAATTAAGACCTTCTTCTCCTTGCATGAGAAATGGTGGCTGTTCTAAATTCTATCTCAAGAAATTTGTTGACGCGACAGGTTTTGATAAAGATGGTTATCCAATATATAGAAGGCGAAATATGGGGATTACTTATAAAATAAAAGGTGTGGATGTGGATAATCAATTTGTTGTTCCTTATAATCCTGTGATCCTTATGAAATATCGAGCTCATATCAATTTGGAGTTTTGTAACAAGTCAAATGTCATTAAGTATTTGTTTAAATATATAAACAAGGGGCTAGACCACGTCACTGCGTCAATTAGAAATGTAAAAACTCAGGAACACGGTGGTCAAGATGTTGATGAGATTAAGCAATTCTATGATTGTCGCTATCTAGCGCCTTGTGAATCTGCTTGGAGACTATTTGCATTTGATATTCATCATAAGTGGCCATCTGTTCAGCGGTTGATATTCCATTTGCCTGGAAAGCAGAATCTATTATTCACTGATCATGATAAGATTCTTGAAATTGTTTGAGAAGAACAAGTATAAGGATACAATGTTTACTGCGTGGATGCGAGCTAATCTTAAGTTCCCGCATGGTAATCAATTATTATATTCTAAATTTCCAAACCATTCTATTTACTTGCGTGATTCTCAAGAATGGGTTCCAAGGCAGAGAGGGTTCTCAATTGGAAGGCTAACTTTTATCCATGTTGGTTCGGGTGAGATATTTTATCTGTGTTTGCTACTGAATGTTCAGAGGGGTTGTAAAAGTTTTGAAAGCACCCACACTGTTGATGGTGTTGTATATGATTCTTTTCAAGGCTGCGTGCAATGCTCTTGGTTTATTGAGTAATGATCAGGAGTTCATTGATGCTATTAAAGAAACTGCATAATTGTCATTTGGTTTTCAGTTGCGTCAGTTGTTTTTTACACTGTTAGCATCTAATTCAATGAACAAACCTGAGTTGGTTTGGAGAGACACTTGGAGATTGTTAGCTGATGACATTTTATATTATAGAAGACGGGAGTTGCAATTGCAAGGTATTTTTTCAAAGTACTATTCTATTTATTATTATTGAGTAAGTTTATTTGTAGATGGTTATATCATGATAAGTTTACCTTTTATTTGTAATTCATGTGCCTTTTTTTTCTTCACTTACAGCGTAGAGCTCGTGATGACAGAAGAGGAACTTGAAGTTCTTTGTTTGATTAAAGTTAAAAAATTATTGCAAATGAATCACAGAAGCTTGAAAGATTTTTCCCAAATGCCTTTTCCTAATCAGGATTTGGTTTCCCATTTTTCAAATTCTATGATTATGAATGAGATGAATTATGATGTAGATCAACTTCGGGAGGAACATGATGTAAATTTGGACAAATTGACAGATGAGCAAAAACTGATCTATGAAAGAATAATTGATACAGTTGCAAATAATTCTTTTTTGTGTATGGATTTGGTGGAACTGGAAAAACATTTCTGTGGAGATTGTTGTCTTCCCGTCTTCGATCAGAACAGAGAATTGTTTTAAATGTTGCTTCTAGTGGTATTGCATCTTTATTGCTCCCTAATGGGAGGACTGCGCACTCATTGTTTTACATCCCCATTGAGCTGAATGAGGAATCTGTTTGTAGTATTAAGAAGGATAGTCAACAAGCAGAACTCATCTGTTGTGCTTCTCTAATAATATGGGATGAGGCGCTGACAAACCCCAACTTGAGGGTTTATCTTGTGCTAATTTCAGGGGTTTTATCAATGATTCCACACACTTTCTATATGAAAATACAAGATTTTGCATTCCTTTCCTAGTTTCGCCTCATGAATGAAAACATGCTTATTTTGCACTAAAATAGATACATTTCCAATCTTCTCTTGATGCCATTCGATGCCGTGACTTGTGTGTTAAGTGGTTTCAGGATATAGAGTAGGAATGGACCGAAAAAGAGAAGGAAGACGGGTACAAAGGAAGGAAGCATGAGGATTAAGCTTTGGAGATTTCCACATGGGCGCGTGCGCGCACCTTGCGCGCCCGCGCGGATAGGGCAACGTGGAGCCGAAGCCAAGAGCCGGCTTGAGAAGCGGCTAAGCCAGGATCTTCATGGGCGCACACGCGTACATCACGCCTCCGCGCACATTACAAGACGTCTCAACGGCGCGTGCGCGTGCCTTGCGCGTGCGCGCCGATTTGCGAATATGATTTTTTAAGAAGTCACGTGACTTAGGCGTGGAGGCAGTTAAGGATTCCACTCTTGGAGAAACACCTTGGCGGGAAAAGCTTAAGAAGACCAAAGGAACAAGGGTTAAGGACACTTTTAGTTCATTTCTTCTAGATCTAGATATTTTCCTTTTTTTGGAGAGGAGAGAGAGTTAGTTACACTTTTTTGGGAGGAGAAGAGGGAGATTCCAAGCTTCACTAGGGTTCATCCTCTTCTAATTTCTGAATTTTCAATGACTTTTTGGTGAGATCCATTACAATTCTCACTCTACTTTGTTCATGTCATAGATTTCCTTCTCCAATTTCAAGTAGTAGATACAATTGATCAATTCTCATAGATCTAGAATTCAACTTTGTAATTTTGGATTTCATCTCTATTTTGGATTTTCATTGCTACTCTTTGAGACTTGTTGTTAGCTCTTTGTGTTGCAATACTTTCAATTTGACTTTTCTTCTCATTTTACTATGACTTTCCTTCTTGCTCACTACATGTTTGATAAAATGACAGCACTAGCTATGGAGTAGAATTTTCACACTTGGCATAGGGTTTGGTCCTTGGAAGAAGTTGAATAGTTGTATCAATAGTTGATTTAGAATTAGGGATTGCTAGTTGGCTTGGAGTGCACTAAAGCTAGATTCCCATAAGGTGAAGCTAGGACTTGTGACTCAAGTTGATTACTTTCATTTGACCTTCCTCTATGCCTAGGGGATAACTAAATGGAGCAAGGCCTAATTGTTGTCAACATTGAATGGACTATAAGGATAGGATTTCAATTGCCAACCCTAAGCCAAGTCTTTTGATAATTGATTGTTTGTTTCTCATTGCTTTGCTAAAACCTTCAAAGAATTCCAACAAAGCTTACTAAATCAATAAGATGCACACTTTGGCAATTCCAAGGGAGAACGACTCGGGAGACTAGTACTCTCGGATATAGATTGTAGATTTGTTTGATGAAGGATTTTGCGTCGGTTTAGACTATACTACGATTGATCATTTGATAATTTCTATACCGGCAAAAATCTATTTGTCAAAATGGCGCCGTTGCCGGGGAATTTGCTTAGTGTGCCATGTTATTGTTTTGGATTAAGTATGTATATATGTACATAGTTGCACTTCATTGTAAATTGCTCAATTGACTAACTCCTCATCGTTACAATGAATTCCATTTCCCCTTCATTGCATGACGCGTTCACAACCGAATCCGAGCTTAGCCCCTTTTGATCCGGAAATAGAACGAACTTTGTTTCATATTAGACAAGCTCGAAGGCGGCTAAGATTTGGAAAGGGTGAAGAGGTTTTCACCACCTCAACCACCTTACTACAAGTGAACATTGAACCGTCACTCAAAGAAGGCATTAATCATACTCCCACCAATCTCACTAACAACTCTTCTTTTGTTTTAGGTACTAATACCATGGATGCTCCAAGGAGAGTCACTATCAAGGAAGCGGGTGCACCGGATTATGTCCTTCAACCCCTTCATGTGACTCACCCCAATTTGAATGCGAACTTTGAATTGAAGACCGCTTTGATCAATCTCCTACCCAAGTTTCACGGACTTCCCGCACAAGACCCTATTCGACATCTCAAGGACTTCCACCGCATATGCTCGACCACTAGACGGGAAGGTTCCGATGAAGTTGCTATATGGTTGTTTGCTTTCCCTTTCTCTCTTGAGGACAAGGCCAAAGAATGGTTCTACACTCTCTCTAGTGAAGTTACCTCCGATTGGGACCTACTTAGAAGGGGATTCTTGGATAAATTCTTGCCCCCGGAAAAGATGGATAGGCTAAGGAAAGAAATGTCTTGTATTGTGCAAGGTGAGACGGAACCACTATATGAGTATTGGGAACGGTTTCGCAAACTACTAGATGCGTGCCCTAATCACATGCTCGACACTCAAGTATTGCTTGGATACATATGTCAAGGGATGCGAGAGCAAGATAGAACCCTCTTGGACACTTCTAGCAATGGTTCTTTGTCCAAATATAAAACCGCGGAGGAGGCATGGCAACTTATTATTGACTTAGCCGAATCCAATCAACATATGAGGCGAAGAGTCAACCGTCCAAGGACCGTGAACGAGGTATCAACTAGTAGTGAAGCCACCGCTCTAACTCAATCCTTGAATGAGATGACATCCGTCTTGAGGCAACTCCAATTGAATCAACAACAACCACAACAACCTCAATCATATCAACAACACCCTCCATCATCTCAACAACACAACCAACAACAATTGGTCCCTCAAAGAGTATGTGGCATTTGCTCTTGCTACTCTCACTACACGGATGAGTGCCCAAACCTTCAAGAAGACAACACTTTGGCGGCCACCCATAATTTCTATGACCGCCCCAATCAAGGGTACTACCAAGGAGGTAATCCTAACCAAGGGCACCCTTATCAAGGAGGAGGCTACAACCAAGGAAGTGGACACAATAATCAAAATTGGAAAGACAATCATCAACAAGGGAATAGGGATAACAACAACAATGGAGGAGGTCAAAGATGGAACAACAACTCGCAAAATTTCTCACAAAACCGACCATACAACTTACAAAATCAACCATACAATCAACAAAACCCACAAAGAAACTACCAAGCATATCAACCACCACATCAAAGACCACCACCCAATCAATCACAAGCTCCTCAACTCACATATGCAACCACCCCCTCCAACCAAGACGAAACACTCCGGACCATTATCCAAGGCCAAAAGGAATTACAAAACACACTTGCTTCCGGCCTTACCGGCCTCACCTCTACATTACAAGCTCTTCTTGCACGTATGGACACACCATCGACCCCCACTCCTCAACCCCCAATCCAAAGTGCCATTCCCTCTCAACCTCAACCAAATCCAAAAGGGGGCATCAATGCCATCACCCTTAGATCTGGTACACAACTAAAAGAGAAGGAAGCAAAGGACCCAAGTCCTATCACAACCACCCAAGGGGAAGAGAGAATAGATATAGAAGAGGTAGTGGAAGAGGAGACACCACAAGCCACAGTTGAAGATGAAACCCAACCAACAAGGGAGACAACCAAGGCCAAAAGAACCTTGGAAGAAGAAATTGCTCAACCACTTCCATTTCCAACACTTGCAAAGAAAGCAAAAAAGCGCATAGAACTCGACCCCAAAATGGTAGAAATGTTCAAGAAAGTTGAGGTAACCATCCCCCTCTTTGATGCCATCCATCAAGTTCCTAGATATGCTAAATTCCTCAAAGATTTATGCATAAACAAGGATAGAATTCTTGAATTGGAAACCATCCCATTGGGGAGTTCTATTTCCGCTTTGATGGGAACATTACTGGAGAAGTGTGATGACCCGGGCCCTTGTATGGTCACTTGCACCGTCAATGGAGTTCAATTTAGAGATTGTATGTGTGACCTCGGAGCATGTGTTAGCATCTTGCCGCTCTCCGTTTATCGGGTATTGAACTTGCCCCCACTAAAAAGGTCGACGGCAAGATTTGTCCTAGCGGATAAAAGCATAATAACCGTAGCGCGTGTTGCGGAAGATGTATTGGTGAATATAAAGGGGTTGGTGTTTCCGATTGACTTCTATGTCCTTGAAATGCCGTCAAGCGAAACCGAGAGAGCATCCTCTATCCTACTTGGAAGGCCCTTCTTGAGAACCTCTAGATTTAAGCTTGATGCTTATTCGGGGAACTACTCATTTGAAATTGATGGAAGAATTGTAAGCTTTAGCCTAGAGGAAGCAATGAAGCATCCACCGGAGAACCATTCTCTATTTCGGTGTGACCCAATCGATAACATAGTAGCCGAAGTGCATCTTGCAAGATTAGATGAGAAGTACATGGTCAAAGAGGCAAATGAAGAGTCAAGCGAACTAAATACCACACATCATACAAGCCATCCGGAGACTCAAACTTCAAGGAATGACAAGAAGATGGAATTGAAGCCACTACCACCTCACTTAAGGTATTCATACCTTGATGAAGCCCAAAAGCTACCCGTGATAATTGCACAAGAGTTAACTCCTCAACAAGAAGAAAAATTGCTGAATGTATTGAGGAAAAACAAAAGGGCAATTGGGTGGAGTTTGGCGGATCTAGTGGGAATAAGCCCCCAAGTATGCGAGCACCGCATATTTCTTGAAGAAGGAGCAAGACCGGTCCGACAACCTCAAAGGAGACTCAACCCAACTATTCTTGAGGTGGTAAAGAAAGAAGTCACTAAGCTACTTGAGGCGGACATCATCTATCCTATCTCGGATAGTGAATGGGTAAGCCCGGTCCAAGTAGTGCCCAAGAAGTCCGGAGTGACAACAATCAAAAACGAAAGTGGTAAACTTATAGCAACAAGAGTGCAGAATTCTTGGAGAGTATGCATAGACTACCGAAGATTGAATGCGGCCACAAGAAAAGACCACTTTCCACTACCATTTATCGATCAAATGCTTGATCGGTTAGCCGGTAAATCATACTATTGTTTTCTTGATGGCTACTCTGGATACTTCCAAATTCATATTGCTCTAGAAGACCAAGAAAAAACCACATTTACTTGCCCCTTTGAAACGTATGCTTACAAGCGTATGCCATTTGGCCTATGCAATGCACCGGCAACGTTTCAAAGATGCATGATGAGCTTATTTGCGGACTTTCTAGAGCAATCGATGGAAGTTTTCATGGATGATTTTAGTGTGTATGGTGAGTCATTTGAGCATTGCTTAGGTAACCTTGAAAAAGTCTTAGAAAGATGCACCAAAACAAACCTTGTCTTAAATTTTGAGAAATGTCATTTCATGGTCAAACAAGGCATTGTTTTGGGACACATAGTATCAAAGGAAGGCATCTCCGTAGATCCGGCAAAGATAAATGTCATATCTAGTTTACCTTACCCCTCCTCCGAGAGGGAAGTCCGTTCTTTTCTTGGACATGCAGGATTCTACCGGAGATTCATCAAGGACTTTAGCAAGGTGGCCCTACCTCTTTCTCGATTACTACAAAAAGACACCGAATTTGAGATGAGCAAGGAATGTATGGAAGCATATGACAAACTCAAGGTAGCATTGACACAAGCCCCTATTGTACGAGGACCCAATTGGACTCAACCCTTTGAAATCATGTGTGATGCTTCGAATTATGCGATAGGAGCCGCGTTAGCACAACGCGAAGGTAAGATTCCCTATGTCATAGCTTATGTTTCCAAAACATTAGACGGAGCCCAATCCAACTACACCACTACCGAAAAGGAACTTCTAGCTATTGTTTTTGCCTTGGACAAGTTCCGAGCCTATCTTCTTGGTTCCAAGGTAGTAGTGTACTCGGATCACGCGGCACTAAAGTACTTGTTGGCAAAAAAGGGATCCAAACCGAGATTAATTCGTTGGGTACTCTTATTACAAGAATTTGATTTGGAAATCAAAGATAGGAGCGGTGCCCAAAACCTAGTGGCGGACCATTTAAGTCGCCTCGAACACACAAAAGGCGACACCACTCCTATCAATAATTCCTTTCCTTTAGATGCTTTGCATGCAATCTCGGAAGTGGTTCCTTGGTATGCCCCAATAGCAAACTATTTGGTTTCACGCACTTTCCCTCCCAATCTCAACAAACACCAAAAGGATAAGCTGAAAAGCGAATCCAAATACTATATTTGGGATGATCCCTATTTGTGGAGGTGTGGAGCGGACCAAATAGTGCGACGGTGCATACCTCAAACCGAATTCCAAGCAATCTTGGACGCTTGCCATGCTTCCGAAGGAGGTGGTCACTATGGGCCCCAAAGAACGGCAAGAAAAATCCTTGATTGCGGATTT
This sequence comes from Arachis ipaensis, assembly GCF_059453495.1. NCBI lineage: Eukaryota > Viridiplantae > Streptophyta > Magnoliopsida > Fabales > Fabaceae > Arachis > Arachis ipaensis. The sequence goes on along the minus strand of NC_142442.1, from coordinate 66,902,391 downwards.
TGGTGGCCAACTCTTCTCAAAGATGCTTCTCTCTATTGCAAATCTTGTCCCCAATGTATTAGGTTTGGAGATATTTCCAAGAAGGACGAAATTCCCCAACAAAATATGCTTTTTTGCGAAATCTTTGACGTATGGGGAATCGACTTCATGGGACCATTTCCAAACTCCAATGGTTTTCTCTACATCTTGTTAGCCGTCGATTATGTGTCAAAATGGGTTGAGGCAATCCCCACCCGAACGGATGACGCTAATGTTGTGTATTCTTTTGTGAGGAACAACATCATTTGTCGCTTTGGCGCCCCAAGAGCAATCATAAGTGACCAAGGATCCCACTTTTGCAACAAAAGAATAGACGGCCTCATGAGAAAATATGGCATCATCCACAAAGTCGCCACGGCTTACCACCCTCAGACAAACGGCCAAGCCGAAGTCTCTAACCGGAAAATCAAGCATGTGTTAGAAAGGATTGTAAAGCCGAATAGGAAAGATTGGAGCATCAAACTCCCCGATGCACTGTGGGCCTATCGAACGGCTTACAAGACACCCATTGGCATGAGCCCCTTCCGGCTTGTATATGGCAAAGCATGTCACCTACCGGTAGAGATTGAACATAAAGCTTATTGGGCCGTAAAGGAGTGTAATATGAGCTTGGGTGGGGCCGGAGTAGAGAGAAAGCTTCAATTGGCTGAATTAGAATGTATGAGATTGGAAGCTTACGACAACTCCAGACTTTATAAGAAAAAGTTGAAAGGCATCCATGACAAGAACATTAGGAGAAAAGAATTCCAACCCGGTGACCTATTCCTTCTCTACAATTCAAGGTTGAGATTACTACCCGGAAAGCTTAGATCAAGGTGGGATGGGCCCTACCAAGTGGAGAAAGTAGAACCTTATGGAGTCTATCACTTGCGCCACCCATCAAGCCCGGACATCTTCAAGGTAAACGGGCACCGTCTCAAATTGTATCATGGTGAGCAAAGAAAGAACGCCAAGGAATTTGAAGTGTTCCTCTTGAGGGATGCAACTCTTGAATAAACACTATAAGCTGCTGAAAGTCCAACTTAAGGACATTAAACAAAAGTGCTAGGTGGGAGACACCCCACCATGGTAAGATCTTCCTTTGAGACTTGTACATAGACACTTGACTTCATGTTTATTAGCTAGATTTTAATGACAACTCCCCTCCATTTGTTGACTTCATTAGCTATAGTGCTTAAGTGGCTGTATGGAAAGGGGGGTTTGAAATGTTGAAAATGGTGTAACCACTTGCAAATTTAGAAAAACCCACCCCTCTGCGCGTGCGTGCACATGGCGCGTCCGCGCACATGAGCAAACTCCGCCAATCGACGCGCAAGCGCATGGCGTGCGTCCGCGCCGATCGCTTTGCTGCCCCCCTAGTACATTCTACAGAGAGTTAAGCCTCTCTCAAGCCTACACTAAGCCACCAGCCCAACACCCTTGCCGCGTGCGCGCACCTGGCGCGCACGCGTCCATCCAAAGCAAGCACGGAATGCGCGCGCGCGCCACAGCCGCGCACGCGCCCTTTCACTCTGTACTCCTCTCTGGGCCATTTCACAGAGAGTTGAGCCCCCTCCAGGCCCCTCTCATGCCTGGGGCACAACCACGAGGACGCGCGCGCGCACTGTGCGCGCGCGCGCCAAAACGCGCTGCAGCCATCTCTGGTACTTCTTCCAGAGAGTTAGGCCACCCCTATGCCTCTCCTGTGCCCCCAGCCCAAGCGCATGGGCGCGCACGCGACCTGCACGCGCGCGTGCCCCTAGCCCACCTCGCTCCCTGCGCGAGCGCGCACCGCGCGCGCACGCGCCGGTGATCGACGCCTTAAAAAATAAAAGGGACACACTCACCCCTTCATTCTCATTCCACCTCTCTTCTTTTTCCATATCTTTCTACATCTCACAAGGTATTATACTAGGCCCCCTCTTAGTCCATTAATCTGTCATTTAATTGCACCATCTTTTAGGTAGCTTCCTTCTTCTTTTTCTTCTCTCCTCCCTCTTTCTCTAGTTCCTCCCTTGGGATGTCTTTGCTCCCTCTTCTCTCTCAATCCAATTCTTCATGAGCATTTGGGTCTCAAACTAACTTACATTCATAGATGAATGGTGTTACTTACTTTTCTTGCACTCAATATGCATTACATTCAGTAATAATGGATTGTGGAAAGTTACATTGCTCTCATTTTCACATAATCACATACTACTTGAGGGATGCACACCAAGTGTTCGATGAAAGGCACACTTGAATTTTAGCCTTATTGTGATTACCTTGCCTCTCAACCAAGCACTTTTGAGTGCATCCCCACTTTCCACAAACCATTCATCCCCATTTTCTTAGCTTGCCTTCTACTTATGGCCCCTAAGGGTATGTGCCTCTCATGCCTCTTCCTTGCATGCTTAAACTACCCTTGCACCACATGAAAATTATTTGCCTTGCTCTTCACACATTATCCTAGTTACATGTTGCAGCTGTCATGTAACAAAGATACCCATATTCTATGGCATAACTTTCATTACATAGAGCTCATGTACCTCCATTTCTTTGGGTTTGATATTTTCCTTTCTTGCTTCTACAGGATGGTCATCAAAAGGGACAACGGGAAAGGCCCCAAGAAGCCGGCCTCCAATAGAGCGCGCCAAGAACTAACGGCCAAGCCCCTCCTGAAGAAGACTAAGGGCCCCGTTGACGTTCTAGAGAAGGACAACCCTTCCAAGGATTCAAACAAGTTTCCCAACCGTTACTGCGAACTTGTTTACTCCAGAATGATTGAAAGGAATTACCATCCGGAACCCCTCCTAGTCTTACCGGCTCACCTCAGTCCGATTGTGATGCCACATATTGACCGGAGGCATTGGAGATTCCTCTTGAGGCAACCAACGGAGGCCAATCTCTCATGGGTGGTGGAATTCTACTCCAACTTCCACTCACCTCATCTCACATCAATATTTGTGCGCCGAAAATAAGTGTCGGTCACCGTGGAAACCATCCGTGAAGTCCTTGGAATTGCACCGTCAACGGATGCATATGACGCCTACCAAGAAGTCTTGGCTACATGCGTTGACCGCGCATTCGATTGGAGCGCAATCCTCCGCGTCATTGCTTTACCCGACGCATATTGGATTCGGGGGACCATAAAGCGAAGACCCAAGGGTTTAGATGTCCGCCACCTCACTCAAGAAGCCACGGCATGGGCCCAAATTCTAGCTCACTACGTGCTCCCAAGCACACATGGGTCATCCATCACCGCCGAGCTTGCCTTATTGATATGGTGCATCTTGACCGAGAAACCGGTCGACGTTCCGCATGCCATCCGCCAATCCATGGGGCGCATTCATGCCAAGGGAAATCTTCCATTCCCCGCTTTAGTGACGGCATTAGTTGCGAAAGCCGGCGTCAACCGGGAGACTAAAGATAGGTGAACCTCAATACCGGTAGATGGTGATATCATTCCGACCAAGAGATGCCTCAAGCCTCCGGAAGTCACCAAGGACATTGAACTGCCCACACCAACTGGCCACGCTACCACTTCATCTACATCACAAAAATCGGCCGCCCAACGCCTTGAAGACCTTCACAACAAATTCGACCGTTATGAGAGGCGCAACCAACGCCGCTATGCTCATGTGAAGAAGCTTTTAAGCATAATCACCCCACCTATGGAGGAACCCGATATCTCCACCTCCACCGCAACTTCAAGCGGTGATAGCAATGGCACTGGAGATGTGGCACGCTCGGAGCTCAATCAACCACTGCACCTAACCTCTAGCACGGAGGACCGTGCTAAGTTTTAAGTGTGGGGAGGTCGGCCGACCGATCTCCGTAGGTAACATCTAAATAAATCTGAATAAATTAGGATAGGTTGCATGATTAGGTTTTAGTTAGCACCATTCGCATGATAAGTCTGCTTGGTTGGAACAATGAAATTCTCTCTTAGGAAAACCAACACTTTGGGGCAACCATGGCATTGCAAAATTTTAAATACTTTGATGCAAAAGTTGCATGAAGAATTATATTTTGGAACATGGTTTTGAGCTAAGAACACAAGCTTGTGAGATTTGAGCCTAATGGTGTGGTTACATCTTATAACCACTTATCTTTCCTTCTTGTGCGCATTATTCTCCTTCCATGACTGTAATCTTTGATTTGTTTGACTCTTTATGTCCATTATTTGGTGTATTCATGCATTTATATGATTGAGGCCATCATTTCATTAGCTCACTCACCCAAACGGCCTCACCTTCTATCTTCCTTTGTTAGCCAAACTTGAACCTACGATTAACCCACTTTGTTCTTAATTTAGCACATTACAAGCCTTAAAGCGGAAAACAATAAAAGTCCTTATTTGGATCTTTGATCAGCTTAGGCTAGTGTGTGTGAGTATCATTCAAGTGTGGGAACCTTGGGGCATTGGGTGGATAAAAGGGTATTTTGTATTATTATTGAAATATTGGGAATTGGGTACACACTCGTGAATTGATCAAATGTAAAACCTTATGCATTGACGCTCTTGTATATAAAAAAAATGAGAAAAACAAAAGAACAAAAGAAAAAGAAGAACAATATGGAAAAGAAAAGAAAAATAGAAAAAGAAAAAAAAAATATAATAAAAGGGGACAAAATGTCCCAAAGTGAAGCTCAAGAGGAATCAATGCATAAGTATTGTGAAACGAAAAGAAAATGCATGAGTATGTGGAAAAGTGAGGAATGGGTAGTTAGGATAGTACTTAATTGTATAGGTCATTATATAGGGTAGGTGGGAAAGTTTAAGTTAATCAAAGATTCAAATCCTAAGCCCACTAGCCATATATGACCCTACCTTGACCCTAACCCCATTACAACCTAGGAAAAGACCTCATGATAATTGTATGCATGCACTGAATAATTGTTGATTGTTAGATGAAAAACAAATCTTGGAAAGCATGATTAGGGGAGAATTGAGAGAATAAACCCCAAACACCAAGTAATTAGAGTGCAAACACTTCCGATGAGGGTTCGATGCTCAATCCTTTGATTCCCGGCTCTCGCGAGCATTCCTCATGCAAGGCTGCACATATTGCATTTGATGCTTAGAAAGTGGCAAGTCCTATGCTTTGACCACCATCATGTCCCATGTGCTCGCATATGTCCTAAGAAGGCTAATTTGTTCCCAACCAAGTGGATAGTAGCACTAGTCATAGTTGCATGCATATAAGTAGGTTGCACTTCATGAGTCTTATACTTTTGCGATCCCTCGGTCTTTTGTGTTTCTTTGCATTTCTCTAAGCATGAGGACATGCTAGGATCTAAGTGTGGGGAGGTTGACAAACCCCAACTTGAGGGTTTATCTTGTGCTGATTTCAGGGGTTTTATCAATGATTCCACACACTTTCTATATGAAAATACAAGATTTTGCATTCCTTTCCTAGTTTCGCCTCATGAATGAAAACATGCTTATTTCGCACTAAAATAGATACATTTCCAATCTTCTCTTGATGCCATTCGATTCCGTGACTTGTGTGTTAAGTGGTTTCAGGATATAGAGTAGGAATGGACCGAAAGAGAGAAGGAAGACGGGTACAAAGGAAGGAAGCATGAGGATTAAGCTTTGGAGATTTCCACATGGGCGCGTGCGCGCACCTTGCGCGCCCGCGCGGATAGGGCAACGTGGAGCCGAAGCCAAGAGCCGGCTTGAGAAGCGGCTAAGCCAGGATCTTCATGGGCGCGCACGCGTACATCACGCCTCCGCGCACATTACAAGACGTCTCAACGGCGCGTGCGCGCCGATTTGCGAATATGATTTTTTAAGAAGTCACGTGACTTAGGCGTGGAGGCAGTTAAGGATTCCACTCTTGGAGAAACACCTTGGCGGGAAAAGCTTAAGAAGACCAAAGGAACAAGGGTTAAGGACACTTTTAGTTCATTTCTTCTAGATCTAGATATTTTCCTTTTTTTGGAGAGGAGAGAGAGTTAGTTACACTTTTTTAGGAGGAGAAGAGGGAGATTCCAAGCTTCACTAGGGTTCATCCTCTTCTAATTTCTGAATTTTCAATGACTTTTTGGTGAGATCCATTACAATTCTCACTCTACTTTGTTCATATCATAGATTTCCTTCTCCAATTTCAAGTAGTAGATACAATTGATCAATTCTCATAGATCTAGAATTCAACTTTGTAATTTTGGATTTCATCTCTATTTTGGATTTTCATTGCTACTCTTTGAGACTTTTTGTTAGCTCTTTGTGTTGCAATACTTTCAATTTGACTTTTCTTCTCATTTTACTATGACTTTCCTTCTTGCTCACTACATGTTTGATAAAATGACAGCACTAGCTATGTTGTAGAATTTTCACACTTGGCATAGGGTTTGGTCCTTGGAAGAAGTTGAATAGTTGTATCAATAGTTGATTTAGAATTAGGGATTGCTAGTTGGCTTGGAGTGCACTAAAGCTAGATTCCCATAAGGTGAAGCTAGGACTTGTGACTCAAGTTGATTACTTTCATTTGACCTTCCTCTATGCCTAGGGGATAACTAAATGGAGCAAGGCCTAATTGTTGTCAACATTGAATGGACTATAAGGATAGGATTTCAATTGCCAACCCTAAGCCAAGTCTTTTGATAATTGATTGTTTGTTTCTTATTGCTTTGCTAAAACCTTCAAAGAATTCCAACAAAGCTTACTAAATCAATAAGATGCACACTTTGGCAATTCCAAGGGAGAACGACTCGGGAGACTAGTACTCTCGAATATAGATTGTAGATTTGTTTGATGAAGGATTTTGCGTCGGTTTAGACTATACTACGATTGATCATTTGATAATTTCTATACCGGCAAAAATCTATTTGTCAGGCACCTGATGAGCGGATAATTTATACACTTTTTGGCATTGTTTTTACATAGTTTTCAGAATAATTTAGTTAGTTTTTAGTATATTTTTATTCGTTTTTAATTAAAATTCACATTTCTAGACTTTACTATGAGTTTGTGTGTTTTTCTGTGATTTTAGGTATTTTCTGGCAGAAATTGAGGGACTTGAGCAAAAATCAGATTCAGAGGTTGAAGAAGGACTGCAGATGTTGCTGGATTCTGACCTTCCTGTACTCAAAGTGAATTTTCTGGAGCTACAGAACTTCAAATGGCACGCTCTCAATTGCGTTGGAAAGTAGACATCTAGGAATTTCCAGAAATATATAATAGTCCATACTTTGCCCGAGTTTAGATGATGCAAACTGGTGTTCAACGCCAGTTCCATGCTACATTCTGGAGTTAAATGCCAGAAATAGGTTGCAAAGTGGAGTTAAACGCCAGAAATAGGTTACAAATTGGCGTTCAACTCCAAGAGAAGCCTCTACACGTGTAAAGCTCAATGCTCAGCCCAAGCACACACCAAGTGGGCCCCGGAAGTGGATTTCTGCATCAATTACTCATTCTGTAAACCCTAGTAACTAGTTTAGCATAAATAGGACTTTTTACTATTGTATTTACATCTCTGGAAAATCTTTAGTTTCATCTTTAGATCACGTTTGGGGGCTGGCCTCTCGGCCATGCCTGGACCTTCATCACTTATGTATTTTCAACGGTAGAGTTTCTACACACCATAGATTAAGGTGTGGAGCTCTGCTGTTCTTCATGGATTAATGCAAAGTACTACTGTTTTTCTATTCAATACAAACTTATTCTACTTCTAAGATATTCATTCGCACTTCAATGTGAATGTGATGATCGTGACAATCATCATCATTCCTAACTTATGAATGCGTGCCTGACAACCACTTCCGTTCTACCTTAGATTGAATGGGTATCTCTTGGATATCTAATACAGGGGACCGAGTCCGAGATATTAGAATCTTCGTGGTATAAGTTAGAACATGTGGATGGCCATTCCTGAGATCCAGAAAGTCTAAACCTTGTCTATGGTATTCTGAGTAGGATCTGGGAAGGGATGGCTGTGACGAGCTTCAAACTCGCGAGTGCTGGGCGTAGTGACAGACGCAAAAGGATCAATGGATCCTATTCCAGTGTGATCGAGAACCGACAGATGAATAGCCGTGCTGTAAAAGAGCATCTTGGACCATTTTCACTAAGAGGATGGGATGTAGCCATTGACAACGGTGATGCCCTACATAAAGCTTGCCATGGAAAGGAGTAGGAATGATTGGATGAAGACAGCAGGAAAGCAGAGGGTCAGGAGGAACGAAAGCATCTCTATACGCTTATCTGAAATTCTCACCAATGAATTACATAAGTATCTCTATCCTAGTTTATATTTTATTTATGTTTTTATTATCAATTCACCATAACCATTTGAATCCGCCTGACTGAGATTTACAAGGTGACCATAGCTTGCTTCAGGCCGACAATCTCCGTCGGATCGACCCTTACTCACGTAAGATTTATTACTTGGACGACCCAGTGCACTTGCTGGTTAGTTGTGCGAAGTTGTGATAAAGAGTTGAGATTACAATTGTGCGTACCAAGTTGTTGGCGCCATTGATGATCACAATTTCGTGCACCAAGTTTTTGGCGCCGTTGCCAGGGATTGTTCGAGTTTGGATAACTAACGGTTCATCTTTTTGCTCAGATTAGGTAACTTTATTTTAATTTTAACCTTTTTGTTTTTATTATTCTTATTTTTGAGAAAATAAAAAAAATATTTTTATTCAAAAATTTTTAAGAATGAATTCTAGTGTTTCATGGAGCACGTTGAAGCCTGGCTTGCTGTAAAGCCATGTCTAATTTATTTGGACCGAGGCTTTCATTTATCAGCATATGAAGTTGGATGAAGTATCAGCTGTTGTATGTCTGATTTGTATCTGCTGAAGCTTGGCTGGCCATTGGCCATGTCTAGTGTTTTGGATCGGAACTTTCACTGAAAGCTTGGCTGGCTAGTAAGCCATGTCTAATTCCTGGACTGGAACTTTAGACTAACATTGCAAGATTCCTAGAATTCCTATTAAAAATTTTGAAATTCTTATTTTCTTTTTCAAAATAATTTTCGAAAAATACCAAAAATAAATAAATAAATAAATAAAATATTTATAAAATCATAAAAACCAAAAATATTTTATGTTTCTTGTTTGAGTCTAGTGTCAGTTTTTAAGTTTGGTGTCAATTGCATCTTTTTAATTTTTCTTAAAAAATTTTTTTCGAAAAACTCATGCATGGTGTTCTTCATGATCTTCAAGTTGTTCTTGGTAAGTCTTATTGTTTGATCTTTAAAATTTCTTGTTTTGTGTCTTTTCTTGTTTTTCATATGCATTTTTGAATTATTAGTGTCTAAAGTTTGAAAATTTCTAAGTTTGTTGTCTTGCATGTTTTTCTTTTCTTAAAATTTTCAAAAATAAGTCTTGATGTTCATCTTGATCTTCAAAGTGTTCTTGGTATTCATCTTGACATTCAAGGTGTTCTTGCATGCATTAGTTGTTTTGATTCATAATTCTTATGTTTTGTTTCAATTTAGTGTTTTTCTCTCTCATCATTAAAAATTCAAAAATAAAAAATATATCTTTCCTTGTTTTACTCATAAATTTCAATTTCAAAATTCTATCTTTTTCAAAAATCAAATCTTTTTCAATTTTTCTTTCTTATTTTCGAAAATTTCAAATTAATTTTCAAAATCTTTTTCTTATTTTTATTCCATATTTTCGAATTCAATGCTAACAATTAATGTGATTGATTCAAAAATATTAAGTTTGTTACTTGCCTAATAAGAAAGGTTCAATCTTTAAATTTTAAAATCAAATCTTTTTGTTTCTTGTTTGTCAAGTAATCAACTTTAATTTTCAAAATCAAATCTTTTTAAAATTCTTTTTCAAATCTTTTTCAAATTAAATTTCAATCACATCTTTTTCAAAATTTAATTTCAAAATATTTTCTAACTTTTTTATCTTTTCAAATTTGATTTTCAAATCTTTTTCAATTAACCACTTTACTTTTTATTTGATTCTTATCTTTTTCAAAACTACCTAACTAATTCTCTCTAATTTTCGAAAATCACTTTCCTCTTTTTCAAAATTCCTTTTAAATTAACTAATTATTTTAATTTTTAATTTTAATTTTATTTCTTTTCTAATTTTCGAATTTTATTTTAATTTCAAATTTAAAAACAAAAATACTTTTATTTTATTCTATCTAATTTTCGAAAATTCTTCTCCCTCACCTCCTTCTATTTATTTATTTATTTACTAACACTCCTCTTCATCTAAGAATTCGAACCTACTCCTCACCCTTGTGTTTGGATTCTCCATCTTCTATTCCTATATTCTTCTATTCACATAAAGAAATCTCTATACTGTGACATAGAGGATTCCATATTTTCTTTGTTATTTCCTTCTTTGTCATATGAGCAGGAACAAGGATAAGAACATTCTTGTTGAAACTGATCCTGAACCTGAAAGGACTCTGAAGAGGAAGCTAAGGAAAGCTAAAGCACAACTCTCTGGAGAAAATCTGACTGAAAATTTCGAAAAAGAAGGAGACATGGCCGAAAATAACAACAATGCAAGGAAGATGCTTGGTGATTTTACTGCACCAAATTCCAATTTACATGGAAGAAGCATCTCCATCCCTACCATTGGAGCAAACAATTTTGAGCTTAAACCTCAACTAGTTTCTCTGATGCAACAAAACTGCAAGTTTCATGGACTTCAATCTGAAGATCCTTTTCAGTTCTTAACTGAATTCTTGCAGATATATGACACTATTAAGACCAATGGGGTTGATCCCGAGGTCTACAGGCTTATGCTCTTCCCGTTTGCTGTAAGAGACAGAGCTAGAATATGGTTGGATTCTCAACCTAAAGATAGCCTGAACTCTTGGGATAAGCTGGTCACGGCTTTCTTAGCCAAGTTCTTTCCTCCTCAAAAGCTTAGTAAGCTTAGAGTGGATGTTCAAACCTTCAAACAGAAAGAAGGTGAATCCCTCTATGAAGCTTGGGAGAGATACAAGGAACTTACCAAAAAGTGTCCTTCTGACATGCTTTCAGAATGGACCATCCTGGATATATTCTATGATGGTCTGTCTGAATTATCTAAAATGTCATTGGACTATTCTGCAGGTGGATCCATTCACCTAAAGAAAATGCCTGTAGAAGCTCAAGAACTTATTGACATGGTTGCAAATAACCAGTTCATGTATACTTCTGAAAGGAATTCTGTGAATAATGGGACGCCTATGAAGAAGGGAGTTCTTGAAATTGATACTCTGAATGCCATATTAGCTCAGAATAAAATATTGACTCAGCAAGTCAATATGATTTCTCAGAGTCTGAATGGATTAAAGGAATCATCCAACAGTACTAAAGAGTCCTCTTCTGAAGAAAAAGCTTATGATCCTGAGAACCCTGCAATAGCAGAGGTAAATTACATGGGTGAATCCTATGGAAACACCTATAATCCCTCATGGAGAAATCATCCAAATTTCTCATGGAAGGATCAACAAAAGTCTCAAATAATGGTGAAAGAAACAGGTTTAGCAATACTAAGCCTTTTCCATCATCTACTCAGCAAAAGACAGAGAGTTCTGAGAAAAATCCATCTAGCTTAGCAAATATAGTCTCTGATCTATCTAAGGCCACTTTAAGTTTCATGAATGAAACAAGGTCTTCCATTAGAAATTTGGAGGCACAAGTGGGCAGCTGAGTAAAAGAGTCACTGAAACTCCTCATAGTACTCTCCCAAGCAATACAGAAGAAAATCCAAAGAGAGAGTGCAAAGCCATTGATTTAATCATCATGGCCGAACCTACAAGGAAAGAGGAGGACGTGAATCCTAGTGAGAAAGACCTCCTGGGACATCCAGTGATCAATAAGGAGTTTCCCTCTGAGGAACCAAAGGAATCTGAGGCTCATCTAGAGACCATAGAGATTCCATTGAACCCCCTTATGCCATTCATGAGCTCTGATGAGTATTCTTCTTCTGAAGAGAATGAAGATGTTACTGAAGAGCAAGTTGCCAAGTACCTTGGTGCAATCATGAAGTTGAATGCCAAATTATTTGGTAATGAGACTTGGGAAGATGAACCTCCCTTGCTCACCAATGAACTGAGTGATCTGGATCAACTGACATTACCTCAGAAGAAACAGGATCCTGGAAAGTTCTTAATACCTTGTACCATAGGCACCATGAACTTTGAGAAGGCTCTATGTGACCTTGGGTCAGGGATAAACCTCATGCCACTCTCTGTAATGGAGAAACTGGGAATCTTTGAGGTGCAAGCTGCCAGAATCTCATTAGAGATGGCAGACAACTCAAGAAAATAGGCTTATGGATAGGTAGAGGACGTGTTAGTAAAGGTTGAAGGCCTTTACATCCCTGCTGATTTCATAATCCTAGACACAGGGAAGGATGAGGATGAATCCATCATCCTTGGAAGACCCTTCTTAGCCACAGCAAGAGCTGTGATTGATGTGGATAGAGGAGAGTTAGTCCTTCAACTGAATGAGGACAACCTTGTGTTTCAAACTCAAGGATCTCCTTCTGTAACCATGGAGAGGAAGCATGAAAAGCTTCTCTCACTACAGAGTCAACAAAAGCCCCCACAGTCAAACTCTAAGTTTGGTGTTGGGAGGCCACAACCAAACTCTAAGTTTGGTGTTGAACCCCCACATTCAAACTCTAAGTTTGGTGTTGGGAGGTCCCAACAATGCTCTGAACATCTATGAGGCTCCATGAGAGCTCACTATCAAGCTATTGACATTAAAGAAGCGCTTATTGGGAGGCAACCCAATGTTATTTAATCATATCTATTTTATTTTCTTTTTGTTGTTCCGTGTTTTATTAGGTTGATGATCATGTGAAGTCACAAAAACTACTGAAAAATTAAAAACAGAATGAAAAAATAGCATTGAAAATAGCACACCCTGGAGGAGAGCAGTCTGGCGTTCAAACGCCATAAATAAGCTACATTTGGGCATTTAACGCCAGAAACAGGCAGCAGTCTGGCGTTAAACGCCAGGATTGCACAGCAAGGGCGTTTTACACGCCCAATTGGAGTAGGGACGTTAAGTCCTTGGCCCCACTGGATCTGTGGACCCCACAGGATCCCTACCACTTCTTCTCTCATCTTCACACCTTTTCTTAACATTCTTCCTCAATTAACCTCCACCAATCACCTCCATTACTCCTCCAAAACCATCATACAAACCACCTACACCCACCCACATTCAAACCATCACTCCTTCCTTTTCACACATCATAACCACCTAAACCCCCTTGACCGAACCATTCACACACCTCCATCTCCTCCATTTTCTTCTTCTTCTACTCACTTCTTTCTTCTTTTGCTCGGGGACGAGCAAACCTTCTAAGTTTGGTGTGGTAAAAGCATTGCTTTTTATTTTTCCATAACCATCTAGGGCACCTAAGGCCAGAGACATTCTCATTGAAGAGGACAAGCCCATCACTAAGAAAAAGATGGAGCAAACAGGAGATCATGGACCTCAACAAGAGCATGAGGAAATCCCCCACCATGAAATCCCTGAGATGCCTCAAGGGATGCACTTTCCTCCATAAAACTATTGGGAGCAAATCAACACCTCCCTAGGAGAATTAAGTTCCAATATGGGACAACTAAGGGTGGAGCACCAAGAGCATTCCATCATCCTCCATGAAATTAGAGAAGATCAAAAAGCTATGAGGGAGGAGCAACAAAGACAAGGAAGAGACATAGAGGAGCTCAAAAGCACCATTGGTCCTTCAAGAAGAGGAAGACGCCACCCTCAATAAGGTGGACTCATTCCTTAATCTCCTTGTCTATTTCTTTTCTGTTTTCGGTTTCCATGCTTTATGTTTTATTTATGTTTGTGTCTTTACTATATGATCATTAGTGTTTAAGTGTCTATGTCTTAAAACTATGAATGTCCTATGAATCCATCACCTCTCTTAAATAACAACTATTTTAAAAACAAAAGAACAAGAAGTACAGGGTTTTGAATTCATCCTTGAAACTAGTTTAATTATTTTGATGTGGTGACAATACTTTTGTTTTCTGAATGAATGCTTGAACAATGCATATGTCTTTTGAAGTTGTTGTTTATGAATGTTAAATATGTTGGCTCTTGAAGAATAAGGAAAAAAGATGAAACGTTATTTGATAATTTGAAAAATCATAAAAATGATTCTTGAAGCAAGAAAAAGCAGTGAATACAAAAGCTTGCAGAAAAAAAAAAAGAAAAAAAATAGAGAAAAAAAAAGAGAAAGAAAAAGAAAAAGCAAGCAGAAAAAGCCAAAAGCTCTTTAAACCAAAAGGCAAGAGCAAAAAGCCAATAGCCCTTAAAACCAAAAGACAAGGGTAATAAAAAGGATCTAAGGCTTTGAGTATCAGTGGATAGGAGGGCCTAAAGGAATAAAATCTTGGCCTAAGCGGCTAAACCAAGCTGTCTCTAACCATGTGCTTGTGGCGTGAAGGTGTCAAGTGAAAACTTGAGACTGAGCGGTTAAAGTCAAGGTCCAAAGCAAAAAAGAGTGTGCTTAAGAACCCTGGACACCTCTAATTGGGGACTTTAGCAAAGCTAAGTCACAATCTGAAAAGGTTCACCCAGTTATGTGTCTGTGGCATTTATGTATCCGGTGGTAATACTGGAAAACAAAGTGCTTAGGGCCACGGCCAAGACTCATAAAGTAGCTGTGTTCAAGAATCAACATACTGAACTAGGAGAATCAATAACACTATCTGAACTCTGAGTTCCTATAGATGCCAATCATTCTGAACTTCAATGGATAAAGTGAGATGCCAAAACTATTCAAGAGGCAAAAAGCTACAAGTCCCGCTCATCTGATTGGAGCTAAGTTTCATTGATATTTTGGAATTTATAGTATATTCTCTTCTTTTTATCCTATTTGATTTTCAGTTGCTTGGGGACAAGCAACAATTTAAGTTTGGTGTTGTGATGAGCGGATAATTTATATGCTTTTTGGCATTGTTTTTACATAGTTTTCAGTATAATTTAGTTAGTTTTTTGTATATTTTTATTAGTTTTTAATTAAAATTCACATTTCTGGACTTTACTATGAGTTTGTGTGTTTTTCTCTGATTTCAGGTATTTTCTGGCTGAAATTGAGGGACATGAGAAAAAATCAGATTCAGAGGTTGAAGAAGGACTGCAGATGCTGTTGGATTCTGACCTTCCTGCACTCAAAGTAGATTTTCTGGAGCTACAGAACTCCAAATGGCGCGTTCTCAATTTATTTGGAAAGTAGACATCCAGGGCTTTCCAGAAATATATAATAGTCCATACTTTGTCCGAGTTTAGATGACGCAAACTGGCGTTCAACGCCAGTTCCATGCTGCATTCTGGAGTTAAACGCCAGAAATAGGTTACAAACTGGCGTTCAACTCCAAGAGAAGTCTCTACACGTGTAAAGCTCAATGCTCAGCCTAAGCACGCACCAAGTGGGTCCCGAAAATGGATTTCTGCATCAATTACTCATTCTGTAAACCCTAGTAACTAGTTTAGCATAAATAGGACTTTTTACTATTGTATTTACATCTCTGGAACATCTTTAGTTTCATCTTTAGATCACGTTTGGGGGCTGGCCTCTCGGCCATGCCTGGACCTTCATCACTTATGTATTTTCAATGGTAGAGTTTCTACACACCATAGATTAAGGTATGGAGCTCTGCTGTTCCTCATGGATTAATGCAAAGTACTACTGTTTTTCTATTCAATACAAACTTATTCCGCTTCTAAGATATTCATTCGCACTTCAATGTGAATGTGATGATCGTGACAATCATCATCATTCCCAACTTATGAACGCGTGCCTGACAACCACTTCCATTCTACCTTAGATTGAATGGGTATCTCTTGGATATCTAATACAGGGGACCGAGTTCGAGATATTAGAATCTTCGTGGTATAAGTTAGAACCCGTGGATGGCGATTCCTGAGATCTGGAAAATCTAAACCTTGTCTGTGGTATTCCGAGTAGGATCTGGGAAGGGATAGCTGTGACGAGCTTCAAACTCGCGAGTGCTGGGCGTAGTGACAGACGCAAAAGGATCAATGGATCCTATTCCAGTATGATCGAGAACCGACACATGAATAGCCGTGCTGTGACAGAGCATCTTGGACCATTTTCACTGAGAGGATGGGATGTAGCCATTGACAACGGTGATGCCCTACATAAAGCTTGCCATGGAAATGAGTAGGAATGATTGGATGAAGACAGCAGGAAAGCAAAGGGTCAGGAGGAACGAAAGCATCTCTATACGCTTATCTGAAATTCTCATCAATGAATTACATAAGTATCTCTATCCCGGTTTATATTTTATTTATGTTTTTATTATCAATTCACCATA
Source organism: Arachis ipaensis (assembly GCF_059453495.1). Lineage (NCBI taxonomy): Eukaryota > Viridiplantae > Streptophyta > Magnoliopsida > Fabales > Fabaceae > Arachis > Arachis ipaensis. Next base: position 66,886,100 of record NC_142442.1, on the reverse strand, counting down.
ACTATTTGAATCCGTCTGACTGAGATTTACAAGGTGACCATAGCTTGCTTCAGGCCAACAATCTCCGTGGGATCGATCCTTACTCACGTAAGGTTTATTACTTGGATGACCCAGTGCACTTGCTGTTAGTTGTGCGAAGTTGTGATAAAGAGTTGAGATTACAATTGTGTGTACCAAGTTGTTGGCGCCATTGATGATCACAATTTCATGCACCAGCACCCATGACGAACAAGTTGGCATTTGAAGCACTTGATAGAACTTTTTGTGACCTAATGAGTTCGAATGTTGCTTCGGCTCGTGATATTCCATTTGGTGGGAAAGTTATTGTTCTTGGTGGTGATTTTAGACAAGTGTTGCCAGTTATTCTGAAAGGAACTCGTGCTGAAATAGTTATGGCTTCAATTAATCCGTCAATTCTTTAGAAGCATTGTAAGGTAATGTGGTTGACAAAAAATCTTAGGTTGAGAAAGAACTCTATTGTGTCAAATTTGGATGAAATAAAGGAATTTTCATACTGGATTTTAAAGATTGGTGAAGGTTCTTGTGAGATTTAAAAGGAGGATGAAATAATTGTTGATATTCCAAGTGATTTACTTGTTCCTCCAACTGACAATCCTATTCAGGATATTGTTTCAGCTATATATTCAAATATTCATGATAACTATGGTAATGTTTCTTATTTTCAAGAACGTGCTATACTTGCTCCTACTGTTGATATTGTGCAACAGATAAATGACTTTGTTGTTGACAGTTTTCCTGGGTCTGAGAAGGTTTATTTGAGTTTTGACTCTATTTGTCGAAGTGATTGTCAATATGGGATTGACACTGATTGGTTGACAACTGAGTTTTTGAACCAGATTACATGTTCTGGGATACCAAAACATGCTCTTAAACTGAAGAAAGGTGTTCCCATTATTTTGTTATGGAACATAGATCAAGCAAATGGATTCTGTAATGAAACTCGACTCATTGTTCAAGATCTTGGAGAGAACATTATTGGTGCTGAAATTGTGTCCGAAAGTAACATTGGTGGCAAAGTTTTTATTCCTCGGATGAATTTAATACCCAGTGATCCTGGAATCCCGTTTAAATTTCAGCGTAACAGTTTCCAGTTAGTCTTTGTTTTGCAATGATTATTAATAAGAGTCAAGGGTAACCATTAGCTTTAGTCGGTATATATCTTCGAAGAGCAGTTTTTTTCCCATGGTCAGTTGTATGTTGCAATATCCAGAGTGACGACAAGGTCAGGATTGAAGATATTATTATCTAATGAAGATTATGAAATCTGTAACCTCACATCAAATGTTGTTTACAAAGAAATTTTTCAAAAAATATAATTTGGTAAGTAGTTTCTTCTCTATGCTATATGAGTTCTTTGTTGAAAAAGTTGAGGTTTGTTTTACAAGTATTCTTTTTTTGTTTATTTTTTTTCTATTTGGGGTCTATATTTTATTTTTTGTTCAAAATTTTGTTAAATTCATAGAGGAGTAAAAGATGTAGGAAAATTATACAATTCTTCTGTATAAAAATGATTTATTTTATGCTTAGAACTTATTTGCTAAAAACTTTTTAATTGTTATATACATTTTTTAAAGAGGCTTTTATGTAAGTTTTTTGTGTAGAATAATATCTATTAGCTATTTTTTAGAAATGTTCATTCTATATTTCTATAATATCATTTTTTTAATGAGTTGATATTTTTTTTATTCATTAGTAAATAGTTTATTTTTTTGTAAGAGTTAGTTGTAAATTTTTTATTAATATATTTAAAATTTAAGTTTTATTCAAAAAACATTTTCTTATAGTTTTATGTTATAGATTTATGATCTAAGTTACTTAGATATTATTTTGTTTAAATTGTATCGTATCTATTTGTTTTTTGTATATAAAAAAATTAACTCTTAAACAATGGTGCACACGTACTGAAATTTAAGTTATTTAAATTTTTAGATGTGTTTAGATTATTAGATGTAACAAATACTCTTAAGAAAAATTATTTCATAAAAACTAGTGCACACCTACTATTAAAAAAATTAACTCTTAAAATATTTAGATGTATTTAAATAATATCATATTGTTTAATAAATAAATATATTTATTGTTTAAAAACTATATTATATTAATAAAAGATGAAGTTATTTGTTAAAAAATTATAATTTATTTTAGAAATATTTTAAATATTGAAATTTAATTTAAACCAAAAATTTTATTAATTCATTTTATCGTTAAATTTTATTTTATTGCTAATTGAAATTTAAGTTATCCAAAGATGCAATTCAATTCTATATAACGAATAGAATAATAGACTATTATTTTTTATTTTTTTGTAATATTTTAGTTTTGATTGAATAGAGAAAGATTGATGTGATAGAAAATCTTTCTTAGAAGATAAAATGATTATGTGAAATCATCACCCATTCTTGATACCCTTCCAATTTGCCTCATCCCTATAAACCCATCTTCCACAGCTATCCTATTTTACTTTTTCTTATCCCATACCCTATAAATCCCTTTTCACTCCGGTTCTTATTTCAGTTTTAGAGGTCTTGTCCAAAGGGTATGATGGCATTCGCGTTCTTCTCCTTCCCAGGCCCTCTGTTTCATGTCACTCAACATCACTTTCGTAGACCTGGAAAAGCTACACTACAAAAAAACTTGGTAATTACGGCTGTTTTTTAAGGTTATTACGGCGGTTTGAACCGCCATTATTACCTTAAACGGCGCTCAAGAAAAACCGTCATAATTTGAAGCGCCATTTGGTTATTACGGCGGTTTTTAAAAAACCGCCACAATTACCTGATTAAAACGGCAGTTTTTTAGTTGGGTTAAAACGGCAGTTAAAACCGCCGTTATTTCCAGATAAAATAGCATTTTTTGTTAGTTAAAACGGCGGTTCAAACTGCCGTTTTTCCTGGGTTAAAACGGCGGTTTTTGGATAGGTTAAAATGACGGTTTGAACCGCCATTATTACCCTGACAGAGTTACGTTTTGATTGGTTAAAATGGCATTTTTGAACCACCATTTTTACCCTAACAGTGTCATTTTTTGGGTTAAAATGGCATTTGAAACCGCCGTTTTTACCAGGTTAAAATGACATTTTATGTTATTTAAAATGACAGTTACAAATTGCCCTTTTTACTGGATAAAAGTAATTTGTTTTATCGTTTAAAAAAATAATTTTTATCGTGTTAAACATATAATTTTTTTGTTTAAAATTTCACAATAATAAAAAATCATCATTCATCAACAAAATATTACATAACTCACAAAAAAAATATTAAACATAATATATAATATTTTAGTATTAGAAATAAAAAATAATAACTCCTATACAAAAAAAGTATTGAAAGTCTTAATATATAACTCTTAATACATATTATTTTGTAGTGAAATCAACCACTTTACACCTTTAAGCTGATAAGACTTTAATTTTCCGCCCATGAGTAAAGGCATAAGCTCCTTCTGTTCTTTCTCAGTTCTTTCCTCCTCAGTTCTTTCCTCCTCAGTCATGTTAATATCTTCTATCTTCACACTTTCTTTTGATCTTGCAAGCATAGCAACAACTGCCCTTTTGGCCCTCATCTAAATTAATTCCAAACATGATCACATAGTATTGATTAAGAAAACCTCAAACAGATGCATGCTTACAAGTCTGCCTTAAAATATCATTACTTATTAGTTATTAACAAAATTGTATTAGAATATCACTATTTTCTAGCTTCCTATTTAGATGTAATCAGATAGATAGAGATCAGCCAGGTTACATAAACACACTAGAAGTTTAACAGAGCACATTCCACTCACAGTATTGCACTGTGAAGCTGCTTTCCTAGGCCGGCCACACACTTTCTTCTCTTCGGGCTCACCCCCATTCTAGTAATACAAATTCAAACAATAGAGCTCGGGTACAAAATCAATGAATTGGCAGAAAGAAAAAAGTCAGCATAAAAATGGACATAATATAAAACAATACTTGTAAGCATAGCAACAATAGCCCTTTTAGCCCTCATCTACATTAATTCCAAACATGATCACATAGTATTGATTAAGAAAACCTGAAACAGATGCATGCTTACAACATAGAACGTAGAAGCTTGATGGAGGAGAAGCTCGCATCAATGGCATAGAAGCTCACAAGAATAGAGGAGAAGAAGCCACTAGAGGAGAAGCTCGTTGCTCACGCTCTACTCTTCTAGTCGCAATTAGGTTTAGGTTGGGCTTTCTTCTACAACGGGCCAAAATCACTCAAAATGTCCTAATTTACAAATATATTATGGCAGTGACATAAGCTGCCTTAATCTATGAATATTGTGGCATTTTTACAAAACCACCTTAATATTAATGACGTTTTAACCAGATACCCTGGTGAAGGTAAGATTCAATAACCATAAACTTCTCATAAGATAGCCACAGTTGAAAAAACAATTATAACTTCAAATGATCAGATACAATAATACATGTGTACTTGTTGCTCTTTTCCCCACAATTCTCAAAAAACATAAAGCTGGCAATATCAAGGCCTGAAAAGTGTAGCATTCCTACATCACTCACCAAACGAGTTTTATCCATGTGCAAGAAAAATATTTAAAAACTTTGCTAAACTGAATAATGATTTATTCTTTAGAAAACTCTTCATTTTCTTTCTGAATTTCTAAATGTAATTTAGCTGTAGCTAAACATAAACAAATACTAATTATCCCCTCAACCCAATCCTATATAATTACAGATCATGTATTTTGGAATTACATGGAGGAATGTGCATGCTACTTAAAAATCATGAGATGTTGAATAGGATGAATGTTGGACTTAATTGCATGCTTGGCTTACCACAAGTGTACTGAGGAGAGAACCAATTAAAGCCATCACAAGTCCTGAAATTACAATAAAGTGAGTAAGCGAATATAACTACTTTCTTTCATCCACTGAGAAATATTGTTTTGTATAAAAAATTGATTTTTTCCTGATGATGTAACAATGCTCAAGATTTAGTGGAAGTACATTAGCTATACAATATAAGTTTATTAACTTATTATACTTCGTCCTTACACAGACAAAGCCTAGGACTTACCATAATAAGGAATGAGAAAACCAGTTAAATGTGTAGCCATAACCAATATTGTTCTGAGCAGCATGAAACACCAAGTGGTACTTGAAATTCTATGGGGCAGAAACTCCTCTAGACTCCTTGCAAGCGGGTTCATGGTCAAAGCATATTTGTTTAAAATTAAGAAAATGTAGACTAAAAAATTTCCATGAACATGAACAAGCCTTGCTCTACTTTCATAGAGAAGTATTAGCATGTGGCTAAAAATAAGGATATTTGGTGAAGGGGCTAAGTACCTGAAAGAGAAATGAAAATACAATAAAGTAGAAATTCATTAGAAGTTTAGAAAGAAAACTAAAAATCGTCTTTAAAAAAAAAGAAGAAAAATGAAACTCTTACTATTATCCACATGGCAATTTTGGAAGCAAATGCATTAACAGGCAAGTTCAATGTTATCTGACACAAATGTTTGGAGTCCAAGTGGAGGCTTCTAATATCCAACGATGATCCAGGAAACAACCCTGTAGAGTTATCTCCTTCCATGATGATAAATTCCACACAATATGACTACAAGCACGAAACAAGATTTCACACCCAATAGTGCGGAGTAATATACAGTTTTTGTATGAAAACCAAAAAGAAGAAAAAGAAGTGTATGCAATTCAGCACTTACAAATAATTCAATGTACAAGATGATTTGCAATGTGAGTCCAAACTAAACCAACCAACCCACTATGGTTTCAACCGAATCTCTGAGAAAATAGTAAAGGGCTTTCCTTGAAGAGAAAAATATAAGTTGACAAAAAAATGGTAAATAAATAAATAAGTCTCACCAATAGAAGAATGGTTGACTAGAATCCGTTTTACACCATTCTTCGTAATAGTAATGCAAGTTGTGTCCATAACGATGGCGTGGATCAATCTACAGTTCAAATAATTAACACTAGTTAATTAATTAATTAATTAGAATTAAAAATATACTAATAAGAGCATATTGGTCAAACAAACTTAAGTACATAGAATTATCAAATAAATAAATAAATAAATGACTACTACAACCACTACACCCTACTATAACAGCAATAAAATAAAATAAAATAAAAAAAGGGAGAGTATTGCATAACTCAGCTTCAATCCAATGCTGAAAAGCCAACTTTTGAGCTTGGGCATCTAAGGACAAACCTTTACCCACCTGTCAAAAGAAAACAAAGAAAAAAGGGTCCATATTTTTCTTCAGAATCAAGCTCAAAACTTGGTCCTTTAATTCATTTTTCCAAAACCATAATCAATAATTAATGATAAATATTCGTATAGCATGGTATATATACCGTACAACTCCAAGTATTCTTATACACACATCTCATCACTATTAAGTACTATTGATCATGTTAGTGTTACATTATAGTATTATACACATATATACATATACATAAAACATAATCATGTAACAGAAACAAAACACAGTATGTTAAATACGGAAAAAAATGAAACAAAACAAACACTTAATCAAAGGCTTCATTTTTCAGACTCAGTTTTAGATAGAGAAGAGTGTTGAATGAAAACCTTGGAAGCATTGAGACGAACACGGCTCCAGCGAGAAGCAGCGCTTTCAGGCAAATTGAAGGAATGAAAATTCAAACAAAAATAATAATAATTAAAATAAAAAATTTGATTTTTTAAGAGGTTTGAGAATGAGTTGCATGAAGGAATGAAAATTGAGAAGTTATAGATTGAGGTTGAGGAGGCACCACCGCACCAGAGCTCTTCGGCGACGACGGCGGAATCGGCTAAGCGGCAGCGAGTACGGTAGCTGCAGTAAACCTTCTGAACTCTGAGAGCAGCGCGTGAAGGCGCGTGAGGATCGACATTGGGAGAGAGTTGCGAGTAATCTGAGGAGGTCGTTAATCGAAAATCTCCAAAGGAGAATGGTTCAAAAGCAGAGAGCGTATCAACCTCCATTATTCTCTGAAATTATTAACGCAGAAGATCAATCAAAGTAAAAATACACAAGGAAAAAGAACAGGCGTTCTCTGTTTCTTCCTATTAGAGCATGAACTAGATCTAAAAGTATGAAGAAGAAGGAAAAATCAAAAGATAAAGTAGATCAAATTGGTAATTAATAATTCACAAAATAGCAAAACCAAATCGCAGAAGCACAATTGGAAGCCAGCAACAACGGCGCCGCTTGTGGCGGTGGCAAACTTCGGATCAAAGTTGAAGAACCAGATCACAGAAGTTTAATCGTACGCAGCAATAACAATGTCACTTGCAGTAGTGTGAAGATGAATCGCGACGCAAACCCTCAGATCTGAACTAGAAAACTAGATCAACAATAATGGCTTCGTCGTGTGGACATGAACAACCGCAATTGTTAGGGTTTCGTATACTCTCACTCACGTATGATGATGAAAAGCATCACTTGCTTTTACTCTCATATTCTCTTATAGTTTTATAAAAAAAAAACTAAAAAAACATTAAAACAATTGCAGTGGCGGGTATAAACGCCAAAATGTAGCGCTTTTAGCAAGAATATTATAGCATAAGAGAAAAATGTTAAAATGAACCAACAATACGGCAGTTAAGTAACAATGCCTTAATATTAATGCCATTTTAATCATATTTTTTTGTAGTGCTACCCCCTATATGAAGGAAGCGTTGGCTGTCCATTTCATGTCGCTCAAGAGGTCTTCCTAAGCTCTCCATTTCATGTCGCTCAAAGATGATATATTTCCCTGCTGCAGCGTTCCTTGGGTTCCGATGATGGCGGTGATGAAGAGCTTCTCTCTCCCATATGATGATGACATGGTGAAGATCTTCTGTCAAAACATGCATAGGGTTTTACGTTGAATTGACGAATGTTTGCGGTTAGCAATCACAGGGCACAGTAGGATTCACTACATAGATACTCTATTTAGATTTGTAGTTGCCTATCAAATCACTAATTGTAACTACTCCTACTTCTGTATCATCATTTTGTATCTAAGTGAGTCATTTTTTTTATGTGGAAGTGACTGATGGATTCGAATAGCTATTCCTTAGGGTTGCTGTTAATCATGTTGATTCTAATATCTACTGGCTGTATTTTAGTCGAAATTCTTTTGGAGTAGGTGTATTAGGGTTTACATTTCATTGATTTTAAATGTTATTGGAATTTGTTATTTTTTATTTTTCAAATTGCTTTATTGGTCCCAGAAAAAGAGTTTCCTTTTGTATGTTCTTTTTTCTCTGAATTATTATTCAACATTGGGTATATCCTTTCATTTCTTGTGCTGGTTCTGGCGATGGATGCAGCGAATGAGATTTGTGTGGTGTCAACTGATTCACAAAAATGCCTTCATAATATCACTCCTTAGAAAGAGTATTGGAAAATAACCGTTAGGGTGATCAGAATGTGGAGTTTATGTAATCCCAGAGAGGAGACTGACGAACCTGCTTTTCTTCATATTATGGTCATGGATAAATCAGTGAGTGGTTATATATGTTTTGAGACATTTTTTAATCCGAGAGTTATTATATATGTTTTCAGACTTTTGTTGAATTTTTCAAGTTTGCTCTCTGGTGCAGATTTAGTCTATTTAATGTTGTTTTGTTTTGAGTTGAATCAGATATTTCAATAGAAGGTTTTTCATCATTAGAAGAAGCTATGTGAAATGTGGACAATTATAATTCATAGTTTTATGATTCCAAAGGCTTTTTTTGTTGTTATTGATATGAGGTCTTTCTTAATTGTTTGGTATGCATAATCTTATCTGTGTAAATTAATGCATGAATACTGCTTGATAGAATGTCTATGTGAATAATTTGAAAGCTAAATTTAAAGCTATATATCTTTACAATCTTCTAATGAAAATAATAAACAAGTAATAAGTTAAATAAAATTTCTAATATTTTTGTGATGATCAATTTACAAGTTTTTAAGAAAAAATACAATGTAGATCTTTAAAAAAGTTTTGTGATAGATTCATAAGTTTCTGATGAAAAAAATTCCTAATGTCAAATGTATGCAGAAATTCATGTACTTTTTTTGTCCATACATATCAAGCCATTGATTTCTACTTAGAATGGAATGAACCTGAAACTTTAGGAGGCCATGGCCTAAACCTTACTTAACTTCTCATTCTCCCTCAATTTTTTATTTGGCATTCTATGTATGTTTAGTTAGTTTCTTTTCTCACATGCAATAGGCTGAGGTTGTTAATTTCGCATTAGTACACAATTCCATCCTTGGCAATTTTTCTGTGAATTTCTTCATTTGTCATTCTTTCAAACATGCTATTTAATACAAAGACATGGATATGCTGATCACTTGCTTTGTTTAACTTGTGTTGCTCTTTGGAATCTGTTGATAATTGAAATTTTGCTATTTACTACTTTATTTTTTTATTCTACAAGGACATAGATTCAAGAGAACTAGACAATCAATCATGCTGGTTTAGTTTTAATGTGTTCTTTGGATAGGACAGTCCTTATTTAGTGAAATGACAAGCTTTAAAGTTTCTCAAGTAAATTTTTACTCATAATAAGTGATGAAATTTGTGTATAATTTGTTCGCAGTTTTGGTGTATTAACAACATGCTTCCAAATTTCGGTTTTTTATATTTTCTCATCAAAAGGTTTCAAGGTTTTTTATATTTGCTGTGAAAAGTTTGGTTCTATTCTTTGTATCTTTAATCTTGAGTTTGAAAATGCTAAAAGTTTTTGAAAATAAGTGAACTAGTGTGGTTATAATTTAATCAGTTTGTCGTCTTCAGAATATTTTAATGTTTATTCCATTTTTCACATTGTTAATACATATCTAAAATTTCAAGTTGAAACTCCTAACATGTTTTGATCTTCAATATTTCTTATTAATGGTGATAGTATTGTGTTTGCATGTGAACAAGACACTGTATGCTACTAATTTTGTTGTTTAAATTTGTAATTGTGTTTGGTGTCATGTGATTTATGAAGTTGAACAAGATACAGTGTACTTTGAAGAAGGAGGTCATTAATCAATTCCGAGAAATTCTCAAAGAAGGAGAGCTGTATTCTAAATCTTGATTTACGGTAGTTCCGAATATTGGTGCAGCAAAAGTTCTAAAGCATCGATATAAGTTGCTTTTTCGGTTTGACACGGAGGTTATTCCAATTTCTGATGTTCATTTTCCAGAGGCTTCATATTCATTAGAGACTGTTGAGAGTGTTGTTCAGATGGGACAAGATTCAGTATACTTGATTGGCATAATTATGATTTACTATCTTAAATATACTCTAATCACAAATAAAATGGATATGTATGTTATAAATCATCGTTGTATGTTAATCTCTTTCTATTTGATGTGATCAGATGTCATGGGTTTCTTGATAAGTGTTCGTGACTATTCTGATGTTGAACTTGACGATGGGAAAAGTTTAAATTAGTTCTCATCCAGTTGTATTCAAATGGGTTAGCATTTTATTTGATTGTTTATTGCTTGTTGTGATTTCTAGTATGTGATTTGGATTTTTTTTTCATTTTTTATATGTCCGTATTCATGGAGTCTATTAATAAACAAATTAGTTAGTACTAATGTTGAACACATCATATTGTAGCTCTTATCTCACGTGTAATTTATTTGGAGATTTTTTAACAAAGATGCGGTTGGCTCTTATGAATGCTGTCTCGCAACCGCCAATCATTTTACTCCAATCTGTCAAGGTCAAGATTTATGAAGGTATTCTGAATTTTCTTTTAGAATTCGTTGTTTTGTAAAGAATTTCAATACTAAACATATGGCTTCAAATATTTAAGTTACACCTGATTTACATAAGTTTTATAAAAAATTAGTAGGTTATTATAATGTGTGAATAAAGTTAATGTATTAATTAATGTCAATCTAATTATAAATGAAGAGTCCAAAAGTTAAAAACAAAGATAATGAAAAGATTAGAAACTCTGGAGCATGTGATAAATATAATATTTTGAGTTATTCTCATTTTGTCAAATTAAAGAAGTATAAACTTAGTCAAAAAAGAATTTTTAGAGAGGTTTATGCCCTTATTAATATACTATTGATAATAATATTTGATTTTATGACTCCAATTAGTATTGTTTGCGAATGATAAAGTTTATTTTGATGTTATTTTTTTCACAGAAAAATAATATATTGATTTTGATTATTTTTATTTTACCATAAATAGGAAATGTTGTAATACAGAATGTAATAGATTGTAGAAAAATCATAATCAATCCTGATATTCCAGAGGATGTATGCTTTATTACTAGGTGAGCATCAATTTTTCTTCTAATTGGTGTTGTGTATTTTGTGTATATTGACATTAATGTTAGTATTTAGTAACTTTTTTTGTGACTGTAAAATATATAGATTGGATCCTTCTGAGTCATATTTCATTGACTCTATCACCCTCGGTAATGGATTTATTGTTGCTGATGTCGATGATGATTTTGTCAATCTTTCCATGAATAGGAGTATTAAAGAATTAAAAGAAAATGATGCGGTTAATGGAAATTAATTTGACATTTTTAGGATTGTTGTAAACCATGTGTAACTTTGCTTATTATAGTTATCCTTCTTTGAAATTTTATTTTTGTGTTGGTCATTATTGTAATTATTTCTAATTTAATATTTGTGATATAGGATGGTTTCTTCAATGTTGTTGCTAAGATTAAAAGTATATGCAACAATTTTGATTGGTGGTACTACTCATGTGTTTGTGGTTATCCTTTGGAGCTTTTTAGAAATCATTTCAGTTGTTCCAAATGTGGAAGGAAAATAAAGAATGCTGTGAAGAAGTATGTCCGATTTACTTCTAAGAAATATCTTATGTTATATAATTTATATGTGAAATTAGTTCATTGTTAAAAGATCTTATAATTATTTTATGTTTTAATTTAGGTACAAGGTTTTAGTAAATGTTGAGGATGCTACTGGAAGTGCTAGATTTGTTTTGTATGATCGTTCCGCAGCGCTCTTATTCAGGAAAAAGATCATTGAAGTTCTTTGGGATTTTGATGTTGAGCACTCGGTATAGATATGTATTTTATAATACCAAAACACATAGTTTATACTTTTTCACTTATTAATGATATTTGGTCTTTTGAGTGACATTCATTTATTTCGGTTGACTTCTTTTTTATTTTATACGTTTCTATTTAATTGTAGGTTGTCTCTGCAACCCCTTATCCACCATTCTTTGATGATGTAACTGGAAAGGAAGTTGTGTTTAAAGTAGACCGAAAAAAAATTTGAAAATAGACCAAATGTTGGGACATTTAAAGTAGTCAATTGTTCTGATGATCATGTGATTGTAACCAAATTTAAGACAGATCCTATTTCCAGTGTTAGTAGTTCCATTCCATACTTTTACTTTGGACTTTGTTTACCGTGAATTGATCTTTTGTTCTTTCAAAGACATATAGTTACCATGATTTTTTTGTTTTTTCTTTTTTATTTCTATCTTGATCAATTAACATTTTGTGTAGAGACTTCTTCTACCAACTGTATTTTCACCGATTTATGAGGATGTCATTCAAAATCCGCAGACTCATGAGGAAATATCATCTCTTGGTAGTAGAATCTCAGTTGCTTCTGAAAACATGGAATCTATTGAAGTTGATATGGAGGCTTTGGGTGCTGCATATAACCTTACAAAGCCGGTATAAAATAGTTTAGATTATATTTGCAGATTAGTTGGCTAATATGATTTTGTATAAATATAAATGATATTAAGCATGCTGTTTGGATTCAATTTAATTATTTTTCTCATGTTTTTTTCATTTCTTTTGGATCATAAAATTCAACAAATTGTAGGATCCTTGTGTTCTGTTGGCTGGTACAATTACATCTATATCTAATGATAGGAATTGGTGGTACTCAGTTTGTTTGTGTGGTGAAAAAATAGATACAAACTGATAAACCCCATTTTTAGGGTTTATCTTGTGCTTAATTGAGTAGATTTTATCCATTATTCTCACACTTATTCATAGAATTTGAATGTTTTACATTTTCCTTTCTAATTTTGTGCTATGATTGAAAACATGCTTCTTTGGCCTTAAATTTGCTAATTTTAATCCTCTCTTATTACCATTCGATGCCGTGATATGTTTGTTAAGTGTTCTCAGGGTTTATAGGGCAAGAATGACTTAGAGGATGGAAAGGAAGCATGTAAAAGTGGAACAAATACAATAAATTGAAGGAATTGCTAAGTCGTCAATCTTGACCTCTTTGTACTAAATCGATCATAACTTGAGCTACAGAGGTCCGAATGAGGCGGTTCCAGTTGCGTTGGAAAGCTAACATCCGGGGCTTCAAAATAATATGCAATTCGCCATAGTTGCCATGTATTTAGGCGATGCGCACGCGTGACCTTGTGAATGTTTAGCGACGCATATGCGTGACAGAGCCACGTGCTGCACGTATCAGAAAACGTTGGGGGCGATTTCTAGGCTGTTTTTGGCCCAGTTTCAAGCCCGAAAACACTAATTAGAGACTGCATAGTGGAGGAATCAATCATTCAAAAATTTATTCACATAATTTTAGGTTTGAGATGTAGTTTTCTAGAGTCCTCTCTCTAGGTTTTAAGGTTCTTAGTATTAGTTCTTCTCAATTTCAGATTTCTATTATACTTTAATTTAGTTTTCTTCCACTCTTATTTATTTTAGCACTTTAGTTTATCTTCTCTTCTTGATTCCGCTACTTTCCCATTTGGTTTATAAATTCTCATGTTAGATTCAATTTTCTATTTAATGCAATTTGAGGTATTTCATAATTATTGTTCCTTTCTTCGTTTGTTATTATTGATGTTTGCAATTGGTTGTTTAGATTTAATATTCCCTGTTAATTTTCTATGTTTTTATGTTGTGTCTTCCAAGTGTTTGATAGAATACTTGGGAGGGTTTTAAGTTAGATTTTTATATTCTTAGCTTGAATTGATTAATTGGAGACTCTTGAATCTTCATAAGTCTCTTGTTAGTTGGTGATTAAAACTTGCTAGTTGGCTTGAGCTTCACTAACTCTAGGCTTTGATTAAGACTTGTGAATTCAAGTTGATTTTCTCACTTGACTGATAAACCCCGATTTTGTGGTTTATCTTGTACTTATTTTGGGGGATTTTATCACCTTTTCTCACATTTAATGAAATAGCATGGTTTTGTATTTCTCCCCAAATTTGTGCTTAATTGTGAAAACATGCTTTTTAGGCCTTAAAATAGCCAATTTTAATCCACTTTAATTCCATTTGATGCATTGATATGCTTGTTGAGTAATTTCAGGTTCATAAGGCAAGTATTGGATGGAAGAAGTGAGGAGAAAAGCATGCAAAGTGGGAGAACTCATGAAAAAATGAAGGAACCGTAAAGCTGTCAAGCCTGACCTTTTTGCACTCAAATGACCATAACATGAGATACAAAGGTCCAAATGAGGCAGTTCTAGCTGCGTTGGAAAGCTAACATCTGGGGCTTCAAAATGATATAAAATTTGACATATGTTACTTTGCATTAAGGGGTGCGCACGCGCCATGTACGGTGCACGCCGATGCTGTCCGTGGACCACTAAAGTGAAATCGCCCCCAGTGATTTCTGAAGCACTTTGGGCCCAGCCCAACTCATTTCTAATGCTATTTCATGCAGAATTCAAGCTTGGGCAAGGGGGGAGCAATTTTTTGTAGCATTAGCATCATGCAGGTTAGTTTCTAGAGAGAGAAGCTCCCTCTTCTCTCTAGAATTAGGTTAGGTTAGTTGCATCATAGATCCATGTTTAATTCTTGATTTCATCTTGTTTCTTCTACAATTTCTTGTTCTTACTACTTGATTCTCTTAGTTCTCATGTTAATTTTACTTTTTTGCTTCTTTTATATTCATGGATGCACTTGTTGGGTTTGGATTTTTCTTTAATGAGATTTGATGTTTGATGTTCTTTTGATATTGATTTGAGTTGTGATTTACTTTTTTTGCAATTGATAGTTGGTAGATTTATATTTCTTGCACTTTTTTTATGCTTTCTTTTTATGCCTTCCAAGTGTTTGACAAAATGTTTGGTTGGATGTTGGAGTAGATTTTAAGCATTCTTGGCTTGGAAAGAGTAATTAGGCAATCTTGAGTCATAAAAACCCAACTCATGTTGGTGATCTAGAGTTGTTAGCTAGTATTGTTTCCATTGACGCTAATCTTTTGCTAATCTAATTAGTAAGTTGATTAGGACTTTTGGATTGAGATTAGCTACTCTTGTTAGACTTTCTCTCATGGAAGATAACCTATATCTTCTTCCAATGTTGGAGATGACATAATAAAATAAATTCTTGTTTATATTTGTGACATGATTAATTAGTCTTGTTTGACATTCTCCCTATGTGAAGATGACATGATACCTTCTTGCGTTTGTTGGAGTTGACTAAATAAGATGAATTAATCATTGTATGACTATGATAGAAAGCCTATGATCTCAATTCTTGCCATGAATGTTTCTCTCTTTATTACTTGCTTTCTTTAGTTATTTGCTTGATTTACTTTCCTTCTCATTTAATTTCTTGCCCTCTTGTCAATCAAACCCCCCTTACATACTTCATAGCCAGTAATTGAACACTTCATTTTAATTCCTCGTGAGACGACCCGGAGTCCAAAATACTCCGGTTATTTCTTATTTGGGGTTTGCACTTGTGACAACTCAAAATTTAATTTGATGCGAGAGTTGTTTGTTGGTTTGGAGCTATGCTTACAACAAAATTCTTATTTCTACAAGACAAATTCTAGACCGACAACAAAATTTACTATCAAATTAATGGCGCCATTTCCGGGGAGTTGCAATGGTGTTATATTATTGGCTATTGTGAATATTGTGAATATGCTTACCTTTTGCTTATTTGTTAGTTTTTGTTAGCTTTAGGATTTTGTTGCTTATTTTGTTAGCTTTTGTTTTTATTTGCTATTATGAATTCTCATCCTTACTTTGGCTATGAGTTTGGTTCAAACTATGTTGTAGGGAATGGGAACTACAATGGTAACATGCATCAAGGATTTGGGAATCAAAGGTGGGAGGAGCCTCAAGGGATTGATCAACCTTCTTGGTAACAACAACCTCCGAATTCTTATGGGTATAATTCTAATCCTAATGCATATCAATCTAATGGATATGGGGACCCTTATTATGATTGTCAATAACCACCACCACATGCCTATGAACCACCCCCTCAACATGGTTTTGAACCACCTTACTCACAAGCCCCATACCACCAAACACCTCCATATGACCATAATCCTTATCCACCATACCAACCACCTTATGAGACATATGAACCATACATAGAACCACAACAATTCTAACACAACTACTCTCAAGAACCACCTCAATATACACAAACTCCATACCCTTACCAAAATGAACCACCTTCCAACTATAATGCCTTCCCCTCAAACAATGAACCCTCTCTTCCACCACTACCCTCCGATGAAGCCTCCATGTTGGAATTTAGAGATCTTGAATCTTATATCTTAAGGCGACAAGAGGAGGATGAAAAGAAGTTTAAAGAGCTAGGAGCCAAGATGGTTATCCTAGTGGAAGCCGTTAGCAATATGGCCTCCTCCCGATTAAGCCTAAGCAACCAAGGCACTCCCATTGACGAATGTGGAGAAGCAATTAAGGAGCCTAGTGAGAGAGTGAGTTTAGAGCTTCAAGGTGAAGAAGAGGAGTTGAAGCAAGGAGTGCAACAAGAGGAGGAAGTTAAGATAATTGAGCCGGAAGAAGTGGTTGAAGCCTTCGAAGAGGTTGACCAAGAGATGGATTCAATCATTGAAGAATTCTTATGTACAATTGAGTCCTCTCTAATTGGGTTTTCCATGGAGATCAGAAGAAGAAAATGCACAACCTCTCATGCCTATGGTGAGCAATGAAGAAGAAATTGAAGTGGAAGCAAGCCACCAAAAGGAAGAGGTTGAAGTTGAGGAAAGTTGCAAAGAGGTGGAGATAGTCAAGGAAGAGCATAAGGGAGTGGAACTTGCAAGATCATTAGGACCACCCCTTCCTAAGTCATCATCCAATACAACATTCAAGTGAGTAAAATTCTTATCCCTAAGCTTTAATTTCTCACTTGAATATGGTTTGCTTGAGACGGATGGGCAACTTAGAGCTCTTTGTGGAGTCAAGAGTAGGAGAGAATTGGTTAGTGGGTGGGAATGCCAATCAAGGTTCCTTATGGTTGGAAACTCAAAGTTTAAGTACAATGGTTGGTATAGTTCTCAACTAAAGGGGTCTAGGAAGATGCTTTGGTGTTTACTTGAGAATTTGGATCACTTCTCACCCAATTGGAATTGTGATGATCAACTTGAAGATGGGTGTAGAAACAAGATTTGGGATCCGGGAATATATGAAGACCAATTTCGGAAGCCCTTAGCTTGTGTGGAACTTCATCAAAGCTTGGTGCCATTGATCTTGAATTTTGGAGCTTACTTGAAATCCAAGCATTGGTGGAAGTTTCAAGATGAGTTCAAGCATAAGCCACCATGACAAGGAGCTTCCCAAATGTCCAACTTAAGGACTTAAACTAAAAGTGCTAGGTGGGAGACACCCCACCATGGTAATATCTTTTTATTTTCTCTTTTGTAAATATTGGTAGAATTAGTTTAAATTCATATTTAGAGTAGTTGGTTGAGTCTATTTGGTAGTCTAATATGTTAAATAAGGTTTGAAGGTGTTTGGGTATCTGTTTGGAGGTTTGGAATGCTTGGATGGTGCAAGAACATGAAAAAATTTTGAAAAATAGAGCACTAACCCACGTGTGCGCGCACCTAGCGCGTACGTGCGCCTCAAGCATTTTCAAACATCCATGCGGGCGCGACATGTGCGCGGACACGTGGATTGAAAAATCTCACCCCTCCACACATTGACCCGAGAGTTGCGCCTACACTGCGCCAGCACCATGCCTGAAGCACAAACCACCCGCGCGTGCGCGCACTTGGCGCGTATGCGCCCTTCAAGCTAATTGCGCAATGTGCGCGCACGCACGCTGTGCGCGTGCGCGCCGATAGCGTCACCTGCCCTTCTAGTACATGTTCCAGAGAGTTGGGCCAATTTTGTGCCTAGTTTATGCCCGCGACTGACGCGCAGGCGCACTTCACGCGTCCGCGCGAATCACCACTTCCATCAGGCACGCGCCCGCGTCGCACCAAAAAAAATTTCTTTTCTTCCATTTTCTTTTATTGCATTTGCTTATTTCCATTCATTGCATTTTAATTTTGTTTTTATAGCTTATTCTTATTTTCTTTTCTAAGTTTCTTATTTTAATAATGGTGTTGAATTCTCTTACTCAATTGTTGAGAATTTCTTAGTTAATCTTGGTGCTTCTTGACTTGTTTGATATTGTTGGGCGATGAAACTTTTAATTCAATGCTTAATCTTGTATGACTCTTATATTCTTTGTGCATTGATATGAACTTGCATGTCTTTCATGACCCACTCTTTCTAGTTGAACTTGATGCTTTTGAATGCTCTTCATGCTTTTACTTTACTCTTGCATCAAGTATTAGTTGATATGCCCTTTTCCTATATTGCTTTCTCGCTTACATGCGTAGCTAACATGTAGTGAGAACCTTACTCTTATTTGGCATTAGCCCTGCCTATGTTTTATTGCTTTAATATCTTTGTTGTAGGCTTAATTCCCATTCTTTTTCTCTCCTTTGAGGTTGGCCACCAAGAAGGAAAGGAATGAGAAAGCTTCTAAATGGGGCAACGAACAAGTTCACCCGCACAACCTTTTGAAAGAGCTCATCAATTGTAGCAACCCATCCACCTTGCTCTTCCTTGCATGTATCGAGGACGATGCAAATTTCTAAGTATGGGGAGGTCGTCCGACCGACCTCCATGGATAACAACTTCCTTTTTCAACACCAATTTTTAATTTTTGTCTTTGTTAGTTAGTTGTTGCATTGCATGATAGGTTGCATGCTAGTTAGAATTTGTACATATTTTTATCACTTCCTTTTTATGTTAGGACTACTTGGTTAGGGTAACGGTCTCTTTTCCAAGAAACTATTTTTTTAGGGCACCCTACCAATTTGAAAAAAAAAATTTGTGACAAACTTGCTTGAAGAATGTATTTTGGAACATCGTTTTTGAGCTAAGAACACAAGCATGTGAGTTTTGAGCCCAATTGTGTGGTTACATCATATAACAAGTTATTCCCATTCTTGTGTGCATTGTTCTCTTTCTATGATTGTAATCCTTGATTTGTTTGATTCTATATGTCCATTATTCCATGTATACATGCATTTATATGATTGAGGCCATCATTTCATATAGCTCACTTACCCAAATAGCCTACCTTTTATCAACCATTGTTAGCCAATTTTGAGCCTAATTAATCCCTTTTGTTCTTAATATTAGCACATCACTACCCCTAAGTGAAAAATAATAAATGTCCTTAATTTGGATCTTTGATTAGCTTAGGCTAGTGAGGGTGTGTATCATTTGGGTATGGGAAACTTGGGACATTGGTTGAGGTAAAAGTGTAATTTTTATTTTTGTTAAAAATATTGGGAATTGGATACATATTCATGCACTATATGTAAAACCATATGCATTGATACGTTTGTATATACTTTAGAAAAAAATGTCGAAAAAAAAAACATATATATATATATAAAAGAAAAAATATATAGAAAAAAAGAGAAAAAGAAATAAAAGGGGACAAAAATACCCCAGAGTAAAGTTCAATAAAAATCAATGCATATGGAATGTTAATTAAAGAGAATGCATGAGTATGTGAAAAAGTGGGAAGCATGGATAGCTAGGCAGTGTATTAAAATTGTATAGGTTGTTATATGTGTTTGGTAAGAGCTTAGGCTAATCAAAGATTTAAATTTCAAACTCACTTGACCATATGAATCCTACCTTGACCCTAGCCCCATCACAACTCATGAATAAGCCCTCATGATGAATGTATGCATGCATTGAATAATTGTTGATTGTTAGATGAAAAATAAATCATGGAAAGCATGAGTAGAAGAGAATTGAGTGAATCGACCCTATACACTTGAGCGGCTAGAGCGGATACACTTCAAGTGAGGGTTTGATGCTCAATTCCTTGTTCCCGCCTTTCATGAGATTTCTTCTTGCAAGTCTATTTGAATTTCATTTTGATATTTGAATTGGTAGGATTCATGAATCATCATATGATCCTAGCCCAACTTGTTCATACATGTTCTTGGAGATTGATTTACTTTTAACCAAGTAGGTAGAATCATTTTGCATTTAGTGCATTCATATAGATAGGTTTATCTAGTTTCTTTGCATTGAATAAATGTTCATACCCCTTTTATTGTCCTTCTTTATTCTTAGCATGAGGACATGCTTAGTTTAAGTGTGGGGAGATTTGATAAACCCCAATTTTGTGGTTTATCTAGTACTTATTTTGGGGGATTTTATCACCTTTTATCACATTTATTCAATGAAATAGCATGGTTTTGTATTTCTCTCCAAATTTGTGCTTAATTGTGAAAACATGCTTTTAGGCCTTAATATAGCCAATTTTAATCCACTTTAATTCCATTCGATGCCTTGATATGTTTGTTGAGTAATTTCAGGTTCATAAGGCAAGTATTGGATGGAAGAAGTGAGGAGAAAAGCATGCAAAGTGGGAGAACTCGTGAAGAAATGAAGGAACTGTAAAGCTGTCAAGTCTGACCTCTTTGCACTCAAATGACCATAACTTGAGCTACAGAGGTCCAAATGAAGCAGTTCCAGTTGCGTTCGAAAGCTAACATCTAGGGCTTCGAAATGATATAAAATTTGCCATATGTTACTTCGCGTTCAGGGGCGCGCACGCGCCATGTACGCGTGCGCGCCGATGCTGTCCGTGGCCCACTAAAGTGAAATCGCTCCCAGCGATTTCTGAAGCACTTTGGGCCCAACCAATCTCATTTCTAATGCTATTTCATGTAAAATTCAAGCTTGGGCAAGGGGGGAGCAATTGTTTGTAGCATTAGCATCATGTAGGTTAGTTTCTAGAGAGAGAAGCTCCATTTTCTCTCTAGAATTAGGTTAGGTTAGTTGCATCATAGATCCATGTTTAATTCTTGATTTCATCTTGTTTCTTCTACAATTACTTGTTCTTACTACTTGATTCTCTTAGTTCTCATCTTAATTTTACTTTTATGCTTCTTTTATATTCATGGATGCACTTGTTGGGTTTGGATTTTTCTTTAATGAGATTTCATGTTTGATGTTCTTTTGATGTTGATTTGAGTTGTGATTTACTTTTATTGCAATTGATAGTTGGTAGATTTATATTTCTTGCACTTTTATTATGCTTTCTTTTTATGCCTTCCAAGTGTTTGACAAAATGCTTGGTTGGATGTTGGAGTAGATTTTAAGCATTCTTGGCTTGGAAAGAGTAATTAGGCAATCTTGAGTCATAAAAACCCAACTCATGTTGGTGATCTAGAGTTGTTAGCTAATATTGTTTCTATTGACGCTAATATTTTGCTAATCTAATTAGTAAGTTGATTAGGACTTTTGGATTGAGATTAGCTAGTCTTGTTAGACTTTCTGTCATGGAAGATAACCTATATCTTCTTCCAATGTTGGAGATGACGTAATAAGATAAATTCTTGTTTATATTTGTGACATGATTAATTAGTCTTGTTTTGACATTCTCCCTATGTGAAGATGACATGATACCTTCTTCCATTTGTTGGAGTTGACTAAATAAGATGAATTAATGATTGTATGACTAGGATAGAAAGCCTATGATCTCAATTCTTGCTATGAATGTTTCTCTCTTTATTACTTGCTTTCTTTAGTTATTTGCTTGATTTACTTTCCTTGTCATTTAATTTCTTACCCTCTTGTCAATCAAACCCCCCTTACATACTTCATAGCCAATAATTGAACACTTCACTGTAATTTCTCGTGAGACGACCCGGAGTCCAAAATACTCCGGTTATTTCTTATTTGGGGTTTGCACTTGTGACAACTCAAAATTTAATTTGATGCGAGAGTTGTTTGTTGGTTTGGAGCTATGCTTACAACGAAATTCTTATTTCTACAAGACAAATTCTAGACCGACAACAATTTATCGCCATCATTGACTTACCTTCAATTGTTAGAGGTTAACTAAGTGAGAGAAAAAGGCAATTACTATCACAAGTGACTATGATAATAGGATAGGAATTTCGATTATCAATCTTTGCTAGGACTTTTCTTAGTTGTTATTTATTTCCTTGCTATTTACATTACTTGTTCCTTATTTCAAAACCCAAAAAACCAATAATAACTACACTTCCCTGCAATTCCTTGAGAGACGACCCGTGGTTTAATACTTCGGTTGATTTTTATTGAGTTTGCTTTAATGACAAACAAATTAAATTTAATTGAGGTTTAATTGTTGGTTTAGATCTATACTTACAACGCACTTATTTTTGTGAAATTCTTTACCGACGATTTTTCTTCCATCACAGACCAATCTAAGCTCTTTTGTCACCTTTGCTTGACACATTGTTCTGATGGAGTTTTGAGGTTATCTTTTGAACTATGTTCATTTCTATTTATATATTTTTAATTAGTATATTTTTAGGTTAGTTTAAGACTTTTGGATTATTTTAAAATATTTTTACTGTTATTTTGTTATTGTAGATACAAAGTAAAAGTTTTTGTTAATCACGCTGGTGGTTGCAATGCATTAATTCTCCATGATGGAGATGTGCAAGACTTAATGGGGTGAAAATGTTCTGAAATTTTAAGAGATGATAGCTCCTTCATCTTGGTTTAGCTTCTTCACGAGTTACTTCTAAACAAGATTAATTTATTATTTATTTGTTACATTGATGCGTATAATTTATCTAAAAAATTGTGAACTATTTAGATGTGGGTTTGATAATAACTCATTTATTTCATATGGTGCTATAAGTAATACTGAAAATCTGTATTTTTACAACTAATATTGAAATAAAATTAGTGGGTTTGAATTGAAGTCTCAACTCATCTCCTTGGTGTAACCAAGTCAATTTAGTGAGAGCCTTCAAGAAGATCCAAATCTGCACATCTCCACCTTTCTTCAGATTTGTGACACAATCAAGACTAATGGCGTCTCTGCGGAACCTTATCGACTGAGGCTATTCCCATTTTTTATAAGGGACTGAGTGACGGGAGAATTATCGTCTGTCTAGAATTTCCTCAATAAAAGAATCTCTTCTTTGCAAGTATAGTTCCAAACTAACAAACAACTCTCCGTCAAAGTTTATTTCTTTGTCACAATGCAAACAAATAAAAACTAAGAGTATTTAAACCTCGGGTCGTCTCTCAAAGGAATTGTAGTGATGTATGCGTGTTATCGGTTATGAGTATACAAGGCGGGTTTGTGGATAAAGGGGTGAAAAATGTAAGACCCAAAACCTTTGAAAAAGGGCTATCAATAGCTAATTTCAAATTCAGTGTTTCCGTAGCTTTAATTTCAGAAATTTCTTTATTAAATAAAATTAAAGCAAGTTTTGATTTATTGAATTTGAGATAAGTTATGATTATTATCCGAATTTGATAATTATTGGATTATTTTCTATAATTATATTATAAAGTTGGTAGTTGTGAAATAATAAGAATTTTTATATGATTTGGATTAAATAATTAATATTTTAAATATTAATACTGTTACTTTGGAAAATAAAGGGTTTAATTATATTATTTCTAATTATTTTGATTTGGGCATTCTATGGAAAATAATTTGTAAGATTGATGAGCAAATAGTATTTTTCTATATACAAATAGTGTTGGATTTAAATTGGGTTTCAATTACTATATTTTTCCTAATTTCATTTGAAATTACTAAAATACCCCTAACCCTAATTTTCAAAAATGAAACCCCAAGGCCTTCATTCCAGCAGCCGAAAACCCTACCCTGTCTTCCCTTTCACCTTCAGGAAGTTCACCAAAACTGAAACCCATAGTAGCACCCACGGTTCCTTTTCTTGTTCCGTGGAAGAAGGAAACAGAATCAGGAAAAAGGTGAGATTTGAGAGTGAGGGTTTCGCCACCAGTGGAAGGAGGAGGCAGAGTGGGGACCCCGCGCTACTGCCGTTGCCCAGAAACGCGTCCGCTGCCGACTTCGCGGGGCTTGGGTTGCTGCGGTCGCCATTCACCGTGATGCCCGTCGGCGTCGCGCCTTCTGCGATCAGCCTCGCCGTTCTGCTTTCCGTCAAGTCCGTCTCGCTGCTGATGTCGCCGAACCAAACAGAGGAAGAGGGAGACTCTGTCGCGGCGTCACCACGCCGGACCACCGCGCGTGAGGAGCCGGGCTGTCACTGCATTTCCCGTCGCAGAGGAGAGAGCCCAGAGGAGAGAGAGAGGTCGCGCGATGTTGTGGGTGGGAGATGCGGACCAGTGGCGCATGCAGGAACGCGACCCACTGCGCGGAGCTATCGCCGCCGTTTTTGCTGCCGGCAAGCCTCGGTTAGCATCGCCGGAGCTTTCGCCCGTTTCTGTCGCTGGGGAACCTCGCTGCCATCGCCGGAAAACTCTTCCGGTAAGGGTTTTAATTGAGGTTTCTGTCATTTTGGATTTTGAGAAGGTTTTGATGCTGTGCGGTTTTTATAGATGACCCACCAGAGCTTCTGGCCGCCACCGGAGCTGTTGCCAGGGCCGATTCGAAATCGCAGCTGCTTCGTGTTGTTATTCCAGTAAGAAATTATGTTTCAAAAGCCCTAAGTTAGTGTCCCGTACGTGTATTAAAGCCTTTACAGTATTAATGTTCTTAGAGTTTAGTAACTGAGGTTGCTTGTTGTAATTTAGAGCTGTTTATGCTGCTGCGAAAATGTGTGGGGCTGTGCTTTGAAGCTGCCTTTGATTTCGAGTTGAGGCGAAAAGAACTTATGAGGCGTTTGGATTATGGATTTGCGTTTTGAGGTAGGGGTGCTTTCCAAAACTATACTTTATGTATTGGAATTATTACATATGGATACTGATGTGAAAAAATGTGTATTTAGTGATTGTATCGGCCTTATGTATTATTTGATTGTCTCGAAAAGCTTATGAATGTTTGTTTGGCTGAATTGTTGTGCGGCTTTGTGAAATGTAATGTTTGGAAGTTGATTCTTTAAAGATTTGAAATGAGTTTAATCCGTTGAGGATTGGTTTGAAGTGAGTCAATTATTTTGATGATGTGAAAGATAGAATACTCTTGAAATTTAGCCTGGGTTGCTTTAATTGATTTGGTTTTGATAAATGATTTATCACTGAACTGATTCTTTTAAACTTTGGGAATGAGTTAAATCGGTTGATATTGAGTTGATTTTGAAATGGTTTCCTTGAGATATGCCACTGAGGCATTTAGCTTGCTTTTGAATTGATTTCTGGTTTTGAGCTGTTGAAAAGGAATGAGAAACAGTTTAGTTGGGACCCGAACCGGGTGGCAAAAGTCCAAGTTTTAGGGGAGGTGCTGCCGAAATTTCTATAAAATCTGAGTCTTTGTTGAATGTTGTCTGGAAAAATGATGAGTTAAAGACTTCTACTATTTTATTTGAATTATCAAGAAAAGGATGATTCATGCTTTTGAAATGAATTATTAAAGAGGAAATTGTGATTTAGTCTTGCTTCTTAAGAAAGGCATTGTATCTCTTTTAGGAGGAAGTTATTTAGATGAGACTTATGTTTTAAAGCTGTTTTTAAATGTGACAAGGGCAATGCCTTCGAATTTGACTTGAGGGTTTCAATTAGAGGAGTTTCAATGACTTTGAAAGAACCTGGATGTCTATTGACAAGTTTCATTTTGAAATGTTTTGAGAAATGTTTTAAGTACTCTTTAAATTCTGAATTCTTCCAAGACTAAAACAATTTTGAACAGTTCAAACGTTCTAGAATTTATCATGGGGTTGAAGTTGGTTTTGCCTAACTAAAGAAAACGACTTTGAAAGAAGTAAATGATTACGTGACTCGGTTTGGCTTAGATCCTATTTTATTACTCAAATCGGAAAGCCAAGGTTTTAATGATTTTAAATGAATTTCGCGAAATGAGTTATGTTATTCTCCCCTAAAGACTTGGGACTCTGCCGGAAAACTTTTGGTTATAAAATCCCATTGTTGGATGGGTGATTTTGAATACTTTGAAATAAATCCTTAACTTGCCATGGTTTTGGAAGTTTTGGAAAGAGAATGCCGAGAGTGGCTTTGTTTTAAAAAGGGAACTCACCTTGAGTAAATTTGGCTATAGAACCGACAGATGATATCATCAGCCACTAGGGACAGGCATGCATCATATGCATCTATGTGACATTGTTTGCGTGTGCATATTGTACTTGGTTTGCCTATGTGATTACTTGAGATTAACTGCTACTTGTTCTACTTGCTGTAACTGTTTGTTTGTGCTTGAACCTCCTATCTGTGTTTACAACTGGGACTCTGTTGGATTGTGGTGATTGGTTGTTGGATGGATTGTTTGGGCCTAGGGCCGTGGTTGAATTGAGATGGACCGATGGTTGGTTTCGGTTTCGTGGTTATGGTTTGGAAAGATATGAAAGGCTATTTTGGTTCAGTATAGATAAACCTTTTTGAAAGACTTTTGATGTTTTTGAGAATTGAATGGTTCCTCTTTCAGAAAAGATTTTCGACTTTACTTTTATTGAAAACCGTTGTTTTTGAAAAGAGGCATAAGAAGGTTATTAATCACTGGTACGGCTTATCTTCACGTATCCTATTACAGTAATTCCCAAAAACCCTCTACTGAGAACCCTTTCGAGGATGATGTTCTCACCCCCCTACATTTTTCCCCTTTCAGGATATGGGCGCAGAAGTCACGAAGAGTTTATTTAGTTGTTTTTGAGATGCTCTGTATTGCTCTAGATTATTATTTGTATCCTCGCCTTTATCTTGAGATATTCTATAAGAGGGATAGGAATTGTATTGTCTAATGCTTGTAATATTATTTATATATATATGTGTACATATATGGATGTACTCTTTATGAGCTTTTGTAAGTTGTATGGTATTTTGTGAATGTACGTAATCGAACGAAACTATTCTTTTTGGGAACGGTATTACGGTTTAAAGTTTTAAACAGGCTCATATTTTAGTATTAAATAATATAAGTGTCGTCGTAATGTCCGAGCTATCAGAGTCGCGCAGTCGGAAGCGTGAGCTTTGGTAGTTAGGGTGTTACATTATGGTAATCAGAGCCGGAACCCGGATCGATGTGCCAGCGAGGGCGCTGGACTCCTTTAAGGGGGGTGGATTGTAAGGTCCCACATCGGTTGGGGAGGGAAACGAAGCATGCCTTATAAGGGTGTGGATACCTCTCCCTAGCATGACGCATTTTGATGAGTGAGTGTGGGGGGCTTCGGCTAGCATCCCTATCGTCAAAAGCAAAACCGTGAGGCCTTGTGTGCCAAAGCGGACAATATCGTGCTAGCGGGTGGTCTGGGCTGTTACAAAAAACTAAATGACAAGAAAGTAAAAACTAACAACTAAAGAAGTATAAATGCTAAAAGACACTCCTAGCAAGGATTGAGAATTAAAGCTTCCTTTCCAAGTCATTGACCATGAACATGGTAATTATCCAGAGTTAATCCCATTTAGTCATCTCCAGCATCGGGAGAAAGTCAAATAGGCATAGTCAGTCTTAATCCATAGGTCTTACTCGTCAATAGAAATAAGAACAATTAACAACCCTCAATCACCAATCAATATCGGACATCAAAGACATCAAGGTCACCTTCATTACTCAATTCCAAGTCAAGAGTGTAGAAATCTACTCTAAAACTAAGAGAGACATTTCTACAAACAATTGGAAGGCATAACTTGGAAGCATGGTAAAATTGTAATAATAATAAAATCTAACACTACCAAATGCAAGATAACAATAATAACAACTCAATTAGGCAACAATAAACATAGAAACATCAAATTGCATTAATAGAAATCAAAAGTAACAAAAGTTCACAAGATCAAAGGTAGCAAAATAAAGAAAATAATAAGTAAAATTCCAAGAATTAAAGTGCTAGAACAATAACAAGCAAGGAAAACTAAATCAAGACAAGATCAAGAGAAGAGAGAGCTTCTCTCTCTAGAAAATAACCTAAAACATGATTCTAAACTAAACCTAATTGCTCTCTCCTTGTTCCTTCTTGAATTTGGCCTCAAATACTTCAGAAATGAGTTGGATTTGGGCTTGAAGAGGTCTAGAAATTGCCAGCCAAATTTTCTTTAAGTAAATCATGTACCGCATGTCATGCGTACGCGCAACGTTGCGAATTACTCCAAATCCTCATTTCTTCATGAATTCTCCAATTTGCATGTTTTTTCTTCACTACTTCAATCTAATCTTTGCCTTCTAAGCCTGAAATCACTCAACAAACATATCAAGGCATCGAATGGAATAGAAGTGAATTAAATTTAGCAATTTAAGGGCTTAAAAACCATGTTTTCACTCTTAAGCACAAATTAGGAATAATTCACAAAACTATGCTATTTTATTGAATAAATGTAGAAAAAGTTAATAAAATTCACCAAATTTAATACAAGATAAACCATAAAAATTGTTGTTTATTACTGAGCCAAACAATGGCACCAAACCTAGCCGTTGGAGAGTATATTAACATGGGATGATTTGGTTAATAAATTTCTCACCAAATTCTTTCCACCATAGAATTTGGCAAAACTGAGACATGATATCCAGACTTTCACATAAAAAGACAGAGAATCTCTCTATGAGACTTGGGAGAGATACAAAGAAATGCTAAGAAGGTGCTCCCAGGATATGTTTAATGATTGGGTTTAACTCCAAATCTTTTATGATGGAATCATTCATGCTTCAAGAAACCTATTGGACTCCTCAGCTAAAGGACCCATGCACATGAAGATAATTGAAGAAACTTTGGAATTAATTGAGATAGTGGCAAACAATCAATATTTGTATTCCTCTGAAAGTACCATGAAGAGAGGAGTGATAGAGTTAGATACACTGGACACTATTTTGGCACAAAATAAGGCTATGTTCCTGCAAATCAGTGCACTCACTAAACAACTAGGATACATGCAAGTCTCAGCAGTGAGGACACAAGGCATTACATGTGACATAAGTAGAGGAGCCCAACAAAGTGAAGTCTTTTATTGTGAAGGTTGTGAGCTACTCAATTAAGATCAACCCTCATAACCCCTATTTTAGGTGAGTTAATCCAATTTTAAGCCCTAAACTGAGTATGAGATTGTACCATGAGTTGAATTAAATCATTCTTGGATAAATGCTTAGTTAAACCGGATGACTTTGTTAAGGGGATGATAGTTTGTCTCGCCTGCTGTGAGGACGGTGTTGTTATCCCGCTCACGAATTAATGAGAATGAAAAATTGATAAGAAAAATAGGGTTAATGAACTGGAGTTTGATAAATGGATAACGGTTTGGGGTTAATGAGCGTAGTAACATATCAAAAACAACTAAAAGACATTAATGTTAACTGAGTTGAGTTGTCCTGAACAAGGATGGTAGTTAATTTGCTTATTCATGGTTATGGTATGGAGTGAGCACGGTGGTGTTATCCCGCTCATGGGTTAATGAGAGCAAAGATGTGATAATGGAAAGGATGATTATGATATTGAGATGATGATGATGATGATTCATTTTGATTAAGATATGATGAGGAAGATTATGATGTTGAAAGATGATGATGATTGATTATGATTATGACTATGAGTGAAATAAAATAAGATTGAGAATGAATCTGACAATGGAAGTGAGTTTGATTGAAATAGACCTGCCTGGGTAGATGCAGTGGTGTTGTTCCACTTGCTCCAGGTTAAGGATTAAGCCTCTGAAGTAGACGCAAGGATTGGGGTGTGTCCCGCTTGCTCCCAGTAATTATTTGAGCTTCCTGGGTAGATGCAGTGGCATTGTTTCACTTGCTCTGGGATGTGGTGAGATGTATTTGCCTGGGTAAGATGCAAGGGTCGGGCTTTGTTCTACTTGCTCCAAGTTAAGTGAGGACGGTGGTTTTATCTCGCTCGCAGAGATAATGAGTTTTGTCCCAACAAGGATGGTGGTTTAATCTCGCTTGTTCGTGGTTTCTCTTGGATGTTAGGAACATGGGTTATTCTGCCTGCGAGGTGTATAGGGCGCTCACCCTGCGAGAAATATAGGTTATTCTGCAAGCGAGGTAACAGGGCACTCACTCTGCGAGGTTCTCTCTGTCTACGAGGTGACAGGGCACTCACTCAACGAGAAATACAGGTTATTCTGCCTGCAAAGTGTACAGGGCACTCACCTTGTGAGATACATATAGTGTACATATATGCGAGATAACAGTCACTACAACAAATATGGGATTTAGGAATGCCAAATTTTGCAACGCCTTAAAACCGTTCTCTAAGATAGTTTTAGACAACGGCTTTTGTAGTGTTACTGTTGATTTCAATTTTTCATTATATTATAGTAACAAATTAAAACCATTCTCTTTGACTATTTTAAAGAACGGTTTTATAACCATTACTATGATTTGTTTTTAAGCAACAGTTTTTTATTGTTGTTTAAATAATTATACAAAAGAAACACATAAAAACCGTTGCCAAAATGCTACACTTTAAAACCGTTCTATTAGATGATTTTAGACAACGGCTTTTACAGTGTTGCTGATGAAGTTCAATTTTTCATTACATTATAGCAACAAAATAAAACCATTCTCTTTGGCTATTTTAAAGAACGGTTTTATAACCATTACAACAATTGTTTATCAAACAATAATTTTCTAATATTATTTGAATAATTATACAAATTAAAAGATACATATAAAATAATTATAAATAATTATACAAATTTAAATAATTTTTTCTATAAATACTAAATTTATAAAATACTCAAAAACTATTGTTATAAATATATAACACATATTATTTTTAGAAAAAATAAAATTAAAATAAATTTATAATAAATATTATATATTTTTGTTATAAATATATAATGTAACATCTCGCATTTTAAAAATCTAAATATGAATAAATTGTGATTTTATCTTATTAAGTTTAAACTTTATAATTTTAGAAATTATTATATTAGAAAATAATTAAAGAGATTCAGAGATAAATTTATTTTGAATCAAATAATATTCTAAAGTAATTTTATTATAATGGAATATTTTGTATAATTTTAGTAATTAAAAAAAAAGAAAGAATTGTACAATTTAATTTAAGTAACTTTTATTATGAAAAAGTTATGACTTATTATTAATTTGAACTCCTTATTTTATAAACTAATCTATTAAGAATAATTAAATTAGTTTTATTAATATTTGGAGTTAAGTTAATTAATATTCTTGTGTATTTTTTATTAATTGGTTATTTCATATAATTTGAAATTAAAGTTCTAGTGATGGAAAATGATGAAAAGTTATATTATTTAATTTGAATAATTAATATTTTTAGGTTTAAAATTATATTTTATAAAATGTGATTAATACATTTATTTTATAATTTAAATTAGAAATAATTATTTTAGCTCATTGATGTATTGATGAATAAATATTTATGCGTTTTGAAAGTAATCTTTATAGTATTAAATTTAAATTCTAAATTATTATTTTATCTCAACTATATTTTATAAAATTATTATATTACTCGTATATATTTTACCATAATTCTAGAATTACCAAATAAATTCTTAATTTCACAGAATTCCTAAATTTGTTACCTCAAATCCCTAAACACGCGTACAGAAAAGGAAACAGAAGGAAAGGAAAAAAGAAAGAAAAGGAAAAAAGAGAAGGGGGAATCGGGGAAGAAGAAAGGAAGGAGAGGGAGAAGAGCGTGCCATCGCTGCACCCTGCCTGCCTGTCGCCGCCGTTCCGAGGAGCCGCCGCCATCGTCGCGGGAACCGGAGGGTGTGGAGACGGAGAAGAGTGCGTGCGAGAGAGGAGAAGTAGCCATCATCATCGAGGACTCCATCATCGCCGCTGAAGGTCTTGACCGTCGAGCTCGTCGTCGCCGTTGCACCTCACATCACTGCCGCCACTGAGGAGCTCGAAGAGAGAGAAAGGGTTCGCGCAGAGAGAGAAACACGATGAGGGAGGAGGAGGTTGCCTTTGTTGCTGCCAAGCCGTCGCTAGTGGGGTTGGGTTTTCCGTCGTCGTTGAGCTGTGTGCTGCCGTTGGCATCTGGATCGCCACTATATTTATGCTGCAACTCGCCATTATCCTGGTGAGCTTTACCCTGCGAGTTACTTTGCTGTCGCCTAATATTGATTTTAATGTTGATTTGGTATAATGTTGTTCTGATGTTGATTTGGTAACTGGTTATTTGGAAATGCTGTTGTGATTTTATTTTGATTTTAAGATTGATTTAGTATGTAACTGGTTCTCTGTCAATGCTGCTCTAATTTTGTTTTGATTCCAATTTCCCTTATACTTAATTTCACCAAACTGGACATACACTTACCTTGAAGTAGCTTGAAGTAGCTTGGTTTCTAATAGAATTCAGTTTTAACAAATTTGTTGCCTTAGATAGTGGTGAAAATTGTTATAGGGTTCTAGGAGAGAGTAATTTAGGTATTTTTGATATTTTGAGATGAATCAATTAATGGAGATTGTTGAAATTTATTGATTGAAGGCATGGAAAAAGAGGGGAAAAAGTTCTATTAACAATTAACATTCATTTGTATGTTTTACAGAAATGAGTAATATTGTTCAAATTTGGGAGACTGTTATAAGAATTTCTTTCTCTTGATTACTCTTTTATTTTCTTTATTATACTCATTTAAGCAAGATAAATTCATGATTTTTGTGGTGATTTTGTCTTTAGATCCTCTGCTGGGCTGCTAGAGGAGAACCTATTAGTCGGCCACCAGCATGGATGATTTTGTCTTCATGATAAATTTGAGCATTATTTGTGTATTGACATTTGACAAATTTATTTGTGGTATCAAATTATCTTCAAATCTTACATTTTGTTTGTGATTTTTTAGTTGGCATTGATGCTTATATTTTCAAGTTACTCTGAAACTGCAGGGTTAAGTCGATTATGAGGAACATAACTATATACTTATTAACAAATACTTTAACAAATAAAACTATATAATACTACGACTTTTCTCTTAGCTTATTATGCTATACTAGTTCAGTTCGTTGTTACTGTGAGGAGAATAGCTATATACTTATTATAGCTTATTATGCTATACTAATTAGTTTAGTGAGATTATATTATTATTAATTATTATTGATGGATAACGTGAATTAACTTCAATTTCTTTTGGGTCACTAACTCACCTGGTGTAGAACTTCTTAGTTTATGCAAAGAATTCAGGGTTGAAGTGGAAGCTATAGGCCATGTTTGACATAAAAATCTTGTTCAGATATTGCATAGAAGGAGTACACAGGTAAAACTTTTTCTGAACAAGTTGCTTGGAAATTATTAAGAGTTCCTATTCCCAATTGATGCTTCAACTCCATGATTTATATGATCCAGACAAGTTGGTACATAACTTTGTGTTTGTCTTTTTAATGCTTAGTATCCAAGTTTTTTAATCTGCCAAAAATGTTTATACAGATGAATATCAGATTTAAGATTCTTTCTAGTTCTTTATGTGGAGCAGTTGCCATTGAAGCCAAGAGAGTCCACTCAAGCTGAGTTACCACACCAACTTTGTTGAAGAAAAATGAAGAAATTGCTACCCTTAGGCTATAGTATTATGGTATTTTGAAAAATGATGATGATATAAGTAAAAGTAGTTATGACCTAGATTAGTATTATGTTATTTTGCAATGATGATATAATGTGATTGTTGATCTTACAACAATTTTTATAAGTCAAATTTGATGGTAAATGTTCAATTAGTTTTCTTTGGTAATTTGATTCAAATAGTTTAGGTTATTTATTGACACTAAATTAAAAAAAATTGGAACTAATTTCATTCATGAGAAAATTCTTGTAAATAAAGAATTATATTACAAAAAACCGTTGTTAAAAGTCACAAAAGGCAATGGTGTTAAAACCGTTGTCAAAGAAAACTATAAAATGGCAATGGTATTAAAACCGTTGCCAAAAAATGACACTAATGGCAACGCTTTAAAACCATTAGCTTTGTGAATAATAAAACTACAACAGTTTAAAACCGTTGCCTATCCAGCAACGGTTCTAAACTGTCTATACCAGTAACTTTGGCAACGGTTTTTTTGTTACCGTTGCCTTAGGTAAAAAACCGTTGCCTTGGAGCATTGGCAACGGCCGCATATACCACAGGTCAAAAACTATTGCCAAAGCATTGCCTAAAGTTTTGGGAACGATTTTTCAATCTACGGCAACGGTTTTTGACCGTTGGGAAAACCTTATTTGTTGTAGTGAGTAGAGAGACAATGTCCGGGTTAGCTACCGGATATGTCGGGTTCTGGCAAAGTAACCGACGCGTGAGCTCATGGCTAGTACATACACCATCTGTATTTGATTGATTTGTTTAGATTTGCTACTTGTGATGGCTTGTTTATTTGTGTATATTAAGTGAATATGTGCTAATTGCTTAACCTGAGTTTACTTGTATATTATTTGTTTGTCTTGCTTGTGTTTGAATATCTACAGTTCTCTCATGCTAGTGTTGGTTGATGCTGAGGGCTATTCTGTTTGGAGATTGTTACCACTACTAAATGAAATGGTTGGATATCGAATTTACTGAGTTTGAACCATTGTGACAATAAGAGAACTGATGAATCATGTTGAGGAGAGTTGAGAACCCAAAATACTAAATATGCTAAAACTAAATATTGAGAATAAATAAAATACTATTGAGATGAAATTAGTTTGATAATGACTTATTTAAAGTAAATGAGATTGGGTATATATGTATAGTTGAGATTAGCATGTTTATCCTGTAAGGATTTAGAGAAGCCCTAGGCTTGGATCTTGTCTGTTGGAGTTTTAGGATTGCATAGTGGGTTTGTGTAGTCTTTACATCATCTCTATTTAGAATTTTTACCCTACTGAGAACCCTATAAAGGATAATGTTCTCACCCGTTTCGCGAATTTCTATTTTATAGATACAAGACGTGATGCACCTCATTGAGCATGCAGGATCTGCTCTTGGGATGTGAAGATTTCTT
Source organism: Arachis ipaensis (assembly GCF_059453495.1). Classification (NCBI taxonomy): domain Eukaryota; kingdom Viridiplantae; phylum Streptophyta; class Magnoliopsida; order Fabales; family Fabaceae; genus Arachis; species Arachis ipaensis. The sequence continues at coordinate 66,851,038 of NC_142442.1, read as the reverse complement.
TTGAGATTTATATTCTGTACTTAGATTATATATATATTCTCTACTTTTATAATAAAGATATTTTCCTAAATTAGTATAATTATGCATTATTACTTAAATGCTAATTATAGTATAATTATAATAAAGATATTTTTCTAAAATAAACTTAGAAAAGAAAATAATGCATTCATTTTGGCGAAAAAATGGATTCATGAAGAATTGACACCTCACTTCCATTAGCTAGGAAAAAATCCAGTTTTAGTATAATATAGTTAATAATTAATAAAAAAATTCATATGTAATCTTCATAAATTACAATAATTTCTTTATTTATGTGTACGTATATATTAATTTTGTTAAATAATTCTAAATATTTCCTTATTTACACACACACACACACACACACAGTCTCCAATCTCAGCCCCATTCATATACAAACTGTATACAAATTTTTTTTAATAGAGTAATTTTCACATATAGTCTCTAATCCCAGCCCCATTCATATGCAAACTGTATACAAATCTTTTTTAATAGAGTAATTTTAATTTTTAATGGAGATATTTGCTACAATTAGGTAAAAATTATGCTATTATCTTTTATTAACCTTTATAATTAATTTAATGGAGATAATTGCTCAATATATATGTTATCTACATTAATTATGTGCCAATATTTTTAGAAAAGAGCTAAAAGAAGAGATATATAATATTATTACTATATAGAAAGAAGATAAAAATTGCTACGTTCTTTTTTATTATATTATACAACTTAAAGTTATAGTATCATGTTACTATTAATTATAGATACTTACTACAATTATATCAAATTTAATTATAAATCTAAATAAATAAAATAGATAACAATCAATAGTATTTTTTTTACATTCAATATTTACTGTAAATATAAAAAGTAAAATAACTAATGAATAAAAATATGAGTAGAAAATAAAACAGAATAATTAAAATTCAATTCGTTAACTAATTAATCTTATGTCTATACATTATTATTATTATTATTATTATTATTATTATTATTATTAACCACTAATTAAAGTAGAAGATAAAGAACCATATACTTAAGGAACCATTACTAGGATGGATGACAATTATAGCATGAATTATTGTGAATACAACTATCTATTAATAAAATTGTGGATACAACTAATTATTGTAGATATAATTATCTACTAATAAAATTATTGCACATGAATGAGAATTAAAACTATATCAATTAATATAATTAGAATGAATAAAAATATTGATGATTGATAATTAGTTTAATAATGCATTGAATATTGATTTGATATAATTATAATAAAGTTATTTTCTTAAAATAATATAATTATACATTATTTATGAGCTAATTGTAATATAATTAGAATAAATTTATTTGAGAGAAAAAAATATTCATGTGTAATCTTCATAAATTACAGTAATTTCTTTATTTATATAGACGTATATATTAATTTTGTTAAATAATTCTAAATATTTTCTTATTTATACATACATATATATTAATTATACATAAAAATATTTAAATCACATATATTAAATATTTTCTTGTTATAATTATTTTTATATATATATTATTCCACAATGCGTGCAATAAGCTGTTATGTTTGATATCCATATATAGCCTCCAATCCTAGCCCTATTGATACGTAAACTGTATATAATTTTTTTTAATAGGGCAATTTTAATTTTTTGTTTTATTTTCTTTCACGTAAATTTTATTTTTTCTTTAAATAGTGATATTTTAATTTTTTTTCTTTTTTGTTTTAAGTACACTTTTATTGAATTGATGCAAAAAAAGGCCGATAATTTCTGAAAAAAATAACAATATGTTATAAAATTATTTTAATAACGAAAAATTTAAAATAAGAAAATTTAAATATATTACTAATAGTTGAAATTGCATATCCGAGTTTGACACGAATTAAGCAAAACTGAACTTAAATTGAGAGAATTCAATCTCATTATGTGCTCCACTTCGAAGATTTTCGGGTAGACGTAGAAAGTATGGAGGAGATGGAACTAAAATTGGCCTACAAAGCTCTGTGGAAACAATTCCTCAATAAAAAATCAAGCTCCTCCCAAGAAAACTAATTTTACCAACATTCCATTAGGTTAGTCATAATATGTGAGTAGATCCAACCATCCTTCGGTAAAATAGAGTTTACTACCTCTTCTTTGAATGCTTACATCCATGTAGTTAGAACCCGAATCAGTGAATAGAACTCGATGAGGTATTTCATGGATGTGATGCATTGGAACATTAGACGAAAATAATAAGTTGGAGTAAGAACAATAATTAAATTATCAAAAAAATAATATAATAAAATGAGTATATCAAAAATACTATATAAAATTATAAATTATACCTTAAAATGATCAACTTCGATGAAAAACGAAGAATACATCTATGAAATAGTAAAAGAAGAATAATAAATTTTAAAAAAATGAGTTGACTCTCAGATCGAGGCTCATGTACCACAAAAAATTCTATATATAGGCTTTATTAAAAAAAATAAATATGTAAATTAGTTATTATTAAGGTAATTTTTTTTTATTTACGTTAGTTATACATCATATATTTGTTTTGTTAAAGTTATATGATTTTATGATATCATATCAAAATTAGAATCATTGTTTTTTTTTATCATGAATAGAGTAACCAGGACCAACTTCATATCATTGATAAACCACTATTTTATGGTATATTTTTTACTCAATTCAGTGGATTTTATCAACTATTCTCACTTATTCATGTAAATTGCATGCTTTTAAGTTTCCTTCCCAATTTTGTGCTATAATTGAAAACATGCTTCTTTGGCCTTAAAATTGCTAATTTGTAATATTCTCTTATTACCATTCGATACCATGATATGCGTGTTAAGTGTTTTCAGGTTTTATAGGGCAGGAATGGCTTAGAGGATGGAAAGGAAGCATGCAAAAGTAGAAGGAACACAAGAATTTGGAGATTTAAAAAGCTGGCCTCGACGCGCACAGATGGATGACGCGTACGCGTGACAAACGTCACGTGCCTCAGTTACAAGAAAACGCTGGGGGCGATTTCTGGGCTGCTTTTGACCCAGTTTCAGGCCCGAAATTGAAGACAAGAGGCTGCAGAGTGGAGATGGGAATCATTCATCATTCATTCATTCACTTTTACACTTTAGGTTTTAGATGTAGGTTTCTAGAGAGAGAGGCTCTCCCATCTCTCTAGGTTTAGGGGTTTTAGTCTTATTTCTTCTTAACTTCAAAATTTCATCTTCCTTTAATTTAGTTTTCTTCTACCTTTTATTGTTCTAGTATCTTAGTTTATCTTCTTTTGTTGATTTCTTTATTTTTCCAATTTAGTTTATGAACTCTTCTTGTTAGATTCAATTTTCTTTTAATGCAATTTGAGGTATTTCATGTTTATTGCTTCTTTCTTTAATTGTTGGTTATTGATTCCTTGCATTTGTTAATCTTAGATTTTACTATTTCTTGTTACTTTTCTATGCTTTTATTTTGTGCCTTCCAAGTATTTGATAAAATGATTGGTTGGATTTTAAAAGGGATTTTTATGTTCTTGACTTGGATTGATTAATTAGAGACTCTTGAGTTATCAAAATTCTTTTGTTGATTGGTGATTGAAAGTTGCTAGTTTGCTTGAGCCTCACTAAATCTAGTCTTTGATTAGGACTTGTGAACTTAAGTCGATTTTGCTTGCTTGACTTTCCTTCATTTGTTAGAGGATAACTAAGTGAAAGCGATTCGCACTTACCATCACAATTGATGATGATAATGAGGATAGGAATTCCAATTCTCAATCCTTGCTAGGACCTTTCTTAGTTGTTAGTTTATTTTTCTCGCAATTTATATTTTCTTGTTCCTTATTTGAAAACCCCAAAAAGAAGTACATCATAATCAATAATAAATAAACTTCTCTACAATTCCTTGAGAGACGACCCGAGATTTGAATACTTCGGTTTATTTTTATTAGGGTTTGTACTTGTGATAACCTAATTAAAAGTTAACTGAGGATTGATTGTCAGTTTAAATCTATACTTGCAATGAAGTTATTTTGAGAAATTCTTCATCGACATTTTTCCTCCGTCAAGTTTTTGGTGCCATTGCCAGGGAGTTACAAATGTGTGCCTTGTTATTGGTTATTGTGAATATTATGAATATGTTTGCCTTTTGTTTCTTTATTAGTTGTTGCTAGTTTTAGGAGTTTAATTTCATTATTTCTTGTTAGTTTTTGTTTTTATTTTCTCTCATTACTATGAATTCTCACCACTTTGGCTATGAGTTTGGTTCAAATTATGTTGTAGGGAATGGAAGCTACAATGAGAACATGCATCAAGGATGGGACAATCAAAGGTGGGAGGAGCCTCATGCTTATGGACAACCTTCATGGCAGCAACCTTCTCTAATGCACTATGAGCAAGAGCCATTCCAAGATGCATACCAACTCAATGGCTTTGGTGGACCTCCTTGTGACTACCAACAACTCCCACCATATGCCTATGAACCTCCTCCACAACATAGTCCTCAACCATACTCACAAGCCTCATACCACCAAACACTTTCATATGATCCTTACCTTTATCCACCGTACCAACCACCATATGAACCATATGAACCATACATAGAATCACAACAATTCTAACCCAATTATTCCCAAGAACCACCACCTCAATATACACCATCTCCATATCATTCTCAAGATGAACCACCACAACTCCAACATCATTACCTTCACAACCCTTCTTTTCCCTCTAAACAAGCTCCTATGGATGATACACTTGGTGTCATTCTTCAAGAGCAACAAGAGCTTCAAACCACACTCACCTCTACCTGCACCTGTTTCACCTCTACCCTCCAAGAGCTTATATCCCGTCTACATCCACCTTCTACTAAAAACCAAAGCACCTTCCAACCATCAACCTTTAATGCATATCTTTTTCAACTGCAAGATAAACTCTCTTTTAGACCATAACCCTTCATGGAAGAGTGTTCATATCCATCATCCCAAGAACAATATGATCCTACTCATGTTAGTCAAGTAGAACAAGAGCCAATGGATCATCTCAAGGAAGCAATGGATCGGCTCTAAGTAATCATGTATTAAAAGAAGCAAGAAGAAGCCCAAAGGATGCACGAAACTATCATGGCTAACATTGCTAAAATTCAAGCCACCGTGGACTCATGGGATACATGCCACAAGCAAAGTAGTTCCATGGATGAATGTGAAAAATTAACCGAAGAGAGGAGCATGAAGGAGATTTTTGAATCTCAACATGAGAACAAGGAAATAGAGTGTGTTGTGCAACAAGTGGAACGTATGGAGATTGTTGAAGAAGAAGCAGTGGGTGAAAGCCTAGGCGAAGTTGAACAAAAGGTGGATTCCAAACTTGAGAACACTTTCACACCAAGTGATGTTATTGATAATTTTGTGGAAGTTGTTGAACCTTCTTCCATTGAGCATGAATTTGATGTTGAAGAGAATAATGTGCAACCTCTTAGGCATATTGTGAATGATTTGAGATTGGAAGAGGTTGAGCAAGCGATAAATCCTATTATTGAAGATGATTCCATACCAACTAATGTCCTATTTGAGATTGTTGAACCTTCTTCATTGTGTTGTAAAATTGATGTTGAGGAGGCTAGAGCACAACCTCCAACACATGACTTGAACAATGAGGAATGTATAGAAGAAGTTGGTGAGGAAGGAATTGAAATTGAAGAAAGCTACCAAAAGGAAGAGGTTGAAGTTGACGAAGCTTGCCAAGAGGTAGAAGTAGTCAAGGAAGAGCACAAGGGAGTGGAGCTTTCAAGATCATTAAAAACACCTCTCCCCAAGCCATTACCATCCAACACAACATTTAAGTGGATAAAATTCTTACCCTTAAACTTTACCTTCCTACTTGAATATGGTTTGCTTGAGACGGATGGTCAACGTAGAGCTCTTTGTTGCTTTAAGAGCAAAAGGGAGTTGGTTAGTGGTTGGAGTTGTCATGCAAGATTCAATATGGTTGCATGCTCAAAGTTGAAGTGCAAGGATTGGTCTAGAGCTCGATTGAATGGGTCTAGGAAGTTGTTTGGATAACTCAGTGAGAATTCGGATTGCCTACCACCCAGATGGATTTTGATGATCAACTTGAAGACGAGTGTAGAAATAAGATTTGGGATCCCGGCATACAAGGGGATCAACTTTGGGAGCTCAAGGCTTGTGAATAACTTCTTCAAAGCTTGGTGAATTTATTTGGAAATGTTTGAGCTGTAACACCCTAACTATCATAATGTCACGCTTCCGACTGCGCCACTCTGATAGCTCGAGTATTACGACGACTCTTGTAATATTTAATAATAAAATATGAGCCTATATAAAACTTTAACCGAATCTTTAATAAACATACATTCATACTTACAATATAAATTACAATACTCACAGGAACTTCACACACACACACACACACATATATATATATATATATATATATATATATATACATATTAATTTACAAACATCTCATATCAAAATCCTATCCCTCTTACAAGACTTGCAAGATGTAAGGCGAGGGAAACATAAATACTAAAACAATACAAAGATATCGTATGACAGAAAATAAACAATATATTCTGAACTTCATCATCTGTAACCTGAAAAGAGAAGATCTGTAAGGGAGTGAGAACATCATCCTCGAAAGAGTTCTCACTATAGGGTTGCAGAATTGCGATAATAGGATACGCGAGATAAAATCGTTACAGTGATTAATAACCGCCTTATGCATTTTTTCAAAAGTAAAGGTTTACTATAAGAGAAAAATCCGAAATCTTTTCTGAAAGAGGAATTGTTCATTTCTTAAAATTCAAAAGCCTTTCAAAAGGTTTATCTAAGCTGTACCAAATTAGTTTTTCATACTTTTCCAAACCAGGAACATCAACCATGCATGACCTTCGGCCCACCTCATGATCAACCACGGCCCTAGGCCCAAACAACCCAAACAATAACCAATCACCACATTTCAATAGAGTCTCAATCGCAAACACAAATAGGAAGTTCAAGCACAAACAAATAGTTACTACAAGTAGAATGATAAACCACTATTTTATGGTTTATCTTGTGCTCAATTGAGTGGTTTTTATCAACTCTTTACCTACTTATTCATATAATTTGCATGTTTTACATTTGCCTTCCTAATTATGTGCTTTGATTAAAAACATGCTTCTTTGGCCTTAAGTTCCCTATGTTTAATCCTCTCTTATTACCATTAGATGCCTTGATATGCGTGTTAAGTGATTTCAGAGATTACAGGACAGGAATGGCTCAGAGGATGGAAAGGAAGCATGCAAAAGTGGAAGGAATACAAGAAGTTGGAGAAACTGCTAAACTGTCCAGCCTGACCTCTTCGCACTCAAACGGCTATAACTTTAGCTACAGAGGTCCAAACGACGCGGTTTCAGTTGGGTTGGAAAGCTAACATCCGGGGCTTTGATTTGATATATAATTTCTCATAGCTGCTCCGAAGTTAGGCGATGCGAACGCGTGAATTACGCGCCCGCGTCGCATCTACGAACTTCAATCCGCGCGGACACGTGGACGATGCCTCCGCGTCACTTGCCCACGACCTGAACGTAATAGAAATCGCAGGGGGTGATTTCTGGGCTGTTTTTGACCCAGTTTTCAGCCCAGAACACACATATTAGAGGCTATAAAGTGGGAGAATGCATCCATTCATAATCAAGCTCACAATACAGAATTTTAGGATTAGATGTAGTTTTTAGAGAGAGAGGTTCTCTCCTCTCTCTTAGGATTTAGAATTAGGATTTTTTTCAGTTTATGATTATTTCATCTTTTGCGATCACAGGTTCAATATTTCTTCTATTTATTTTTCTAATTTAATTTATGAACTCTTCCATTTTACATTTGATATCTTTATTAGTATAACTTGAGGTATTTCAGAATTATGATTGCTTTTCTTTATTTATATAAATAATTTGAATTTTTTCCTTTTGGCTTTGGTTGAGTCATTGGAGACACTTGAGTTATCAAACTCATTGTTGACTGAAAATTGGAATTCTTCAAGAATTAATTCGAGATCCAATAACTCTAACTTTTCCCAAGGAGAGACTAGGACTTGAGGAATCAGAATTAATTCATCCACTTAACTTACCTTCATAGTTAGAGGTTAACAAAGTGGGAGAAAAATCCAATTCTAATCACAATTGATAAGGATAGGACTTCCAGTTCTTATACCTTGCCAAGAGATTTTATTTTATTATTTCTATTTTATTCTTCTTATCATTCAACATACTGCTTCCTTACTTTCAAAACCCCCAATTTACAAGACTCATAACCAATAATAAGAACATACGTCCTTGCAATTCTTTGAGAAGACGACCCGAGGTTTGAATACTTCGGTTATCAATTTTAAAGGGGTTTGTTACTTGTGACAACCAAAACCTTTGTAAGAAAGGTTGATTGCTTGGTTTAGTAACTATACTTGCAACGAGAGTTTACTATAACTTCTAAACCATCAATCTTCAGTTCTTTCAAAATGACGCCGTTGCCGGAAATTGCAAACGTGTGCCTTATTATTGGTTATTGTAAATATTTGTTTTTTGCTTGTTTATTTGTTTTTATTTTTGTTTTTATTTTTGTTTTTTCATAAATTAAGAGGTTATTGGTTTTTATTTAGTTATTAAAAATTAAAAAAAAAAAATTTTTTTCTTGATATTTATCTTGATCTTCAAGTTGTTCTTAGTTGTTTTCTTCGTTTTGATCTAAAAATTTTAAGTTTAGTGTCATTTTATTGTATTTCTCTTTCCTCATTAAATTCAAAAATTCAAAATTTAAAACTCAAATTTCAAATTTCAATTTTCAAAATTCAAATTAAAAAAAAATTAAAATTAAAATTTCAAAATTTCAAATTTCAATTTTAAAAATTCAAATTTAAAAATTTAAAATTCAAATTTTAAATTTAAAAAAATTTTAAAATTTCAAATTTTAAATTTCAAAATTCAAATATTTTTCAAAAATCATATCTTTTTCAAAATCTTATCTTATCTTATTTCAAAAATCAAATTTCAAAATTCAAATTTCAAAAATTTAAAATTCAAAATTTCAAATTTCAAATTCCAAAATTTAAATTTCAATAACCTTTTTAATTTAAAATTTGTTTTTATTTTTGTTTTTTTAATTTTTATTTACTATTATGAGTTCTCACCCCTCTCGCTTTGAGTTTGGTTCCAATGCTGTTGCAAGGAATGGAAATTATAACAGGAACATGCATCAAGGTCAAAACAATCAGAGATGGAAGGAGCCACGAGGATCTGATCAACCCTTCCGGCAACAACACCTTCCACAATACCACAGACAAAGACCATTCTGCGATGCATACCAAGATGATAGATATGATGGACCCCCATCATATGCCTATGAACCTCCTCAACATAGCTTTGAACCACCACACTCACAAGCCAACTACCACCATTCACCTCCATATGACCATAACCCGTATCCACCATACCAACCACCTTATGAACCAAATGAACCATACATAGAACCACCCTCATTCCAACACAATTACTCCCAAGAACCACCACCTCCCTATACATCATGCTCATCTCCATCACCCCAAGAATCAACGGAGCGACTCAAGGAAACATTTGAAAAATTTAATGCAACCCTTCACCAATTGAATCAAGCAATAAATCAATTATCTTCTCGATGTTCGGACACTCAAGAAACCCCCATGGCTTCATGTGGACAATCTAATGAAGAACATAGCATGAAGGAGATATTAGAAACTCCAGCGGACAGTACGGAGCATGACTTTGTGCTGGAACAAGTGGAGGAAGCTGTAATTATTGAAGAGGAAGAAGTGGTTGTAGACTTAGGAGATGCTGACCCTCCATGGGAAAGTCAGGTTATGGAACCTACTTCCAAGGCAATTGAAATTGATGCTGAGGAGGGTGTACAACCTCCAAGGCATACCATGGTTGAAGACTTGGAAGAGGTTGATCAAGAAATGGAGACTAAAGAAGCAGAAGCACAGCCTCCCATGCCCTTGGTGAGCAATGAAGAAAAGATTGAACTGGAAGAAAGCTACCAAGAGGAAGAGGTTAAAATTGAAGAAGCTTGTAAAGAGGTGGTGATGAGCGGATAATTTATATGCTTTTTGGCATTGTTTTTAGTATATTTTTAGTAGGATCTAGTTACTTTTAGGGATATTTTCATTAGTTTTTATGTTAAATTCACATTTCTGGACTTTACTATGAGTTTGTGTGTTTTTCTGTTATTTCAGATATTTTCTGGCTGAAATTGAGGGACTTGAGCAAAAATCAGATTCAGAGGTTGAAGAAGGATTGCTGATGCTGTTGGATTCTGACCTCCCTGTACTCAAAGTGGGTTTTCTGGAGCTACAAAATTCAAATTGGCGCGCTTCCAATTGCGTTGGAACGTAGACATCCAGGGCTTTCCAGCAATATATAATAATCCATACTTTGGCCGAGTTTAGATGACGCAAAAGGGCGTTGAACGCCAGTTCTACGCTGCAGTCTGGAGTTAAACGCCAGAAACACGTCACAAGCCAGAGTTGAACGCCAGAAACACGTTACAAACTGGCGTTCAACTCCAAGGATGACCTCTCCACGTGTAAACTTCAAGCTCAGCCCAAGCACACACCAAGTGGGCCCTGGAAGTGGATTTATGCATCAATTACTTACTTCTGTAAACCCTAGTAGCTAGTTTAGTATAAATAGGACTTTTTACTATTGTATTAGACATCTTGGGACGTTTAGTTCTTAGATCATGGGGGCTGGCCATTCAGCCATGCCTGAACCTTTCACTTATGTATTTTCAACGGTAGAGTTTCTACACTCCATAGATTAAGGTGTGAAGCTCTGCTGTTCCTCATGAATTAATGCAAAGTACTACTGTTTTCTATTCAATTCAACTTATTCCGCTTCTAAGATATCCATTCGCACCCAAGAACATGATGAATGTGATGAATATGTGACGCTCATCATCATTCTCACTTATGAACGCGTGCCTGACAAACACTTCCGTTCTACACGCAACCAAGCTAGAATGAGTATCTCTTAGATATCTAATACAGGGGACCGAGTCTGAGTTATTAGTATCTTCGTGGTATAAGTTAGAACCCATGGATGGCCATTCCTGAGATCCGGAAAGTCTAAACCTTGTCTGTGGTATTCCGAGTAGGATCAGGGAAGGGATGGCTGTGACGAACTTCAAACTCGCGAGTGCTGGGCGTAGTGACAGACGCAAAAGGATAGTAAATCCTATTCCAGTGTGATCGAGAACCTCCAGATGATTAGCCATGCCATGACAGAGCATTTGGACCATTTTTACAAGAGAGGATGGGATGTAGCCATTGACAACGGTGATGCCCTTACAGAAAGCTTGCCATGGAAAGGGGTAAGACTGATTGGATGAAGACAGCAGGAAAGCAGAAGTTCAGAAGAATGAAAGCATCTCTATACGCTTATCTGAAATTCTCACCAATGATACACATAAGTATCTTTATCTTTATTTTCTGTTTATATATTATTAATCTTCAAAAACTCCATAACCATTTGATATCCGCCTGACTGAGATTTACAAGGTGACCATAGCTTGCTTCATACCAACAATCTCCGTGGGATCGACCCTTACTCACGTAAGGTTTTATTACTTGGACGACCCAGTGCACTTGCTGGTTAGTTGTGCGAAGTTGTGAAGTTATGTTTGGACCATGGTATTATGCACCAGTTTGTTGGCGCCATTGCCAGGGAGAAAACGAACAACAAATTTTACAACCTCAGGGATCACAATTTCGCATACCAGGTTTTTGGCACCATTGCCGGGGATTATTCAAGTTTGGACAACTGACGGTTCATCTTGTTGCTCAGATTAGGTAATTTTCTTCTTATTTTGTTTTCAAAAAGTTTTCAAAAATCTTTCAAAAAAAATTTTCCTTTAGTTTTGAAAAAAAATTTATAAATCTTTTCAAAAATATATTTTTCTTCAGAATTTTTAGAAATGAATTCTAGAGTTTCATGAAGCATGTGAAGCCTAGCTGGCTGTAAAGCCATGTCTAAATTTATTTGGACTGGGGCTTCCAACGCAACATTATCAAGAGCAAGCCAGTTGTTGCTAATCCACCTGCTGCTGTTCCTGATCCACCTGATTTACATGCTAAAGCTTGACTGGCCATTAAGCCATGTCTAACCCTCAGATTGGAGCTTTAGACTAAAGAGCACAAGATTCCTGGAATTCATATTAAAAATTTTGGAATCCTTATTTTTCTTTTTCACATTAATTTGCGAAAAAATCCAAAAAAAATTTAGAAAATCATAAAAATAAAAAATATTTTGTGTTTCTTGTTTGAGTCTTAAGTCAATTTTTAAGTTTGGTGTCAATTGTATTTTTTTTTTTTAAAAATTTGATGCACTTTTCGAAAATTCATGCATTCATAATGTTCTTCATGATCTTCAAGTTGTTCCTGGCCAGTCTTCTTGTTTGATCTTGATGTTTTCTTGTTTTGTGTCTTTTCTTGTTTTTCATGTGCATTTTTGCATTCATAGTGTCTGAACATGAAAGATTTCTAAGTTTGGTGTCTTGCATGTTTTCTTTGCATTGAAAATTTTTCAAAAATATGTTCTTGATGTTCATCATGATCTTCAAAGTGTTCTTGGTGTTCATCTTGACATTCATAGCATTCTTGCATGCATTCATTGTTTTGATCCATAACTTTCATGCATTGAGTCTTTTTCATGTTTTTCTCTTTCATCATTGAAAATTCAAAAAAAAATATCTTTCCCTTTTTCACTCATAAATTTCGAAAATTTGGATTGACTTTTTTAAAAATTTTTAAAATCTAGTTGTTTTTATGAGTCAAATCAAAATTTCAATTTAAAAATCTTATCTTTTTCAAAATCTTTTTCAAAAATCAAATCTTTTTCATTTTTTATTTATTTTCGAAAATTATAAAAATATTTTTCAAAAATCGTTTTCTTAATTTTATATCATATTTTCAAAAATCACATCATCAATTAATGTTTTGATTCAAAAATTTCAAGTTTATTACTTACTTGTTAAGAAAGATTCAAACTTTAAGTTCTAGAATTATATCTTGTGATTTCTTATGAATCAAGTCATTAATTGTGATTTTAAAAATCAAATCTTTTTCAAAAACTAATTCTAATCATATCTTTCTATCATATCTTTTTTTAAAAATCTTATCTTTTTCAAAAATTTGATTTTCAAATATCTTTTCTAACTTCTTATCTTCTTATCTTTTCAAAATTGATTTTCAATTCTTTTTCAACTAACTAATTGACTTTTTGTTTGTTTCTTATCTTTTTCAAAACTACCTAACTAACTCTCTCTCTAATTTTCGAAAATATCTCCCTCTTTTTCAAAAATTCTTTTTAATTAACTAATTGTTTCAATTTTCAATTTTAATTTGATTTCATTCCTAATTTTCAAAAATCACTAACCCCTTTTCAAATTTTTATTTTCGAAAATCCTCTTTCTCTCTCATCTCCTTCTATTTATTTATTCATCTACTAACACTTCATCTCACACAAATTTGAACCCCTCTTCCATCTGTGTTCGAATTTTCTCTACTTCCCTTCTTTACATTACATTCTTTTCTTCTTCTACTCACACAGGGGAACCTCTATACTTGGGCAAAAAGGATCCCTATTATTATTATTTTTCTGTTCCCTCTTTTTCATATGAGCAGGAGCAAGGACAAGAACATTCTTGTTAAAGCAGACCCTGAACTTGAAAGGACTCTGAAGAGGAAACTAAGAGAAGCTAAAATACAACAATCCAGAGATAACCTAACAGAAATTTTTGAACAAGAAGAGGAGATGGCAGCCGAAAATAATAATAATTCAAGGAGGATGCTTGGTGACTTTACTGCACCTAATTCCAACTTACATGGAAGAAGCATCTCCATCCCTACCATTAGAGCAAACAATTTTGAGCTGAAACCTCAATTAGTTTCTCTGATGCAACAAAACTGCAAATTTCATGGACTTCCACCTGAAGATCCTTTTCAGTTCTTAACTGAATTCTTGCAGATCTGTGATACTGTTAAGACTAATAGAGTAGATCCTGAAGTCTACAGGCTCATGCTTTTCCCTTTTGCTGTAAGAGACAGAGCTAGAGTGTGGTTGGACTCTCAACCCAAAGATAGCCTGAACTCTTGGGATAAGCTGGTCACGGCTTTCTTAGCCAAGTTTTTTCCTCCTCAAAAGCTTAGTAAGCTTAGAGTGGATGTTCAAACCTTCAAACAAAAAGAAGGTGAATCCCTCTATGAAGCTTGGGAGAGATACAAGCAACTGACCAAAAAGTGTCCTTCTGACATGCTTTCAGAATGGACTATCCTGGATATATTCTATGATGGTGTGTCTGAATTAGCTAAGATGTCATTGGATACTTCTGCAGGTGGATCCATTCACCTAAAGAAAACGCCTGCAGAAGCTTAAGAACTCATTGACATGGTTGCTAATAACCAGTTCATGTACACTTCTGAGAGGAATTCTATGAGTAATGGGATGCCTCAGAAGAAGGGAGTTCTTGAAATTTATACTCTGAATGCCATATTGGCTCAGAAAAAAATATTGACTCAGCAAGTCGATATGATTTCTCAGAGTCTGAATGGAATGTAAGATACATCCAACAGCACTCAAGAGGCATCTTCTGAAGAAGAAGCTTATGATCCTGAGAACCCTGCAATAGTAGAGGTGAATTACATGGGTGAACCCTATGGAAACACCTATAACCCCTCATGGAGAAATCACCCAAATTTCTCATGGAAGGATCAATAAAAGCCTCAACAAGGCTTTAATAATGGTGGAAGAAACAGGTTTAACAATAGTAAACCTTTTCCATCATCCACTCAGCATCAGATAGAGAATTCTGAGCAGAATCCATCTAGCTTAGCAAGTTTAATCTCTGATCTATCTAAGGCCACTGTGAGTTTCATGAATAAAACAAGGTCCTCCATTAGAAATTTGGAAGCATAAGTGGGCCAGCTGAGTAAAAGGATCACTGAAATCCCTCCTAGTACTCTCCCAAGCAATACAGAAGAAAATCCAAAAGGAAAGTGCAAGACCATTGAATTGACCATCATGGCCGAACCCACAGGAGAGGAGAAGGACGTGAATCCCAAGAAAGAAGACCTCCTGGGACGTCCAGTGATCAATAAGGAGTTTTCCTCTGAGGAAACAAAGGACTCTGAGGCTCATCTAGAGACCATAGAGACTCCATTGAACCTCCTTACGCCCTTCATGAGATCTAATGAGTATTCTTCTTTTGAAGAGAATGAGGATGTTACTGAAGAGCAAGTTGCCAAGTTCCTTGGTGCAATCATGAAGCTGAATGCCAATTTATTTGGTAATGAGACTTGGGGAGATGAACCTC
Organism: Arachis ipaensis; assembly: GCF_059453495.1. NCBI lineage: Eukaryota > Viridiplantae > Streptophyta > Magnoliopsida > Fabales > Fabaceae > Arachis > Arachis ipaensis. The sequence continues at coordinate 66,835,627 of NC_142442.1, read as the reverse complement.
CCCTGTTCACCAATGAACTAAATGCATTGGATCAACTGAGATTGCCTCAGAAGAAACAGGATCCTGGAAAGTTCCTAATACCTTGTACCATAGGCACCATAACCTTTGAGAAGGCTCTATGTGACCTTGGGTCAGGAATAAACCTCATGCCACTCTCTGTAATGGAGAAACTGGGAATCTTTGAGGTGCAAGCTGCTAAAATCTCATTAGAGATGGCAGACAACTCAAGAAAAGAGGCTTATGGACAGGTAGAGGAAGTGTTAGTAAAGGTTGAAGGCCTTTACATCCCTGCTGATTTCATAATCCTAGATACTGGGAAGGATGAGGAAGAATCCATCATCCTTGGAAGACCCTTCCTAGCCACAACAAGAGCTGTGATTGATGTTAACAGAGGTGAACTAGTCCTTGAATTGAATGAGGACTCCGTTGAGTTTAAAACTCAAGGACATCCTTCTGTAAACCTGGAAAAGAGGCATAGTAAGCTTCTCTCAAAACAGAGTCAACCAGAGCCCCCACAGTCAAACTCTAAGTTTGGTGTTGGGGAGTCTCAACAATGCTCTGAACATCTGTGAGGCTCCATGAGAGCCCACTGTCAAGCTATTGACATTAAAGAAGCGCTTGTTGGGAGGCAACCCAATTTTTATTTATCTAATTATATTTTTTTTATTAGTTATATGTCTTCATAGGTTCATGATCATATGGAGTCACAAAAACAACTGAAAAAATTGAAGAAAAATCAAAAACAGCATAAAAAAATAGCACACCCTGGAGGAGGAGTTCACTGGCGTTTAAACGCCAGTAAGGAGCATCTGGCTGGCGTACAACGCCAGAACAGAGCATGGATCTGGCGCTGAACGCCAGAAACGAGCATAAAACTGGCGTTCAACGCCAGAAACATGCTGCATCTGGGCATTGAACACCCAGAACAAGCATCAGTTCGGCGTTTAAACGCCAGAATTGCATGCAAAGGCATTTTACATGCCTAATTGGTGCAGGGATGTAAATCCTGACACCTCAAGATCTGTGGACCTCACAGGATCATCTCAGGATCTGTGGACCCCACAGGATCCCCACCTTCCCTCCTCATAATCCTAGTTTTTTTCACATCTTCTTCATCTATTCTTTCTTCTTTTGCTCGAGGGCGAGCAACACTCTAAGTTTGGTGTGGTAAAAGCATTGCTTATTTTGCTTTTCCATAACCATTGATGGCACCTAAGGCCAGAGAAACCTCAAAAATAAAAAGAGAGAAGAGAAAAGGGAAGACAAAAGCTTCCACCTCCAAGTCATGGGAGATGGAGAGATTTATGTAAAGGATCTATAGCTCAGTCGTAGAACATTTGACTGCAAATCAAGAGATCCCTCAGATACCTCAGGGGATACATTTTCCCCCACACAATTATTGGGAGCAACTAAGGATAGGAGCACCAAAATCACTAGGGATCAAGCAACAGAGACAAGGAAGAGACATAGAAGAGCTCAAGGACATCATTGGTTCCTCAAGGAGAAAATGCCACCATCACTAAGGTGGACTCATTCCTTCTTCTTAAACTTTCTATTTTTCATTTTCTTATGTTAAATGTTTATCTATGTTTGTGTCTTTATTACATGATCATTAATGTCTAAGTGTCTATGCCTTAAAGTAGTGAATATGAATCCATCACCTCTCTTAAATGAAAAATGTTTTAATTCAAAAGAACAAGAAGTACATGAGTTTCGAATTTATCCTTGAACTTAGTTTAATTATTTTGATGTGGTGACAACACTCTTTGTTTTCTGAATGAATGCTTGAACAGTGCATATGTCTTTTGAATTTGATGTTTAAGAATGTTAAATATGTTGGCTCTTGAAAGAATGATGACAAGGAGACATGTTATTTGATAATCTGAAAAATCATAAAAATGATTCTTGAAGCAAGAAAAAGCAGTGAATACAAAAGCTTGCAGAAAAAAAATAGCGAAAAAATAGAAAAAAAAAAGAAAAAGCAAGCAGAAAAAGCCAAAGCTCTTAAAACCAAAAGGCAAGAGCAAAAAGCCAGTAACCCTTAAAACTAAAAGGCAAGGGTAAATAAAAAGGATCCTAAGGCTTTGAGCATCAGTGGATAGGAGGGCCTAAAGGAATAAAATCCTGGCCTAAGCGGCTAAACCAAGCTGTCCCTAACCATGTGCTTGTGGCGTGAAGGTGTCAAGTGAAAACTTGAGACTGAGCGGTTAAAGTCAAGGTCCAAAGCAAAAGAAGAGTGTGCTTAAGAACCCTGGACACCTCTAATTGGGGACTTTAGCAAAGATGAGTCACAATCTGAAAAGGTTCACCCAATTATGTGTCTGTGGCATTTATGTATCCGGTGGTAATACTGGAAAACAAAGTGCTTAAGGCCACGACCAAGACTCATAAAGTAGCTGTGTTCAAGAATCAACATACTGAACTAGGAGAATCAATAACTCTATCTGAACTCTGAGTTCTTATAGATGCCAATCATTCTGAACCTCAGTGGATAAAGTGAGATGCCAAAACTATTCAAGAGGCAAAAAGCTACAAGTCCCGCTCATCTAATTGGAGCTATATTTCATTGATAGTTTGGAATTTATAGTATATTCTCTTCTTTTTATCCTATTTGATTTTCAGTTGCTTGGGGACAAGCAACAATTTAAGTTTGGTGTTGTGATGAGCGGATAATTTATACGCTTTTTGGCATTGTTTTTAGTAGGATCTAGTTACTTTTAGGGATGTTTTTATTAGTTTTTATGTTAAATTCACATTTCTGGACTTTACTATGAGTTTGTGTGTTTTTCTATGATTTCAGGTATTTTCTGGCTGAAATTGAGGGACTTGAGCAAAAATCAGATTCAGAGGTTGAAGAAGGACTGCTGATGCTGTTGGATTCTGACCTCCCTTCACTCAAAGTGGATTTTCGGAAGCTACAGAACTCAAAATGGCGCGCTTCCAATTGCATTGGAAAGTAGACATCCAGAGCTTTCCAGAAAAATATAATAGTCCATACTTTGGCCGAGTTTAGACGATGCAAAAGGGCGTTGAACGCCAGTTTTACGTTGTAGTCTAGAGTTAAACGCCAGAAACACATCACAAGCCAGAGTTGAACGCCAGAAACATGTTACAAACTGGCGTTCAACTCCAAGGATGACCTCTCCACGTGTAAACTTCAAGCTCAGCCCAAGCACACACCAAGTGGTCCCCAAAAGTGGATTTATGCATCAATTACTTACTTCTGTAAACCCTAGTAGCTAGTTTAGTATAAATAGGACTTTTTACTATTGTATTAGACATCTTGGGACGTTTAATTCTTAGATCATGGGGGCTGGCCATTCGGCCATGCCTGAACCTTTCACTTATGTATTTTCAACGGTAGAGTTTCTACACTCCATAGATTAAGGTGTGAATCTCTGCTGTTCCTCATGAATTAATGCAAAGTACTACTATTTTCTATTCAATTCAACTTATTCCGCTTCTAAGATATCCATTCGCACCCAAGAACATGATGAATGTGATGATTATGTGACGCTCATCATCATTCTCACTTATGAACGCGTGCCTGACAAACACTTCCGTTCTACATGCAACCAAGCTAGAATGAGTATCTCTTAGATATCTAATACAGGGGACCGAGTCCGAGTTATTAGTATCTTCGTGGTATAAGTTAGAACCCATGGATGGCCATTCCTGAGATCCAGAAAGTCTAAACCTTGTCTGTGGTATTCCGAGTAGGATCTGGGAAGGGATGGCTGTGACGAACTTCAAACTCGCGAGTGCTGGGCGTAGTGACAGACGCAAAAGGATAGTAAATCCTATTCCAGTATGATCGAGAACCTCCAGATGATTAGCCATGCCGTGACAGAGCATTTGGACCACTTTCATAAGAGAGGATGGGATGTAGCCATTGACAACAGTGATGCCCTTACAAAAAGCTTGCCATGGAAAGGGGTAAGACTGATTGGATGAAGACAGCAGGAAAGCAGAAGTTCAGAAGAATGAAAGCATCTCTATACGTTTATCTAAAATTCTCACCAATTATATACATAAGTATCTTTATCTTTATTTTCTATTTATTTATTATTAATCTTCAAAAACTCCATAACCATTTGATATCCGCCTGACTGAGATTTACAAGGTGACCATAGCTTGCTTCATACCAACAATCTTCGACCCTTACTCACGTAAGGTTTTATTACTTGGACGACCCAGTGCAATTGCTGGTTACTTGTGCGAAGTTGTGAAGTTATGTTTGGACCATGGTATTGTGCATCAGTTTGTTGGCGCCATTGCCAGGGAGAAAACGAACAACAAATTTTACAACCTCAGGGATCACAATTTCGCATACCAGGTGGAAGTTGTCAAAGAAGAGCACAAGGGAGTGGAGCTGGAAATCAACTTGCCAAAGTTGTTAGAGACCCCTCCCCCTAAGTTTCCATCATCCTTTACAACATTCAAGTGGGTGAAATTCATATCCCTTAGCTTTCTAATTCCACTTGAATATGGGCTACTGGAGACAGATGGTCAACTTAGAGCTTTTTGTGGCATTAAGAGTAAGAGGAAGATGGTCAGTGGTAAGAATTGTCCTGCTAGGTTCATTATGGTTGGAAGCTTTAAGTTTAAACGCAAAGGTTGGTGTAGAGCTCAACTGAATGGGTCTAGGAAGATGTTTGGGTGCTTACGTGAGAATCCAGACTGCTTGCCACCCGGATGGAACAATATTGCTCAACCAGAAGACGGGTGCAAAAGCAAGGTTTGGGATCCTGGAATCTGCTCTGACATTCAACACCCCGGAGGCCTGAGAACCTGTTTGAAACTGCTCCAGGGCTTTACATGCCTTGTCTGGGACCCCAGAGGCTGTTGGAATTCTAAACACTGGTGGAGATTCCTGGATGAATACAAGCATAAGCCACCATAACAGGGAGCTCACCAAATGTCCAACTTAAGGACTCTAACTAAAAGTACTAGGTGGAAGATAACCCACCATGGTATAATCGTTCCTTTCTCAATTTTAATTTTATTTCATTTTGTTTGTTTTTCGTTTTATTTTATTCTATTTTTATTGAACCTGGATTTATTCATACCATCCACATCTGCATTTTACATTCTGCATACTACATATTGCAGATTAAAAAAAAAAGCACGCACGCGACGCGGTAGCATTGCTGACGTGTTCGCATCACCAGTGCATTGGGAAGAAAAGAAATCGAACAGAGAGTCACGCGAGAGCGTGGCTGGAGGCGCGCCTTTAGCATAATCTGACCCCACGCAACCGCGTCATGTGGCAAAAGAGCCTCCCACGCGTCCGCGTCCCCCACACGACCGCGTGACTTTATGGAATCGACGTAAATGGGTGTATGGTAGAATGTTAGGCTGGAATGTGGCTGGAATGGTGCTAGCAGCACAAGGCCCACCACGCGAAAGCGTCACCCACGCGTCCGCGTCATATTGGAAATAGGGCCACCCGCGCGATCGCGTCAACCACGTGACCGCGTCACCCAAAATTCTGGCGAAAAGAGTTTCGAACAGAGAGTTGTGCGAACGCGAGGCTGCACTCGCACCAATCGCACAAATCAGGCCATGCGATCGCGTGACCCACGCGTCCGCGTCACCTGACCTTATCGCGCACCACGCGACCGCGTCACCCACGCGTCCGCGTCGCCTGCGACGCACAACTTATCCAGATCAGCGCCAATTATCTTATCTTTTCTTTTCTAATCCTAATTTCTTCTATCTTTTCTTCTTTCTTTCTTACTTTATTTCTTTCACTTCTCATTCTTCTTATCTTTCTTTTTATTTTACTTAATTTATTTGCATATTTTATTCATTGCATTTTAATTTTGTGCATATTTTTATTTTCTTTTCTAAATTTATTATTTTTTCATTGGTGTTCAAATGTTCTTATTCAACTGTTACATCTTTTCTGGTATTTTCTTGGTGCTTAGTGACTTGTTTGATTCTGATTAAGTAATATTATTTAAATCAATACCAATCTTTTATATCTGTATTACTTTTGCATTGACATGAATTTATATTATCTCTCCGTCTCCACTCTCTTCCCCATTGTTGCAAATTTTGCACCATTGGTATGCCATGTGCTTCTATTGTTTTCTCACGTACATGTTGAAGCTTCCATGTAAATGAGACCCTTATTATTTGACATTAACACCCATATTTTATTTATGTTCTTATCTTTATTTTTGGGTTACTTTCTTTCTTTTTCTCTTCTTTCAGGATGGCCACCGAGGAAGGGAAAGGGAAAGCTTCTAACTTGGGAGACAGGCAAGTCAATCTGCACAATCTATAGAGAAAGACATCAGTTGGAACAACCCATCCACTTGTACATCTTAGCATGCACCGAGGACGGTGCAATCTTTAAGTGTGGGGAGGTCGATACCGATCTCCATGGGTTAGCTATTTCTTCTTCTCAACACCATTGTCTTATTTTCTTTGTTAATTCATTGTTGCATTTGCATATTTGACTGCATGTTTATTTGATTCTGTGCATTTAGTCACTACTTGGTTGAAGTAATATTTTCTTTTTCAAGAAATTTTTATAGTACTTCACTAATTTAAATTGAAAAATTTTGTGATAAATTTATTTGAAGTTGTATTTGGAACATGGTTTTTGAGTCAAAGAACACACAACCTGTGAGATTTTGAGCTTACTTACATGGTTACATTATTTAACCATAAATTTTTATTCTTGTGTGTTTTCTTCTCTATAATTGCAATCTTTGCTTTGTTCCATTCTATATGTCCACTATTTAGTGTATTTACATGCTTGCATATGATTGAGGCCATTATTTGTTATTAGCTCACTTATCCCAAATAAGCCTACCTTATACATCACCCTTGTTAGCCACTTTGAACTTTTTACCCCTTCTATTTTCATAACCACATTACTAGCCTTAAGCAGAAAAACAAAATAAAAATCCCAAGTTGAATCTTTGGTTAGCTTAAGATAGATATTGTGTATAATTTAAGTGTGGGAAATTTTATGGGAACATGGGATGATATGAAAAGTAGGGAATTAAATTGAATAAGTTATTTGAAAATTTGGGAAGCATGCTCATATAAAATCAAAATAGTTAAATTACCATGTGTATTGAAAAAAAATATTAAGTAATTAAATAAGGGGATACCAAAAAAAAAAGAGAAGAAAAGAAAAGAGAAGAAAAATAATATTACCCCAAATGCAAAATAAAAAGAATCAATGCACATGGGACAAAATTCAAAAATAAGTTTGATACTTGAGCATGTAATACAAAAGTGGGAAAAATCTGGGTAGCTAGGTAAAGTATTTTAAAATTATATAAAGTATGTATATGTTAGGTGAGATCTTAGACTAATCAAGTATTCACTTTATAAAGCTCACTTGGCCATACATATATCCTTACCTTTACCTCAGCCCCATTACAACCTTAAAAGACCTCATGATGTTTGCATTGGTACATTAAATATTTTTTGATTGATTAGATGAAGAACAAAGTTTAGAAAGTATGATTAGAGAAGAATAGAGTGAATTATTACCCTATACACTTGAGAGACTAGAGTGATATACACTACCAGTAAGGGTTCAATGCTTGATTTTATGTTCCCTGCTTTCATGAGCTATCTTCTTACAAGTTTACTTGTCTTTTTTTATATAATTTGAATTAGTGGAATTTGTTTTTTATTTGTCTTGGAGAACTTATTTACTTTTAACTAAGTAGGTAGGAACATCTTAGCATGTAGTTTCATTCATATAGATAGGTCGCATTTCATACTTTCTACCATTCCTCTTCACTCTCTTATAGCTTCTCTTGAGCTTAGCATGAGGACATGCTAATGTTTAAGTGTGGAAAGGTTGATAAACCACTATTTTATGGTTTATCTTATGCTCAATTGAGTGGTTTTTATCAACTCTTTACCTACTTATTCATATAATTTGCATGTTTTACATTTGCCTTCCTAATTATGTGCTTTGATTGAAACCATGCTTCTTTGGCCTTAAGTTCCCTATGTTTAATCCTCTCTTATTACCATTAGATGCCTTGATATTTGTGTTAAGTGATTTCAGAGATTACAGGGCAGGAATGGCTCAGAGGATAGAAAGGAAGCATGCAAAAGTGGAAGGAATACAAGAAGTTGGAGAAATTGCTAAGCTGTCCAGCCTGACCTCTTCGCACTCAAACGGCTATAACTTTAGCTACAGAGGTCCAAACGACGCGGTTTCAGTTGGGTTGGAAAGCTAACATCCGAGGCTTTGATTTGATATATAATTTCTCATATCTGCCCCGAAGCTAGGCGACGCGAACGCGTGAATTACGCACCCGCATCGCATTTGTGAACTTCAATCCGCGCGGACGCGAGGACGATGCCTCCGCGTCACTTGCCCGCGACCTGAACGTAACAGAAATCGCAGGGGGTGATTTCTGGGCTGTTTTTGACCCAGTTTTTAGCCCAGAACACACATATTAGAGGCTATAAAGTGGGGGAATGCATCCATTCATAATCAAGCTCACAATACAGAATTTTAGGATTAGATGTAGTTTTTAAAGAGAGAGGTTCTCTCCTCTCTCTTAGGATTTAGAATTAGGATTTTTTTCAGTTTATGATTATTTCATCTTTTGCGATCACAGGTTCAATATTTTTTTATTTATTTTTCTAATTTAATTTATGAACTCTTCCATGTTACATTTGATATCTTTATTAGTGTAACTTGAGGTATTTCAGAATTATGATTGCTTTTCTTTATTTATATAAATAATTTGAATTTTTCCCTTTTGGCTTTGGTTGAGTCATTGGAGACACTTGAGTTATCAAACTCATTGTTGACTGAAAATTGGAATTCTTCAAGAATTAATTCGAGATCCAATAACTCTAACTTTTTCCAAGGAGAGACTAGGACTTGAGGAATCAGAATTAATTCATCCACTTAACTTACCTTCATAGTTAGAGGTTAACAAAGTGGGAGAAAAATCCAATTCTCATCACAATTGATAAGGATAGGACTTCTAGTTCTTATACCTTGCCAAGAGATTTTATTTTATTATTTCTATTTTATTCTTCTTATCATTCAACATACTGCTTCCTTACTTTCAAAACCCCCAATTTACAAGACTCATAACCAATAATAAGAACATACTTCCCTGCAATTCCTTGAGAAGACGACCCGAGGTTTGAATACTTCGGTTATCAATTTTAAAGGGGTTTGTTACTTGTGACAACCAAAACTTTTGTAAGAAAGGTTGATTGCTTGGTTTAGTAACTGTACTTGCAACGAGAGTTTACTATAACTTCTAAACCATCAATCTTCAGTTCTTTCAAAATGGCACCGTTGCCGGGAATTGCAAACGTGTGCCTTATTATTGGTTATTGTAAATATTTGCTTTTTGCTTGTTTATTTGTTTTTATTTTTGTTTTTATTTTTGATTTTTCATAAATTAAGAGGTTATTGGTTTTTATTTAGTTATTAAAAATTTTTTTAAAAATTTTTTTTTCTTGATGTTTATCTTGATCTTCAAGTTGTTCCTAGTTATTTTCTTCGTTTTGATCTAAAAATTTTAAGTTTAGTGTCATTTTATTGTTTTTCTCTTTCCTCATTAAATTCAAAAATTTAAAATTTAAAACTCAAATTTCAAATTTCAATTTTCAAAATTCAAATTAAAAAAAATTAAAATTAAAATTTCAAAATTTCAAATTTCAATTTTAAAAATTCAAATTTAAAAATTTAAAATTCAAATTTAAAATTTAAAAAAAATTTTAAAATTTCAAAATTCAAATCTTTTTCAAAAATCATATCTTTTTCAAAATCTTATCTTATCTAATTTCAAAAATCAAATTTCAAAATTCAAATTTCAAAAATTTAAAATTCAAAATTTCAAATTTCAAATTCCAAAATTTAAATTTCAATAACCTTTTAATTTAAAATTTGTTTTTATTTTTGTTTTTTTAATTTTTATTTACTATTATGAGTTCTCACCCCTCTCGCTTTGAGTTTGGTTCCAATGCTGTTGCAAGGAATGGAAATTATAACAGGAACATGCATCAAGGTCAAAACAATCAGAGATGGAAGGAGCCACGAGGATCTGATCAACCCTTCCGGCAACAACACCTTCCACAGTACCACAGACAAAGACCATTCTGCGATGCATACCAAGATGATAGATATGATGGACCCCCATCATATGCCTATGAACCTCCTCAACATAGCTTTGAACCACCACACTCACAAGCCAACTACCACCATTCACCTCCATATGACCATAACTCGTATCCACCATACCAACCACCTTTTGAACCAAATGAACCATACATAGAACCACCCTCATTCCAACACAATTACTCCCAAGAACCACCACCTCCCTATACATCATGCTCATCTCCATCACCCCAAGAATCAACGGAGCGACTCAAGGAAACATTTGAAAAATTTAATGCAACCCTTCACCAATTGAATCAAGCAATAAATCAATTATCTTCCCGACGTTCGGACACTCAAGAAACCCCCATGGCTTCATGTGGACAATCTAATGAAGAACATAGCATGAAGGAGATATTAGAAACTCCAGTGGACAGTACAGAGCATGACTTTGTGCTGGAACAAGTGAAGGAAGCTGTAATTATTGGAGAGGAAGAAGTGGTTGCAGACTTAGGAGATGCTGACCCTCCATGGGAAAGTCAGGTTATGGAACCTCCTTCCAAGGCAATTGAAATTGATGCTGAGGAGGGTGTACAACCTCCAAGGCATACCATGGTTGAAGACTTGGAAGATGTTGATCAAGAAATGGAGACTAAAGAAGCAGAAGCACAGCCTCCCATGCCCTTGGTGAGCAATGAAGAAAAGATTGAACTGGAAGAAAGCTACCAAGAGGAAGAGGTTAAAATTGAAGAAGCTTGCAAAGTGGTGGAAGTTGTCAAAGAAGAGCACAAGGGAGTGGAGCTGGAAATCAACTTGCCAAAGTTGTTAGAGACCCCTCCCCCTAAGTTTCCATCATCCTTCACAACATTCAAGTGGGTAAAATTCATATCCCTTAGCTTTCTAATTCCACTTGAATATGGGCTACTGGAGACGGATGGTCAACTTAGAGCTTTTTGTGGCATTAAGAAGAGTAAGAGGAAGATGGTCAGTGGTAAGAATTGTCCTGCTAGGTTCATTATGGTTGGAAGCTTTAAGTTTAAACGCAAAGGTTGGTGTAGAGCTCAACTGAATGGGTCTAGGAAGATGTTTGGGTGCTTACGTGAGAATTCAGACTACTTGCCACCCGGATGGAACAATATTGCTCAACCAGAAGACGGGTGCAAAAGCAAGGTTTGGGATCCTGGAATCTGCTCTGACATTCAACACCTCGGAGGCCTGAGAACCTGTTTGAAACTGCTCCAGGGCTTTACATGCCTTGTCTGGGACCCCAGAGGCTGTTGGAATTCTAAACACTGGTGGATATTCTTGGATGAATACAAGCATAAGCCAGCATAACAGGGAGCTCACCAAATGTCCAACTTAAGGACTCTAACTAAAAGTGCTAGGTGGGGAGATAACCCACCATGGTATAATCGTTCCTTTCTCAATTTTAATTTTATTTCGTTTTATTTGTTTTTCATTTTATTTTATTCTATTTTTATTTAACCTGGATTTATTCATACCATCCACATCTGCATTTTACATTCTGCATACTACATATTGGAGATTTAAAAAAAAAAATTACGCACACGACGCGGCAGCGTCGCTGACGCGTCTGCATCACCAGTGCATTGGGAAGAAAAGAAATCGAATAGAAAGTCACGCGAGAGCGTGGCTGGAGGCGTGCCTTTAGCATAATTTGACCCCACGCGACCGCGTCATGTGGCAAAAGAGCCTCCCACGCGTCTGCGTCCCCCACGTGACCGCGTGACTCTGTGGAATCGACGTAAATGGGTGTATGGCAGAATGTTGGGCTGGAACGTGGCTGGAATGGTGCTAGCAGCACAAGGCCCACCACGCGAACGTGTCACCCACGCGTCCGCGTCATATTGGAAATAAGGCCACCCGCGCGATCGCGTCAACCACGCGACCGCGTCACCCAAAATTCTGGCGAAAAGAGTTTCGAATAGAGAGTTGTGCGAACGCGAGGCTGCACTCGCGCCAATCGCACAAATCAGGCCACGCGATAACGTGACCCACGCGTCCGCGTCGCCTGCGCCACACAACTTATCCAGATCAGCGCCAATTATCTTATCTTTTCTTTTCTAATCCTAATTTCTTCTATCTTTTCTTCTTTCTTCTTTCTTTCTTACTTTATTTCTTTCACTTCTCATTCTTCTTATCTTTCTTTTTATTTTACTTAATTTATTTGCATATTTTATTCATTGCATTTTAATTTTGTGCATATTTTTATTTTCTTTTCTAAATTTATTATTTTTCCATTGGTGTTCAAATGTTCTTATTCAACTGTTACATCTTTTCTGGTATTTTCTTGGTGCTTAGTGACTTGTTTAATTCTGATTAAGTAATATTATTTAAATCAATACCAATCTTTTATATCTGTATTACTTTTGCATTGACATGAATTTATATTATCTCTCCGTCTCCACTCTCTTCTCCATTGTTGCAAATTTTGCACCATTGGTATGCCATGTGCTTCTATTTTTTTCTCACGTACATGTTGAAGCTTCCATGTAAATGAGACCCTTATTAGTTGGCATTAACACCCATATTTTATTTATGTTCTTATCTTTATTTCTGGGTTACTTTCCTTCTTTTTCTCTTCTTTCAGGATGGCCACCAAGGAAGGGAAATGGAAAGCTTCTAACTGGGGAGACAGGCAAGTCAATCTGCACAATCTATAGAGAAAGACATTAGTTGAAACAGCCCGTCCACTTGTACATCTTAGCATGCACCGAGGACGGTGCAATTTTTAAGTGTGGGGAGGTCGATACCGATCTCCATGAGTTAGCTATTTTCTTCTTCTCAACACCATTGTCTTATTTTCTTTGTTAATTCATTGTTGCATTTGCATATTTGACTGCATGTTTATTTGATTTTGTGCATATAGTCACTACTTGGTTGAAGTAATATTTTCTTTTTCAAAAATTTTTTATAGTAGTTCACTAATTTAAATTGAAAAATTTTGTGATAAATTTGTTTGAAGTTGTATTTAGAACATGGTTTTTGAGTCAAAGAACACACAACTTGTGAGATTTTGAGCTTACTTACATGGTTACATTATTTAACCATAAATTTTTATTCTTCTATGTTTTCTTCTCTATAATTGCAATCTTTGCTTTGTTCCATTCTATATGTCCACTATTTAGTGTATTTACATGCTTGCATATGATTGAGGCCATTATTTGTTATTAGCTTACTTATCCCAAATAAGCCTACCTTTTACATCACCCTTGTTAGCCACTTTGAACTTTTTACCCCTTCTATTTTCATAACCACATTACTAGCCTTAAGCAGAAAAACAAAATAAAAATCCCAAGTTGAATCCTTGGTTAGCTTAAGATAGATATTGTGTATAATTTAAGTGTGGGGAATTTTATGGGAACATGGGATGATATGAAAAGTAGGGAATTAAATTGAATAAGTTATTTGAAAATTTGGGAAGCATGCTCATGTAAAATCAAAATAATTAAATTACCATGTGTATTGAAAAAAAATATTAAGTAATTAAATAAGGGGATACAAAAAAAAAGAGAAGAAAAGAAAAGAGAAGAAAAATAATATTACCCCAAATGCAAAATAAAAAGAATCAATGCACATGGGACAAAATTCAAAAATAAGTTTGATACTTGAGCATGTAATACAAAAGTGGGAAAAATCTGGGTAGCTAGGTAAAGTATTTTAAAATTATATAAAGTGTGTATATGTTAGGTGAGATCTTAGACTAATTAAAGATTCACTTTATAAAGCTCACTTGGCCATACATATATCCTTACCTTTACCTCAGCCCCATTACAACCTTAAAAGACCTCATGATGTTTGCATTGGTACATTAAATATTTGTTGATTGATTAGATGAAGAACAAAGTTTAGAAAGTATGATTAGAGAAGAGTAGAATGAATTACCCTATACACTTGAGAGACTAGAGTGATATACACTACCAGTAAGGGTTCAATGCTTGATTCTATGTTCCCTGCTTTCATGAGCTATCTTCTTACAAGTTTACTTGTCTTTTATTATATAATTTGAATTAGTGGAATTTGATTTTTATTTGTCCTGGAGAACTTATTTACTTTTAACCAAGTAGGTAGGAACATCTTAGCATGTAGTTGCATTCATATAGATAGGTCGCATTTCATACTTTCTACCATTCCTCTTCACTCTCTTATAGCTTCTCTTGAGCTTAGCATGAGGACATGCTAATGTTTAAGTGTGGGGAGGTTGATAAACCACTATTTTATGGTTTATCTTGTGCTCAATTGAGTAGTTTTTATCAACTCTTTACCTACTTATTCATATAATTTGCATGTTTTACATTTGCCTTCCTAATTATGTGCTTTGATTGAAAACATGCTTCTTTGGCCTTAAGTTCCCTATGTTTAATCCTCTCTTATTACCATTAGATGCCTTGATATGTGTGTTAAGTGATTTCAGAGATTACAGGGCAGGAATGGCTCAGAGGATGGAAAGGAAGCATGCAAAAGTGGAAGGAATACAAGAAGTTGGAGAAACTGCTAAGCTATCCAGCCTAACCTCTTCGCACTCAAACGGCTATAACTTTAGCTACAGAGGTCCAAACGACACGGTTCCATTTGGGTTGGAAAGCTAACGTCCGGGGCTTTGATTTGATATATAATTTCTTATAGCTTCCCCGAAGTTAGGCGACGCGAACGCGTGAATTACGCGCCCGTGTCGCATCTACGAACTTCAATCCGCGCGGACGCGAGGACGACACCTCCGCGTCACTTGCCCGCGACCTGAACGTAACAGAAATCGCAGGGGGGATTTCTGGGCTGTTTTTGACCCAGTTTTCATCCCAGAACACACAGATTAGAGGCTATAAAGTGGGGGAATGCATCCATTCATAATCAAGCTCACAATATAGAATTTTAGGATTAGATGTAATTTTTAGGGTTTAGGATTTAGAATTAGGATTTTTTTCAGTTTATGATTATTTCATCTTTTTCGATCACAGGTTCAATATTTCTTTTATTTATTTTTCTAATTTAAATTATGAACTCTTCCATGTTACATTTGATATCTTTATTAGTATAACTTGAGGTATTTCAGAATTATGATTGCTTTTCTTTATTTATATAAATAATTTGAATTTTTCCCTTTTGGCTTTGGTTGAGTCATTGGAGACACTTGAGTTATCAAACTCATTGTTGACTGAAAATTGGAATTCTTCAAGAATTAATTCGAGATCCAATAACTCTAACTTTTCCCAAGGAGAGACTAGGACTTGAGGAATCAGAATTAATTCATCCACTTAACTTACCTTCATAGTTAGAGGTTAACAAAGTGGGAGAAAAATCCAATTCTCATCACAATTGATAAGGATAGGACTTCCAGTTCTTATACCTTGCCAAGAGATTTTATTTTATTATTTCTATTTTATTCTTCTTATCATTCAACATACTGCTTCCTTACTTTCAAAACCCTAATTTACAAGACTCATAACCAATAATAAGAACATACTTCCCTGCAATTCCTTGAGAAGACGACCCGAGATTTGAATACTTCAGTTATCAATTTTAAAGGGGTTTGTTACTTGTGACAACCAAAACGTTTGTAAGAAAGGTTGATTGCTTGGTTTAGTAACTATACTTGCAATGAGAGTTTACTATAACTTCTAAACCATCAATCTTCAGTTCTTTCATAGAACAATTAGCAGTTAATCATGAGTAATCACAAAGGCAAACCAAGTACAATATGCACACCCAAACAATGTCACATAAATGCATATGATAAATGCCTGTCCTAGTGGCTGATGATAACATCTGTCGGTTATAAAGCCAACCCGACAGGTCCTGGTAGCTAACGATTGGACTGTCCCTCTATCGTGCAATCCCAACTCGAGTTATTCACAATCATAATCATAATTCACATCCAACACCTTCACTGGTGTATATTCACGGGGGCGAGCTCATCCGGAACTTTCATAGTGTCCGGCCGCACTTACAACATAGGGTCAGCAGAGTATCGAGTCTCAACCTAGAGCACATGTTGGCTAGCCACTACTTTCACCCAGGGAACTCGTATCTCAGATAATTGGAAGTGCAACAATCACTTTATCAGCTCAAAATCATTCATATTCATACTCAGCCATCCGGCTCATAACATATTCAACAATCAGCCATAATTCATTATCATATACAGCATTTCCGGCTCATAACATATTTCACAATCAGCCATAATTCATTATCATATACAGCCATTCTGGCTCACAACATAAAAGCACTTCTACCATCCAACATCATCAAACTCATAAAATCATCTTCAAGCCATAAATCGCTTTCTTTCTCAATTCAATTTACTTTGAAATCAAAAATCAATTATTTCCAGCCTTGGCTTTAAAATTCCCATTTCACAAATCTTTTCAAGCTCATAGCCACTTTTCCCCAAATGTAACTTTCTCTTTTCTAAAACAAAGTCACCCTCAGCATCATATTTCCAAAATTCCAAAAACCAAGCCAAATTAAGATCTCCTTTGAAGGATTCAAAATCATTCATCCTAATATAGGATTCAATAATAAAATTTCTCAGCCATGTCTCAAGACTTTAAGGAGGGACAACCCATCACAATTTCTTAAAAATTCATTGAAAAAATTATATAGTTGCATTCATATATATAGGTTGCATTGTATTTCATAGGTTTTACATGTTCTTACTCATTCATTTTATCTCCTTCAACTAAGCATGAGGACATGCTAATATTTAAGTGTGGGGAGGTTGATAAACCACTATTTTTTATGGTTTATATTGTGTTTAATTGTGTGGTTTTATCATGATCTCTACCCACTTATTCATTAAATAAGCATGCATTTATAATTCCTTCCTAAAGTTATTGCATGATTGAAAACCTGCTTCCTAGAGACTTTTAATTATATATTTTATTCCTCCTTTACTCCATTCGATGCCGTGATCTGTGTGTTAAGTGTTTCAGGCTTTATAGGGCATGAATGAGTTGGAGTTTGGAGAGGAAGCTTGCAAAAATAGAAGGAACACAAGAAATTGAGGAGATGACCAGCGAGAAGTGACGCGGCCGCATGGATGACGCGACCGCGCGGCATGCAATAGCACGAGTGACGCGGCCGCATGGATGACGCGACCGCGTGGAAAAGCAGAAAGTCGAATGACGCGGCCGCATGGATGACGCGACCACATGACATGCGCGATCTGCATAATCTGCAGAATCGATGGGGGCGATTTCGGGCCTTATTTTGACCCAATTTTCGGCCCAGAAAAGTAGACTAGAGCCAGAGAACATGCAGAAACCAACAACAGCAACATTCATTCTGCATAGTTTTAGTTTTCAGATATAGTTTTCCTCTCCTCTAGGTTTTCTCTCTACACATTCATGGTTTTTAGGATTCGTTATTTTTCATTGTTTTTGCATTGGGATATTGAGAAGAGTTATTGCCTCATCAAGACTTTGACATTCTAGTTCGTTTTCTTTACTTGTCTCTTACTCTTCCATGTTCCTTAATTTACTTAATTTTACCATTGGATTATTTTAGCATTTATCAATAAAAGAATTACTTTTATTTTTAATTAATCTTTTGATCATTATTTATCATGTCTTTCTTTAATTCTCTTTCTTATGTTATGAATTTTACATTTACAATGAGCGAGTAGTTCCCTAACTTGATGGGGAGTTGATTGAAAGAAACCCTTGAAGTTGGGATGCTCAAGAGAAAGATTGTAGTTGGGTTTATTGTTGGATTGCTTTCTAGTCACTAACACCAATCCTCCCAAGAGCGGATTGGAACTTGTGGATAGAGATAGCATTCCAACTTGTTTAACTTTTCCTTACTTAGTGAGGGACAACTAAACAGAATAATCCCCAATTATCAATTAGTCTTGAGAGTACTGCAACAAGAATAGGGCTTCCAACTAATCAACTCCCAGTCAAGGATTTTATTTAAATTTATATAAATTTTCTAATTTAATTTTCTGCCATTCAACTCAAACCTTTTTGAAAACATCTGATTAATAAATAGCACACTTTTCTGCAACTCGTTAGGAGACAACCTGGGACTCATACTCCCAGTATTTTGATTTTAATTTCTATGACACCCTTCTAAATTGATGAGCGGATTTCTAGTTGGTTGAGAACTATACTTGCAACGCATATTTTATAATCATTCTTAACTCGCCAATTTCCGCACGCATCACTCCTCCCACTTTGTAGCTTTTCCTTTGTCTCTTTCAGTGACATTGGGGAAGGTAATTGCTCTCTTCTCACCCATTTCTGAAATTTTCTTAGCCATTTGCTCCATATGCCTCTCAAGGTTTCTGATTGACGTTTTTTGGTTTTTGCTTGCCATCTCTTGATCTTTTCTTGCTGCTTCTTGATTTTTCATGAGTTTTTCCATCATCATCTCCAAACTAGAGATTCTTTGAGAGTCTGGATTTGGTTGTGGTTGTGTAAAATGAGATGGTTATTGCTGGAAATTATTTGAACCATTTATGAGGGTATTTTGTGGGTGGAATGTAGATGTGGACAAGTTATTCTGGTGGTTTTGTGAGTTGTTATGAGGTTGGTGATATGTGTTTTGTGAATTTTTGAATTGGTTAGTATTATTGGATGAATGATTATGGTTGTTTGTGTTGCTGAGGCTGCCAGAGTTGAAGTCCCTTTGTCCTTGATTCTGATGCTCACCCCACCTTGAATTATAATGAGTCTTCCAGGGTGTCTTGTGTGCATCACCATGAAAATTGTGTTGAAATGAACTTGAAGTGTTATTCATGCATTGCACCTGCTCAGGGCTTTGTTGCTCATAATTGAATGTCCCAAAACTTTCTTCAGATTGCTTCCACCCATGTGAGGTTTGAGATTGGCTTTGAGTATTTACTGCAGCGATTTGCAGTCCATCAATTTTCTTAGCCATCTGCTCAAATTGTTGCTGAATTTGTTGATGCATCACTTTGAAGATGGTATCCACACCTTCCAGCTCCAATACACCCCTTCTCTGGGCTGGTTGGCATTGTCTTTGATGAGCAAAGAAGTATGATTGTTTACCACCATCTCTATGAGGTTTTGGGCTTCCTCTGCTATCTTCATTAGTTGCAATGAGCCTCCTGCTGAATGATCTAATGCTTCCTGAGCTTTCTGGGTCAACCCTTCATAGAAGTTTTGGAGTCTATCCCACTCACTAAACATTTTTGGGGGACACTTCCTGATTAAGGCCTTGTATCTCTCCCAGGCATCATACAGCGACTCTTCATCCACTTGAATGAATGTTTGCACCTCTGTTTTCAGCTTGATGACCCTCTGAGGTGGGTAGAACTTGGCTAGGAATTTGCTCACCAATTCATCCCAATTGTTGATGCTCTCTTTGGGAAAGGTTTCCAGCCATTGAGTAGCATTGCCCCTCAAAGAAAATGGGAATAGAAGTAATTTGTAAATGTCAGGATGAACCCCATTTGTCTTGACCGTTTCACAAATCCTTAAGAAGACAGACAAATGTTGGTTGGGGTCTTCAAGAGGGCCACCTCCATAAGCACAATTGTTCTACACCAAGGTGATTAGTTGAGGCTTCAACTCAAAGTCATTTGCCTGAACATTTGGGGTGAGGATGCTGCTCCCATAATGTCTGGGATTGGGGATAGTGTAAGAGGCCAACACCCTTCTTGCAGGTTGAGCATTGTTGCTCACTCCCTCTTCACGCACCTCAGCCTCCATAACTTGCAAAAAAATCACAAACAAACCAAATGAAACATGAACATTCTAATGCTAGAATGTGGTTAGAGGGTTAAGTGACATAATGTGTCAAACAGTTAATATGCTTAGTAAAAATAAATAAAAATAAAGAAAAAATGCTTAATCTAGACCACCACTTCACTTAATCATTGTCAATCAAATTCAATTCCCGGCAACCGCGCCAAAAACTTGATGTGTGGAAAACAATCCAACACAAAATTCACTGGCAAGTGTACCGGGTCGCATCAAGTAATAATAACTCACGTGAGTGTCGATCCCACAAGGATTGAAGGATTAAGAAACTTTAGTTTAGTGATTGATTTAGTCAAGCGAACAAGAGTTGATTTGAGTGATTTGTATCCAACAGAAGCTAAATTGCATGAAATTTAAAGGGGGAGGAGTAATTGACAAGAAATTAAAGTGTAGAAGAATTAAAAGAGCTGAAGCTTAAAGTGCAAGTAATGTAAATTGCAGAAACTTAAATTGCAAGAAATGTAAATAACTGAAACTTAAAATGCAAGAAATGTAAATGGCTTGAATAATGAAAGGATTTGAGGACTGGGAGTGCAGAAATCAAACAATCACAAGTAAATTGCAACAAGCAGAAGAGTAGAAGATGAATTGAATTGAAGTAGTGATAAACCACTATTTCATGGTTTATCTTGTGCTCAATTGAGTGGTTTTTATCAACACTTTACCCACTTATTCATACTATTTGCATGGTTTTACATTTGCCTTCCTAATTAAGTGCTATGATTGAAAACATGCTTCTTTGATCTTATATTTGCTTATTATTAATCCTCTCTTATTACCATTAGATGCCTTGATATGTGTGTTAAGTGTTTTCAGATATTATAAGGCAGGAATGGCTTGGAGGATGGGAAGAAAGCATGCAAAAGTGGAAGGAATGCAATAAGTTGGAGAAATTGCTAAGCTGTCCAGCCTGACCTCTCTGCACTCAAACGGCTATAACTTTAGCTACAGAGGTCCAAATGACACGGTTCTAGTTGCGTTGGAAAGCTAACGTCCGGAGCTTCGATTTGATATATAATATGTTATAGTTCCCCTGAAGCTAGGTGACGCGACCGCGTGATCCATGCGGCCGTGTCGCAGTGACGAAAAACCAGCGCATTTGAATTCGCAACCAGCGAATTCTGGGCTATCTCTGACCAAGTTTGCGGCCCAGAAAATACAGATTAGAGGCTATAAAGTGGGGGACTGCATCCATTCATGAGGAGGCTCTCACATTCACAATTTTAGGAGTAGATGTAGTTTTAGAGAGATCCTCTCTCTTAGGATTAGGATTTAGGATTTCTCTTAGTTTTATGAGTGCCTCTAAATCCCAGGTTCAACATTCTTTTTACTTTATAATTCTCTTTTTATTTTTAGATGCTTCAATGCTTGTATTAGATATGTTGCCTATTTGGCTTATGCTATATTCATGTTATGATTTTCTTAATTAATATTATTTGAGGTAATTCAGATTTAAGATTGCTTTGCTCTGTTTAAGATTGCTTTTAATTTAATTTAGATATTTTTCTCTTTTGGATTTGGTTGAGACCTTGGTAACTCTTGAGTTATCAAACTCATTGTTGATTGAAAATTGGAATTAAATTGCCCACTTAACTTACCTTCGTAGTTAGAGGTTAATAAGGTGGGGGAAGAATCCAATTCTCATCACAATTGATAAGGATAACTAGGATAGGACCTCCAGTTCTCCAAACCTTGCCAAGAGATTTTATTATTGTTAATTTATTTTACTTGTCATTTAAATATACCTGTGCACATTGCCCAAACTCTAAATTTCTCAAACCCCCAAATTTACAATCTCCATAACCAATAATAAGAATATACCTCCCTGCTATTCCTTGAGAAGACGACCCGAGGTTTGAATACTCGGTTATCAATTTCAAAGGAGTTTGTTACTTGTGACAACCAAAACGTTTGTACGAAGGGATTTTTGTCGGTTTAGAGACTATATCTACAACGCGACTGTTTTTATGACATTCTTTACTGGCAGAAATCCTAACGTCAAAATGGCGCCCGTTGCTGGGGAATTGCAAACGTGTGCCTTATTATTGGTTATTGTAAATATTTTCTTTTGCTTGTTTATTTATTTTTATTTTTGTTCTTATTTTTGCTTTTTCATAAATTAAGAGGTTATTGATTTTTATTTAGTTATTACAAAATTTTTCAAAAATTTGTTCTTAGTGTTCATCTTGATCTTCAAGTTGTTCTTCGTGTTCATCTTGACCTTCAAGTTGTTCTTAGTTATTTTCTTCGTTTTGATCTAAAAATTTGAAATTTGGTGTCATTTTATTGTTTTTCTCTTTCCTCATTAAATTTAAAAATATTTTCAATTAATTTTTTTTCGAAAAAAAAAATTTCAGATTTTTTTTTAAATTTTTATCTTATCTTATCTTATTTCAAAAATCAAATTTCAAAATTCAAATTTAAAAATTTTCAAAATTTAAATTAAAAAAAAAATTTCAAATTTCAAATTTCAAATTTCAAAATTTCAAATTTCAAATTTCAAAATTTAATTTTCAATTTCAAAATTTAAATAACCTTTTAATTTAAATTTATTTTTATTTTCATTTTTAATTTTTATTTGTTACTATGAACTCTCACCCCTTTGGCTATGAGTCTGGTTACAATTATGTTGCAGGAAGAAGAAATTACCATGAGAACAGGCATCAAGGTTGGAACAATCAAAGATGGGAGGAGCCACAAGGATTTGATCAACCCTCATGGCAACAACCACCTCCAATGGACTATCAACAACCACCACCATATGCCTATGAACCCTTTCCTCAACATAACTTTGGACCACTGATGAGTGGATATTTTATACGCTTTTTGGGGATAATTTCATATAGTTTTGAGTATGTTTTAGTTAGTTTTTAGTTTATTTCCAGTAGTTTTTAGGAAAAATTCATATTTCTGGACTTTACTATGAGTTGTGTGTTTTTCTGTAATTTCAGGTATTTTTCTGGCTGAAATTAAAGGAGCTGAGCAAAAATCTGATTCAGGCTGAAAAAGGACTGCTGATGCTGTTGGATTCTGACCTCCCTGCACTCAAAGTGGATTTTCTGGAGCTACAGAACTCGAAATGGCGTGCTTCCAATTGCGTTGGAAAGTAGACATCCAGGGCTTTCCAGCAATGTATAATAGTCCATACTTTGCACAAGAATAGACGACGTAAACTGGCGTTCAACGCCAGTCCTCTGCCCAATTCTGGCGTCCAGCGCCAGAAAAGGATCAAAAACTGGAGTTGAACGCCCAAACTGGCACAAAAACTGGCGTTCAACTCCACAACTCGAAATGGCGTGCTTCCAATTGCGTTGGAAAGTAGACATCCAGGGCTTTCCAACAATGTATAATAGTCCATACTTTGCACAAGAATAGACGACGTAAACTGGCGTTCAACGCCAGTCCTCTGCCCAATTCTGGCGTCCAGCGCCAGAAAAGGATCAAAAACTGGAGTTGAACGCCCAAACTGGCACAAAAACTGGCGTTCAACTCCACAAATGGCCTCTGCACGTGAATTGCTTAAAGTCTCAGCCCCAGCACACACCAAGTGGGCCCCAGCACACCAAGTGGGCCCCAGAAGTGGATCTCTGCATCATCCATCATAGTCCACTCATATTTTGTAACCCTAGGCTACTGGTTTAGTATTTAAACAACTTTTAGAGACTTATTTTGTATCTCATGACATTTCAGATCTAAACTTTGTATTCTCTGACGGCATGAGTCTCTAAACCCCATTGTTGGGGGTGAGGAGCTCTGCTGTGTCTCGATGAATTAATGCAAGTATTTCTGTTTTCCATTCAAACACGCTTGTTCCTATCTAAGATGTTCATTCGCGCCTAACTGTGATGGAGGTGATGAGCTGTGACACTCATCACCTTCCTCAAACCATGAATGTATGCCTGACAACCACCTCCGTTCTATATCCGATTGAATGAGTATCTCTTAGATTCTTTAATCAGAATCTCCGTGGTATAAGCTAGAACTGATGGCAGCATTCATGAGAATCCGAAAAGTCTAAACCTTGTCTGTGGTATTCCGAGTAGGATTCAAGGATTGAATGATTGTGACGAGCTTCAAACTCCTGAAGGCTGGGCGTTAGTGACAGATGCAAAAGGATAGCAAATCCTATTCCAACCGGATCGAGAACCAACCGGTGATTAGCCGTGCTGTGACAGAGCACGTGAGCGTAGTTTTCACTGGAAGGATGGAAGGTAGCCATTGACAACGGTGATCCACCAACACACAGCTTGCCATAGGGGGACGTGCGTGCGTGAACAAGAAGACAGAGGAAAGCAGAGATTCAGAAGACAAAGCATCTCCAAAACTCCAACATATTCTCCATTACTGCACAACAAGTAACTTTTAATTTATGCTATACTGGTTACTCACAATTCAATTGATAAACATACTTGACTTCCTGACTAAGATTTACAAGATAACCATAGATTGCTTCAAACCAACAATCTCCGTGGGATTCGACCCTTACTAACGTAAGGTATTACTTGGACGACCCAGTGCACTTGCTGGTCATGTGTGCGAAATTGTAAGAGAGTAACAATTTTGTGCACCAAGTTTTTGGCGCCGTTGCCGGGGATTGTTCGTGTTTGAACAAGTGACGGATTATTTTGTTGCTTAGATTAGGAAAAATCTTTCTTTTTTTGGTTTAGAGTCTTTTATTATTTATCCCTTGTTAAAATACTTTAAACTTATAGCTCAGTTATTTAGAACATGGTGTTTATGTTCATGATAATTGGCTATCATATTTTTTAAAACCTTTTTCAAAAATAATTTTTCTATTAAATCCTGTGCCAAACTTTAAGTTTGGTGTTTTCAAAAATAATCTTTCTTAAAATTTTTAAAAGTCCCATAACTCATTTGGCTAGAGCGTTAATCTGTGTTCTTGGTAATTGGGTTAGAGTCTTTTATATTCTTTTCAAAACCTTCTTTTTCATAAATAATATTTTCTCTATTAAATTTTGTGCCAAACTTAAAGTTTGGTGTTTTCTTGTTGATTTCCCTTTGGTTTTCGAAAATTTTGGTTTGGTTTTCTAAAAATTTTAAGTTTGGTGTTCTTTCTTCATGTTCTTGTGTTCTTGTGAGTCTTCAAAGTGTTCTTGAGTTTTCCTTGTGTCTTGATCTTAAAATTTTTAAGTTTGGTGTTCCTTGGTGTTTTCCCTCCGAATTTTTCGAAAACAAGGAGCATTAGATCTAAAAATTTTAAATCTTGTACTATCTTATTATTTTTCTCTCTCCTCACTAAATTCAAAAATATCTTTTCAAAATATCTCTTCTAACTTCCTAACTTCTTATCTTTTCAAAATTTGTTTCAACTAACTAACTAACTTTTTGTTTGTTTCTTAACTTTTTCAAAACTACCTAACTAACTCTCCCTCTCTCTAATTTTCGAAAATATCTTCCCTCTTTTTCAAAAATTTCTTTTTTTTACTAATTAATTTCTTTTTTTTTTATAAACGAAAAAAAAAAATTTTTTTAACTTCAAAATTCAAATTCTTTTTAGTTATTTTATTTTATTTAAGTGTTTACTTCTTATAAAATAAAATAAATAAAAAGGTAAATCAGTCCAAGTTATATCCATAGATCCATCATGGACATAAGTGGAAATGAACAGTCCAGGAGGACTCTGGGGTCATATTCTAACCCCTCTACTGCTTCATATGGAAGTAGCATCTGCATACCCTCCATTGGAGTCAGTAGCTTTGAGTTGAATCCTCAGCTCATTATCATGGTGCAGCAAAGTTGCCAGTATTCCGGTCTTCCACAGGAAGAACCTACAGAGTTTCTGGCACAATTTTTACAAATTGCTGACACAGTACATGATAAAGAAATAGATCAGGATGTCTACAGACTATTACTGTTTCCATTTGCTGTAAAAGATCAAGCCAAGAGGTGGTTAAATAACCAACCTAAGGCCAGCATAAGAACATGGAAACAGCTGACAGAAAAATTCCTGAATCAATATTTCCCTCCAAAAAGGATGACACAGCTAAGGCTGGACATCCAAGGCTTTAAACAAGGAGATAATGAATCTCTTTACGATGCCTGGGAGAGATACAGAGAGATGCTACGAAAATGCCCCTCTGAAATGTTTTCAGAGTGGGTTCAGTTAGACATCTTCTACTATGGGCTTGCAGAAGGAGCTCAGATGTCTTTAGATTACTCAGCTGGTGGATCTATCCATATGAGAAAGACAATTGAAGAAGCTCAAGAGCTCATTGATACAAGTGCCAGGAATCAGCATCTGTATCTAAGCAGCAACCCTTCCATGAATGAAGAGGTTAAAACAGTAACTGCTGAATTCAGTACTGTAAAACAAGCTGCTGAATTCAATCAGCAATTAGATTTTCTAACAAAGCAGCTAGCTGAACTCAAAGACAGGTTACAGGAGACAAGGATAGCTAATATACATATGGATGAACAGTTTAAGCAAACAAAGCAGCAGCTATCAAAGCAAATAGCAGAAGAATGCCAAGCAGTTCAATTAAGAAGTGGGAAAACATTAAATACCCCACCTCAAGGCATCAAAAATTCAAGAAATGAGCGACCCACCAAAGATTCCCCTGAGGACAGTAAGAGCCCAGGGAAAAATAATTCTGGCACTAAAACGCCAGAAAATGGGTGGAAGGCTGGCGCTGAACGCCCAGACCATGCCCAAAACTGGCGTTCAGCGCCAGAAACAAGGCAGGATTGGCGTTCAACGCCAGAAATGGGCAAGAATCTGGCGTTGAACGCCCAAATGGGGCAGAATCCAGCATTGAACGCCCAAAATGGGCACATTTCTGGCGTTCAGGCGCCAGGAACAGACAGTGAGCTGACGTCTAACGTCACTCCAGCTTCTGACTCTGGCACTCAATTGCCAGTGAGGGATCAGACACGCACAAGTGCTGATAACAACCCCTCTAAAAAGGCTTCTTTAACCACTAAGGTTGAGGATTATAAAGCCAAGATACCTTATCCTCAAAAACTCCGGAAAGAGGAGCAGGATAAGCAATTTGCTCGCTTTGCAGATTATCTAAGGACTCTTGAAATAAAGATTCCATTTGCAGAGGCACTTGAGCAAATACCTTCTTATGCCAAGTTCATGAAAGAGATCTTGAGTCATAAAAAGGAGTGGAGAGAAACAGAAAGAGTTCTCCTCACTGAAGAATGCAGTGCAGTCATTCTGAAAAGCTTTCCTGAAAAGCTTAAAGACCCTGGGAGTTTTCTGATACCATGCATATTAGAAGGTGATTGCACCAAGACAGCTTTATGCGATCTTGGGGCAAGCATCAACCTGATACCTGCATCCACTATCAGGAAGCTTGGCTTAACTGATGAAGTTAAACCAACCCGGATATGTCTCCAACTTGCTGATGGTTCCACTAAATACCCATCAGGCGTAATTGAGGACATGATTGTCAGAGTTGGGCCATTCGCCTTTCCTACTGACTTTGTTGTGCTGGAAATGGAGGAGCACAAGAGTGCTACTCTCATTCTAGGAAGACCCTTCCTAGCAACTGGACGATCCCTCATTGATGTCCAACAGGGGGAAATAACCCTGAGAGTCAATGATGATGAGTTTAAGTTGAACGCTGTCAAAGCCATGCAGCATCCAGACACATCAACAGACTGCATGAAAGTTGATCTCATTGACTCTTTGGTAGAAGAGATCAACATGGCTGAGAGTCTCGAATCAGAGTTGGAAGACATCTTTAAAGATGTTCAGCCTGATTTGGAGGATTCAGAGGACATGAAAGAGCCTCTAAACTTTCTTCTGAAAGAGGAAAAACCTCCTAAACCCGAGCTCAAGCCACTACCACCATCCTTGAAATATGCATTTCTAGGAGAAGGTGACACTTTTCCAGTGATCATAAGCTCTGCTTTAAATTCACAGGAAGAGGAAGCACTTATTCAAGTGCTAAGGACACACAAGACAGCTCTTGGGTGGTCCATAGGTGACCTTAAGGGCATAAGCCCAGCTAGATGCATGCACAAAATCCTATTGGAGGATAATGCCAAACCAGTGGTTCAACCACAGAGGCGGCTAAATCCAGCCATGAAGGAAGTGGTGCAGAAAGAGGTCACCAAATTACTAGAGGCTGGGATTATTTATCCCATTTCTGATAGCCCCTGGGTGAGCCCTGTTCAAGTCGTCCCAAAAAAGGGAGGCATGACAGTGATTCATAATGAAAAAAATGAACTGATTCCTACAAGAACAGTTACAGGGTGGCGCATGTGTATTGACTACAGAAGGCTCAATACAGCCACCAGAAAGGATCATTTTCCTTTACCATTCATAGACCAGATGCTAGAGAGACTAGCAGGTCATGATTATTACTGCTTTTTGGATGGCTATTCAGGCTATAACCAGATTGCAGTGGATCCCCAGGATCAAGAGAAAACAGCATTCACATGTCCATCTGGAGTGTTTGCTTATAGAAGGATGCCATTTGGGCTATGTAATGCGCCTGCAACCTTCCAGAAATGCATGCTCTCTATTTTCTCTGACATGGTGGAAAAATTTCTGGAAGTCTTCATGGATGACTTCTCAGTATATGGAGACTCATTCAGCTCCTGTCTTGATCACCTGAAACTTGTTCTGAAAAGATGCCAAGAAACCAACCTAGTTTTAAACTGGGAAAAGTGTCACTTCATGGTGACTGAAGGAATTGTTCTTGGGCATAAAATCTCAAACAAGGGAATAGAGGTGGATCAAGCAAAAATAGAGGTAATTGAAAAATTACCACCACCTGCCAATGTTAAGGCAATCAGAAGCTTTCTGGGGCATGCAGGATTCTATAGGAGGTTTATAAAGGATTTTTCAAAAATCGCAAAACCTCTAAGCAATCTGCTAGCTGCTGACACGCCATTTGTGTTGACACAGCATGCCTGTAGGTGTTTGAAACGCTGAAAGCTAAGCTGGTCACAGCACCAGTCATTTCTGCACCAGACTGGACATTGCCATTTGAGTTAATGTGTGATGCCAGTGATCATGCCATTGGTGCAGTATTGGGATAGAGGCATGACAAGCTTCTGCATGTCATTTATTATGCCAGTCGCGTTCTAAATAATGCCCAGAAAAATTACACAACCACAGAAAAAGAACTACTTGCAGTGGTTTACGCCATTGACAAGTTCAGATCATACTTAGTAGGATCAAAAGTGATTGTGTATACTGACCATGCTGCTCTTAAATATCTACTCACAAAGCAGGATTCAAAACCCAGGCTCATCAGATGGGTATTGCTTCTGCAAGAGTTTGATATAGAAATAAGAGACAGAAAAGGGACAGAGAACCAAGTGGCTGATCATCTGTCCCGGATAGAGCCAGTGGAAGGGACGTCCCTCCCCTTTCTTGAGATCTCTGAGACGTTCCCTGATGAGCATCTATTTGCCATTCAGGAAGCACCATGGTTTGCCGATATTGCAAACTATAAAGCTGCAAGGTTCATACCCAAGGAGTACAATAGAATACAAAAGAAGAAATTAGTTACTGATGCAAAGTACTACTTGTGGGATGAACCCTATCTCTTTAAGAGATGTGCAGACGGAATTATCCGTAGGTGTGTCCCCAGAGAGGAAGCACAGAGAATCCTATGGCATTGCCACGAATCTCAATATGGAGGCCATTTCGGAGGTGAGCGAACAGCCACCAAGGTCCTCCAATGTGGCTTCTATTGGCCCACACTCTATAAAGATTCCCGAGAGTTTGTACGTAATTGTGACAGTTGCCAAAGAGCTGGTAACCTGCCTCATGGTTACGCCATGCCTCAACAAGGGATCTTGGAAATAGAGTTGTTTGATGTATGGGGAATTGACTTCATGGGACCTTTCCCACCATCATACTCAAACACTTATATTCTGGTGGCAGTGGATTATGTATCAAAATGGGTTGAAGCTATTGCCACACCCAACAATGATACTAAAACAGTGCTGAAGTTCCTCCAGAAACATATTTTTAGCAGGTTTGGTGTCCCTAGAGTACTAATCAGTGATGGGGGCACTCACTTCTGCAATAAACAGCTTTACTCTGCCATGGTTCGGTATGGAATTCGCCACAAGGTGGCCACTCCATATCATCCACAAACCAATGGGCAAGCTGAAGTCTCTAATAGAGAATTAAAGAGAATCCTGGAACGGACAGTAAATACCCGTAGAAAGGATTGGGCACGGAGCTTGGATGATGCTCTGTGGGCCTACAGAACAGCATTCAAGACCCCTATAGGGACCTCTCCATACCAACTGGTGTATGGTAAGGCATGTCACCTGCCCGTGGAACTGGAACATAAGGCCTACTGGGCAACCAGATTCCTAAACTTTGATGCCAAATTAGCTGGAGAAAAACGATTGCTCCAGCTAAATGAGCTAGAGGAATTCAGATTCACAGCTTTCGAAAATGCCAAGCTTTATAAAGAAAAATAAAAAAAATGGCATGACAGAAAGCTGTCATCTAGAATCTTTGAACCAGGACAAAAGGTCCTGTTGTTTAACTCTAGACTCAGGCTATTCCCCGGGAAACTGAAATCCCGGTGGAGGGGACCATACGTGATTACAAGTGTGTCACCATATGGTTATGTGGAGCTTCAAGATATTGATTCTGATAAGAAGTTCATTGTCAATGGACAGAGAATCAAGCATTATCTTGAAGGCAACACTGAGCAAGAATGCTCAAGGCTGAAGCTAGATTAAAAGCTCAGCAAGGTCCAACTAAAGACAATAAAGAAGCGCTCGCTGGGAGGCAACCCAGCCATGGGGCAACAATCCTCTAAGCATTTTGCCCTATTTCTATCTTTATTTTTTATATAGAGTTCATTGACAACAAGGTAAATAATCATCTACAGAAGACCTCGGCACACAAAACAGAGTAAAAGAGCTCAATGGCAAGAAAACGCCAGTAAAGGGGCATTTTGGGCGTTCAGCGCCCAAAATGGGCATCCACTGGGCGCTGAACGCCAGTAATGGCAGCATTTGGGCGTTCAACGCCAGAAATGGCCACCCACTGGGCGTTGAACGCCAGGAATGGCAGCAACTGGGCGCTGAACTCCCAGGAGATCAGCATTTGGGCGCTGAACGCCCAAAACAGGCAGTGTTTGGGCGTTCAAACACCAGGAGGACAGGGAGAAGCCAAATCCAGTTATCCCACACGTATTTCCATTTTAATTTAAAATTTTATGATTAAATACATGATTTTATTTACATAAACATGTCAAGAACCCTGATTTCTAAAAATCCTACCCTCAAAATATCAAATGTATCTTAATTCATAAGCACACACCCTCTTTGCAAAATCAATCCAACTCTTTTCAAATCTTTTCCAAAAACAAATCTATCTTTTCCACTCTAAAATCTTTTCAATATCTTTTTCATATTATTTTTTTCAAAAACCCAGATTTATCTTTTTCAAAAATCTATCCTATTTTTTCAAAATCAAACTATATCTTCTATCTTATCTTTTTCAACTCAATCTTTTTATCTTATCTCTTCCAATTTTTCGAAAATCCACCCCCACCCCTTTAAATTTGGGTTCGGCCTCCCCCCCTCCTCCATCAACAAGTGCACCTCGATCTCCTTCTCTCCCTCTCCTTTCTTTCCTTTTGCTTGAGGACAAGCAAACCTCTAAGTTTGGTGTGTTTATCCGAGATCACTACTAAGATCATGGCTCCCAAAGGGAAACAATCCACTCCAAGAGGCAAGAAAGAAAGCGTTCCAAAATCACTTTGGAATCAAGGGAAGTTTTTATCTAAAGAACATTCAGACCATTATCTTAAAGTAATGGGTCTGAGATCAGTGATCCCGGAAGTAAGATTCGATCTGAAAGAAGATGAATATCCGGAGATCCAGGAGCAAATTCGAATCAGGAACTGGGAAGTCCTAGCTAATCCTGAAACGAAAGTAGGAAGGAACATGGTCTAGGAGTTCTATGCTAACATGTGGCAGACTGACAAGCAAAGACTATATGGAACTGCATGCTACGAATTTCGGACCATGGTCAGGGGAAAGATTGTTCATACCACCCCTGACAAGATCAGAGAGATATTAAAGCTACCTCAGTTAAAGGATGATCCAGACTCCTTCAACAGGAGGATGATGAAAGCAGACATTGGCCTGGATAAGATTCTAGAAGACATATGTATCCCTGGAGCCAGGTGGACCACCAACACAAAGGGCGTCCCAAATCAACTCAAGAGGGAGGATCTCAAACCAGTTGCCAGAGGATGGCTGGACTTCATTGGGCGTTCTCTGTTGCCCACTAGCAACCGTTCTGAAGTCACAGTTAAAAGAGCAGTGATGATTCATTGCATCATGACTGGGAAGGAAGTGGAGGTTCATCAACTAATTTCCACTGAACTCTACAAGATAGCTAATAAAAATTCAAGAGAGGCCAGGTTGGCTTATCCAAGCGTGATTTCTCTGCTCTGCAAGGACGCTGGAGTCAAGATGGGAATAACTGAATATATCCTAATTGAAAAGTCCATCACCAAGGCATCAATGGAGAGACAACAAGCACAGGAGGATCCTATCAAGAAGAGAGCACAGGAATTCCTCCCAGAGATTCCTCAAGCAGAATATTGGGAATATCTTGAGACGTCTATCACCAAGATACAAGAAGCTATGGAGCAAATAATAAAACAACAGAAGGAACACAGTCAAATGCTGACCCATATGTTTAAAGAACAAGAGGAGCAGGGACGTGACTTAAGGGAACTGAAGCGCCAAAAGTCTTCTGTAATACCAAGCCTCCCAAGGATCAGAGGAACTCCCATACCCCCAGAATAAAGGTTGTTAATTTCCAATTTCTGCCTTAACTCTGTGACAGTGTCCTTATAAAAAGTACCTTAGAAGTCATATAATAGTAATTAGTATCTATTTGATTTTATCTCCAATTAAGCTATAGTTTATTTTTCTCATCATCATTAAACATGAATAAAATAGTAGATCTTTTGAATAAGAAGCAATAAAATTTCAAGTTTAATAAAAGAAATTCTAATTGGTTAAATGTGGTGGCAATACTTTCTGTCTTCTGAATGAATGCTTGAACAGTGCATATGTCTTTTGAATTTGTTGTTTAAGACTGTTAAATATGTTGGCTCTTGAAAGAATGATGAACATGAGACATGTTATTGATAATCTGAAAATCATAAAAATGATTCTTGAAGCAAGAAAAAGCAGCAAAGAACAAAGTTTCCAAAAAAAAAAAAAAAAAAAAGCCAAAAGCTCTTAAAACCAAAAGGCAAGGGCAAATAAAAAGGATCCCAAGGCTTTGAGCATCAGTGGATAGGAGGGCCTAAAGGACTAAAATCCTGGTCTAAGCGGCTAAACCAAGCTGTCCCTAACCATGTGCTTGTGGCGTGCAGGTGTCAAGTGAAAACTTGAGACTGAGCGGTTAAAGTCAAGGTCCAAAGCAAAAAGAAGAGTGTGCTTAAGAACTCTGGACACCTCTAATTGGGGACTTTAGCAAAGCTGAGTCACAATCTGAAAAGGTTCACCCAGTTATGTGTCTGTGGCATTTATGTATCCGGTAGTAATACTGGAAAACAAGGTGCTTAGGGCCACGGCCAAGACTCATAAAGAAGCTGTGTTCAAGAATCATCACACTGAACTAAGAGAATCAATAACACTATCTGAATTCTGAGTTCCTATAGATGCCAATCACTCTGAGCTTCAATGGATAAAGTGAGATGCCGAAACTGTTCAGAAGCAAAAAGCTACTAGTCCCGCTCATCTAATTAGGATCTGAGCTTCAATCAAAAACTCTGAAATATTATTGCTTCTCAACCTATTAGTCTTCTATTTTATTTGTCTAGTTGCTTGAGGACAAGCAACAGTTTAAGTTTGGTGTTGTGATGAGTGGATATTTTATACGCTTTTTGGGGATAATTTCATATAGTTTTGAGTATGTTTTAGTTAGTTTTTAGTTTATTTCCAGTAGTTTTTAGGAAAAATTCATATTTCTGGACTTTACTATGAGTTGTGTGTTTTTCTGTAATTTCAGGTATTTTTCTGGCTGAAATTGAAGGAGCTGAGCAAAAATCTGATTCAGGCTGAAAAAGGACTGCTGATGTTGTTGGATTCTGACCTCCCTGCACTCAAAGTGGATTTTCTGGAGCTACAGAACTCGAAATGGCGTGCTTCCAATTGCGTTGGAAAGTAGACATCCAGGGCTTTCCAGAAATGTATAATAGTTCATACTTTGTACAAGAATAAACGACGTAAACTGGCGTTCAACGCCAGTCCTCTGCCCAATTCTAGCGTCCAGCGCCAGAAAAGGATCAAAAACTGGAGTTGAACGCCCAAACTGGCACAAAAACTGGCGTTCAACTCCACAAATGGCCTCTGCATGTGAATTTCTTAAAGTCTCAGCCCCAGCACACACCAAGTGGGCCCCAGCACACTAAGTGGGCCCCAGAAGTGGATCTCTGCATCATCCATCATAGTCCACTCATATTTTGTAACCCTAGGCTACTGGTTTAGTATTTAAACAACTTTTAGAGACTTATTTTGTATCTCATGACATTTCAGATCTAAACTTTGTATTCTCTGATGGCATGAGTCTCTAAACCCCATTGTTGGGGGTGAGGAGCTCTGCTGTGTCTCGATGAATTAATGCAAGTATTTCTGTTTTCCATTCAAACACGCTTGTTCCTATCTAAGATGTTCATTCGCGCCTAACTGTGATGGAGGTGATGAGCTGTGACACTCATCACCTTCCTCAAACCATGAACGTATGCCTGACAACCACCTCCGTTCTATATCCGATTGAATGAGTATCTCTTAGATTCTTTAATCAGAATCTCCGTGGTATAAGCTAGAACTGATGGCAGCATTCATGAGAATCCGGAAAGTCTAAACCTTGTCTGTGGTATTCCGAGTAGGATTCAAGGATTGAATGACTGTGACGAGCTTCAAACTCCTGAAGGCTGGGCATTAGTGACAGATGCAAAAGGATAGCAAATCCTATTCCAACCGGATCGAGAACCAACCGGTGATTAGCCGTGCTGTGACAGAGCACGTGAGCGTAGTTTTCACTGGAAGGATGGAAGGTAGCCATTGACAACGGTGATCCACCAACACACAGCTTGCCATAGGGGGACGTGCGTGCGTGAACAAGAAGACAGAGGAAAGCAGAGATTCAGAAGACAAAGCATCTCCAAAACTCCAACATATTCTCCATTACTGCACAACAAGTAACTTTTAATTTATGCTCTACTGGTTACTCACAATTCAATTGATAAACATACTTGACTTCCTGACTAAGATTTACAAGATAACCATAGATTGCTTCAAACCAACAATCTCCGTGGGATTCGACCCTTACTCACGTAAGGTATTACTTGGACGACCCAGTGCACTTGCTGGTCATGTGTGCGAAATTGTAAGAGAGTAACAATTTTGTGCACCAACCACCAAACTCACAAGCCCCTTTCCGCCATTCACCTCCATATGACCCTAACCCTCAACCACCATACCAACCACCTTATGAGCCAAATGAACCTTCCTATCCACCCCAAACCTCCATGGAGAAAGCACTTGCCGATCTAAACTCTACTATACAAGCTCTCTTCACCCAAATCAGACCACCAAATACCTTCAACAATCAACCCTCAAGCTCTAGTGCACTTCCTTGTCAACCACAGAATAATCTCTCCATCCCATCACAACCATCCATGGAAGAGCACCCACACCCATCAATCCAAGAGCAAGATGATCCCAATTCTTCTATTGATATGGAACAGGAAAGAAGGAATCATCTTCGCGAATCCATACTTCATAAAGAGCTAGAGGAGGCCCTGAAGGTGAAGGTAGTAAAGACCCTTGATGATGAAAGAATAGTTGAAAAGAGTCGTCATGGAAATAAAATCATCAAGGATGAATACGATTTTATATTAAAACTACTGGACAAAGCAGTAATTATTAAAGAGGAAAAAGTGGTTGAAGACTTGCGAGATGCTAAATCTCCATGGAAAAGTCAAGACATAGAGCCTCTTTCCAAGACAGTTACATTTGATGTTGAGGAGGGTGTACAACCTCCAAGGCATACCCTGGTTGAAGACTTGGAAGAGGTTGAAACTGAAGAAGCTTGCAAAGAAGTGGAAGATGTTAAAGAAGAGCACAAGGAAGTGGAG
Source organism: Arachis ipaensis (assembly GCF_059453495.1). Lineage (NCBI taxonomy): Eukaryota > Viridiplantae > Streptophyta > Magnoliopsida > Fabales > Fabaceae > Arachis > Arachis ipaensis. Next base: position 66,799,652 of record NC_142442.1, on the reverse strand, counting down.
CTTGCAAGTTTATTAGAGACCCCTCCCCCTAAGCTGCCATCATCCTTCACAATATTCAAGTGGGTAAAATTCATATCCCTTAGCTTTCTAATTCTACTTGAATATGGGCTACTGGAGACGGATGGTCAACTTAGAGCTCTTTGTGGCATTAAGAGTAAGAGGAAGATGGTTAATGGTTGGAACTGTCAAGCAAGGTTCAACATGGTTGTGTGCTCAAAGTTTAAAGGTTGGTGTAAAGCTCAACTGAATGAGTCTAGGAAGTTGTTTGGCCGCTTTAGTGAGAATTCAGATTGCTTGCCACCCGGATGAAATCATGATGATCAACAGAAAGACGGGTGCAAAGGCAAGGTCTAGGACCCCGGAATTCAATCTAGAAATCAGCACTCTTGGGGCCTGGTCACTTGCTTTAACTTACTTGAAGGCTTTCTGCGCCTAGTTTGGGACCCCGGAGGACACTGGAATCACAAACATTGGTGGAGATTCCTTGATGAGTTCAAGCACAAGCCACCATAACAGGAAGCTCACCAAATGTCCAACTTAAGGACTTTAACTAAAAGTGCTAGGTGGGAGACAACCCACTATGGTATAATCTTTCCTTTTTTTCAATTATAATTTTATTTAGTTTTGTTTAATTTTGAATTTTATTTTATTTCATTGAACCTGGAGTTTTGCATCACATTAACACTGCATTCTGCATTTGTTTTCAAAAAAAAAAAAAGCGAGCACGCGACGCGACCGTATCAGCGACGCGTCCGCGTCGCAAGGAGAGAAGAGAAAATAAAAACGAACAGAGAGTCTCGCTAGAGCAAGGCTGGAGGCGTGCCAGTGGCACAATTCGTCCCACGTGACCGCGTCACTGACGCGTCCGCGTCGCAGGGGAATACTGGCCTCCCACGCGATCGCGTGCCCCACGCGGCCGCGTGACCTGTATTTCAACGTCAAAGGGTGCATGGCCAAAAGTTGAGCTGGAGTTGGGCTGGACTCGTGCTAGAAGCCCAAGCCCTACCACGCGACTGCGTGCCCTACGCGGCCGCGTCATTTTAAGAATAAGGCCACCCGCGCGATCGCGTCGACCACGCGACCGCGTCACCCTGGATTTTGGCAATACCAAGTTTCGAACAGAGAGTTGTGCGACCGCGAGGCTGCACTCGTGCCACTAGCACAAATCGAGTCACGCGATCGCGTGCCCCACGCGTCCGCGTCACCCAACCTTATCGCGCACCACGTGACCGTGTCACCCACGCGACCGCGTCGCCAGCGTCGCACAACCTATCCAGATTAGTGCCAATTTTCTTATCTTTTCTCTTCTAATCCTAATTTCTTCCTTCTCTCTCCTTTCTCACTTTCTTTTTCTACTTCTCATTCTTTTTCACTTTCATTTTATTTTATTTAATTTAATTGCATACTTTCATTCATTGCATATTTTATTTTTCTAAATTTATTATTGGTGTTCAAATATTCTTATTCAACTATTACATCTTTTCTGGTATTATCTTGGTGCTTATGACTTGTTTTATTCTGGTTAGGTAATATTATTTAAATCAATGCCAATATTTTATACCTGTATTACTTTTGTATTGATTTTTAATTTATATTATCTTTTCTTCCTCACTCTCTTCCCCATTGTTGCATATTCTGCACCACTGGTATGCCATGGCTTCTATTGTTTTCTCACTTACATGTTGAAGATTCCATGTAAATGAGACCCTTATCATTTGGCATTAACCCACCCATACTTCTTTTATTTTCTTATCTCTATTTCTGGGTTACTCTTCTTCCCTTTTTCTTTCAGGATGGCCACCCGGAAGGGAAGCGGAAGACATTTTACATGAGGAGACAGACAAGTCCATCTGCACAATCCTTAGAGAAAAGCAACAGTTGAAACAACCCATCCACCTGCAAATCTCAGCATGCACCGAGGACGGTGCAATCTTTAAGTGTGGGGAGGTCGATACCGATCTCCATGGGTTAGTACTTTCCTGTCTCAACACCAATATTTTATTTTCTTTGTTAGTTGTTGCATTTGCATATTTAATTGCATGTTTATTTGATTTTATGCATTTAGTTACTACTTGGTTGAAGTAATATTTTCTTTTTCAAGAAATTTTTATAGTATTTCACTAATTTAAATTGAAAAATTCTTTGTCAAATTTGTTTGAAGTTGTATTTGGAATATGGTTTTTGAGCCAAAGAACACACAACCTGTGAGATTTGAGCTTATTTAAATGGTTACATCATTTAACCATAAATATTTTTCTTGTGTGTTTTCTTCTCTATGATAGCAATCTTTACTTTGTTTCAGTCTATATGTCCAATATTTAGTGTATTTACATGCTTGCATATGATTGAGGCCATTATTTGATTTTAGCTCACTTATCCCAAATAAGCCTACCCTTTAAATCACCCTTGTCAGCCACTTTGAGCCTTTTAATCCCCATTTATTCTATATTTTACCACATAACTAGCCTTAAGCGGAAAACAAACTAATTATCCCAATTGAATCTTTGGTTAGCTTAAGATAGTGTGTTAATTAACTGTGGGGAAACTGTGGGAACATGGGTTGATAAGAGAATGTAACATGTTTCTAATTTATTTGAATATTAGGAATTTGGGAACCTACTCATGAAAAACCAAAATAGAAAAATAATAGAAAATCCATGTGCATTGATAAGTTATGTTTATTTCTCTACAAAAAAAAGAGAAAAAGAGAAAAAGAAAAAAAAAAAAAATATATATATATATATATATATATATATATATATATATATATATATAATATAAATAAATAAATAAGGGGACAAAATTACCCCAATGTTAAGTTAATGAAAAATCAATGCACATGTGATAAATTAAGAAGAAAAATTTGGTACATGAGTATGGAAATCATACAAAAGTGAGAATTATGGGTAGCTAGGTGTGATTTTAAAGTTATATAGAGTATATGTATATTAGGTGAGAGCTTAGGTTAATGAAAGATTCATATTATAGCTCACTTGGCCATACATATATCCTTACCTTTACCTCAGCCCCATTACAACCTTGAAAAGACCTCATGATGTTTGCATTGGTACATTAAATATTTGTTGATTGATTAGATGAAGAACAAGGTTTAGAAAGCATGACTAGAGAAGAGTAGAGTGAAAAACCCTATACATCTGAGAGATTAGAGTGATATACACTACCAGTGAGGGTTCAGTGCTTAATTCTATGTTCCCTGCTTTCATAAGCTATCTTCTTACAAGTTTACTTGTCTTTTACTGTATAATTTGAATTAGTGAAATCTGATTTATGTTTGTCTTGAAGAGCTTATTTACTTTTTAACCAAGTAGGTAGAATCATTTTGCATGTAGTTGTATTCATATAGATAGGTTGCATTTCATACATTCTTACTTTCCTCTTCATTTCTTTATAGCTTCTCTTGAGCTTAGCATGAGGACATGCTATTGTTTAAGTGTGGGGAGGTTGATAAACCACTATTTCATGGTTTATCTTGTGCACAATTGAGTGGTTTTTATCAACACTTTACCCACTTATTCATACTATTTGCATGGTTTTACATTTGCCTTCCTAATTATGTGCTATGATTGAAAACATGCTTCTTTGATCTTATATTTGCTTATTATTAATCCTCTCTTATTACCATTAGATGCCTTGATATGTGTGTTAAGTGTTTTCAGATATTATAAGGCAGGAATGGCTTGGAGGATGGGAAGAAAGCATGCAAAAGTGGAAGGAATGCAATAAGTTGGAGAAATTGCTAAGCTGTCCAGCCTGACCTCTCTGCACTCAAACGGCTATAACTTTAGCTACAGAGGTCCAAACGACACGGTTTCAGTTGCGTTGGAAAGCTAACGTCCGGGGCTTCGATTTGATATATAATATGCTATAGTTCCCCTGACGCTAGGCAATGCGACCGCGTGATCCATGCGGCTGCGTCGCAGTGACGAAAAACCAGCGCATTTGAATTCGCAACCAGCGAATTCTGGGCTATCTCTGACCCAGTTTGCGGCCCAGAAAATACAGATTAAAGGCTATAAAGTGGGGGACTGCATCCATTCATGAGGAGGCTCTCACATTCACAATTTTAGGAGTAGATGTAGTTTTAGAGAGAGAGGTTCTCTCCTCTCTCTTAGGATTAGGATTTAGGATTTCTCTTAGTTTTATGAGTGCCTCTAAATCCCAGGTTCAACATTCTTTTTACTTTATAATTCTCTTTTTATTTTCAGATGCTTCAATGCTTGTATTAGATATGTTGCCTATTTGGCTTATGCTACATTCATGTTATGATTTTCTTAATTAATATTATTTGAGGTAATTCGGATTTAAGATTGCTTTGCTCTGTTTAAGATTGCTTTTAATTTAATTTAGATATTTTTCTCTTTTGGCTTTGGTTGAGACCTTGGTAACTCTTGAGTTATCAAACTCATTGTTGGTTGAAAATTGGAATTAAATTGCCCACTTAACTTACCTTCGTAGTTAGAGGTTAATAAGGTGGGGGAAGAATCCAATTCTCATCACAATTGATAAGGATAACTAGGATAGGACCTCCAGTTCTCCATACCTTGCCAAGAGATTTTATTATTGTTAATTTATTTTACTTGTCATTTAAATATACCTGTGCACATTTCCCAAACTCCAAATTTCTCAAACCCCCAAATTTACAATCTCCATAACCAATAATAAGAATATACCTCCCTGCAATTCCTTGAGAAGATGACCCGAGGTTTGAATACTCGGTTATCAATTTCAAAGGGGTTTGTTGCTTGTGACAACCAAAACGTTTGTACGAAGGGATTTTTGTCGGTTTAGAGACTATATCTACAACGTGACTGTTTTTATGACATTCTTTACTGGCAGAAATCCTAACATCAAGTAGATCTCAAACATAAAGGTAGATTTGCTTGTATAAACATTTAGCAGATAAACTAAATGGAAATGCAAGATCTCAGGGGTCAAGGCACTAGAAAACTAAGTCTAGATCTCACTGCCTTCCTTGATCCAACTCAAAGAACAATTGCAAGAGAATTAAAGATCAAACAGTAGAAGAAAGTAAATTCAAGTTTCAATTTCTCAAATGGTGCAGTGAAGCAAAAACAGAGAGAGATCTCAAGGTGGGATTGAGACAGAATTTCCTCAATTCTCAACACCCAAGACTCAAGCAAAGTATGTAGAAAAGAAGACAAGAAAACCCAGAGGAAGAGAATTCAATTCTCTTTCCCAATTCTCCCCAGAAACTCTAAATCTCAAGAACAACAATGAAAATTAAAATTGAGCTCTCCACTGAAATCCAGTAAAAAAATCTGAAAAGAAAAAGCTCCTCTAAAAACTTAAATCCTAAGCTATTTATACACTCTCTTCTAATGATCATTAAGCCTTGAATTTGGGCCATTGGCCTTGATGGAATTGGGTTGAAGATTGCCTCTGTTGATTGTTCTTGGTCTTGAGAAGAAATCCGTTTGCACTATGGACTTTGGGATCATTCACGTTTGAGTCAACGTTTGAGGCAAACGTTGACTCAAACGTCTTCGTGTACTGGCATCATGCAGAACGGGTGGTTGCTGTCACTCACGTTTGAGTTCACGTTTGAGGTTAAATGTGAGCTCAAACGTGATCTTCCCCAAGGCAATCTTCAGCCAATGTTTGACCTCACGTTTGAGGCAAACGTTGGCGCAAACGTTGGCACAAACGTGGCTCCTCCTAGGGTACTTCTTAAGCCAACGTTTGACCTCATATTTGAGGCAAATGTTGGCGTAAACGTGAGCTCCTTCCAGGTACTTCTTAAGCCAACGTTTGACCTCACGTTTGAGGCAAACATTGGTGCAAACGTGAGCTCCTCCCAGGGTACTCCTTAGCCAACGTTGAACTCCTCCAGGGTGGCTGTGCTGTTATCCACGTTTGAGGCAAACGTGAACTCAAACGTGATCTTTTCAATGATGTCTTCATTTTCATTCCTGCCATCCCCTTTCTTCAACCTTCCTCCATGCCTTTTGGTCACCTATCATCAATCAACAAATGCATCAAAGCTACGCTAAAATCATGAGACTTCTTCTTACCCTTGACATATAAGCAATTATAGCACAAAACCTCATAAAAATGCATCAATTTACTCATGGTTGATTGAATCCAAGTACACATGAATTTCTACCCAAATGGCTTACTTGTAACTCAAGAAAGTGTATAAAGCCTATTAAAAACAAAGGAAAAAGACTAGTAAAACTAGGCTAAGATGCCCTGGCATCACAACCCACCTGATCTACCCTGCTCATCTTTGCATGCACTGAGGACGGTGCAATCTTTAAGTGTGGGAGGTCAAAACTGACTTCCATGGGTAACTACTTCCTGTTCCAACACCAAATCTTAATTTTCTTTGTTAGCTAGTTATTGCATTGCATGATAGATTGCATGTGCAGTTAGTTGCTTGCATTTATGTACTACTTGTTTGAAGTGATCATTTCTTGTCCAAGAAACTATTTTAAAGAATTTCACTAATTTGAATTAAAATTTTTGTTGAACTTGCTTAAAGAAATTTATTTTTGGAACATGGTTTTAGAGCTCGAACACACAAACCCAGTGAGATTTTGAGCCTTTTTTATTGGTTGCATCTTATCAACCAATATTTTGTTTCGGTGTGTGTTGTTCTCTCTAAAATTGTAATCTTTATTTTGCTTGACTCTATATTTCCATTGTTTGATGAATGAATGCATTTATATGATTGAGGCCCTTGTTTCACTAAGCTCACATACCCATATGGCCTTACCCTTTTCATCATCCTTTGCAACCCAATGTTGAGCCTATTTTACCCCATTTGTTCTTTATTTTAGCACATCATTAACTCTAAGCAGAAAACAATGAATGTCCTTAATTTGAATCCTTGGTTAACTTAGACTAGTGAGAGTGTACATGAATTATGTGTGGGAAAATTGGGTTTGGAAACTTTTAGTTTAGGAATTTGGTACTGTATATTTTTGTGAAAATGTGAGAAAGATAGTTGAGCACATATTCTTGCATTCAATACCTTAATCATTTGCATTGAGAAAAATAAAAGAAAAAGAAAAACCAAAAATAAAAGAAAAAAAAGAAAACAATAAAAAGGGGACAAAATGCCCCAAAATAAAAGGTGGTAGCAATATATATGTATTGTACTCAAATTTAGGATGCATGAATATGTGGAAAACATAGTTAATGGGTAGTTAATTTTGTATTTTGATTACATAGAGTATTGAATTTTTGCTTGTCCTCAAGCAACCAAAAATAACACAGGTTTAAGATGTGAATTTGCATTAGAAGTGAGAGTTCAATTAAGCTCATGTCTCTTCTTAAAGTGGGATTTGTAAATTGCAATCCTGAATAGTTTTGGCACCTCACTCTCCTTTGAATCAGAAGAATGTCACTGTCATTCAGAATTAGAACCCGGATACTATTATGAATTCTCTAATCTTTATACTTCAGTTTAATCCTTGAACACAACAAAATTCCTTTAATTCTCTTTTCTTTGGTGCTTTGCACCTTGAGCCTAGCCGTGAATTTAAATGTTTTTTCTCAAGCTTTATTTGACACAAAAACACCACAAGCACTTGACTGGAGAACTCTCTTTAAGTTCTGATTTTTCTTTCAGTTGCTCCCAGACAGTGGTGCTCAAAGCCTTTGGTATACTCTGTTAATTGCATTTGATCTTGACTCTTAGTGTTCTGTCTCAAGGATTACTTGACACATTCACACCACAAGAATATGACTAGGGAAACAACTCTTTGAGCTTTTAATCATGTCTAACCTCCCTAGTCATTGATGCTCAGAACCTTGGACCTTGCTTTTAATTTTTTTTCCTTTTGTTGTTTCTTTTGCTTCAAGGATTAAGCTTTCACTAACTTTAGAAAATTCATAATAGTTCTCTAAATTCCTGTTCCTTATACATCAACATCTCTTGATTCAAATTCAAACATGCACGGTTCATGTCATGCATTCAGAATCACAAAGAATACCACCACAATTAAGTAAATACGACTACTCTTTGTTATAAACTCTATTTCTCATGCAATACATCTTTTTCTCTCTTTTTTTTTCTTTTGAATTCAAGCTCAGTGAGCAATACATGAGACACTTTTTAGAATTAAAATCAAATAACATAATAAAAATAGCAAATCAAACTAGAACCTAGGAGTTGAAATAACAAAGGATCATGCAATAACTAAGACAAAACAGCAGAAAACAGGAACCTAACATAGTAATGGAAAAATAATATAGGAAGTGAAAGGAACTAAGCCACCTCAATCTTCGTGGTGGGGATCTCTCTCCTCTGCCTGTGATCCATATGGTTCTCTTAGGTAGCTATAATCCTGTCTCAGCTGATAAATCTCCTGGTGCTGAGAGTTCTGAGCAGCTGTGATCCTCATCTGCTCAATGGAGGATGTGAGCTGCTGCCAGTATTCTTGGGGTGGAAAGTAGTGTCCCTGAGGCAGTGGTGGCTGGTCCTGTTGAGATTTTTCCTCAACTGGATCTTCTCTATGGATCCTCTGGTATTCCCTGACATATTCCTTAGTTTTTGCCAAAAACATGATGAGGGAAAATCGATTCCACACAAACTCACCGGCAAGTGTACCGGGTCGCATCAAGTAGTAATAACTCATAAGAGTGAGGTCGATCCCACAGGGATTGATGGATTAAGCAACTTTAGTATGGTGATGAATTTAGTTAAGCGAATATTTGATGATTTTGGTGAAATTTGATTTACAGGAACTAAATTGCAAGTAAACTAAAGTGCAGAATGAAAATTGGTAGAATCTTAAAGTGCAGAAGAGGTAAATTGCAGAAACTTAAAGTGTATGAAATTAAAAGAGCTGAAACTTAAATTACAAGAAAAGTAAATAACTGAAACTTAAAGTGCAAGAAATTTAAATTGCAGAATCTAAATTGCTAGGAAACTTAAATTTGCATGAAGATTAAAGGGATTTAGGTATTGGGAATCAAGATAGAACTGGAAAATATAAATTGCAGTGAATTAGAGAACTCTTAGATGAAGAAATGCAGAAAATAGATCAATCAGGATTTTAATACCAAAACAGGAATGAAGAATTTGTAGAAGAAGATAAAACAGAAAGAAAACTTAGATTAATTCTAAAATCTTAAAAGAGAAATTGACAATTTCAGAAGAATAACGAAACAGAAAAGAAATTAAGATCTCAATTGCTCTCTTAACAAAACAGGAAGAAGAAATTGCAGAGAAAGTAAAAATAGAAAGAAGACTAAGATCAGATCTCCAATTCTTAAAGCTAAAAACAAAAAAAATAAAAGAACACTCCAAGGTGAAGAGATTCAGAAGAATTCTCCAATCAGAGTTCCAAAACCAAAAGCAGAATACCAAAAATTGCAGCAGAAGAAAGAAAACAAAAACAGAAGGAAAAACTCAGATCTGATCTCAATTCTAAAATTCTAAAATTAAAATCAAAAGAGAGCTCCCTGTGAAATCAAATTTTATCCTATTTATACACTTTCCAATTTAGTCTTCAAGTAATTGGAGTGGGCTTTGTGGCCTTGTATGAAGTGGACTAAAGTGGCATTTGGTTGCTGGTTCCAGGGAACGTTGCGTTCTCAAAGTGAGCACAATGTTCGTTCATCCATGCGTGCGCGTTGATAAACCCCATTTTAGGGTTTATCTTGTGTTGAATTTAGAGGGTTTTGTCAACTTTTCACCCATTTATTCACTAAGATAGCATGGTTTTGTAAATTCTCCTTTAATTTTGCTTAAGAGTGAAAACATGCCTTTTAGGTCTTAAAAAAGCTAAATTTAATTCACCTTAATTCCATTAGATGCCTTGATATATTTGTTAAGTGATTTCAGATTTAGGAGGCAAGGATTAAATTGAGGGAATGAAGAAAAAGCATGTAGAAATGGAGAACTCATGAAGAAATGAAGGAATCGCAAAGTTGTCAAGCCCAACCTCTTCGCACTTATTCAATCATAACTTAAGCTACAGAGGTCCAAATGATGTGGTTCTAGTTGCATTAGAAAGATAACATCCAGGGCTTTAAAATGATATAAAATTTGCTATAGTTGCATCACGTTTATGGATGCGTACACGCATTGTACGCGTATGCACCGATGTTGCACGTGACTCACTAAAGTGCAACTCGTGGCCAGCAATTTCTGAAGCATTTTGGGCCCAATCGAACTCATTTCTGATGCTATTTAACCCAAGGATTGAAGAGGGATGAGACACTTAGACACTTAGTTAGTTTTAGTTTAGTTTTGGCAGGGAAAGTTACTTTCTAGAGAGAGAAGCTCTCACTTCTCTCTAGAATTAGGATTAGGTTAGATCTAGATTAGAATTTCTTAGATCTAGGTTAATTTCATGCTTAGATTTACTTTTCCTTTTGTAATTCTTCTTCTTTCTACTTCTCTTCATTCTAGTTTAGCAATTAATTTTTGTAATTCTCTACTTTTATGTTGATGCACTTTTGCTCTTCCCTTTTCCTTTTAATTCAATGCATGTTTTGATTTCCTTTATTGTTCATTTGATTTGTTGTTGTTTAATTTCTTGCAATTGAGTAGTGTAGATTTACTTTCCTTGCAACTTTACTATGCTTTTATTTTATGCCTTCCAAGTATTTGATGAAATGTTTGGAAGGATGTTAGAGTAGAATTTTATGCTCTTGGCTTGGAAAGGTAACTTAGGAACTCTTGAGTTACTAATGTCCAAGTAATTGATGATTGGGAGCCTTTGACTCTAGTTCTCATTAATTCAATTAGTAGAGAGCTAGGACTTGTGGACTTGGATTGATATAGCTCATTTGACTTTCCTTTACTAGTTAGAGGATGATTTAATGGGATTGATCCTTACCAATTCTCATGTTGTGGTTAGTGATAGGGATAGAGATACTTGACTACCAACCCTTGCCAAGACCTTTTTGTTATTTGAATTTCCTTGCCATTTATCTTTCATGTCTCTTATCAAAACCCCAAACATAACTCATAACCAATAACAAAAACACTTTATTACAATTCCTAGGGAGAACGACCCGAGGTTCCAATACTTCGATTTATAAATTTAGGGGTTTGTTTTAGTGACAAACAATCTTTTGTATGAAAGGATTATTGTTTGGTTTTGAAACTATACTTTGACGAGATTTCATTAGTGAAATTCTATACCATCAAAAATCCAATCATCAAAATGGCGCCGTTGCCGGGGAGTTGCAATGGTGTTGTGTTATTGGTTATTATATATATATGAATATTGTGAATAGCTTTATTTTTGAATTGCTTGTTAATTTTTGTTAGTTTTAGGACTTTGTTTCATTATTTCTTATTAGCTTTTGTTTCTTATTTTCGCTTTTCATTATGAATTCTCACTTTGGATATGAGTTTGGTTCTAACTATGTTGTAGGAAATGAGGGCTACAATGAGGATGTGCATCAAGGATGGGACAATCAAAGATGGGAGGAGCCATATGCATATGATCAATCTTCATGGCAACAACCTCCACCAATGCACTATGAACAAGAGTCATTCTATGATGCATATCAATCCAATGGTTATGATGAATCTTCTTGTGACTTTCAAGAACCACCACCATATGCCTATGGGCCATATCCTCAACACAACCCTCAACCATACTCACAAGCCTCTTTTCACTAACCACCTTCATATGACCCTAATCCATATCCACCATTTCAACAACCATATGAGCCATATGAACCACATATTAAACCGCCACCACCTCAACCACAATGCTTTCAAGAACCGCCCCCTCTATATTATTACCAAGATGAACTACCTCCAATGTATAAAAATTTTCAACCACAAGATGAACTCTACTTCCCACCACAACCTCCCATGGAAGAATACTCATGTCCATCGATCCAAGAGCCGTATGATCCTAATCATATTATCCAAGAGGAACAAGAGTCAAGGGATCGTCTCAAGGAAACATTGGACTAACTTCAAGCGACCATGGAGCGTGTTGTGCAACAAGTGGAAAGAGTGGAAATTATTGAACCACCACAACTCTACCAAGAAGAACCACCTTCCTACTATGACCCCTTCCCCCAAGATCATGAACCCTTCCATCCACCCCAACCTCCAATAGATGACATCCTTGATGTTCTTGTTCAAGGACAAGAGGAGATGAAAAGGGATGTGCAACAATTCACGGCCGCCTTAGACGAGGTGGTAAACCAGTTAGCATCCCAATGCTTAAACACTCAAGGAACTCCCATGGCTACATATGGAGAAACAAATGAAGAGTATAACATGAAGGAGAGATTGGTGAAAAATGAGGGAAGTTGCTTTGTATTGGAACAATTGGAGGAAGCTATAATTCTTGAAGACAAGGAAGAGGTGGTTGAAGATTTAAGAGATGCGGAGCCTCCATGGAAACATAGAGTTGAAGAAAACCCTTCCAAGAAGATCGAATTTGATGCTGAGGAGGAAAGTGCACAACCTCCAAGGCATATTCCTAATGAAGAATTGGATGAGATAGAGCAAGAATTGAGTTCCCTTGGTGATGAAGATCAAGCATCAAGTCTTAGTGATGAAGAATCCTTTGAGCATGAAGAACCTTCTCCCGGTGGATTTGAAAGCATTGTGGAGGTAAATTTTTCTCACCCTCCCAATTATGATTTGAGTAAGGGAAAAGGCTTAGATAAAATTATTGAACAAAGGATTACATTTGAGAAAACTTGTGAAGAGGTGGAAGTCCTTAGAAAGAGAAGGATAGGAGTTGGATACGCTTTGTCAAGACCATTGGAATCGCCTTTGCCTAGGTTGCCATCTACTCCTTCATTTGAGTGGGTAAAATTCATTTCTATTAGCTTTATTATCCCACTTGAATATGGCTTACTTGAAACGGATGGCCAGCTTAGGGAACTTTGTGGGATGAAGTGTAAGCGAAAAATGTTTTGTGGTTAGCGTTGCAAATCAAGGCTCATTTTGGTTGATATATCAAAGGTGGAATATAAAGGTTGGAAAAGAGCTCAACTAGATGGGTCTAGGAGGGTTGTTGGGCATTTCATTGAGAATTCACCTTGCTTGCCACCCGGATGGACTAATAATGATCAACTTCAAGACAGGTATGAAAATAAAGTGTGGGATCCCGGATCACACAAGGAGAATCAATTTTGGGAGCCCCAAGCTTGTGAAGAACTCCATCAACACTTGGTACAACTCATGAGAAATCTTGGAGCACAATGGAGAACCAAGCATTGGTGGAAGTTCCAAGAAGAATTTAAGCACAAGCCACCTTGAGAGGAGCTCCCCATAAGTCCAACTTAAGAACAATAAATAAAAGTACTAGGTGGGAGACACCCCACCATGGTACACTCTTTCCACTCTCTTGTAGCTTTGATTAATAAGTGATTGAGTTACCATTGTGGGTAGTTTTTCTCTTCATATAGGCTTGTTTTAATAATTTGGTTATTAGTTGCTTAACATGCAAGTTTTGCTTGTTTAGTAGTTGGAAAAGTTTCAAAAGTCAAAAATATTTTTGTAATTTTGCATTTTTGATCAGTTCTGAGCTATAGGTACTGTTAGGGAGATTTTTCTTAGCTGTTTTAGTGTTTCAAAAAAAAAGGGGGCGGGGACGCGTGAGTGCACCTGGCACGTACTCGTCGATGGACTTCGCAGCTCCTGGTACAATTTCCAGAGAGTTATGCGAACATTAAGCCAACACTGAGCCCCAGGCACAATGCTAGCCACGCGTGCGCGCACCTGGCGCGTACGCGTCAATTGCGCCACCTGCATACCTAGTCCATTTTCCAGAGAGTTAGGCAAACTCTGAGCTGACATTGTGCCCTGCGCCTAACCTAATCCACGCATACGCGCATTTGGCGCGTACGCGTCCTTCTGCCAAACTGCACATCGACGCGTGGGCGTGCATGACGCGTCCGCGTCGGTAAAAAAAGTTTTTTTTTCTCATCTTCCATTTTCTTTTGTCTATTGCATTTGCATACTTTTATTCTTTGCATTTTTATTTTGTTTTTATAGCTTGCTTTCATTTTATTTTCTAAGCTTCCCATTTTAATAATGGTGTTGAATTCTGATACTCAATTGTTGAGACTCTCTTGCATTATTTTGGTGCTTCGTGACTTGTTGCATTAATTGTCATGTTTGTTCTAAGCACAAGATTAGTGCTTCAGTCCTTCCTAACTCATTATTCTTTGTTCTTGTGCCTCATCATCAATGAGTTAGGATGAGACCAAATGCTGTCATGCTTATCACTAATCTTGTTTGTGTCAATTCTTATTTGATCTTGATGCTCAATATGCTCTTCATGCTTTGACTTTACTCTTGCATCAAGTATTAGTTGATATGCCTTGGCTTATATTGCTTTCTCATTTACATGTTGTAGCTACCATGTAGTGAGAACCTTACTTTTATTTGGCATTAGCCCCCGCCTATGTTCTATTTGCCTTGATATCTTTGTTATAGGCTTAATTTTCTTTCCTTTTCTTTCCTTTTAGGTTGTCCACCAAAATAAGGAAGAAGGAAAAGTTTCTAAATGGGGCAACAAATAAGTTCATATGCACAACCTTTTGAAGTAGCTCATCAGTTGTAGCAATCCATCCACATTGCTCTCCTTTGCATATACCGAGGACGGTGCAATCTTCAAGTGTGGGGAGGTCGTCCGACCGATCTCCATGGGTAACAATTTTATTTTTCAACACCAGTGTTAGATTAGTTGTTGCATTGCATGTTAGGTTGCATGCTAGTTAGAATTTGTACATATTTTGCCACTTTTTTTTATGATTAGAACTACTTGGTTAGGGTGATGATTCCTTTTCCAAGAAACTGTTTATAGGGCGCCCTACCAATTTGGAAAATTTTTGTGATAAACTTGAATGAAAGAATTTATTTTAGAACATGGTTTTGAGCTAAGAACACAAGCTTGTGAGATTTGAGCCTAATGACGTGGTTACATCTTATAACCACTTATTTTCCCTTTCTTGTATGCATTGCTCTCTTTCTATGATTGTGATCTTTGATTTGTTTGATTCTTTATGTCCATTATTTTGTGTATTCATGCATTTATATGATTGAAGCCATCATTTCATGTAGCTTACTTACTCAAATAGCCTACCTTTTATCAACCTTTGTTAGCCAACTTTGAGCCTACGACTAACCTACTTTGTTCTTTAATTTAGCACATTACAAGCCTTAAAGCGAAAATAATAAATGTCCTTAATTTGGATCTTTGATTAGCTTAGGCTAGTGTGAGTGTGTATCATTCAAGTGTGGGAAAACTTGGGACATTGGTTGGGATAAAAGGGTGTATTGTATTGTTGTTGGTAATATTGGGAATTGGGTACATGCTCATGTGTTAATTAAATGTAAAACCATATGCATTGATACTTTTGTATATACTTTATTGAAAAAAGAAAAAAATGAGAAAATAAAAAGAAGAAAAAAATATATGTAGATATCAAAAGAAAAAGAAAAAAAATAGAAAGAGAAGAAAAAGAAAAGAAAAGTAATAAAAAGGGGACAAAATGCCCCAAGTGAAGCTTAATACTAATCAATGCATATGTGTTGTGATCAAGGAAAAAAAATGCATGAGTATGTAAAAAAAGTGAAGAATGGGTAGTTAGGTTTGTTTATAATTGTATAGGTTGCTATACAGGTTAGGTGGAAGTCTAAGCTTATCAAAGATTCAAATTTCAAGTCCACTTGACCAAATATGCATCCTACCTTGACCCTAACCCCATTACAACCTATGAAAAGACTTCATGATGAATGTATGCATGCATGAAATAAATGTTGATTGTTAGATGAAAAACAAATCTTGAAAAGCATGATTAGGAGAGAATTGAGAGAATCGACCCTACACACTTGAGCGACTAGAGTGCAAACACTTCCGGTGAGGGTTCGACGCTCAATTCCTTGATTCCCAGCTTTCATGAGCGTTCTTCTTGCAAGTCTACTTGAACTTCATTTTTATACTTGAATTGGTAAGATTCATGAGTCGTCATATGACCTTAGCCCTACCCGTTTATACATGCTCTTGGAGGATTGATTTATTTTTAACCAAGTAGGTAGAATCATTTTGCATTTAGTTACATTCATATAGATAGATGCATTAAGGTTATTTGCATTGAATAAATGTCCATATCCCTTCTCTTATCCTTCTTGGTTTAGCATGAGGACATGCTATGGTTTAAGTGTGGGGAGGTTGATAAACCCCATTTTTAGGGTTTATCTTGTGTTGAATTTAGAGGGTTTTGTCAACTTCTCTCCCATTTATTCACTAAGATAATATGGTTTTGTAAATTCTCCTTTAATTGTGCTTAAGAGTGAAAACATGCTTTTTAGGTCTTAAAATAGCTAAATTTAATTCACCTTAACTCCATTAGATGCCTTGATATGTTTGTTAAGTGATTTCAGATTTAGGAGGCAAGGATTGGATTGAGGGAATAAAGAAAAAGCATGTAGAAATGGAGAACTCATGAAGAAATGAAGGAATCGCAAAGTTGTCAAGCCCGACCTCTTTGCACTTAATTGATCATAACTTGAGCTACAGAGATCCAAATGATACAGTTCTAGTTGTGTTGGAAAGCTAATATCCGGGGCTTCAAAATGATATAAAATATGCCATAGTTGCAACAAGTTTAGGGATGCGCACATGCACAATACGCGTATGCACCGATGTTGCACGTGACTCACTAAAGTGCAACTCGTGGCCAGCGATTTCTGAAGAATTTTGGGCCCAATCCAACTCATTTCTGATGCTATTTAACCCAAGAATTGAAGAGAGATGAGACACTTAGACACTTAGTTAGATTTAGTTTAGTTTTGGGAGGAAAAGTTAGTTTCTAGAGAGAGAAGCTCTCACTTCTCTCTAGAATTAGGATTAAGTTAGATCTAGATTAGACTTTCTTAGATCTAGGTCAATTTCATGCTTAGATTTACTTTTCCTTTTGTAATTCTTCTTCTTCTACTTCTCTTCACTCTAGTTTAGCATTTAATTTTTGTAATTCCCTACTTTTATGTCGATGCTCTTTTGCTCTTCCCTTTTCCTTTTAAATCAATGAATGTTTTGATTTCCTTTATTGTTCATTTGATTTGTTGTTGTTTAATTCCTTGCAATTGAGTAGTGTAGATTTACTTTCCTTGCAACTTTACTACGATTTCCTTTTATTCCTTCCAAGTGTTTGATGAAATGCTTGGAAGGATGTTAGAGTAGAATTTTATGCTCTTGGCTTGGAAAGGTAACTTAGGAACTATTGAGTTACTAATGTCCAAGTAATTGATGATTGGGAGCCGTTGACTCTAATTCTCATTAATTCAATTAGTAGAGAGCTAGGACTTGTGGACTTGGATTGATATAGCTCATTTGACTTTCCTTTACTAGTTAGAGGATGATTTAATGGGATTGATCCTTACCAATTCTCATGTTGTGGTTTGTGATAGGGATAGAGATACTTGACCACCAACCCTTGCCAAGACCTTTTTGTTATTTGAATTTCCTTGCCATTTATCTTTCATGTCTCTTATCAAAACCCCAAACATAACTCATAACCAATAACAAGAACACTTTCTTGCAATTCCTAGGGAGAACGACCCGAGGTTCCAATACTTTGGTTTATAAATTTAGGGGTTTGTTTTAGTGACAAACAATCTTTTGTATGAAAGGATTATTGTTTGGTTTAGAAACTATACTTTGACGAGATTTCATTAGTGAAACTCTATACCATCAAAAATCCAATCATCATGCGTCTCTGACGCGTGCGCCTCCTTTTGCGCTTTTTGCTCACCAACGCGTACGCGTCATTTACGCGTACGCGTCACCATCAATCTTCAGCTCCAAACATGCTCGCGCGCCCCTTCTACGCGTACGCGTCGTTGATAGCGTTAACTTAGTGAACGCTGCCCACGCGTGCGCGTCCTTCACGCGTGCACGTGGGTAGCAAAATTCCAACTCCAAGCTTCAGCTTCACCCACACGTTCGCGTGGTCCCTCCCAGGTGCTCCATCGACGCGTGCGCATCATGCACGCGTGCGCGTCGATTACAAAACTTTGCCTCCAAATTTCAATCTGCCCAAAAACGCTGAGTAAATAAATGTATCGCTCTCTTTGAAAACGAGCGCCAAACACTACCACGCGTACACGTCATGCACGCGCACACGTAGATCTTCAAAAATCCATCCCTAACGCGTAAGCGTCCGTTACACGTGCGCTTCGCAAGTGAACGTGGCGTTCATTATTTGAACGCAACGCTATACTGCATGGCTTCTTCTTTTCTTCATTTTCTCACCTGAAATCAACCACACAAGCAATCAAAGTTTTACCAAAATCACAAGAATTTGCATCAATCATAATAATCACTTAGTTCTTGCATAAATCTCATGATTTTGTATAAAATAAATGATGTTTGATTGAATCACAATAATCATGAAATTCCACTTCAACCACTTACTTATTGTGCAAGAAAGTGCATAAAACCTAATGAAACAAATGAAAAATGCTTGTGAAACTAGCATAAGATGACTTGTCATCACAACACCAAACTTAAATCTTGCTTGTCCCCAAGCAAGCACTAAAACATGAGAAGAAATGAGAGAAAATAGAGAAGCCTATATGTCCTTATTTAGCTGGTAATTGAATTTGGTTCATGGGGTTTTATGCAGACAGAATGCAGCTCAATTATTATCAGCTTCCAATAAAGAAATGTCTCTTTGAGAGTTAACTAGAATTGCTGCTATAATGCCTTATTCTTTATTGATCTTTGTTAACTTTTTCTTTCTTTCTTTTGCTTCAAAAGCTTGTTTTTTTTTCAATTGTAGCTAAATGTTGCAGAAGCTTTTTGGCTCAATTCAACACCTATTTTCTACAGACACATGGCTCACAATTCATTCTAAGACATTGATGCCCAACACCTCTTTGGGTCACTAAATGCTTTGTAATAAGGTTGCTCTTGATGGTGGATTTTCGGTTGGTAATCTCGGATTAGTTAATCCAAGTTACCAAGTTTTAAAATACTCCTCAGAACCTAATAATCCAAGCAGATCCTAATACAATAGCATCACAGGCATGTGTCCTAAGGTCCAAGCTATTGGTGTCTAGCCTTATTATCTGTTTCTTTCATTTTTGGTTGCCAATTCTTGGCTTTTCTTCCTTTCCTTTCTTGCTTTTTCTTTTTCCAAGGATGATTATTAATTGAAGACTTTACAACAGCAACTAAGTTCACACTACAAAGATACATCCTATCCTGCAGCTTTTATTATTGAGCTTACTAACTAATGAAGCAATTAGCACCATAGAACTTTATTATCATTCCTACCACATTTTCATTCACTTCCTTTTTCAACATTTTTCTCTTATTTAATCAAAAGGCAAAAGGGACAAGTTATAACATCTAAGTTAATGAAGATGAAAACAAGCACTTAAACCAGAACATTTATTTTGGAACTTAGGGAAAGTAAAAAACAGAATGTAAATTTCATAAAATGAAAATACAATCTTTCTTATTGATAGACAAGGAGCAACAGCACCTTTCAATTCTCTGGTTGCCTTTCTTTATTCTTGGCATCTTGCTTCTTCTTGCTTCTTCTTTCTTTTAGCTGGTCTTTAGTCCCAAATCTCTCCTCATCCCATAGTCCAGCATCCACCAAGTGTTGCTTCATTCTTTCTTGCTTGCTTTTTGCTCGAGCTACATGGAAATCCATGAGTTCAGTACATTCTTGATATGGTTTGATTCCTCTGCTAAATAGTGGCATGCTGCGGGTTAAGTAGTCTAGACACGCTTGAGTGTTCACATCATATTCCACTCTGTCTTTGTTCCTGACTTCATTAGCTGTGTGGTGGAGATTCTTCCATTCTCTAAAGTTTTGAAGATATTCCTCAAGTTGATCCTGTCGTTAAGATAGTTTATTGAAAGACTCCTGGAATTGATTTGATTGTTCCCTGTGTTGCTCTAGCAGTCTTGTTTGAAAGTCTTCTTGTTTCTCCATCATTTTCAGCTGCCAGTTCTCCTACTGCTCCTGATTTCTCACGTACTGCTCATGTTGAGCCCTCAAGTATTGCTGGGACATTTTTGCAATGGCATTCTGGATCTGGCTCAAGTCCGTTGCGCCAGAAGCTTGTCCCTCTTCTGTTTGTGGTCTCTTTCTTCTTCCTTGAGTTCTTCTCTCCTCTTGGGTGTCAGTGACACTGTCCATCCTTTGTTTAGTGATTCCTCTGCCTCCTTTTACCCGATTTGTATCTGTATCTTCAAAGATTACCCCTCCTCTGTTGCACAGCCTCAATATAGTTCTTGGGTGACCAAGTCGGCTTGATTTGCTACTGTCCTCAGCCATCTCTTGGATGCTGTCTGCTATAATTTGTGGGATATTAATTTCTCCTCCTTTGAGTATGCAGTATGTCAGAATTGCTCTCTTTATTGTGACCTCTGATGTATTTCCAGTAGGGAGTATGGATCTTCTCATTATCTCATACCAACCTTTGGCTTCAGGTGTGAGATCAATCCTCTTTAAGTAGCTTGGGTCCCCATTTGAATCCTTTTTCTAGTCTTTGCCTTCTAAGCATAAACCATTTAGTAGCCCATCAGGATCACTCTCACCCTTCATTCTTTCATCAAAGCTAGGTTCTCCAAAGGGTATCACTCTTATCTGCAAGACCCTCATGATGGATGATGGGCTGAAATCCACATCAACCCCCCTAACATAGCTCTTGTGGGCTGGTTTTGCTTGGCCTTACAGCATTTGCATAGAACTCTCTTATCATGGTTACACTTATGTCAGTGAGAGGTTCACACAAGAGTTTCCATCTTCTCTGTTCAACTATTCTTCTCATGATGGGGTACTCTCCTTCCTTCAATTGGAAACCAATCTCTGGAATAACTTCTTTTGCTTCCATCAACCTATGATATCGTGACTCATGAAATTGAGACTTAAATCTTTTGTTATCATAGGTTGGTGGTTCAACTTCAACTGGTTGCTTTCCCTTCCTTCTTTTGGAGCTTGATGAAGCCATTAATTGGGGAAGGGGTGGGGCTAAGTGGAGAAATAAAGAATGGTGAGGAAGAGGAAATTTATATGACTCTTAGGATGAGTGTTGGATTACTGGTGAAGCAAGAGTAAAAGATTAAGGAGACAAGTATGGGTTGGAACACTTAGGACACGATTACTAGAGCCTTTCTTTAAGGAAACCAAAAGCTAAAGTTTTTAATGCATGGAGTGTGAAAGTTGGGTAATGAGGCATAGTCCAAGTGACTCTATTTATAGCAACTTTAATGAAGAATGGATGGCCAAGATGTCTTTTGAAAAAGTTGGAATGAATGGTGTGCATATAAGGAAGGATGAGGACAAGAACCACCTTTTCATTGGGCATGTGATTCGGTCTCCTAGGTGCTGAACTTTGCAGATTTTTACTTCCTAAAAAGCAATTCCCAAGCACATGTGACTCACTTTTCTCCTTGTGACACCCGTACTTGCATGATTTTTGTCATTTCCTCAATCTTCTTCACACCTATCCATTTCAATCAAGGCAACAGTAAGCTAAAAATTTGAATGTAGCACGGTGGTGGTTATCAAGTGAAAAATATAAAATTTGCTATATGGTCCTTATTTATGAATAACCAACCATGCCCTTTTGAAATTAAACAAAATATTGGTGAACACCAAACTTGTTTTCTGCTATGGTTGGTATATTCATTACAAGGGACATTTTATTTTCTACCTTAGCAAAATAAATTCATAAAATGATGCAATATATGGTTTATCTATTTCATGAATTTGAGTCTTTGAGCAAAAGTGACTTTCTAGAAATTCATAGCATATGTAGAACACCAAACTTAATGTTTGGCTATATACTTCAATAAAATGAATGAGTATATATCCTAAAATGGTTATATGATCAGCATGCTTGAAAAGCCATTTTAGAGTGCCTTTAGGCACACCAAACTTAGGAATCAGACATATGCTTCAAAATGATGTGTGCAAGTATCAAATATACTCATGAGAGCTCAAATTCATGCTAGAAGAACTATTAATTATTGAAATTAAAACAAAAGCAGGAACATTAAATCATGGGCTGCCTCCCATGGAGTGCTCTTTTACTGTCACTAGCTTGACATTGATTCCTTGTTAGGGTGGCTGATGATTATGGTGCCTCAGCTTTTCCCCTCTCACTATGAGCATATTTCTTGTACTTTGATGAACAATCTCTATATGCTCCAACGAGAGTATCTTCTTGACAGTGTAATAATCATCAGTTTGAGGGCCTGTCTCCAACTGTTGGTAGATGAGTTTCACTTTGTCTCCTTCTGAGAATCCCTCATTTGGTATTCTTTTGTTTCCCCACCCTCTTGGACCCTTTTTCTTGCTCTTCTTTCCTTTCTTTGGTGTCCCTTCTGTCTTGACAGCAGGCTTTATATCAGGGTCTTTTTTTCTAGTGATCAACTTCTCAATCTCTTCCTGCCTTCTCTTCTCAGTCTTTACATCTTCATTCCCCTTTTGTTCTTCTCCACTGTTTGTCTTTTGCTTTGAAGGTGAGCTGATGAGTGCCTCTTTAGGTTTTTCCTTCCAATGCCAGTCTTCTCCTTCAACTCTCATGCAGCTTTTCTCTTCAGCAGTATGCTGCATTTCCTTAAAGACATTTAGAGTGATCTTCTCATCATGTGCTCTCAGAGTCATTTCTCTTTTTTCCACATCAATAATGGCCCTTGCTGTGGCTAGGAAAGGTCTTCCCAATATAATAGATTCGCCTCCCTCCTCATCTAAATCCAAGATCACAAAATCTGCTGGAAATATGAACTTATCTACCTTGACTAGGAGATTCTCAACCACTCCATTAGCGACTACCATTGATCTATCAGCAAGTTGCAAGGTCATCCTTATAGGTTTCACTTCTTCTATAGACAGCTTTCTCATCATAGATAAGGGCATCAGATTGATACTTAATCCTAAATCACACAATGCCTTATCAATGACTATATTTCCAATGGTGCTAAGCAGAAAGAAACTCCTAGGATCTTTGAGTTTTGGTGGAAGACCTCTTTGAATCACTGCACCGCACTCTTGTGTTAAAATCATTGTCTCTTTCTCATTCCAGCTTCTTTTCTTATTGTTGAGCTCTTTGAGGAATTTTGCATATAGAGGCATCTGCTCTAATGCTTCAGCAAGTGGGATGTTGATTTTTAGCTTCTTAAAAACTTCCAGAAATTTGGGAAACTGTTGATCCTTGAGCTCTCTTTGCAATCTGTGAGGATATGGCAGAGGAGGTATGTAGTGTTTAACTTCCTTCCTCTGTTCCTGTGGAGGCTCTATCATGACTTGTTTTCCCTTTTTTGAAGCTTGAGACTCTTCATCCTTCTTTCTGAGCTCTTCCTGGTCCTTTTCTTTAATTTTCACTTCTTCCTTGCTGTTGGCCTTATCATCCTCTGCTGGCTTCTTGTTAGCTTCTTTGCTATTCTCCAATATCTTTCCACTCCTAAGTTGAATTACTTTACATTCTTCCTTAGGGTTGGGAATAGTATCACTTGGTAGTGCATTGGTTGGTCTTTCAGCTGTTGTTTGCTTGGACAATTGTCCAATTTGTCTTTCCAGGTTCCTTAGTGAAGCTTCATGGTTCTTGTTGGCTAATTCTTGATGCTTGATCATTTTCTCCATCATCATCTCCAAGTTGGAGATTCTTTGGGATTCTTGGGGTGGTTGTGGTTGAGTGTGGAATGTAGATGGGGAATGAAAGTTTTTTTGGTTAGTTGATGGGTTATTGGGTGGATAGAAGTTGGATTGGTTTTGATTGTTTTGTGGTTTTCTGTATGGGTTTTGGTTAGTGTTTTGATGGTTTTGGTGGTTTGTATTGCACAAGTTATTTTGGTTGGAGTTTCTTTGCCAAGGTTGTTGGTTCTGGTTCTCTCCCTATTTCAGATTGGGGTGGTTTCTCCAAGATGAGTTGTAAGTGTCTTCGTAGAAATCATTTGGTCTAGAACCTTGATTGTGCAGGTACTGCACTTGTTCAGGCTGCTACTCTTCATAGCTTTCCTCCTGCTGTCCCCATACCACTGGTGGTTGGTTAGTTGTGCTCACTGTTGGAAGTTGTAATCCATCCATCCTCTTTGTCATCATTTCAATTTGCTGTTGAAGCTACTGGTGCATGAGTTTATTTTGAGCTAATATTGTATCAACTCCTTCCAATTCAAATACACCTTTCTTTGGAGCTGCTTGCGTTTTAGAGGAGTAGAAGTACTCATTGTTGGCCACCATGTCTATAAGATCATGTGCCTCTTGAGCAGTTTTCATCATTTGCAAAGATCCTCCTGATGAATAATTCAAAGCTTTCCTTGAAGGCAAGGACAAGCCTTCATAGAAATTCTGCAAATCCACCCATTCACTGAACATTACTTCTGAACACCTTCTGATCAAAGCCTTATACCTCTCCCAGGCTTCATACAATGATTCTCCTTCTAGCTGTCTGAAGATTTGCACATCTGTTTTTAGCTTAATGACTCTTTGGAGTGGATAGAATTTGGCTAGAAATTTGCTAACCAAATCATCCCAATTGGTGATGCTTTCTTTAGGGAAGGTTTCTAACTAATGTGTGGCTTTGTCTCTCAATGAAAATGGGAATATCAAGAGTTTATAGATGCCAGGGTGGACTCCATTGGTTTTGACAGTGTCACAAATTCTCAAAAACAAAGAGAGGTGTTGGTTTGGGTCTTCAGCAGCACTTCCTCCGTATTGACAATTATTCTGAACCAGGGTAATTGATGAGCGGATAATTTATATGCTTTTTGGCATTATTTTTACATAGTTTTCAGTATAATTTAGTTAGTTTTTAGTATATTTTTATTAGTTTTTAAATAAAAATCACATTTCTGGACTTTACTATGAGTTTGTGTGTTTTTTTGTGATTTCAGGTATTTTCTGGCTGAAATTGAGGGACTTGAGCAAAAATCAGATTCAGAGGCTGAAGAAGGACTGCAGATGCTGTTGGATTCTGACCTCCCTGCACTCAAAGTAGATTTTCTGGAGCTACAGAACTTCAAATTGCACACTCTTAATTGCGTTGGAAAGTAGACATCCAGGGCTTTCCAGAAATATATAATAGTCCATACTTTGCCCGAGTTTAGATGACGCAAACTGGCGTTCAATGCCAGTTTCATGCTGCATTCTGGAGTTAAACGCCAGAAACAGGTTGCAAAGTGGAGTTAAACGCCAGAAACATGTTACAAACTGGCGTTCAACTCCAAGAGAAGCCTCTACACGTGTAAAGCTCAATGATCAGCCCAAGCACATACCAAGTGGGCCCCAGAAGTGGATTTCTGCATCATTTACTCATTTCTGTAAACCCTAGTAACTAGTTTAGCATAAATAGGACTTTTTACTATTGTATTTACATCCGGGGTTTTATCTTTAGTTTCATCTTTAGATCACATTTGGGGGCTGGCCATTCGGCCATGCCTGGACCTTCATCACTTATGTATTTTCAACGGTAGAGTTTCTACACACCATAGATTAAGGTGTGAAGCTCTACTGTTCCTCATGAATTAATGCAAAGTACTATTGTTTTTCTATTCAATTCAAGCTTAATCCTATTCTAAGATATCCATTCGCACCCAAGAACATGATGAATGTGATGATTATGTGACGTTCATCATCATTCTCACTTATGAACGCGTGCCTGACAAACACTTCCGTTCTACATGCAAACAAGCTAGAATAAATATCTCTTAGATATCTAATACAGAGGACCGAGTCCGAGATATTAGAATCTTCGTGGTATAAGTTAGAACCCATGGACGGCCATTCCTGAGATCCAGAAAGTCTAAACCTTGTCTGTCGTATTTTGAGTAGGATCTGGGAAGGGATGGCTGTGACGAGCTTCAAACTCGTGAGTGCTGGGCGTAGTGACAGACGCAAAAGGATAGTAAATCCTATTCTAGTATGATCGAGAACTGACAGATGATTAGCCATGCAGTGACAGCGCATTGGACCATTTTCACAGAGAGGATGGGATGTAGCTATTGACAACGGTGATGCCCTACATAAAGCTTGCCATGGAAAGGAGTAGGAATGATTGGATGAAGACAGCAGGAAAGCAGAGGTTCAGGAGGAACGAAAGCATCTCTATACGCTTATCTGAAATTCTCACCAATAAATTACATAAGTATCTCTATCCCAGTTTATATTTTATTTATGTTTTTATTATCAATTCACCATAACCATTTGAATCTGCCTGACTGAGATTTACAAGGTGACCATAGCTTGCTTCAGGCCGACAATCTCCGTGGGATCGACCCTTACTCACGCAAGGTTTATTACTTGGACGACCCAGTGCACTTGCTGGTTAGTTGTGCGAAGTTGTGATAAAGAGTTGAGATTACAATTGTGCGTACCAAGCTGTTGGCGCCATTGATGATCACAATTTCGTGCACCAAGTTTTTGGCGCCGTTGCCGAGGATTATTCGAGTTTGGACAACTGACGGTTCATCTTGTTGCTCAGATTAGGTAATCTTATTTTTGTTTTATTTTCAAAAATTTTTCAAAAAAAAATCTTTCAAAAAAATTTTTCCTTTATTTTCGAAAAAAATAAAAATAGATCTTTTCAAAAATATATTTTTCTTCAGAATTTTTAAGAATGAATTCTACTGTTTCAGATGATGCTTTTATCATCACAGGAGCTAGTTGATTCCCATCAATTTGGCTCTTGTATGTAATGTCCTGCTGAAGCTTGTTCTGCCCTGTCTAATCTCTTTAGACTGAAGCTTTAGACTAACATTGCTTGATTCCTGGAATTCTTATTAAAAAAATTTTTAAAATCCTTATTTTCTTTTTCAAAATAATTTTCGAAAAAATAAAAAAAATATTTTATAAAATCATAAAATCAAAAATATTTTTTGTGTTTCTTGTTTGAGTCTAGAGTCAAGTTTTAAGTTTGGTGTCAATTGCATCTTTTTAATTTTCTAAAAAATTATTTTCGAAAATTCATGCATTGCATTCTTCATGATCTTCAAGTTGTTCTTGGCCAGTCTTCTTGTTTGATCTTCATATTTTCTTGTTTTGTGTCTTTTCTTGTTTTTCATATGCATTCTTGAAACATTAATGTCTAAAGAATAAAAATTTTTAAGTTTGGTGTCTTGCATGTTTTCTTTTCTTGAAAATTTTTCAAAAATAAGTTCTTGGTGTTCATCTTGACATTCAAAGTGTTCTTGGTGTTCATCTTTGCATTCAAAGTGTTCTTGCATATTTTTCTTGTTTTGATTCATAATTTTCATGTTTTGAGTCTTTTTGATGTTTTTCTCTTTCATCATTAAAAATTTCAAAAATCAAAAAAATATCTTTCCCTTTTTCACTCATAAATTTTTGAAAATTTGAGTTGACTTTTTCAAAACTTTTTTAAATTTAGTTGTTTCTTATGAGTCAAATCAAATTTTCAATTTAAAAATTCTATCTTTTTCAAATCCTTTTCAAAAATCAAATCTTTTTCAATTTTTCCTTCATATTTTTGAAAACTTTATGATTGATTTTCAAATCTTTACTAACAATTAATGTGATTGATTCAAAATTTTTAAGTTTGTTACTTGCCTAATAAGAAAGGTTCAATCTTTAAAATCTAGAATCATATCTTTTTAGTTTCTTGTTAGTCAAGTAATCAACTTTGATTTCAAAATTCAATTCTTTTTAAAAAAATTTTTCAAATCTTTTTCAAATTAAGTTTCAATCATATCATTTTCAAAATCAATTTCAAAATCTTTTCTAACTTCTTATCTTTTCAAAATTAATTTTTAAATCTTTTTCAATTAATCCTATCCTTTTGTTTCAATCATATCTTGTTCAAAACTACTTAACTAATTCTCTCTCTCTAATTTTCGAAAATCACCTTCCTCTTTTTCAAAATTCCTTTTTAATTAACTATTTATTTTAAATTTTAATTTGATTTAATTTGATTTTCCTTTCTTAATTTTTGAATTAATTTTAAATTAAAAACAAAAATATTTTTCTTTTCTTCTCAATTATTTCTGAAAAATTATTCTCTCCCCCTCATCTCTTTCTAATTATTTTACTAACACTTCTCTTCTTCTCAAAAATTCGAACCCCATCTTCCTCTCTGTGTTCGAATTTTACCTCTTCTCCTTCTTACATTCTTCTCTTCTTATACTTGCATAAGGAATCTCTATACTGTGACATAGAGGATTTCATATTTTCTTTTCTATTTTCTTCTTTTTCATATGAGCAGGAACAAGGATAAGAACATTCTTGTTTAGGCTGATCCTAAACCTGAAAGGACTCTGAAGAGGAAGCTAAGGGAAGCTAAAGCACAACTCTCTGGAGAAAATCTGACAAAAATTTTCGAAAAAGAAGGAGACATGGCCGAAAATAATAACAATGCAAGGAAGATGCTTGGTGACTTTACTGCACCAAATTTCAATTAACATGGAAGAAGCATTTCAATTCCTGCCATTGGAGCAAACAACTTTAAGCTTAAACCTCAATTAGTTTCTCTGATGCAACAGAACTGCAAGTTTCATGGACTTCCATCTGAAGATCCTTTTCAGTTCTTAACTGAGTTCTTGCAGATCTGTGATACTGTTAAGACCAATGGGGTTGATCCCGAGGTCTACAGGCTTATGCTTTGCCCATTTGCTGTAAGAGACAGAGCTAGAATATGGTTGGACTCTCAACCTAAGGATAGCCTGAACTCTTGGGATAAGCTGGTCACGGCTTTCTTAGCCAAGTTTTTTTCTCCTCAAAAGCTTAGTAAGCTTAGAGTGGATGTTCAAACCTTCAAACAGAAAGAAGGTGAATCCCTCTATGAAGCTTGGGAGAGATACAAGGAACTGACCAAAAAGTGTCCTTCTGACATGCTTCCAGAATGGACCATCCTGGATATATTCTATGATGGTCTGTCTGAGCTATCAAAGATGTCACTGGACCATTCTGCAGGTGGATCCATTCACCTAAAGAAAACGTCTGCAGAAGCTCAAGAACTCATTGACATGGTTGCAAATAACCAGTTCATGTACACTTCTGAAAGGAATCCTGTGAATAATGGGACGCCTATGAGGAAGGGAGTTCTTGAAATTGATACTCTGAATGCCATATTGGCTCAGAATAAAATATTGACTCAGCAAGTCAATATGATCTCTCAGAGTCTGAATGGATTGAAGGAATCATCCAACAGTACTAAAGAGGCATCTTCTGAAGAAGAAGCTTATGATCCTGAGAACCCTGCAATAGCAGAGGTGAATTACATGGGTGAATCCTATGGAAACACCTATAATCCCTCATGGAGGAATCATCCAAATTTCTCATGGAAGGATCAACAAAAGCCTCAACAAGGCTTTAATAATGGTGGAAGAAACAGGTTTAGCAATAGCGAGCATTTTCCATCATCCACTCAGCAATAGACAGAGAATTCTGAGCAGAATCCATCTAGCTTAGCAAATATAGTCTCTGATCTATCTAAGGCCACTTTAAGTTTCATGAATGAAACAAGGTCCTCCATTAGAAATTTGGAGGCACAAGTGGGCCAGCTGAGTAAAAGAGTCACTGAAACTCCTCCTAGTACTCTCTCAAGCAATACAGAAGAGAATCCAAAAAGAGAGTGCAAGGCCTTTGATTTAACCATCATGGCCGAACCTACAAGGGAGGGAGAAGACGTGAATCCCAGTGAGGAAGACCTCCTGGGACGTCCAGTGATCAACAAGGAGTTTCCCTCTGAGGAACCAAAGGAATCTGAGGCTCATCTAGAGACCATATATATTCTATTGAACCTCCTTATGCCATTCATGAGCTCTGATGAGTATTCTTCTTCTGAAGAGAATGAAGATGTCACTGAAGAGCAAGTTGCCAAGTACCTTGGTGCGATCATGAAGCTGAATGCCAAATTATTTGGTAATGAGACTTGGGAAGATGAACCTCCCTTGCTCATCAATGAACTGAGTGATCTGGATCAACTGACATTGCCTCAGAAGAAACTGGATCCTGGAAAGTTCTTAATACCTTGTACCATAGGCACCATGACCTTTGAGAAGGCTCTATGTAACCTTGGGTCAGGGATAAACCTTATGCCACTCTCTGTAATGGAGAAACTGGGAATATTTGAGGTGCAAGCTGCCAGAATCTCATTAGAGATGGCAGACAACTCAAGAAAATAGGCTTATGGACAAGTAGAGGACGTGCTAGTAAAGGTTAAAGGCCTTTACATCCCTGCTGATTTCATAATCCTAGACACTGGGAAGGATGAGGATGAATCCATCATCCTTAGAAGACCCTTTCTAGCCACAGCAAGAGCTGTGAATGATGTGGACAGGGGAGAATTGATCCTTCAACTGAATAAGGACAACCTTGTGTTTAAAACTCAAGGATCTCCTTCTGTAACCATGGAGAGGAAGCATGAAAAGCTTCTCTCACTGCAGAGTCAACCAAAGCCCCCAAAGTCGAACTCTAAGTTTGGTGTTGGGAGGTTCCAACAATGCTCTGAACATCTGTGAGGCTCCATGAGAGCTCACTGTCAAGCTATTGACATTAAAGAAGCGTTTGTTGGAAGGCAACCCAATGTTATCTAATTATATTTATTTATTTTCTATTGTTATTTCGTGTTTTATTAGGTTGATGATCATGTGAAGTCACAAAAACTACTTGAAAATCAAAAATAGAATGAAAAATAGCATTGAAAACAGCACACCCTGGAGGAGAGCAGTCTGGCATTTAAACGCCAGAAACAAGCATCTGTCTGGTGTTTAACGCTAGAAACAGGCACCGAGCTGGCGTTTAACGCCAGAAACAAGCATCTGACTGGCGTTAAACACCAGAAACAAGCTACATTTGGGCGTTTAACGCCAGAAACAGGCAGCAGTCTGGCGTTAAACGCCAGGATTGCACAGCAAGGGCGTTTTACACGCCTCATTGGAGCAGGGATGTTAAGTCCTTGACCCCACTTGATCTGTGGACACCACAAGATCCCCACCTCTTCTCCTCTCCTCTTCACACCTTTTCATAACTCTCTTCCCCAAATATCCTTCACCACTCACATCCATCCTCTCTTCCCCATAAACCCCACCTACTTTCAAAATTCAAAATAATTTCCCTCTTAAACCCAACCCTAATGGCCGAACCCTACACCCCCTCACTCCTATATAAACCCCTCACTCCTTCTTCATTTTCACACAACACAATCATCTCTTCTTCTCCTTGGCCGAATACATCTTCTTCCCCCATCTACTCCATTTTCTTCTTCTTCTACTACTTTCTTTCTTCTTTTGCTCGGGGACGAGCAAACATTTTAAGTTTGGTGTGGTAAAAGCATAGCTTTTTGTTTTTCCATAACCATTTATGGCACCTAAGACCAGAGAAACCTCTAGAAAGAGGAAAGGGAAGGCAATTGCTTCCACCTCTGAGTCATGGGAGATGGAGATATTCATCTCAAAGGTCCATCAAGACCACTTCTATGAAGTTGTGGCCAAGAAGAAAGTGATCCTTGAGGTTCCTTTCAAGCTCAAAAAGAATGAGTATCCGGAGATCCAACTTGAGATCCAAAGGAGAGGTTGGGAAGTTCTCACCAACCCCATTCAACAAGTCGGGATCCTAATGGTTCAAGAGTTCTATGCAAACGCATGAATCACTAGGAACCATGATCAAAGTGTGAACCCGAATCCAAAGCATTGTCTCACCATGGATCAGGGGAAATACTTAGATTTTAGTCCGGAAAATGTAAGGCTGGCGTTCAACTTGCCAATGATGGAAGAGAACACATGCCCATACACAAGAAGGGTCAACTTTGATCAAAGGTTGGACCAAGTCTTCATAGACATATGTGAGGAAGGAGCTCAATAGAAAATTGACTCAAGAGTCAAGCCGGTTCAATTAAGAAGGCATGACCTCAAACCAGTGGCTAGGGGATGGCTAGAGTTCATTCAACACTCAATCATTCCTACTAGTAACCGGTCTGAAGTTTCTATAGACCGGGCCATCATGATCCATAGTATCATGATTGGAGAAGAGGTGGAAGTTCATGAGATTATACCTCAAGAACTCTACAAGGTGGCTGACAAGTCCTCCACTTAGGCAAGGTTAGCCTTTCCTCACCTCATTTGCCACCTCTGTAATTCGGCTAGAGTTTACATAGAGGGAGACATCCTCATTGAAGAGGACAAGCCCATCACTAAGAAAAGGATGGAGCAAATAAGAGATCATAGACCTCAACATGAGCATGAGGAAATTCCTCACCATGAAGTCCCTGAGATGCCTCAAGGGATGCACTTTCCTCCACAAAACTATTGGGAGCAAATCAACACCTCCCTAGGAGAATTAAGTTCCAACATGGGACAACTAAGGGTGGAGCACCAAGAGCACTCCATCATCCTCCATGAAATTAGAGAAGATCAAAGAGCTATGAGGGAGGAGCAAGAAAGACAAGGAAGAGACATAGAGGAGCTCAAAAGCACCATTGGTTCTTCAAGAAGAGGAAGACGCCATCCTCACTAAGGTGGACTCATTCCTTAATCTTCTTGTCTATTTATTTTATTGTTTTTTGATTTTTGAGCTTTATGTTTTATTTATGTTTGTGTCTTTACTATATGATCACTAGTGTCTAAGTGTCTATGCCTTAAAGTTATGAATATGAATCCATCACCTCTCTTAAATGAAAACTGTTCTAAAAATAAAAGAATAAGAAGTACATGGTTTTGAATTCATCCTTGAAACTAGTTTAATTATTTTGATGTGGTGGCAATACTTTTTGTTTTCTGAATGTATGCTTGAACAGTGCATATGTCTTTTGAATTTGATGTTTATGAATGTTAAATATGTTGGCTCTTGAAGAATAAGGAAAAAGGAGACATGTTATTTGATAATCTGAAAAATCATAAAAATGATTTTTGAAGCAAGAAAAAGCAGTGAATACAAAAGCTTGCAGAAAAAAAATGCGAAAAAAAGAGAGAAAAAGAAAAAAAAAAAGCAAGCAGAAAAAACCAAAAGCTCTTTAAACCAAAAGGCAAGAGCAAAAAGCCAATAGCCCTTAAAACCAAAAGGCAAGGGTAATAAAAAGGATCCAAGGCTTTGAGCATCAGTGGATAGGAGGGCCTAAAGGAATAAAATCCTGGCCTAAGCGGCTAAACCAAGCTGTCCCTAACCATGTGCTTGTGGCGTGAAAGTGTCAAGTGAAAACTTGAGACTGAACGGTTAAAGTCAAAGTCCAAAGCAAAAATAGAGTGTGCTTAAGAACCCTGGACACCTCTAATTGGGGACTTTAGCAAAGTTGAGTCACAATCTGAAAAGGTTCACCCAGTTATGTGTCTGTGGCATTTATGTATCCGGTGGTAATACTGGAAAACAAAGTGCTTAGGGCCACGACCAAGACTCATAAAGTAGCTGTGTTCAAGAATCAACATACTGAACTAGGAGAATCAGTAACACTATCTGAATTCTAAGTTCCCATAGATGCCAATCATTCTGAACTTCAATGGATAAAGTGAGATGCCAAAACTATTCAAGAGGCAAAAAGCTACAAGTCCCGCTCATCTGATTGTAGCTAAGTTTCATTGATATTTTGGAATTTATAGTATATTCTCTTCTTTTTATCCTATTTGATTTTCAGTTGCTTGGGGACAAGCAACAATTTAAGTTTGGTGTTGTGATGAGCGGATAATTTATACGCTTTTTGGCATTGTTTTTACATAGTTTTCAGTATAATTTAGTTAGTTTTTAGTATATTTTTATTAGTTTTTAAATAAAAATCACATTTCTGGACTTTACTACGAGTTTGTGTGTTTTTCTGTGATTTCAGGTATTTTCTGGCTGAAATTGAGGGACTTGAGCAAAAATCAGATTCAGAGGTTGAAGAAGGACTACAGATGCTGTTGGATTTTGACCTCCCTGCACTTAAAGTGGATTTTCTGGAGCTACATAACTCCAAATGGTGCGCTATTAATTGTGTTTGAAAGTAGACATCCAGGGCTTTTCAGTAATATCTAATAGTCCATACTTTGCCCGAGTTTAGATGACACAAACTGGCGTTCAACGCCAGTTCCATGCTGCATTTTGGAGTTAAACGCCAGAAACAGGTTGCAAAGTGGAGTTAAACGCCAGAAACAGGTTACAAACTAGCGTTCAACTCCAAGAGAAGCCTCTACACGTGTAAAGCTCAATGCTCAGCCCAAGCACACACCACGTGGGCCCCAGAAGTGGATTTCTGCATCATTTACTCATTTCTGTAAACCCTAGTAACTAGTTTAGCATAAATAGGACTTTTTACTATTGTATTTATATCTGGAGTTTTATCTTTAGTTTCATCTTTAGATCACGTTTGGGGGCTGGCCATTCGGCTGTGCCTGGACCTTCATCACTTATGTATTTTCAACGGTAGAGTTTCTACACACCATAGATTAAGGTATGGAGCTCTGTTGTTCCTCATGAATTAATGCAAAGTACTATTGTTTTTCTATTCAATTCAAGCTTAATCCTATTCTAAGATATCCATTCGCACCCAAGAACATGATGAATGTGATGATTATGTGACGCTCATCATCATTTTCACTTATGAATGCGTGCCTGACAAACACTTCCGTTCTATATGCAAACAAGCTAGAATGAATATCTCTTAGATATCTAATACAGAGGACCGAGTCCGAGATATTAGAATCTTCGTGGTATAAGTTAGAACCCATGGACGGCCATTCCTGAGATCCGGAAAGTCTAAACCTTGTTTGTGGTATTCCGAGTAGGATCTGGGAAGGGATGGCTGTGACAAGCTTCAAACTCGCGAGTGCTGGGCGTAGTGACAGACGCAAAAGGATAGTAAATCCTATTCCAGTATGATCGAGAATTGACAGATGATTAGCCATGCAGTGACAGCGCATTGGACCATTTTCACAGAGAGGATGGGATGTAGCCATTGACAACGGTGATGCCCTACATAAAGCTTGCCATGGAAAGGAGTAGGAATGTTTGGATGAAGACAACAGGAAAGCAGAGGTTCAGGAGGAATGAAAGCATCTCTATGCACTTATCTGAAATTCTCACCAATAAATTACATAAGTATCTCTATCCCAATTTATATTTTATTTATGTTTTTATTATCAATTCACCATAACCATTTGAATCCGCCTGACTGAGATTTACAAGGTGACCATAGCTTGCTTCAGGCCGACAATCTCCGTGGGATCGACCTTTACTCACGTAAGGTTTATTACTTGGATGACCCAGTGCACTTGCTGGTTAGTTGTGCGAAGTTGTGATAAAGAGTTGAGATTACAATTGTGCGTACCAAGTTTTTGGCGCCATTGATGATCACAATTTCGTGCACCAGTAATCAATTGAGGCTTGAGTTCAAAGTTATTAGCATGGACATTGGGGGTTAGGATGCTGCTCCCACAATTCCTTGGGTTGGGGATAGTGTAAGAGGCCAAAACTCTTCTATGAGGCTGGCCATAGTTGTTGACTACATCCTCAGGTGGATTTGGGATGTTACCCTCCATCTCTTGATCCTCTTCTTCTGATTCTTCTTCTCCAATAAATACCTTCCCTCTTGCTTCTCTTCTTCTTCTCAAGAGTGTTCTCTCTGGCTCAGAATCAAAAGAGGTAGATTCACCTCTTCTCCCTACTGGCATACAACACAGACAAAACCAGAAAACTAAAATAAAATACTCTACTACTAGAGTGTGGTTAAGATTAGTTGAAACAAAATCTCAAAAAGTTAAAATGCTTAACAAAAACAAAGAAAAAGTGCTTAATCTAGATTATCACCTACTTAATCATTGTCAATCTAAATCAGTCGCTGGCAACGGCGCCAAAAACTTGATGAGGGAAAATTGATTCCACACATACTCACTGACAAGTGTACCGGGTTGCATCAAGTAGTAATAACTCACAAGAGTGAGGTCGATCTCACAGGGATTGATGGATTAAGCAACTTTAGTATGGTGATGAATTTAGTTAAGCGAATATTTGATGATTTTGGTGAAATTTGATTTACAAGAACTAAATTGCAAGTAAACTAAAGTGCAAAATGAAAATTGGCAGAATCTTAAAGCGCAGAAGAGGTAAATTGCAGAAACTTAAAATGCAAGAAATTAAAAAAGCTGAAACTTAAATTGAAAGAAAAGTAAATAACTGAAACTTAAAGTGCAAGAAATTTAAATTTCAGAATCTAAATTTCTAGGAAACTTAAATTTGCATAAAGATTGAAGGGATTTAGGTATTGGGAATCAAGATAAAACTGGAAAATATAAATTGCAGTGAATTAGAGAACTCTTAGATGATAAAATGCAGAAAATATAGATCAATCAGGATTTTAATACCAAAACAGGAATGAAAAATTTGTAGAAGAAGATAAAACAGAAAGAAAACTTAGATCAATTCTAAAATCTTAAAAGAGAAATTGACAATTTCAGAAGAATAACGAAACAGAAAAGAAATTAAGATCTCAATTGCTCTTTTAACAAAACAGGAAGAAGAAATTGAAGAGAAAGTAAAAACAGAAAGAAGACTAAGATCAGATCTCCAATTCTTAAAGCTAGAAACAGGAAAAATAAAAGAACACTCCAAGGTGAAGAGATTCAGAAGAATTCTCCAATCAGAGTTCCAAAACCAAAAGCAGAATACCAAAAATTGCAGCAGAAGAAAGAAAACAAAAACAGAAGGAAAAACTAAGATCTGATCTCAATTCTAAAATTCTAAAATGAAAATCAAAAGAGATCTCCCTGTGAAATCAAATTTTATCCTATTTATACACTTTCCAATTTAGTCTTCAAGTAATTGGAATGGGCTTTGTGGACTTGTATGAAGTGGACCAAAGTGGCATTTGGTTGCTGCTTCCAGGGGAACGTTGCGTTCTCAAAGTGAGCGCAACATTCATTCATCCACGCGTGCGCGTCTCTGACGCATGCGAGTCCTTTTGCGCTTTTTTGTCGCCAACGCGTACGCGTCATGTACGCGTACGCGTCACTATCAATCTTCAGCTCCAAACATGCTTGCGCGCCACTTTTACACATACGCGTCGTTGATAGGGTTAACTTAGTGAGCGCTACGTTGGCTTAGTGAATGCTGCCCACGCGTGCGCGTGGGTAGCAATATTCCAACTCGAAGCTTCAGCTTCACCTACGCGTTTGCGAGGTCCCTCCCAGGTACTCCATCGACGCGTGCGCGTCATGCACGCGTGCGGGTCGATTACAAAACTTTGCCTCCAAATTTCAATCTGCCAAAAAACGCTGAGTAAATGAACGTAGTGCTCTCTTTGAAAATGAGCGCCAAACACTACCATGCGTACGCGTCATGCACGCGTACGCGTGGATCTTCAAAAATCCATCCCTGACGTGTAAGCGTCCGTTACGCGTGCACGTCGCAAGTAAGCGTGGCGTTCATTATTTGAACGCAACGCTATACTGCATGGCTTCTTTTCTTCATTTTCTCACCTGAAATCAACCAAACAAGCAATCAAAGTTTCACCAAAATCATAAGAATTTTCATCAATAAGAATAATCACTTAGTTCTTGCATAAATCTCATGATTTTGTATAAAATAAATGATGAAGATAGAGGAGAGGGAAAGAAGAAAGTGAAAAAGAGGAAAATAAAAATTAATGCTAGCTAAAATTTTCTTTTCCGTTTTTTTTTAACTGGAAAATACAGAAAAACAGAAAAAGATGGAAGATGAGGAGGGCACGGGGGAATGTAGGGGTAGGGGTTGGAGGGATGTGGGTTGTTGTGGGTTGAGAGGGGAAGGGGTTTGTGTGTGTATAGAAGGGTGGTTGAAGTGTGTTAGGGTGTGGGTGGAAGTGGGATTAGAAATTGGTTATAGAAGGGGCTGGGGTTTCGATGCGGATGTGGGGGGAGGGTGATTGTGGTAGTGTGTGGATTGAAGGTAGGATGGAGGGCTATATATAGGAATTGAAGGGGGGTTGCTTTGGTTCACTGTTGGGTTTTGGAGGGAGGGGTCACGGGTCAAGGGTGGGGAAATGGAGAAGAATATTTGGGGAAAGGAAGGGGGTCACAGGTGGGGCAAAGTTATAGGTGTTGGGGAAATGAGGTTGGTCAAAGGGATTAATGGAAAGGGAATACGTTCAGGGGGGGACCAAATCAGTGGGATTTGGTTTGAATATATGAGATTTCTTTTAGGATTGGACAAAGTAAATAAGCTGGCGCCAAACTTGGAAAAGTTGGAGTTTGGCACCGTGAACCCCATAAGTATTGCATGCTCCTGGCGCCAAACTTGGCGCAGCCCAAGTTTGGCGCCACCCTCATTCCCTTTTTTTTTTTTTGAAATCCCAAGTCAAACTCCAGGGGAGCCAAGTTTGGCACCCCCTGGCAGAGAATATCTTCGTGTAATGCTTGATAGTGACGCCAAACTCTAGAACTCAAAGTTTGGAACCACCCTCCTCCAAATTCTCTCCCCTTGCGTCGATTTCTGGTGCCGAACCTGCCGCAGCCCAAGTTTGGTGCCACTCCTCCAGACTGAAAACTTCCTGTATGCGCATCATGTGGCGCCAAACTTGGAAATCCCAAGTTTGGCGCCACCCAGGCCGAAGCAGATACTCCAGGGTGGTCAAAATTTCTTCTAAGTGAACAGGTTGTTGTTCTTAATATTCTGCATGATCAAAACACACGTAAAATAAAGGAAAAACAGTAGGGATACAAACAAAACTAAACAAATAAACAAAATCAAATTAAAATTCAAAACTTAAGTATACAAAAATATTAGGTTGCCTCCCGACAAGCGCTTCTTTAACGTCACTAGCTTGACGGTTAGTTCTGGTAGTTCAGCAGATGAGCGGACCTTTGGCGATCAATCTCGCCTCCAAGATAGTGCTTCAACCTCTGGCCATTAACTATCAACTTTCTGTCAGAATTTTCTTCCTAAATCTCCACATGACCATACGGTGATGCTCTGGTTACCACAAACGACCCTGACCACCGGGACTTTAGCTTCCCGGGAAAGAGTTTGAGCCTTGAATTGAGCAGAAGCACTCTCGGACCTGGCTCAAAGACTCTGATGGCAATCTTCTTGTCATGCCATATCTTAGTTCTCTCCTTATAGAGCTTGGCATTCTCATAAGCTGAATATCTAAATTCACCAAGCTCATTCAATTGAAGCATTCTCTTTATTCCTGCAGCTTGAGCATCAAAGTTCAGAAACTTGATTGCCCAGTAAGCTCTATGCTCCAGCTCAACTGGCAAGTGACAGGCTTTACCATAGACCAACTGATAAGGGGATATGCCAATAGGAGTTTTGTAAGCTGTCCGGTACGCCCAGAGAGCATCATCAAGCTTCCGAGACCAGTCCTTCCTTGAGGTACTGACGGTCTTCTCTAGAATCCTCTTGAGTTCTCTATTAGAAACCTCAACCTGTCCACTTGTCTGAGGATGATAGGGGGTTGCCACTTTATGACGAACTTCATATCTCTGCAGAAGTGAGTCTAGCTGTCTGTTATAGAAGTGACTTCCACCATCACTAATGAGTGTCCTTGGAACACCAAACTGGCTGAAAATATATCTCTAAAGAAAGCTCATCACCACTTTGGCATCATTGGTGGGCAGAGCCATAGCTTCCACCCACTTGGACACATAATCAACTGCCACCAAGATATAGTTGTTGGAATATGAGGGTGGAAAAGGTCCCATGAAGTCAATACCCCAGAAATCAAATAACTCAATCTCAAGAATCCCCTACTGTGGCATCTCATGGTTGGCAGGGAGAGTCTTAGCTCTTTCACATCTGTCACAGTTCTTCACAAATGCTCTTGAGTCCCGAAAGAGAGTCGGCCAGTAAAAACCGCTCTAAAGGACCTTTGTAGCTGTCCTTTCACCACCAAAGTGGCCTCCATAATCAGAGCCATGACAGTGCCAAAGAATCTGCTGTGCTTCCTCATCTGAGACACATCTCCGGATTATACCATCTAAGCATCTTCTAAAAAGGTATGGCTCTTCCCAAAAGTAGTACTTTGCATCAGTCAGTAGCTTCTTCACCTGTTGTTTACTGTACTCTTTTGGAATGAAATTCATGGCTTTGTAATTTGCAATGTCTGCAAACCATGGAACTTGATAAATAGTGAACAGTTGCTCATCCGGAAATGTCTCAGTTATAGTTGTGTGTGGTTGCACGCCCTCCTCAGGTTCAATCCTAGAAAGTTGGTCAGCTACTTAATTTTCTGACCCTTTCCTGTCTTTGATCTCAATATCAAACTCCTGAAGGAGTAGCACCCATCTGATTAATCTTGGTTTAGAATCCTGTTTGGTTAGAAGGTACTTTAAAGCAGCATGATCAGTATAAACAATAACCTTAGAACCAATTAAATAGGACCTAAACTTATCAATAGCATACACAATAGCTAATAATTCTTTTTCTGTAGTTGTGTAATTCTTTTGAGCATCATTTAACACACGACTAGCATAGTAAATGACGTGTATAAGCTTGCCATGCCTCTGTCCTAAAATAACTCCTATAGTAAAATCACTAGCATCACACATTAATTCAAATAGCAGTTCCCAGTCAGGGGGTAACTATGATGGGAGCAGGGGTAAGGTTTGCTTTTAGAGTTTCAAAAGCATGCAGACATTCAGTGTCAAATACAAAAGGAATATTAGAAACTAA
Organism: Arachis ipaensis; assembly: GCF_059453495.1. NCBI lineage: Eukaryota > Viridiplantae > Streptophyta > Magnoliopsida > Fabales > Fabaceae > Arachis > Arachis ipaensis. The sequence goes on along the minus strand of NC_142442.1, from coordinate 66,759,140 downwards.
GAGGTTGCTCAATGGTTTAGCAATTTTAGAAAAATTGTTTATAAATCTTCTGTAAAATCCTGTATGACCCAAGAAACTTCTGACTGCCTTAACATTAGTTGGTGGTGGTAATTTTTCAATTACCTCCACATTGGCTCTATCAACCTCAATCCCTTTGCTTGAAATCCGGTGTCCAAGAACAATACCTTCTGTAACCATAACATGACATTTTTCCCAATTTAAAACAAGGTTTGATTCTTGACACCATTTCAAGACCAAAGATAAATGCTTAAGGCAGGATTCAAAAGAATTACCAAAAATAGAAAAATCATCCATAAATACCTCAATAAACCTTTCAACCATATCAGAAAAAATTGAAAGCATACACTTCTGAAAAGTTGCTGGGGCATTACAGAATCCAAATGGCATTCTTCTGTAAGCAAACACTCCAAAAGGACATGTGAATGTCGTCTTCTCTTGATCTTGAGGGTCCATTGCAATTTGGTTATATCCAGAATATCCATCTAGAAAGCAATAAAAACCATGACCAGCAAACCTCTCAATCATCTGATCAATGAAAGGCAGGGGGAAGTGATCCTTCCTTGTAGTAGTGTTGAGCCTCCTGTAGTTTATGCACATTCTCTATCTTGTCACGGTCCTTATAGGAATTAGCTCATTCTTTTCATTCTTGATCACTGTCATCCCTCCTTTCTTGGGAACTACCTGCACAGGACTCACCCAAGGGCTATCAGAAATAGGGTATATATTGCCGGCTTCCCATAGTTTCATCATTTTCACCTAAAAACACATATTTCAAAGAAGGAGGCAAAGGCTTTAGCTGAAGCTTGAGGACTTCTTCCTCCACCTTAGGCGTACTCACCACGTCTTTCTAGGGTGGTGAATCATCAATCTCAAGTAATTCATATTCAGAAAGAGGATCCAGAATATCATCAAGTACCTCAGCTTCTAGTACCTCTTGAACAAGTGGTTCAACAACATCAACTCTCATACACCCTTCAAAATCATTAGGGTGTTTGAAGGCTTCAAATACATTAAGGACCACCTATTCTTTATTGACCCTCAGGGTTAATTCACCCTTTTGCACATCAATCAGAGCTCTACCTGTAGCGAAAAAAGGTTTTCCAAGAATAATAGAAGACTTTTTATCCTCTTCCATATCCAATATAACAAAATCAGCAGGAAAAATAAATGGCCCTACTTTCACAAGTAAATCCTCAACAACCCCCACAGAAAATTTAATGGAAAGATCAGCAAGTTCAAGAGAAATTTACCTTATCAATTTGGAGCTTTTTCTTAACTGAAAGTGGCATGAGATTGATGCTAGCTCCAAGATCACACAAGGCTCTCTGAATAGTGACATCTCCAATCGTGCAAGGAATTACAAAGCTCCCTGGATCCTGCATCTTCTCAGGAAGGTTATGTTGAATACTGCATTCCTTTGTTAACACCACTGTCTCTTGTTCTTTCCAATTCCTCTTATTAGTCAACAGTTCTTTCATGAATTTAGCATAGAGAGGCATTTGCTCAAGGAAAAAGGGATGTTGATCTGTAGCTTCTTGAAGACTTCTAAAAATTTAGAAAATTGTTTGTCTTTGGAAGCCTTCTAAAGCCTCTTGAGGATATGGTGTAAGAACCGAGAATAATTAATCGTCTAATTAAATAATTAATATTGTCCAAATTAGGTTTCGAGAATTTAGAATGAGAATTAGAGGATTTAAATATGATTTTTGGACTCAGTAGATTTTTCTGAGTCAGAAAATGTATATTCTGCGAAAAACTGAAAAAAACCACGAACCGACAGCCAAACCGGTCGAACCGGTTTAAATTTGCCCGGTACTGTGTGAGGAAAAGTGAAAAGAGTAGAAAATCTTAGGAAAAATAATTAAAGTCTAAAACCGGGCATTAATTTTAAAGGTTTGGCCAAAAGTTGGGCCAAACGGGCTAAAAATGCTAACGGATTGGACCGGGCCCAAGTTAGGCCCAAGCCCAACATATATATAGGTTCATTTAATGAACCCTTCAGCCATAACACAACACATTCATGCTGAAAAGTGAAGAAGGAGTGAAGACTCCATTGTCACTATTCACATAGAAGTTTCCAAGCTCATAACTTGAGCTACGGAGCTCCGATCGCCGCACTGTTTGCGGCCACGCGATCCTTGCGAAGAGCTCTACAAAACTCACCCAAGAAACTGGTAAGAAAATCACAAAATTCCTCCCAGTTCTTCCAAAATTTCGAAATTCTAGGGTTTTTGATTAAGTGAAATTTTGGGATTTTGAGTGTTTAAGTGCACTCTAGCCCTTAATTGACATTGGATTTGGCTTCCAAAACTATTGGGTTACGGTGAGTTGTTCTTGAACTCTTGTGAATTGATTTATGGTGAGGATTAGGTTTTTATTTATGTTAAATATGTGATATTAGCTTGAATAGTGGAGCTTGTTGGTGATTGTTGATGCTTGTTGGAGTGATTGGTGACTTGGTTGTGGTTGGAAGCTCAAATTTCACTCAATTTGGGGTTTTGGTACATATTAGAAATCGGCCAAGGTATGGTTTCAGCTTTCTCTATGTAAAATATACTATTTCTAGACACTTAGGCTAGCGACCCATAGGATAGGGTTGAATTGAATTAGTTGTGGAGTTGGTGAATAATGATTTATGATGAATTATAATGGATTGATGATTTTGAGTATGTTGATGAATTATGATGTTAAATTCAATAAAGATGGTGTAAAATATTTAGATTGAGATGAAATGAGATTGATTGTGATGCTTGGTATTGAGAGATTTATGATTGATGAATGTGTTGGTGGAGGATTGTTTATCATGTTATATATTTGATAATTGAAGTTGAGAATAATGGAATGTGAAAGAAAATTTGGTAAGAATGGTATAATACAATACAAAGGGTAGATTTTGATGTAAATTGGAGTTTGGAAGGGTTTTGGTTTGATTTTGGTTGAGGATTGTGGAAAATTAAAACTTTGTGAACTTTTGGTAAAACTGAAATTTTGGTGAACTTCCATGAATCATATCTTGAACTACCATGCTTGAAACTCAATGTATTTTATATCAAATGAAAGGAAATTGAACAAGCTTTAAAATGGTTTAAATTTTGTAGAAATCCGAATTCGGTAGAAAAAGATATGATTGTGGAAAGTTTGGTGTCAAAATCTGAAATTTTGCAATGTTGCAGAATTTTGTGATTTCTGGTTTGTGTGCGCACGCACAGCCTTGTGCGTACGCACAAACAGGGGAAAGCCTTTCGTTGAGAGCACAAGCACAACCTATGTGCGCACATAGCCAATGAAGTTTTACAACCTGTGCACATGCACAGCCCTGTGCGCACGCACACATTGGAAGGTGCACTCTGTTGAGGGCGTTCGCACGCCTTATGCGAGCGAACAGAGTTTGGAAAATTTTGCACTTGTGCGTATGCACAGTTTTGAAAATCTCCTTGGGCGAGCGCACACACACCCCTGTGCATACGCACATGCCCTGTTTTTCAACTTAAACTTTGTTTTTGACTATTTCACCTTCCCAACGAGCTTGTAAATGTCTGTGACACCAATTTAAGACTCTTTGGCTTGTTTTCGGGTATTAGAACATGGGAAAGATCCTAGGAGATTTAATTTGGTATTATTATGAAAAGTTAGAAAATGGAGGCTTAGGTTTCTAGTGTACTAAGGAAGGGTTTGGTGGAGTGAGAATGAAGAATGGTATATGAAGTGAGAAATTGACGAACTAATAAGTTCGGAAGGGAAATGTTGAATTGACAGTGGTTGAGATGAGTCGAGGAGTCAAAATGAAATGATAGATCCATGCTATACTGAAAAATGTTTTTCTGAAAACCACTGTATCACTGTTTTATATTGAGATTGTTGAGACGCTATGCGCCCGACAAGGACGGCGGTTGGATCCCGCCTGTCGAGGTAGCAGCGGCGGCGTAAGGGCAGTGGTTCGTCCCGCTTGTGTTGAGATGTGAGGTCTATGGCAATAGTATCCTGCTCGCATCCCTTCGGATCACTAGAGTGTGCAGGCACAAAATCCTGGACGGTGTTCCGAGTACCATATCTCGGGGGCTCCCAATCATGATTCCGAAGGGCGATATCTCCATGGAGATGTGTCGGGTTGGCAGTTAAACCGACAATGTGATATCACAGCCAGTAGGACAGGCATTCATCATGTACACCTTCTATCTGTTTGTATGCTTTGCCGACTTAAAATTGCTTGCCTAATTGTATAACATGCCTAATTACCTATTTGAATTACTTGATATATGTGCCTATACTTGTGCTTTTCTTGCATTGAAATTAATTGTGCTTTCTACTGGGATTGAGGAGGCTCGGAAGGCGGTGGCGATGGGATCGTATGGAGGATAGGTTGGTGAAGGCTGTGGGATAGCGGAGAGTTGTTAGTTAAAAAATCCACTAAGTTAGATTACATTTTTATTTTGTTAAGGTTTTAAGTTATGCTTTCCATCTTTAGTTAAGTTTTAAGATGAATCATGTGATGGATATGAAGTTCTAGGAATGCCTCTGGTATCCCGGAGTCTTATATCTTACATTACTGGGCACTGTTACCATACTGAGAACCTCCGGTTCTCATACTATATTCTGTTGTTGTTTTTCAGATGCAGGTTGCAACCCACCTCGGTGAGTTGTTTCGATGGTGACAGAGCGGAGGATCTGATAAACCACTATTTTATGGTTTATCTTGTGCTCAATTGAGTAGATTTTATCAACTCTTTACCCACTTATTCATACTATTTGCATGAGTTTACATTCTCCTTCCTGATTTTGTGCTATGATTGAAAACATGCTTCTTTGGCCTTATATTTGCTAATATTAATCCTCTCTTATCACCATTAGATGCCTTGATATGTGTGTTAAGTGATTTCAGAGATTACAGGGCAGGAATGGCTCAGAGGATGGAAAGAAAGCATGCAAAAATGGAAGGAATACAAGAAGCTGAAGGAACTGCAAAACTGTCAGCCTGACCCTCTCGCACTAAAACGGCTATAACTCGAGCTACAGAGGTCCAAACGACGCGGTTCTAGTTGCGTTGGAAAGCTAACGTCCGGGGCTTCGATTTGATATATAATATGTCATTGTTTCCCTGACGCTAGGCAACGCGAACGCGTGCTCCACGCGGCCGCATCGCAGTGACGAAAAATCAGCGTGTTTGAATTCGCAACCAGCGAATTTTGGGCTGTTTCTGACCCAATTTGCGGCCCAGAAAACACAAATTAGAGGCTATAAAGTAGGGAAATGCATCCATTCATAATCAAGCTTTCATAATTCAATTTTCATAGTTTTAGATGTAGTTTTTAGAGAGAGAGGTTCTCTCCTCTCTCTTAGGATTAGGATTTAGGATTTCTCTTAGTTTTAGGAGTGACTCTCAATCCCAGGTTCAATGTTCTTCAATTTATATTTCTCTTCTACTTTTAGATACTGTAATACTTTTATTTGTTAATTACTTATGTTGCCCATTTTATTCATAAATCTTTCATGTTAGATTGGATTGCTTTTATTAATATAATTTGAGGTATTTCAGACTTATGATTGCTCTCTTTAATTTATTAATGCTCTTTGTTTATCCAAATTATTTTCATTCAAGTAGACTTTTTTCCCTTTTGGATTTGGTTGAGTCATTGGAGACACTTGAGTTATCAAACTCACTGTTGATTGAAAATTGGATTTCTTCATTTCATTAATTCAAGTTCCAATAACTCTAGCCTTTCCCAAGGAAAGACTAGGACCTGAGGAATAAAAATTAATTCATCCACTTAACTTACCTTCACAGTTAGAGGTTAACAAAGTGGGAGAAAAATCCAATTCTCATTACAATTAATAAGGATAACCAGGATAGGACTTCCAGTTTTCATACCTTGCCAAGAGTTTATTTTATAGTTATTTATTTATTTTATTCTTCTTATGCAACATACTGCTCCCTTACTTTCTAAAACCCCTAATTTACAAAACTCATAACCAATAATAAGAACATACCTCCCTGCAATTCCTTGAGAAGACGACCCGAGGTTTAAATACTCGGTTATCAATTTCAAAGGGGTTTGTTACTTGTGACAACCAAAACGTTTGTATGAAAGGACTTTTGAAGGTTTAGAAACTATACTTGCAACGAGGATTTATCCGCAAATTTCTAGACCACGCAAAAGTTCTCTCATCAGGATCCTGGATATGTTTTGGAGTCTTTTTGTTTAGATCTCTCATCTTTTGTGTTTACTTTTGCCTAGAGGCTTACTTTAAGAGAAAAACTTGTATAAGCTGTTTTTAACTTTCAGATTTCTATATGGTCTGTATATAGCTAGCTGGCTTAAACTCTGTGAGCCGTGGCTAGATTCTTATACAATTATACTCTGATATTTTGTTATATTATATCTATATCTTGTGCGTTAAGCTTAGTAAGTACATTTTGTGCTTTTCAAATCCTGTTTTTGAGCTATATCCTTCATCAGGCTTCTAGACTATATTAATTCTTTCTATATATTATATGTATGAGCTTAGAACTGTTGTAACCTTTGATTAACCTTTGCTTTGCGACGCGAGGTAAGGCTTAGGATAATTAGGGTGTTACATATGGAATTTTAGGCTTGTACTCAGGAGCCTTTGGCAATGTAGGATGAGTGTCAAGAGAGACTGGGAATGGGTTATCTGCACGCCTAGGAGGGACTTCCTCCACCTCTTTTTTCTTCTCCTCTGGAGCTTCTTTTTCAACTAGCTCCTCATTGACCTTAGTCTCAGAACCAGTCACTTTACCACTTCTCAATTGAATGGCCTTTGGTACGCGAAATCGTGATTATTCGTTCCCTGGCTATAGTGCCAAAAACTTGGTACGCACGATCTTAATCTCAACTCTTTTTCACAACTCCGAACAACTAACCAGCAAGTGCACTGGGTCGTCCAAGTAATAAACCTTACGTGAGTAAGGGTCAATCCCACGGAGATTGTCAGCTTGAAGCAAGCTATGGTCATCCTTGTAAATTTCTGTCAGGCAGATTCAAATGGTTATGGGGTTTTGATAATTAAAATATAAATAAAATATAAAATAAGATAAAGTTACTTATGTAAATCATTGGTGGGAATTTCAGATAAGCGTATGGAGATGCGTAGTTGCTTCTGAACTTCTACTTTCCTACTGCCTTCTTCTAACCATGCGTTACCTCCTTCCATGGCAAGCTATATGATCCTCTCGGATGAAAACAAATCCATATGCGTCGTCACCGCACAGCTAATCATCTGTCAGTTCTCGCTATCGTCGGAATAAGACCATTGTCCTTTTGCACACTGTCACTTATGCCCCACATTCGCAGGTTTAAACTCGTCACAGTCATCCCTTCCCAGATCCTACTCGGAATACCACAGACAAGGTTTAGACTTTTCGGATCTCAGGAATGCTGCCAATGGTTCTAGCCTATACCACGAAGACTTTGATCTCACGGAATGAAATGCTCTATTGTCAGGAGAGGCAATCATGCGTCATGAACCAGGAGTCCAAGAGATACACACTCAAGCTATTGCAGGTAGAACGGAAGTGGTTGTCAGGCACGCGTTCATAAGTGAGAATGATGATGAGTGTCACAGGTCAACACATTCATCAGGTTGAAGTGCGATGAATATCTTAGATAAGAAGTAGGCGTGAATTGAATAGAAAAACAATAGTACTTGTATTAATTCATGAAGAACAGCAGAGCTCCACACCTTAATTTATGGGGTGTAGAAACTCCACCGTAGAAAATACATAAGTGAAAGGTCTAGGCATGGCCGTGAGGCCAGCCTCCAAACGTGAACATACAAGTTCCAGAATATCAAAAACTAAAAACTCCAAAATAAATCTCTAAAAGTAGTTTTTATACTAAACTAGTAACCTAAGGTTACAGAAAATGAGTAACTAAGTGCAAATAGTGCAGAAATATACTTCCGGGGCCTAAAATAAAATTACCTAATCTGAGCAACAAGATGAACCGTTAGTTGTCCTTTCTCGAACAATCCCCGGCAACGGCGCCAAAAACTTGGTGTGGGAAAATCGTGATCGTTCATTCCTTGGTAACGGCGCTGAAAACTTAATACGCACGTTCATAATCTTAGTTCTTTGTCACAACTTCGCACAACTAACTAGCAAGTGCACTGGGTCGTCCAAGTAATAAACCTTACGTGAGTAAGGGTCGATCCCACGGAGATTGTCGGCTTGAAGCAAGCTATGGTCACCTTGTAAATCTCAGTCAGGCAGATTCAAATGGTTATAGTGAATTGATAATTAAAATATAATTAAAATGTAAAATAAAGATAGAGATACTTATGTAATTCATTGGTGAGAATTTTAGATAAGCATATGGAGATGCTTTTATTCCTTCTGAACCTCTGTTTTCCTATTGCTTTCATCCAATTCTTCATACTCCTTTCCATGGCAAGCTTTATGTAGGGCATCACCGTTGTCAATGGCTACTTCCCGTCCTCTCAGTGAAAATGGTCCAAGATGCGCTGTCACCGCATGGCTAATCATCTGTTGGTTCTCGATCATACTGGAATAGGATTCAGTAATCCTTTTGCGTCTGTCACTACGCCCAGCACTCGCGAGTTTGAAGCTCGTCACAGCCATCCCTTCCCAGATCCTACTCGGAATACCACAGACAAGGTTTAGACTTTCTGGATCTCAAGAATGGCCGCCAATAGTTCTAGCCTATACCACGAAGACTCTGATCGTGAATCAGAAGGCTAAGAGATATGCATTCAAGCTTGTTTTCATGTAGAACGGAAGTGTTTGTCAAGCACACGTTCATAAGTGAGAATGATGATGAGCGTCACATAATCATCACATTCATCATGTTCTTGTGTGCGAATGAATATCTTAGAGAATAAATAGACTCGAATTGAATAGAAAAACAATAGTACTTTGCATTAATTCATGAGGAACAGCAGAGCTCCACACCTTAATCTGTGGTGTGTAGAAACTCTACCGTTGAAAATACATAAGTGAAAATAGGGTAGACATGGCCGAGTGGCCAGCCTCCCATGGAGGTCTAAGATAGCATAAGATTGATCAAAGATCAGATGCCTAACATGATAGTAAAAAGTTCTATTTATACTAAACTAGTTACTAAGGTTACAGAAATGAGTAAATGATGCAAAAATTAACTTCTAGGCCCACTTGGTGTGTGCTTGGGCTGAGCATTGAAGCTTTCACGTGCAGAGGTCTTTCTTGGAGTTAAACGCCAGTTTGTAACCTATTTCTGGCGTTTAACTCTGCTTTGCAACCTGTTTCTGGCGTTTAACTCCAGAATAGGGCAGAAGGCTGGCGTTGAACGCCAGTTTGCGTCGTCTAAATTCGGGCAAAGTATTGACTATTATATATTTTTGGAAAGCCCTGGATGTCTATTTTCCAACTCAATTAAGAGTGCACCATTTAGACTCCTGTAGCTCCAGAAAATCTACTTTGAGTGCAGGGAGGTCAGAATCCAACAGCATCTACAGTCCTTCTTTAACCTCTGAATCTGATTTTTGCTCAAGTCCCTCAATTTCAGCCAGAAATTACCTGAAATCACAGAAAAACACACAAACTCATTGTAAAGTCCAGAAATATGACTTTTATTTAAAATCTAACAAAAATATACTAAAAATTAACTAAATCATACTAAAAACTATGTAAAAATAATGCCAAAAAGCGTATAAATTATCCGCTCATCACAACACCAAACTTAAATTGTTGCTTGTCCCCAAGCAACTGAAAATCAAATAGGATAAAAAGAAGAGAATATACTATAAATTCCAAAATATCAATGAAACTTAGCTCCAATCAGATGAGCGGGACCAGTAGCTTTTTGCCTCTTGAATAGTTTTTGGCATCTCACTTTATCCATTGAAGTTCAGAATGATTGGCATCTATAAGAACTCAGAATTCAGATAGTGTTATTGATTCTCCTAGTTCAGTATCTTGATTCTTGAACACAGCTACTTTTATGAGTCTTGGCCATGGCCCTAAGCGCTTTGTTTTCCAATATTACCACCAGATACATAAATGCCACAGACACATAACTGGGTGAACCTTTTCAGATTGTGACTCAGCTTTGCTAAAGTCCCCAATTAGAGGTATCCAGGGTTCTTAAGCACACTCTTTTTTTGCTTTGGACCTTGAATTTAACCGCTCAGTCTCAAGTTTTCACTTGACACCTTCACGCCACAAGCACATGGTTAGGGACAGCTTGGTTTAGCCGCTTAGGCCAGGATTGTGTTCCTTTAGGCCCTCCTATCCACTGATGCTCAAAGCCTTGGATCCTTTTTATTACCCTTGCCTTTTGGTTTTAAGGGCTATTGGCTTTTTGCTCTTGCCTTTTGGTTTAAAGAGCTTTTGGCTTTTTCTGCTTGCTTTTTCTTTTTCTTTCTTTTTTCTTTTTTTTCGCAAGCTTTTCTCTATTCACTGCTTTTTCTTGCTTCAAGAATCATTTTTATGATTTTTTAGATCATCAAATAACATTTCTCCTTTTTCATAATTCTTTCAAGAGCCAACATATTTAACATTCATAAACCACAATATCAAAAGACATATGCACTATTCAAGCATTCATTCAGAAAACAAAAAGTATTGTCACCACATCAAAATAATTAAACTAGTTTCAAGGATGAATTCGAAACCATGTACTTCTTGTTCTTTTATAATTAAAATAGTTTTCATTTAAGAGAGGTGATGGATTCATAGGACATTCATAGCCTTAAGACATAGACACTTAAACACTAATGATCATGTAATAAAGACACAAACATAAATAAACATGAAGCATAAAATCGAAAAATAGGAAAATAAGAACAAGGAGATTAAGGAACGGGTCCACTTTAGTGAGGGTGGCGTCTTCCTCTTCTTGAAGAACCAATGGTGCTTTTGAGCTCCTCTATGTCTCTTCCTTGTCTTTGTTGCTCCTCCCTCATAGCTCTTTGATCTTCTCTAATCTCATGGAGGATGATGGAGTGCTCTTGGTGCTCCATTCTTAGTTGTCCCATGTTGGAGCTTAATTCTCCTAGGAAAGTGTTGATTTGCTCTCAATAGTTTTGTGGAGGGAAGTGCATCCCTTGAGGCATCTTAGGGATTTCATGGTGAGGAATTTTCTCATACTCTTGTTGAGGTCCATGATCTCTTGTTTGCTCCATCCTTTTCTTAGTGATGGGCTTGTCCTCATCAATGAGGATGTCTCCCTCTATGTCAATTCCAGCCGAATTGCAGAGGTGACAAATGAGGTGAGGAAAGGCTAACCTTTCCAAAGTGGAAGACTTGTCAGCCACCTTATAGAGTTCTTGAGGTATAATCTCATGAACTTCCACTTCCTCTCCAATCATGATACTATGGATCATGATGGCCCGGTCTATAGTAACTTCAGACCGGTTGCTAGTAGAAATAATTGAGCGTTGAATAAACTCCAACCATCCTCTAGCTACAGGCGTAAGGTCCGGTCTTCTCAATTGAACCGGCTTGCTTCTTGAGTCAACTTTCCATTGAGCTCCTTCTACACATATGTCCATGAGGACTTGGTCCAACCTTTGATCAAAGTTGACCCTTCTAGTGTAGGGGCGTGCGTTTTCTTGCATCATTGGCAAGTTGAACGCCAACCTTACATTTTCCAGACTGAAATCTAAGTATTTTCCCCAAACCATGGTAGGCTAATTCTTTGGATTCAGGTTCACACTTTGATCATGGTTCCTAGTGATCCATGCATTTGCATAAAACTCTTGAACCATTAAGATCCCAACTAGTTGAATAGGATTAGAGAGAACTTCCCATCCTCTTCTTCTAATCTCTTGTCAGATCTCCGGATATTCACTCTTTTAGAGCTTGAAAAGAACCTCAGGGATTACTTTCTTCTTGGCCACCACTTCATAGAAGTGGTCTTGATGGACCTTTGAGATGAATCTCTCCATCTCCCATGACTCAGAGGTGGAAGCAATTGCCTTCCCTTTCCTCTTTCTTGAGGTTTCTCTGGCCTTAGGTGCCATTAATGGTTATGGAAAAATAAAAAGCAATGCTTTTACCACACCAAACTTAAAATGTTTGCTCGTCCCCGAGCAAAAGAAGAAAGAAAGAAGGGTAAGAAGAAGAAAAATGGAGGAGAGGGAGAGAGGTGTGTATTCGGCCAAGGGGAAGAAAAAAGGGTTTTGTTGTGTGAAAATGAAGAAGGAATGAGGGGTTTATATAAGAGTGGCGGAGGGTTTAGGGTTCGGCCATTAGGGTTGGGTTTGGGAGGGAAAAAAAGTTTGAATTTTGGAGGTAGGTGGGGTGTTTGGGGAAGAGAGGATGGATGTGAGTGGTGAAGAGGTGATGGGGAAGAGTGATTGAGGTGATTGGTGAAGGGTATTTGGGGAAGAAAGTTATGAAAAGGTGTGAAGAGGAGAGAAGAAGAGGTGGGGATCCTATAGGGTCCACAGATCCTGAGGGGATCCTGTGAGGTCCATAGATCCAGAGGGGTCAAGGAGTTAGCATCCCTGCTCCAATTAGGCGTGCAAAACGCCCTTTGTATGCAATATGGCGTTTAACGCCAGACTGCTACCTATTTTTGGTGTTAAACGCCACTTCCATGCTCTGTTCTGGCATTAAACACCAGTCTGGTGCTTGTTTCAGGCGTTTAACGCCAGCTTGATGCTTCTTTCTGGCGTTAAACGCCAGTTTGATGCTTCTTACTGGCGTTTAAACGCCAGTAAGCTCTTCCTCCAAGGTGAGCTATTTTTAATGTTTTTTTTCATTCTGTTTTTGATTTTTCAGTAGTTTTTGTGACTCCACATGATCATCAACCTAAAAAAACATAAAATAACAATAGAAGATAAATAGATATAATTAAATAACATTGGGTTGCCTCCCAACAAGCGCTTCTTTAATGTCAATAGCTTGACAGTGAGCTCTCATGGAGCCTCACAGATGTTCAGAGCATTGTTGGAACCTCCCAACACCAAACTTAGAGTTTGAATGTGGGGGTTCAACACCAAACTTAAAGTTTGGTTGTGGCCTCCCAACAGCAAACTTAGAGTTTGACTGTGGGGGCGTTGGTTGACTCTGCAGTGAGATAAGCTTTTCATGCTTCCTCTCCATGGTTATAGAAGGAGATCCTTGAGTCTTAAATACAAGGTAGTCCTCATTCAGTTGAAGGGCCAACTCTCCTCTGTCCACATCAATCACAGCTCTTACTATGGCTAGGAAGGGTATTCCAAGGATGATGGATTCATCCTCATCCTTCCCAGTGTCTAGGATTATGAAATCAGCAGGGATGTAAAGGCCTTCAACTTTTACTAACACGTCCTCTACTAGTCTATAAGCCTGTTTTCTTGAGTTATTTGCCATCTCTAATGAGATTCTGGCAGCTTGCACCTCAAAGATCCCAAGTTTCTCCATTACAGAGAGTGGCATAAGGTTAATGCCTGACCCTAGGTCACACAGAGCCTTCTCAAAGGTCATGGTGCCTATGTTACAGGGAATTAGGAATTTACCAGGATCCTATTTCTTTTGAGGTAACTGATGCCAATCCAATGCATTCAGTTCGTTGGTGAGCAAGGGAGGTTCATCTTCCCAAGTCTCATCACCAAATAATTTGGCATTCAGCTTCATGATTGCACCAAGGTATTTAGCAACTTGCTCTTCAGTAGTGTCTTCATCCTCTTCAGAGGATGAATACTCATCAGAGCTCATGAAGGGCTAAAGGAGGTTCAATGGAATCTCTATGGTCTTTAGATGAGCCTCAGATTCCTTTGGTTCCTCAAAGGAAAACTCTTTATTGGTCACTGAGCGTTCCAGGAGGTCTTCCTCTCTAGGATTCACGTCCTCCTCCTCCATTTTGGGTTCGGCCACACCAAGTAAGGTAATGGCCTTGCACTCTCTTTTTGGATTCTCTTCTGTATTGCTTGGGAGAGTACTAGGAGGGGTTTCAGTGACTCTTTTACTCAGCTGGCCCACTTGTGCCTCCAAATTTTTAATGGAGGACCTTGTTTCATTCATGAAACTTAAAGTGGCCTTAGATAGATCAGAGACTATATTTGCTAAGCTAAATGGATTCTGCTCAGAATTCTCTATCTGTTGCTGAGTGGATGATGGAAAAGGCTTGCTATTGCTAAACATATTTCTTCCACCATTATTAAAGCCTTGTTGAGGCTTTTGTTGATCCTTCCATGAGAAATTTGGATGATTTCTCCATGAAGGATTATAGGTGTTTCCATAGGGTTCACCCATGTAATTCACCTCTACTATTACAAGGTTCTCAGGATCATAAGCTTCTTCTTCAGAAGATGCCTCTTGAGTACTGTTGGATGCAGCTTGCAATCCATTCAGACTCTGAGAAAACATATTGACTTGCTGAGTCAATATTTTATTCTAAGCCAATATGGCATTCAGAGTATTAATTTCAAGAACTCCCTTCCTCTGAGGCATCCCATTACTCACAGGATTCCTTTCAGAAGTGTACATGAACTGGTTATTTGCAACCATGTCAATGAGTTCTTGAGCTTCTGCAGGCATTTTCTTTAGGTGAATGGATCCACCTGCAGAATGGTCCAATGACATCTTTGATAATTTAGACAGACCATCATAGAATATATCCAGGATGGTCCATTCTGAAAGCATGTCAGAAGGACACTTTTTGGTCAGTTGCTTATATCTCTCCCAAGCTTCATAGAGGGATTCACCTTCTTTCTGTTTGAAGGTTTGAACATCCACTCTAAGCTTGCTAAGCTTTTGAGGAGGAAAGAACTTGGCTAAGAAAGCCGTGACAAGCTTATCCCAAGAGTTCAGGTTATCTTTAGGTTGAGAGTCCAACCATATTCTAGCTCTGTCTCTTACAGCAAACGGGAAAAGCATAAGCCTGTAGACCTCAGGATCAATCCAATTGGTCTTAACAGTATCACAGATCTGCAAGAATTCAGTTAAGAACTGAAAAGGATCTCCTGATGAAAGTCCATGAAACTTGCAATTTTGTTGCATCAGAGAAACTAATTGAGGCTTTAGCTCAAAATTGTTTGTTCCAATGGCAGGGATTGAGATGCTTCTTCCATGAAAGTTGGAATTTGGTGCAGTAAAGTCACCAAGCATCTTCCTTGCACCTCCACCATTGTTATTGGTTTCGGCCATCTCTACTTCTTTTTCGAAAATTTCAGTAAAATTCTCTTCAGAGTGTTGTATTTTAGCTTCTCTTAGCTTCCTCTTCAGAGTCCTTTCAGGTTTCGGATCAGCTTCAACAAGAATGTTCTTATCCTTGCTCCTGCTCATGTGAAAAAGAAGAGAACAGAAAATATGGAATCCTCTATGTCACAGTATAGAGATTTCTTTATGTGAGTAGAAGAAGAGGAGAATAGAAGAAGGAGAAGAGAAAAATCGAAGATTAATTAAAATAAAATAAAAATATTTTTGTTTTTATTTTAAATATTAATTAGAATTTGAAAATTATAAAGAGAAATAAAATTAAATTAAAATTTAAAACAATTAGTTAATTAAAAAGAATTTTGAAAAAGGGGGAAGGAGTTTTCAAAAATTAGAGAGAGAAAATTAGTTAGGTAGTTTTGAAAAAGATATAATTGAAATAGAAAACTTTTAAAATCAAACAAAAAGTTAAGTGGTTAATTGAAAAAGATTTGAAAATCAAATTTGAAAAGGTAAGAAGTTAGAAAAGATTTTGAAATTGATTTTGAAAAAGATGTGATTGACATTTATTTTGAAAAAGATTTAAAAAAAGAAATTTAAAAAGATTTTATTTTAAAAATTAAAGTTGGTTACTTGACTAACAAGAAACAAAGAGATATGATTTTAAAATTTAAAGATTGAACCTTTCTTCTAGGCAAGTAACAAACTTTAAAATTTTTGAATCAATCACATTAATTGTTAGTAATGATTTTGAAATTATGAAATAACAGTAAGAAAAAGATTTTGAAAATTAATTTTAAAAATTTTCGAAAATATGAAAGAAAAAATGAAAAAGATTTGAAAAAGATAGAATTTTTAAATTGAAAATTTGATTTGACTCATAAGAGACAGCTAGATTTTAAAACTTTTTGAAAAAGTCCACTCAAATTTTTGAATTTTATGAGAAGAAAAAGGAAAAGATATTTTTTTTATTTTTGAATTTTTTAATGATGAAAGAGAAAAACAATAAAAAGACTCAAAACATGAAAATTATGAATAAAAACACAATGCATGCAAGAACACTTTGAATATCAAGATGAACACCAAGAATTTATTTTTGAAAATTTTTAAGAAAAGAAAAATATGAAAGACACCAAACTTAGAAATTTTCAAACTTTAGACACTAACAAATTGAAAATGCATATGAAAAACAAGAAAAGACACAAAACATAAAAATGCAAAGATCAAACAAAGCAAATTCATCAAGAACGACTTGAAGATTATCAAGAACAAATGCCTGAGTTTTCGAAAAATGCAAGAAAGAGATAAACATGCAATTGACACCAAACTTATGACTTGACACTAGACTCAAGCAAGAAACATCAAATTATTTTTTTGGTTTTATGATTTTATCAATTTTTTTTGGATTTTTCGAAAATTCTTTTGAAAAGGAAAATAAGGATTTCAAAATTTTTAATAGGAATTCCAGAAATCTTGCAATGTTAGTCTAAAACTCCGGTCCAGGAATTAGACATGGCTTACTAGCCAGCCAAGCTTTCAGTGAAAGCTCTGGTCCAAAACACTAGACATAGCCAATGGCCAGCCAAGCTTCAGCATACATAGTTCAAGCATGTGAAGAAGAAGCCTCAGTCCAAAAGAATTTAGACATGACTTTATAGCCAGCCAGGCTTCAACAGATCATGAAGAAACTCTAGAATTCATTCTTAAAAATTCTGAAGCCATAGAA
Organism: Arachis ipaensis; assembly: GCF_059453495.1. Classification (NCBI taxonomy): domain Eukaryota; kingdom Viridiplantae; phylum Streptophyta; class Magnoliopsida; order Fabales; family Fabaceae; genus Arachis; species Arachis ipaensis. The sequence goes on along the minus strand of NC_142442.1, from coordinate 66,742,296 downwards.
TAATTTATTTTATAAAATTTTTTTTGAAAATTTTTCGAAAATAAAAATAATTAAAACAAAAGCTTAAAATTAAAATAAAATTACCTAATCTGAGCAACAAGATGAACCGTCAGTTGTCCAAACTCGAACAATCCCCAGCAACGGCGCCAAAAACTTGGTGTGGGAAAATCGTGATCGTTCATTCCTTGGTAACGGCGCTGAAAACTTAATACGCACATTCATAATCTTAGTTCTTTGTCACAACTTCGCACAACTAACCAGCAAGTGCACTGGGTCGTCCAAGTAATAAACCTTACGTGAGTAAGGGTCGATCCCACGGAGATTGTCGGCTTGAAGCAAGCTATAGTCACCTTGTAAAACTCAATCAGGCGGATTCAAATGGTTATAGTGAATTGATAATTAAAATATAATTAAAACGTAAAATAAAGATAGAGATACTTATGTAATTCATTGGTGAGAATTTCAGATAAGCGTATGGAGATGCTTTTATTCCTTCTGAACCTCTGTTTTCCTATTGCTTTCATCCAATCCTTCATACTCCTTTCCATGTCAAGCTTTATGTAGGGCATCACCGTTGTCAATGGCTACTTCCCGTTCTCTCAGTGAAAATGGTCCAAGATGCGCTGTCACTGCATGGCTAATCATCTGTTGATTCTCGATCATAATGGAATAGGATTCAGTAATCCTTTTGCGTCTGTCATTACGCCCAGCACTCGTGAGTTTGAAGCTCGTCACATCCATCCCTTCCCAGATCCTACTCGGAATATCACAGACAAGGTTTAGACTTTCTGGATCTCAAGAATGGCCGCCAATAGTTCTAGCCTATACCACGAAGACTCTGATCATGAATCAGAAGGCTAAGAGATATGCATTCAAGCATGTTTTCATGTAGAACGGAAGTGTTTGTCAGGCACACGTTCATAAGTGAGAATGATGATGAGCGTCACATAATCATCACATTCATCATGTTCTTGTGTGCGAATGAATATCTTAGAGAAGAAATAGGCTCGAATTGAATAGAAAAACAATAGTACTTTGCATTAATTCATGAGGAACAGCAGAGCTCCACACCTTAATCTATGGTGTGTAAAAACTCTACCGTTGAAAATACATAAGTGAAAATAGGGTAGACATGGCCGAGTGGCCAGCCTCCCATGGAGGTCTAAGATAGCATAAGACTGATCAAAGATCAGATGCCTAACATGATAGTAAAAAGTTCTATTTATACTAAACTAGTTACTAAGGTTACAGAAATGAGTAAATGATGCAGAAATTCACTTCCGGGCCCACTTGGTGTGTGCTTGGGCTGAGCATTGAAGCTTTCCTGTGCAGAGGTCTTTCTTGGTGTTAAACGCCAGTTTGTAACCTGTTTCTGGCGTTTAACTCTGCTTTGCAACCTGTTTCTGGCGTTTAACTCCAGAATAGGGCAGAAGGCTGGCGTTGAAAAAGATTTGAAAATCAATTTTGAAAAGATAGGAAGTTAGAAAAGGATTTTGAAATTAAATTTTGAAAAAGATATGATTGAAATCTTATTTTGAAAAAGATTTGAAAAGGAAATTAAAAAGATTTGATTTTTGAAATTAAAGTTGATTACTTGACTAATAAGAAACTAAGAGATATGATTTTAGAATTTAAAGATTGATCCTTTCTTAATAGGCAAGTAACAACTTGAAAATTTTTGAATCTAAATATTAAATGTTAGCATTAATTTCGAAAATATGAAATAAAAATAAGAAAAAGATTTTGAAAATCAAATTTTTAAATTTTCAAAAAAAAATAAAAAGGTTTGATTTTTGAAAAGATTTGAAAAAAATAGAATTTTTAATTTGAAATTTTGACTTGACTAACAAGAAACAACCAAATTTTAAAACTTTTGACTAAATCAATTCAAAATTTCGAAATTAATGAGCAAAATAAGAAAAAGATATTTCTTTATTTTTGAATTTAATGAGGAAAGAGAAAAACAACTAATTGATGCAAAACATAAAAATTTAAGATCAAAACAAAAGATGCATGCAAGAACACTTTGAAGATCATGATGAACACCAAGAACATGTTTTTGAAAAATTTTTAAGAAAATAAAAATATGCAAGACACCAAATATAAAAATTTTTAATCTATAAACACTAATAATTCAAGAATGCATATGAAAAACAAGAAAAGATGCAAAACAAGAAAATGTAAAGATCAAACAAGGAAAATCATTAAGAACAACTTGAAGATCATGAAGAAAACATGCATGAATTTTCGAAAACTTTAGTGAAAATTAAAAATATGCAATTGACACCAAACTTAAAATTTGACCCTAGACTCAAACAAGAAACACAAAATTTTTGGTTTTTATGGTTTTATTAAATTTTTTTTTTGGATTTTTCGAAAATTAATCAGGAAAAGAAAATAAAGAAATTCAAGATTTTTAATAAGAATTCCAAGAATCATACAATGTTAGTCTAAAGCTTCGGTCCGAAAATTTAGACATGGCTTAATAGCCAGCCAAGCTTTATGTGAAAGCTTCGGTCCAAAAGATTAGACATGGCCAATGGCCAGCCAAGCTTCAGAAGAGCATTACATACAACAGCCAAATTGATGGGAATCAAAAAGCTCCTGCAATGATAAGTGGAAGCCTCGGTCCAAAAGAATTTAGATATGGCTTGACACCCAGCCAGACTTCAACAGATCATGATGAAACTCTAGAATTCATTCTTAAGAATTCTGAAGAACATATATATATATATATATATATATATATATATATATATATATATATATATATATATATATATATATATATATTCGAAAATAAAAATAAAGATAAAATAAAATTACCTTATCTGACCAACAAGATGAACCGTCAGTTGTCCAAACTCGAACAATCCCCGGCAACGGCGCCAAAAACTTAGTGTACAAAATTGTGATTACACTTTTCACAACTCCGCACAACTAACCAGCAAGTGCACTGGGTCGTCCAAGTAATACCTTACATGAGTAAGGGTCGATCTCATGGAGATTGTCGGCTTGAAGCAAGCTATGGTTGTTTTGTAAATCTTAGTCAGGAGATTAATGATAAGAGTGATTGTATTTATGAAAAATAAATAACATGAAATAAATAGTACTTGTGATTCCTAATGAGAAACAGGATGAGGTTCCGGAGATGCTCTGCCCTCTGAATCTCTACTTTCCTATTGCCTTCTTCTCCAAACACGCATGGCCTCCTTCCAAAGCAGGCTGTATAGTCCTCTTGGATGAAAAATACCAAGCGCTGTCACCGCACGGCTAATCATCTGTCGGTTCCCACTAGCGTCGGAATAGGACCCTTGTCCTTTTGCACATTGTCACTACGCCCAACATTCGCAGGTTTGAATCTCGTCACAGTCATCCCCTTCCAAATCCTACTCGAAATACCACAGACAAGGTTTAGACTTTTCGCATCTCAGGAATGCTGCCAATTGGTTCTAGCCTATACCACGAAGGTTCTAACCTCCGGACTCGGTCCGTGGATCAGAAACCCAAGAGATACGCACTCAAGCTGTCGCCAATGACTACGTTGAGCTCAGATAGAACAGGAGTGGTTGTCAGGCACACATTCATAGATTTGAGAATAATGATGAGTGTCACGGATCATCATCTTCTCCGGATAGAAGTACGAATGAGTATCTTAGAATAGAATCAAGCGTGATTGAATGGAAAATAGTAGTAACTGCCTTAATTCATTGAAACACAGCAGAGCTCCTCACCCCCACCTATGGGGTTTAGTGACTCATGCCTTCAGAGATACAATAATGAATAAAATTGTCATGAGTTACTAAATCAATCTCTAAAAGCAGTTTTTATACTGGACTAGTAACCTAGGATTACAGAAAATGAGTAACTAAGTGCAGATAGTGCAGAAATCCACTTCCGGGGCGCCCTTGGTGTGTGCTTGGAATGAGCATTGAAGCTTTTTCGTGCTTAGGCTGTTCTTGGAGTTAAACGCCAGCTTTGGTGCCAGTTTGGGCATTTAACTCCAATTCTGGTGCCAGTTTGGGCGTTTTACGCCAGAATTTTTAGGCAGACTTTGAACCCCAGTTTGGGCCATCAAATCTCGGGCAAAGTATGCACCATTAAATATAGCTGGAAAGCCCAGAATGTCTACTTTCCAACGCAATTCAGAGACTGCCAATTGGGCTTCTGAAGCTCCCGAAAATCCACTTCGAGAGCAGGAGGGTCAGAATCCAACAGCATCTGCAGTCCTTTTTCAGCCTCTGAATCAGATTTTTGCTCAGGTCCCTCAATTTCAGCCAGAAAATACCTGAAATTACAGAAAAACATATAAACTCATAGTAAAGTCCAGAAATGTGATTTTTGAATAAAAACTAATAAAAATATAATAAAAATTAACTAAAACATACTAAAATCTATGTAAAAATAATGCCAAAAAGGGTATAAATTATCCGCTCATCACAACACCAAACTTAAATTTTTACTTTTCCCCAAGCAACTAAAAACAAAATAGGATAAAAAGAAGAGAATATACAATGAATCTCAAAAATATCACTGAAGATTAGTTTCAATTAGATGAGCGGGACTTGTAGCTTTTTTCTTCTGAACAGTTTTGGCATCTCACTTTATCCTTTAAAGTTCAGAATGATTGGCATCCATAAGAACTCAGAATTCAGATATTGTTATTGATTCTCCTAGTTCAGTATGTTGATTCTTGAACACAACTACTTATATGAGTCTTGGCCATGACCCTAAGCATTTTGTTTTCCAGTATTACCACCGGATACATAAATGCCACAGACACATAACTGGGGTGAACCTTTTCAGATTGTGACTCAGCTTTGCTAGATTCCCCAGTTAGAGGTGTCCAGAGCTCTTAGGCATACTCTTTTTGTTTCGGATCACGATTTTAACCGCTCAGTCTCAAGTTTTTCACTTGACACCTTCATGCCACAAGCACATGGTTAGGGACAGCTTGATTTAGCCCCTTAAGCCGGGATTTATTCCTTTGGGCCCTCCTATCCATTAATGCTCAAAGCCTTGGATCCTTTTTACCCTTACCTTTTAGTTTAAAGGGTTACTGGCTTTTTGCTATTGCCTTTTGGTTTAAAGAGCTATTGGCTTTTTCTGCTTGATTTTTCTTTTTCTTTCTTTTTCTTTTATTTTTGCCATTTTTTTTCGCAAGCTTTGTGTTTTTCACCACTTTTTCTTGCTTCAAGAATCAATTTTATGATTTTTCATATTATCAATAACATTTCTCTTTTTCATTGTTCTTTCAGGAGCCAACAATTTTAACATTCATAAACTTCACCATAAAAAATATGCACTGTTCAAGCATTCATTCAGAAAACAAAAAGTGTTGCCACCACATCAAAATAATTAAGCTAACGTCAAGATGATTTTTGAAATTATGTACTTCTTGTTCTTTTGCAACTAAAAATATTTTTTTTATTTAAGAAGGGTGAGGGATTCATGGAATCATTCATAGCTTTAAGACATAGACACTAGACACTAATAATGATCATGTAATGAAGACACAAACATAGTCAAAACATAAAGCATAAAAACAAAAAACTGAAAAATAAGAACAAGGAAATTAAAGAACGGGTCCACCTTAGTGATGGTGGCTTCTTCTTCCTCTTGAAGATCCAATGGAGTTTTTGAGCTCCTTTATGTCTCTTCCTTGCCTTTGTTGCTCCTTTTCCTAGAGGTTTCTCCGGCCTTAGGTGCCATTAATGGTTATGGAAAGCAAAGAGCTGAGCTTTTCCACACCAAACTTAAAAGCTTTACTCGTCCTCGAGCAAAATCAAATAGAAGGGAGTAGAAAAAGAATGATGCAATTAATTTTGAAAACTTATTATTGGATGCAAGAAAAATTAAAAAAAGTTGAAAAGAATTTGAAAAGATATATAAGTTTTGAAAACGTTTTGGAAGAAATTTTAAAAGAATTGAAAAAGAACTAAAAAGACTTGGAAAGATTTTTAATTTTTGAAAATAGAAATTAAAAAGTGAACGTTTAAAATATGTTTGATGCAAAAAATTATGAATTAAAACATGAAAAATTGAAAAAAATTGAATTGGAAACAAAATTACCTCCCTTGTGTCATCCTGGCGTTAAACACCTAGAATGCTATCTATTCTGGCGTTTAACGCCCACTTGACTGCCATTTTGGGCGTTTAACGCCCAGCCAGATACCCTGGCTGGCGTTAAACGCCAGGAATCCTTCTTTATTGGGCATTTTTCTGAATGCCCAGAACGCTGCCATTTCTGGCGTTAAACGCCCAGAATTCTATCCTTACTAGCGTTTAAACGCCAGTGAGCCTGTCCTCCAGGGTGTGCTGTTTTTGATGTTGTTTTTGATTCGCTTTAGTTCTGCAGCTGTTTTTGTGACTCCACATGATCATCAACCTAAAGAAAACATAAACTAACAATGGTAAATGAGATGAAAAAGTAATTAACACAGATAAATAAGATTGGGTTGCCTCCCAATAAGCGCTTCTTTACTGTCTTTAGCTGGACTTTTACTGTGCTTTCAATTTAGTCTCAGTTTTGAGCACTCTTGCTCAACATTGCCTTCAAGATAATGTTTGACTCTCTGTCCATTAACACTGAACTTTTTGTCAGAGTCAATATCCTGAAGCTCTACATATCCATATGGTGACACACTTGTAATCACATATGGTCCCTTCCACCGGGATTTCAATTTTCCAGGGAACAATCTGAGCCTAGAGTTAAACAGCAGAACCTTCTGTCCTGCCTCAAGGACTCTAGATGACAGCTTCTTGTCATGCCACCTTTTTGCTTTCTCCTTGTAAATTTTAGCATTTTCGAAAGCATTGAGTCTGAACTCTTCTAGCTCATTCAACTGGAGTAATCTTTTCTCTCCAGCTATAGGAGTCTTGAATGCGGTTCTGTATGCCCACAGAGCATCATCCAGAGCTCTTGCCCAATCCTTTCTACGGGTACTTACAATTCATTTCAGGATTCATTTTAGTTCTCTATTTGAGACTTCAGCCTGCCCATTTGTCTTTGGATGATTTGGAAAGGCCCCATGAAGTCAATACCCCATACATCAAAAAACTCAATATCTAAGATCCCTTGTTGAGGCATGGCATAACCATGAGGTAGATTACCAGCTCTCTGGCAACTGTCACAGTTACGTACAAACTCTCGGGAGTCTCTATAGAGAGTAGGCCAGTAGAAGCCACACTGGAGAACCTTGGTGGCTGTTCGCTCACCTCCGAAATGTCCTTCATATTGTGATCCATGGCAATGCCATAGGATTTTCTGTGCCTCTTCTCTAGGTACACATCTACGGATCATTCCGTCTGCACATCTCTTAAAGAGATATGATTCATCCCACAAGTAGTACTTTGCATCAGTAATCAATTTTTTTGTTTGCACCTTGCTGTACTCTTTGGGTATGAATCTCACAGCTTTATGGTTTGCAATGTCTGCAAACCATGGTACTTCCTGAATGGCAAAGGGTTGCTCATCCAAAAAGGTTTCAGAGATCCCAGTAGGAGGGAGGGACGCTCCTGCTACTGGTTCTATCCGGGACAAGTGATCAGCTACTTGGTTCTCTGTCACTTTTTTGTCTCTTATTTCTATATCAAACTCTTACAGAAGCAACACCCATCTTATAAGTCTGGGTTTTGAATTTTGCTTTGTGAGGAGATATTTTAGAGCAGCATGGTCAGTGTACACAATCACTTTTGATCCTACTAAATAAGATCTGAACTTGTCAATGGCATAAACCACTGCAAGTAACTCCTTTTTCTGTGGTTGTGTAATTCTTCTGTGCGTCATTTAAAATACGGCTAGCATAATAAATGACATGCAGAAGCTTGTTATGCCTCTGTCCCAATACTGCACCAATGGCATGGTCACTGGCATCACACATTAGTTCGAATGGTAATGTCTAGTCTGGTGCAGAAATAACTGGTGCTGTGGCCAGCTTAGCTTTCAGAGTTTTAAACGCCTGCAGACACTCCGTGTCAAAGACAAATGGCATGTCAGTAGCTAGCAGATTACTCAGAGGTTTTGCAATTTTTGAAAAATTCTTTATAAACCTCCTATAGAATCCTGCATGCCCCAGAAAGCTTCTAATTGCCTTAACATTGGCAGGTGGTGGTAATTTTTCAATTACCTCTACCTTAGCTTGATCCACCTCTATTCCCTTGTTCGAAATTTGTGTCCAAGGACAATTCCTTCACTCACCATAAAGTGACATTCTTCCCAGTTTAAAACCAGGTTAGTCTCTTGGCACCTTTTTAGAACAAGTGCTAGATGGTTAAGGCAGGAGCTAAATGAGTCTCCAAATACTGAGAAGTCATCCATGAAGACTTCCAGAAATTTCTCTCCCATATCAGAGAATATAGAGAGCATGCACCTCTAAAAGGTTGCAGGTGCATTGCACAGACCAAATGGCATTCTTCTATAGGCAAATACCCCAGATGGACATGTGAATACTGTTTTCTCTTGGTCTTGAGTGTCTACTGCAATTTGGTTGTAACCTGGGTAGCCATCCAAAAAGCAGTAGTATTCATGACCTGCTAGTCTTTCTAGCATCTGGTCTATGAATGGTAAAGGAAAATGATCCTTCCTGGTGGCTGTATTAAGCCTTCTGTAGTCAATACACATACGCTACCTTGTAACTGTTCTTGTAGGAACCAGTTCATTCTTTTCATTATGAACCACTGTCATGCCTCCCTTCTTGGGGACAACTTGGACAGGGCTCACCCAGGGGCTATCAGAAATAGGATAAATAATCTCAGCCTCTAGTAACTTAGTGACCTCTTTCTGCACCACCTCTTTCATGGCTAGATTCAGCCGCATTTGTGGTTGAACCATTGGCTTGGCATCATCCTCCAATAGGATCTTGTGCATGCATCTGGCTGGGCTAATGCCCTTAAGATCACTTATAGACCACCCAAGAGCTGTCTTGTGTGTCCTTATCACCTGAATTAGTGCTTCCTCTTCCTGTGGATTTAAAGTAGAAGTTATAATCACAGGGAAAGTGTCACCTTCTCCCAGAAATGCATATTTCAGGGATGGTGGTAGTGGTTTGAGCTCGGGTTTAAGAGGCTTATCCTCTTCCTGAGGAATTTTCAGAGGTTCTTCTATTCTCTCTGGTTCCTCCAGATCAGGCTGAACATCTTTAAAAATGTCCTCTAGCTCTAATTCGAGACTCTCAGTTATATTGACCTCCTCCACCAAGGAGTCAATAACATCTGCGCTCAGGCAGTGTTTTGGTGTGTCTGGATGCTGCATAGCTTTGATAGCATTCAACTTAAACTCATCCTCATTGACTCTCAGAGTTATCTCTCCTCTTTGGACGTCAATGAGGGTTCGTCCAGTTGCTAGAAAAGGTCTTCCTAGAATGAGAGTTGCACTCTTGTGCTCCTCCATTTCCAGCACTACAAAGTCAGTAGGAAAGGCAAATGGCCCAACCTTGACAATCATGTCCTCAATTATGCCTGATGGGATTTTGATGGAGCCATCAGCAAGTTGGAGACATATCCGGGTTGGTTTCACTTCATCAGTCAAACCAAGCTTTTTGATAGTGGATGCAGGTATTAGGTTGATACTTGCCCCCAAGGTCACATAGAGCTGTCTTGGTACAAGCATCTTCTAATGTGCATGGTATCATAAAGCTTCCAGGATCTTTAAGCTTTTCTGGTAAGCTTTTCAGAATGACTGCACTGCATTCTTCAGTAAGGAAAACTTTTTCAGTTTCTCTCCAATCCTTCTTATGGCTTAAGATCTCTTCCATGAACTTAGCATAAGAGGGTATTTGCTCAAGTTCCTCTGCAAACGAAATCTTTATTTCAAGAGTCCTGAGGTAGTCTGCAAAGCGGAAAAATTGTTTATCCTGTTCCGCTTGGCGGACTTTCTGAGGATAAGGCATCTTGGCTTTATATTCTTCAACCTTGGTTGCTGCAGGTTTATTTCCTATAGAAGTGGTTGGAGAAGTGTGCTTAAGGGGGTTGTTATCAGCACTTACAAGTGTCTGACCCCTTTGTGGCGTTTGAATGCCAGATTGCCACCCTTTTCTGGCATCTGGACGCCAGAATTGGCTGTCCTTTGGGCGTTTAATGCCACCTTTTCACCCTTTTTCTGGCGTTTATTCCTCTCTGGGCTCTTACTGTCCTCAGAGGGATTTTGGGTAGTGGTTTGGTTATCCTTTATTAGCTGTTCCTTTCTTGGCTTCCTACTACCTTGGATTGATACATTCAGTGTTTTTCCACTCCTTAATTGAACAGCTTGGCATTCTTCTGTTATCTGTTTAGATAGCTTCTGTCTTGTCTGATCCAATTGTGCTTCCATATTTTGGTTGTCATTTTTAGTGTCTTGGAGTATCTCTTTGAATTCTGCGAATTATTTTGTTATAATAAGCAATTGCTGATTGAGTTCAGCAACTTGTTCTTGAGGACTAAGTTCAGTGGATACTGCTTTAGCCTCTTCTTTCAGGGAGGACTCACTACTCAAGTACAGATGCTGATTTCTAGCAACTGTATCAATAAGCTCTTGAGCCTCCTCAATTGTCTTTCTCATATGTATAGATCCACCAGCTGAGTGATCTAGAGATATTTGAGCTTTTTCTGTAAGCCCATAGTAAAAGATATCTAACTACACCCACTCTGAAAATATTTCAGAGGGGCATTTCCTTAGCATCCCTCTGTACCTCTCCCAAGCATTATAAAGGGATTCATTATCCTCTTGTTTAAAGCCTTGGATGTCCAGCCTTAGCTGTGTCATCCTTTTTGGAGAGTAATATTGATTCAAGAATTTGTCTGATAACTGTTTCCATGTTCTTATGCTTGCTGTGGGTTAGTTATTTAACCACCTCTTAGCTTGATCTTTTACAGCAAATAGAAACAGTAATAATCTATAGATATCCTGATCCACTTCTTTATCACGTACTGTGTTAGCACTTTGTAAGAACTGTGCCAGAAACTCAGTAGGTTCTTCCTGTGGAAGACCAGAAAACTGGCAATTTTGCTGCACCATGATAATGAGCTGAGGATTTAGCTCAAAATTGCTGGCCTTGATGGGGGTATATAGATACTACTCCTATATGCAGTAGTAATGGGGTTAGCATATGACCCTAGAGTTCTTCTGGACTGTTCATTTCCACTTAGGTCCATGATGGAGAAAGGGAGATGATGTGGATTGCAAATAAAATATAATTTTATTTTTATTTTATTTAATTAAAAGCAAACCGAATAAATAAATAAATAAATAAGATAAAATAAAATAATTAGAAAATAAAATATAAATTTCGAAAACTAGAAGAAAAATAAAAAGAAATTCGAAAACTAAAATAATTAATTAATTAAGAAGATTTGAAAAACTTTGGATTTGATTTTTGAAAAAGATTTTGAATTTTGAAATTTTAAAACTAAGATAAGATAAAATAAAAATTTTAAAATAAAATAAAATCTGAATTTATAAATGAAATTTTCGAAAATTCAATTTAATAAATAGAAAAGATATTTTCGAATTTAATGAGGAAAGAGAAAAACAATAAAATGACACCAAACTTAGAATATTTAGATCAAAACAAAGAGAACAGACAAGAAAACTTTGAATGTCAAGATGAACACCAAGAACACTTTGAAGATCAGGATGAACACCAAGAACAAATTTTAAAATTTTTTTAAGAAAATAGAAACACAAAGGACACCAAACTTTAAAAATTTTATATTTTGGACACTAATAATTCGAAAATGTATAAGATAAACAGCAACAATCACTGAACAAGAAATTTTAAAGATCAAATAAGGAAAATTATCATGAACAATTTGAATATCGATAAAGAACTAAGTACATATAATTCAAAAATTGAAAGAAAAATAAAATCATGCAATTGACACCGAACTTAAAACATGAAACTAAACTCAAACAGAAGACTAAATTATGAAGTTATTGGTTTTAAAAATTTTCGAAAATAATTTAGAAAAATAAAATAAGGATTTTAAAATTTTAACTAAAAACAATAATAGAAGACTCAATTTTTGTGACTCTAAACCAAAAAGATAAACTTTTTCTAATCTAAGCAACAAAATAAACTGTCAGTTGTCCAAACACGAACAATCCCCGGCAACGGCGTCAAAAACATGGTGCACAAAATTGTGATTACACTTTTCACAACTCCGCACAACTAACCAGCAAGTGCACTGGGTCGTCCAAGTAATACCTTACGTGAGTAAGGGTCGATCCCACGGAGATTGTCGGCTTGAAGCAAGCTATGGTTATTTTGTAAATCTTAGTCAGGAGATTAATGATAAGAGTGATTGTATTTATGAAAAATAAATAACATGAAATAAATAGTACTTGTGATTCAGTAATGAGAAACAGGTTGAGGTTCCGGAGATGCTCTGTCGTCTGAATCTCTACTTTCCGACTGTCTTCTTCTCCAAACACGCATGGCTTCCTTTAATGGCAAGCTGTATGATCCTCTCGGATGAAATCAAATACATAAGCGCTGTCACCGCACGGCTAATCATCTGTCGATTCCCGCTAGTGTCGGAATAGGACCATTGTCCTTTTGCACACCGTCACTGCACCCAACATTTGCAGGTTTGAAGCTCGTCACAGTCATCCCTTCCCGGATCCTACTCGGAATACCACAGACAAGGTTTAGACTTTTCGGATCCCAGGAATGCTGCCAATTGGTTCTAGCCTATACCACGAAGGTTCTAACCTCCGGACTCGGTCCGTGGATTAGAAACCCAAGAGATACGCACTCAAGCTGTCGCCCGATAACTATGTTGAGCTCAGATAGAACGGGAGTGGTTGTCAGGCACACGTTCATAGAATTGAGAATAATGATGAGTGTCACGGATCATCATCTTCTCCAGATTGAAGTACAAATGAGTATCTTAGAATGGAATCAAGCGTGATTGAATAGAAAACGGTAGTAATTGCATTAATTCATTGAAACACAGCAGAGCTCCTTACCCCCACCTATGGGGTTTAGAGACTCATGCCGTCAAAGGTACAATATGAAATGTAAAAAATGTCATAAGGTGTAAACTGAATCTCTAAAAGTAGTTTTTATACTAAACAAATAACTTAGGTTTACAGAAAATGAGTAACTAAGTACAGATAGTGCAGAATTCCACTTCTGGGTCCCACTTGGTGTGTGCATGGGCTGAGCTTTCAAGCTTTCACGTTCGTATGCCTAAAGTTGGCGTTAAACGCCACCCTTGGTGCCAGAATGGGTGTTTAACGCCGAAAAAGGTGCCAGTTCTGGCATTTTACGCCAGAGAGTTTTAGACTGACTTTGGATGCCCGTTTGGGCCATCAAATCTCAGGCAAAGTATGGACTATTAATATTTCTGGAAAGCCCAGGATGTCTACTTTCCAACGCAATTGAGAGCGCGTCAATTGGACATCCTTAGCTCGAGAAAATCCATTTTGAGTGTAGGAGGGTCAGAATCCAACAGCATCTGCAGTCCTTTTTCAGCCTCTGAATCAAATTTTTGCTCAGGTCCCTCAATTTCAGCCAGAAATTACCTGAAATTACAGAAAAACACACAAACTCATAGTAAAGCCCAGAAATGTGATTTTTGAATAAAAACTAATAAAAATACAATAAAAAGTATCTAAAATATACTAAAAGCTCCCTAAAAGTAATGCCAAAAAGGGTATGAATTATCCGCTCATCACAACACCAAACTTAAATTGTTGCTTGTCCCCAAGCAACTAAAAACAAAATAGGATAAAAAGAAGAGAATATACAATGAATTCCAAACTTATCAATGAACTTAGTTCCAATTAGATGAGCGGGGCTTGTTAGCCTTTTTGCCTCTGAACAGTTTTGACATCTCACTTTATCCTTTGAAGTTCAGAATGATTGGCATCTACAGGAACTCAGAATTCAGATAGTGTTATTGATTCTCCTAGTTTAGTATGTTGATTCTTGAATACAACTACTTTATGAGTCTTGGCCGTGACCCTAAGCATTTTGTTTTCCAGTATTACCACCGGATACATAAATGTCACAGACACATAACTGGGTGAACCTTTTTAGATTGTGACTCAGCTTTGCTAGAGTCCCCAGTTAGAGGTGTCTAGAGATCTTAAGCACACTCTTTTTGCTTTAGAACATGACTTTAACTGCCCAGTCTCAAGCTTTCACTTGACACCTTCACGCTACAAGCACATGGTTAGGGACAGCTTGGTTTATCCGCTTAGGCCAGGATTTTATTCCTATGGGTCCTCCTATCCATTAATGCTCAAAGCCTTGGATCCTTTTTACCCTTGCCTTATGGTTTAAAGGGCTATTGGCTTTTTCTGCTTGCTTTTTCTTTTTCTCTTTTTTTTTCACTGCTTTTTCTTGCTTCAAGAATCAATTTTATGATTTTTCAGATTATCAATAACATGTCTCCTTTTTCATTATTCTTTCAAGAGCCAACAATTTTAAAATTCATAAGCAACAAATTCAAAATTATGCAATGTTCAAGCATTCATTCAGAAAATAAAAGGTATTGTCACCACATCAAAATAATTAAACTAATTTCAAGATAGAATTCGAAATCATGTACTTCTTGTTCTTTTGCAATTAAAAATATTTTTTATTTAAGAAAGGTGAAGGATTCATAGGACATTCATAGCTTTAAGACATAGACTCTAAACTTTATTGATTATGAAATAAAATTAAGACATAAAATAAACATAAAAGCAGACAGATAATAATAAAAGAAAGGAAATTAAAGACATAAAAATAAATGACTCTAATACTAATGCTCATGTGACTCTTAAAATAGATCTCTAATAGCAAAAGTTATCACAGAGTTAGGACTCAACAACCTGCATTGGGAGAGGCAAGTGCTCCTTCAATTTGTAGGACGCCTGGCTCTTCAAGGGACACCTTCTGGCGCTTTAGTTCTTGTATCTCACGCCCTTGCTTCTCTTGTTCTCTGAGCAGTTTGCAGAGCATGCTGTTCTGATTCTGCTGCTCTTCCTTGAGTTGATCCATAGATTCTTGTAGCTTGTTGACAGATGCTTCTAAGAGGACCCAATAGTCAAATTGAGGAATTTATGGGAGGAGCTCATGCGTCCTCCTTTTGATGTGGTTGTCTTGAACTTGAGGTCCATCCATCACCCTTTTGGTGATTGAGTGTTCGACAGGGATATACTCATCAACACCTATTTGTACTCCCGCATCTTTACATAACAGACTGATCAAGCTTGGGTAGGCCAATTTGGCTTCAGTGGATTCTTTATTTGCAATTGTGTAAATTTCACAAGGAATTAATTGATGGACCTCCACTTCTTTTCCCAGCATAATACAGTGGATCATCACTACTCTTTTGACAGTGACTTCAGAGCGGTTACTGGTGGGAAGTATGGATCGCCCAATAAAATCCAGCCAGCCCCTAGCAACTGGCTTGAGGTCTCCTCTCTTCAATTGGTTTGGGATACCTTTTGAATTGGTTATCCACTTGGTTCTAGGGAGGCATATGTTCTCTAGAACTTTATCCAACTTTTTATCTTTAGCCATTCTCCTGTTAAAGGATTCTGGATCATCCTGCAGTTGAGGTAGTTTAAGGACTTCTCTCACTTTGTCAAGATGGAAGTAGATAATCCTCCCTCTGACCATGGTTCAAAAAGTGTGGATGGCAGTTTCCTCCATTCTTTGCTTATCTGTCAGCCACAGATTTGCATAGAATTAATGTACCATGTTTCTTCCCGCATTCATCTCAGGATTACCTAGGATTTCCCAGTCTCTGTTTCGAATCTGCTCTTGGATCTCCGGATATTCGTCTTCTTTCAGATCAAACTTAACTTCCGGGATCACTGATCTTCTACACACTATTTTGAAGTAATGATCTGCATGTTCTTTGGTGCAGAACCTCTCATGCATCCATTGTGGTTTTGGATTGTTTTCTTTCTTGCTTCTTGGAGTGGTTTGTTTTCCTTTAAGGGCCATGATCTTGGTTAGTGATCACGGAAAATCACACTAAACTTAGAGGTTTGCTTGTCCTCAAGCAAAAGCACAGAAAGAAGATGAGTAGATGGAGAGAATGATTCGAGTGATGGAGGAGGGCTGATGGCCGAATGTATAAATAGAGGGGAGAGAGGGTATGGTTTCGAAAATTTAAAAAGAAAAAAGATATGATTAAAAAATATGATTGATAAAAGATAAACATGATTTGAAAAAGAAAAGATTATTTTCAAAATTTAAGAGATATGAAGAAGATATGAGGAAGTTAAATCTGAATTTTTGTTTATGTATCTAAGAAATAAAAGATAATGTGAATGAATTGAAAAGATTTGAAAAGAAATTGGGAAGTTAAATTAGTTTTTTGAAAAATATTTGAAAACAATTTGAAGGAGAATTAAAAGGAATTTATAAGATTATGAATTTTTGTTAATGGAAGTTGAAAATGAATGTTTGTGCTAGTTTGATGCAAAAAATTTTGAATTAAAACAAGAAAATTCGAAAAAAATTGGATTGAAAACGAAATTACCTCTCCCCTATCTGTTCTGGGTTTAAACGCCCAGAATGATATCCATTCTGGCATTTAACGCCCATCTAGTGGCCATTTTGGGAATTTAACGCCCAGCCAGGTATCCTGGCTGGCGTTAAACGCCAGAAATCCTTCTTCACTGGGCGTTTTTCTAAACGCCCATAATGCTACCTATTCTGGCGTTTAACGCCCAGAATGATACCATTATTGGCGTTAAATGCCCAGAATGGTAGCTATTCTGGCATTTAACGCCTAGTTTGCCTCTTTACTGGCATTTTGACGCCAGTGAGCTCCTTTTCTCTCTGATTTCTCTGTTTTATGTCTTGAACCTCCATTTTCCTGACTTTTTCACTGAAAATATATTAATTAATAAGGAAAACAAAATTAAAAAGACTTATCTAACTGTTACAAACATCTAATTATTGATAATGGCTGGGTTACCTCCCAGCAAGCGCTTCTTTACTGTCTTTAGCTGGACTTTACTGAGCTTTCAACTTAGTCTCAGCTTTGAGCATTCTTGTTCAACATTGCCTTCAAGATAATGTTTGATTCTTTGTCCATTAACAATGAACTTTTTGTCAGAATCAATATCTTGAAGTTCTACATAGCCATATGGTGACACACTTGTAATCACATATGGGCCCCTCCACTGGGATTTCAATTTCCAGGGGAACAATCTAAGCCTAGAGTTAAACAGCAGGACCTTCTGTCCTGTCTCAAAGACTCTAGATGACAGCCTTTTGTCATGCCATATTTTTGCTTTCTCCTTATAAATTTTGGCATTTTCGAAAGCATTGAGTCTGAGTTCTTCCAACTCATTCAACTGGAGTAATCTCCTCTCTCCAGCTACCTTAGTATCAAGGTTTAGGAACCTAGTTGCCCAGTAGGCCTTAAGTTCCAGTTCCACTGGCAGATGACAGGCTTTTCCATACACTAGCTGGTATGGAGAGGTCCCTATCGGAGTCTTGAATGCGGTTCTATATGCCCACAGAGCATCATCCAAGCTTCTTGCCCAATCCTTTCTACGGATACTTACAGTCCGTTCCAGGATTCGTTTTAGTTCTCTATTCGAGACTTCAGCCTGCCCATTTGTCTGTGGATGATATGGAGTGGCCATTTTATGGCTAATTCTATATTAGACCAGAGCAGAGTCAAGCTGTTTATTACAGAAATGTGTGCCTCCATCACTGATCAGTATCCTAGGGACACCAAACCTGCTGAAGATATGCTTCTGGAGGAACTTCATCACTGTCTTAGTATCATTAGAGGGTGTTGCAATTGCCTCTACCTATTTAGATACATAGTCTACTGCCACCAGAATATAAGTATTTGAGTATGATAGTGGGAAAGGCCCCATGAAGTCAATACCCCATACATCAAACAACTCAATCTCTAAGATCCTTTGTTGAGGCATGGCGTAACCATGAGGCAGATTACCAGCTCCCTGGCAATTGTCACAGTTACGTACACACTCTCGGGAGTCTCTATAGAGAGTAGGCCAGTAGAAGCCACATTGGAGAACCTTGGTGGCTGTTCGCTCACCTCCAAATTGTCCTCCATATTATGATCCATGGAAATACCATAGGATCTTCTGTGCCTCTTCTCTAGGCACACATCTGCAGATTACTCCGTCTGCACACCTCTTAAAGAGATATGGTTCATCCCACAAGTAGTACTTTGCATCAGAAATCAACTTTTTCATTTGTTGCTTACTGTACTCTTTGGGTATGAATCTCACAGCTTTATAGTTTGCAAAGTCTGCAAACCATGGTAATTCCTGAATGGCAAAGAGTTGCTCATCCAGAAAGGTTTCAGAGATCTCAGTAGGAGAGAGAGACGACCCTGCTACTGGTTCTATCCGGGACAGGTGATCTGCTACCTGATTCTTTGTCCCTTTTCTGTCTCTTATTTCTATATCAAACTCTTGCAGAAGCAACACCCATCTGATGAGTCTGGGATTTGAATCCTGCTTTGTGAGGAGATATTTTAGAGCAGTATGGTCAGTGTACATAATCACTTTTGATCCCACTAAATAAGATCTGAACTTGTCAATGGCATAAACCACTGTAAGCAACTCCTTTTCTGTGGTTGTGTAATTCTTCTGTGCGTCATTCAAAACATGACTAGCATAATAAATGACGTACAGAAGCTTGTTATGCCTCTGTCCCAATACTACACCAATGGCATGGTCACTGGCATCACACATCAGTTCGAACAGTAATGTCCAGTCTGGTACAGAAATAACTGGTGCTGTGACCAGCTTAGCTTTTAGAGTTTCAAACACCTGCAGACACTCCGTGTCAAAGACAAACGATGTGTCAGCAGCTAGCAGATTGCTCAGAGGTTTCGCAATTTTTGAAAAATCCTTTATAAACCTCCTATAGAATCCTGCATGCCCCAGAAAGCTTTTGATTACCTTAACATTGGCAGATGGTGGTAATTTTTCAATTACCTCTACCTTAGCTTGATTCAACTCTATTCCCTTGTTCGAAATTTTGTACCCAAGGACAATTCCTTCAGTCACCATAAAGTGACATTTTTCCCAGTTTAAAACCAGGTTAGTCTCTTGGCACCTTTTTAGAACAAGTGCTAGATGGTTAAGGCGGGAGCTGAATGAGTCTCCAAATACTGAGAAGTCATCCATGAAGACTTCCATAAATTTCTCTACCATATCAGAGAATATAGAGTGCTGATGAGCGGATAATTTATACGCTTTTTGGCATTGTTTTTAGTATGTTTTTAGTAGAATCTGGCTACTTTTAGGGATGTTTTCATTAGTTTTTATGTTAAATTCACATTTCTGGACTTTACTATGAGTTTGTATGTTTTTCTGTGATTTCAGGTATTTTCTGGCTGAAATTGAGGGACTTGAGCAAAAATCAGATTCAGAGGTTGAAGAAGGACTGCTGATGCTGTTGGATTCTGACCTCCCTGCACTCAAAATGGATTTTCTGGAGCTACAGAACTCAAAATGGCACGCTTCCAATTTCGTTGGAAAGTAGACATCCAGGTCTTTCCAGCAATATATAATAGTCCATACTTTGCCCAAGTTTAGACGATGCAAACTGGCGTTCAACGCCAGTTCTCTGCCCAATTCTGGCGTCCAGCGCCAGAAACAAGCTGCAAAGTGGAGTTCAACGCCCAAACTGGCACAAAAGCTGGCGTTCAACTCCAAGAATGACCTCTCCACGTGTAGACTTCAAGCTCAGCCCAAGCACACACCAAGTGGGCCCCGGAAGTGGATTTATGCATCAATTACTTACTTCTGTAAACCCTAGTAGCTAGTTTATTATAAATAGGACTTCTTACTATTGTATTAGATATCTTTTGATCATTTTTAGATCTCTAGACCTCCATGGGAGGCTGGCCACTCGGCCATGCCTACCCTCTATTCACTTATGTATTTTCAAACGGTAGAGTTTCTACACTCCATAGATTAAGGTGTGGAGCTCTGCTGTTCCTCAAAGATTAATGCAAAGTACTACTATTTTCTATTCAATTCATCTTATTTCGCTTCTAAGATATTCATTCGCACTTCAACCTGAATGTGATGAACGTGACAATCATCATCATTCCCTATGAACGCGTGCCTGACAACCACTTCCCTTCTACCTTCGACTGAATGAGTATCTCTTAGATCTCTTAATCAGAATCTTCGTGGTATAAGCTAGATTGATGGCGGCATTCATGAGAGTCCGGAAAGTCTAAACCTTGTCCGTGGTATTCCGAGTAGGACTCTGGGATTGAATGACTGTGACGAACTTCAAACTCGCACGTGCTGGGCGTAGTGACAGACGCAAAAGGATAGTAAATTCTATTCCAGTATGATCGAGAACCTCCAAGATGATTAACCATGCAGTGACAGCGCATCGGACCATTTTCACAGAGAGGAATAGGATGCAACCAACGACAAGGGTGATGCCTCCAGACGATTAGCCGTGCTGTGATAGAGTATTTAGACCATTTTCCCGATAGGATTGAAAGTAGCCATTGGCACCAGTGACATCCTTACACAAAGCCAGCCATAGAAAGGAGTAAGACTGATTGGATGAAGACAGCAGGAAAGTAGAGGTTCAGAGAAATGAAAGCATCTCTGTGCGCCTATCTGAAATTCTCACCAATGATTTACATAAGTATTTCTATCCTTATTTTATTATATTATTTTTGAAAACTTCATAACTACTTTATATCCGCCTGACTGAGATTTACAAGGTGACCATAGCTTGCTTCATACCAACAATCTTCGTGGGATCGACCCTTACTCACGTAAGGTTTACTACTTGGACGACCCAGTGCACTTGCTGGTTAATTGTATCGAAGTTGTGACAAATTATGAATTGAGACTAGAGCACCAAGTTTTTGGAGCCATTACCAGAGATCACAATTTCGTGCACCAAGTGCATGCACCTCTGAAAGGTTGCAGGTGCATTGCACAGACCAAATGGCATTCTTCTCTAGGCAAATACCTCAAATGGACATGTGAATGCTGTTTTCTCTTGGTCTTAAGGGTCTACTGCAATTTGGTTGTAACCTGAATAGCCATCCAAAAAGTAGTAGTATTCATGACCTGCTAGTCTTTCTAGCATCTGGTCTATGAATGGTAAAGAAAAATGATCCTTCTTGGTGGCTATATTGAGCCTTCTGTAGTCAATACACATACGCCACCCTATAACTGTTCTTGTAGGAACTAGTTCATTCTTTTCATTATGAACCACTGTCATGCCTCCCTTCTTAGGGACAACTTGGACAGGGCTCACCCAGGGGCTATTAGAAATAGGATAAATAATCCCAGCCTCTAGTAACTTAGTGACCTCTTTCTGCACAACCTCTTTCATGGCTGGATTCAGCCGCCTTTGTGGTTGAACCACTGGCTTGGCATCATCCTCCAATAGGATCTTGTGCATGCATCTGGCTGGGCTAATGCCCTTAAGATCACTTATGGACCACCCAAGAGCTGTCTTGTGTGTCCTTAGCACCTGAATTAGTGCTTCCTCTTCCTGTGGTTCTAAAGTAGAACTTATGATCACAGGGAAAGTGTCACCTTCTCCCAGAAATGCATATTTCAGGGATAATGGTAGTGGTTTGAGCTCGGGTTTAGGAGGCTTATCCTCTTCCTGAGGAATTTTCAGAGGTTCTTCTATTCTCTCTGGTTCCTCTAGATCAGGCTGAACATCTTTAAAAATGTCCTCTAGCTCTGATTCGAGACTCTAAGTTATATTGACCTCCTCTACCAAGGAGTCAATAACATCTGCGCTCAGGCAGTGTTTTGGTGTGTCTGGATGCTGCATAGCTTTGATAGCATTCAACTTAAACTCATCCTCATTGACTCTCAGAGTTATCTCTCCTCTTTGGACGTCAATGAGGGTTCGTCCAGTTGCTAGGAAAGGTCTTCCTAGAATGAGAGTTGCACTCTTGTGCTCCTCCATTTCCAGCACTACAAAGTCAGTAGGAAAGGAAAATGGCCCAACCTTGACAATCATGTCCTCAATTATGCCTGATGGGATTTTGATGGAGCCATCAGCAAGTTGGAGGCATATCCGGGTTGGTTTAACTTCATCAGTCAAACCAAGCTTTTTGATAGTGGATGCAGGTATTAGGTTGATACTTGCCCCAAGGTCACACAGAGCTGTCTTGGTACAAGCATCCTCTAATGTGCATGGTATCATAAAGCTTCCGGGATCTTTAAGCTTTTTTGGTAAGCTTTTCAGAATGACTGCACTGCATTCTTTAGTGAGGAAAACTTTTTCAGTTTCTCTCCAATCCTTCTTATGGCTTAAGATCTCTTTCATGAACTTAGCATAAGAGGGTATTTTCTCAAGTGCCTCTGCAAATGGAATCTTTACTTCAAGAGTCCTGAGGTAGTCTGCAAAGCGGGCAAATTGTTTATCCTGTTCCGCTTGGCGGAGTTTCTGAGGATAAGGCATCTTGGCTTTATATTCTTCAACCTTGGTTGCTGCAGGTTTATTTCCTACAGAAGTGGTTGGAGAAGCCTGCTTAAGGGGGTTGTTATCAGCACTTGCAAGTGTATGACCTCTTTTTGGCATTTGAACGCCAGAATTGGGGGCTGCATGGGCGTTTAATGCCAGATTGCCACCCTTTTCTGGCATCTGGACGCCAGAATTGGCTGTCCTTTGGGCGTTTCATGCCACCTTTTCACCCTTTTCTAGCGTTTATTCCTCTGTGGGCTCTTACTGTTCTCAAAGGGATTTTGGGTAGTGGTTTGGTTATCCTTTATTAACTGTTCCTTTCTTGGCTTCCTGCTACCTTGGATTGATACATTCAGTGTTTTCCCACTCCTTAATTGAACAGCTTGGCATTCTTCTGTTATCTGTTTAGATAGCTGTTGTCTTGTCTGATGCAATTGTGCTTCCATATTTTGGTTGGAAATTTTAGTGTCTTGGAGCATCTCTTTGAATTCTGCAAATTATTTTGTTATAATAAGCAATTGCTTATTGAGTTCAGCAACTTGTTCTTGAGGACTAAGTTCAGTGGATACTACTTTAGCCTCTTCCTTCAGGGAGGACTCACTACTCAAGTACAGATGCTGATTTCTAGCAACTGTATCAATGAGCTCTTGAGTCTCTACAATTGTCTTTCTCATATATATAGATCCACTAGCTGAGTGATCTAGAGATAGTTAAGCTTTTTTTGTAAGCCCATAGTAAAAGATGTCTAACTGCACCCACTCTGAAAATATTTCAGAGGGGCATTTCCTTAGCATTCCTCTGTACCTCTCCCAAGCATTATAAAGGGATTCATTATCCTCTTGTTTAAAGCCTTGGATGTCCAGCCTTAGTAATGTCATCCTTTTTGGAGGGTAATATTGATTCAGGAATTTGTCTGATAACTGTTTTCATGTTCTTATGCTTGCTGTGGGTTGGTTATTTAACCACCTCTTAGCTTGATCTTTTATAGCAAATGGAAACAGTAATAATCTATAGACATCCTGATCCACTTCTTTATCACGTACTGTGTCAGCAATTTGTAAGAACTGTGCCAAAAACTCAGTAGGTTCTTCCTGTGGAAGACCAGAATACTGGTAAATTTGCTGCACCATGATAATGGGCTAGGGATTTAGCTCAAAACTGCTGGCCTTGATGGGGGGTATACAGATACTACTCCCTTATGCAGTAGTAATGGGGTTAGCATATGACCCCAGAGTCCTTCTGGACTGTTCATTTCTACTTAGGTCCATGATGGAGAAAGGGAGATGATGTGGATTGCAAATAAAATCATTTTTATTTTTATTTTATTTAATTAAAAGCAAACCAAATAAATAAATAAAAAACTAAGATAAAATAAAATAATTGGAAAATAAAATATAAATTTTGAAAACTAGAAGAAAAATAAAAAGAAATTCGAAAACTAAAATAATTAATTAATTAAGAAGATTTGAAAAACTTTGGATATGATTTTTGAAAAAGATTTTGAATTTTGAAATTTTAAAACTAAGATAAGATAAAATAAAAATTTTAAAATAAAATAAAATCTGAATTTATAAATGAAATTTTCGAAAATTCAATTTAATAAATAGAAAAGATATTTTTGAATTTAATGAGGAAAGAGAAAAACAATAAAAAGGCACCAAACTTAGAATATTTAGATCAAAACAAAGAGAACAGACAAGAAAACTTTGAATGTCAAGATGAACACCAAGAACACTTTGAAGATCAGGATGAACACCAAAAACAAATTTTAAAACATTTTTAAGAAAATAGAAACACAAAGGACACCAAACTTAAAAATTTTTATATTTTGGACACTAATAATTCGAAAATGTATAAGATAAACAGCAACAAACCAAACAAGAAATTTTAAAGATCAAATAAGGAAAATTATCATGAACAATTTGAAGATCGATAAAGAACATGTAATTCAAAAAATTGAAAGAAAAATAAAAACATGCAATTAACACCAAACTTAAAACATGAAACTAAACTCAAACAGAAGACTGAATTATGAAGTTATTGGTTTAAAAATTTTTCGAAAATAATTTAGGAAAAAGAAAATAAGGATTCTAAAATTTTAATAAAAAAATAATAATAGAAGACTCAATTTTAGTGACTCTAAACCAAAAAGATAAATTTTTCCTAATCTAAGCAACAAAATAAACCGTCAGTTGTCCAAACTCGAACAATCCCCGGCAACGGTGCCAAAAACTTGGTGCTTGAAATTGTGATTACACTTTTCACAACTCCGCACAACTAACCAGCAAGTGCACTGGGTCGTCCAAGTAATACCTTACGTGAGTAAGGGTCGATCCCACGGAGATTGTCGGCTTGAAGCAAGATATGTTTATTTTGTAAATCTTAGTCAGGAGATTAATGATAAGAGTGATTGTATTTATGAAAAATAAATAACATGAAATAAATAGTACTTGTGATTCAGTAATGAGAAACAGGCTGAGGTTCCAGAGATGCTCTGTCGTCTGAATCTCTACTTTCCTACTGTCTTCTTCTCCAAACACGCATGGCTTCATTCAATGGCAAGATGTATGCTCCTCTCAGATGAAAACAAATCCATATGCGCTGTCACCGCACGGCTAATCATCTATCCGTTCCCGCTAGCGTCGAAATAGGACCATTGTCCTTTTGCACATTGTCACTGCGCCCAACATTTGCAGGTTTGAAGCTCGTCACAGTCATCCCTTCCCGGATCCTACTCAGAATACCACAGACAAGGTTTAGACTTTTCGGATCCCAGGAATGCTGCCAATTGGTTCTAGCCTATACCACGAATGTTCTAACCTCTAGACTCGGTCCGTGGATTAGAAACCCAGGAGATACGAACTTAAGCTGTCGCCCAATGACTACGTTGAGCTCAGATAGAACGGGAGTGGTTGTCAGGCACGCGTTCATAGAATTGAGAATAATGATGAGTGTCACGGATCATCATCTTCTCCAGATTGAAGTACGAATGAGTATCTTAGAATGGAATCAAGCGTGATTGAATAGAAAACAGTAGTAATTGCATTAATCCATTGAAACACAGCAGAGCTCCTCACCCCCACCTATGGGGTTTAGAGACTCATGCCATCAAAGGTACAATATGAAA
Source organism: Arachis ipaensis (assembly GCF_059453495.1). Classification (NCBI taxonomy): domain Eukaryota; kingdom Viridiplantae; phylum Streptophyta; class Magnoliopsida; order Fabales; family Fabaceae; genus Arachis; species Arachis ipaensis. The sequence goes on along the minus strand of NC_142442.1, from coordinate 66,716,778 downwards.
TGTAAAAAATGTCATAAGGTGTAAACTAAATCTCTAAAAGTAGTTTTTATACTAAACTAGTAACTTAGGTTTACAGAAAATGAGTAACTAAGTGCAGATAGTGCAGAATTCCACTTCTGGGACCCACTTGGTGTGTGCCTGGGCTGAGCTTTCAAGCTTTCGCGTTCATATGCCCAAAGTTGGCATTAAACACCACCCTGGGTGCCAGAATGGGTGTTTAACGCCGAAAAAGGTGCCAGTTCTGGCGTTTTACGCCAGAAATTTTTAGACTGACTTTGGACGCCAGTTTGGGCCATCAAATCTCGGGTAAAGTATAGACTATTATATATTGCTGGAAATCCCAGGATTTCTACTTTCCAACACCACTGAGAGCGCGCCAATTGGACTTCTGTAGCTCGAGAAAATCCATTTCGAGTGCAGGAGGGTCAGAATCCAACAGCATTTGCAGTCCTTTTTCAGTCTCTGAATCAGATTTTTGCTCAGGTCCCTCAATTTCAGCCAGAAATTACCTGAAATTACAGAAAAACACACAAACTCATAGTAAAGCCCAAAAATGTGATTTTTGAATAAAAACTAATAAAAATACAATAAAAATTATATAAAATATACTAAAAACTCCCTAAAAACAATGCCAAAAAGGGTATAAATTATGGGGAAATAAGGAACTATCAAAATTTTAAAACTTTTGACTAAATCAATTCAAAATTTCGAAATTTATGAGTGAAATAAGGAAAAGATATTTTTTATTTTTGAATTTTTAATGATGAGAGAGAAAAACACAAAAAATGAAACAAAACATAAAAATTCAAGATCAAAACAAAAATACATGCAAGAACACTTTGAATGTCAAGATGAACACCAAGAACACTTTGAATGTCAAGATGAACACCAAGAACTTATTTTTGAAAAATTTTTAAGAAAAGAAACACATGCAAGACACCAAACTTAAAAAATTTTAAACTTTAGACAACAATAATTCAAAAATGTATATGAAAAACAAGAAAAGATGCAAAATAAGAAAATGTAAAAATCAAACAAAGAGAGTCATCAAGAACAACTTGAAGATCATGAAGAACACATGTATGAATTTTTCGAAAATTTTTAAGAAAATTAAAAAGATGCAATTGACACCAAACTTAAAACTTGACACAAGACTCAAACAAGAAACATGAAATTTTTTATTTTTATGATTTTATTAAAAATTTTTATGGTATTTTTTTTCAAAAATTATTTTGGAAAAAGAAAATAAAGAAATTCAAAATTTTTAATAAGAATTCTAGGAATCATGCAATGTTAGTCTAAAGCTTCGGTCCAAAAATTTAGACATGGCTTAATAACCAGCCAAGCTTTATTTGAAAGCTTTGGTCCAAAATATTAGACATGGCCAGATGGCCAGCCAAGCTTCAGCAGAGCATTACATACAACAACCAAATTGATGGGTAGTGCGTGGCAGAAGTTAGGCCAATTAAGAGAATCTTAATAAGAGAAATGCCTTGCAAGTATAGCCCTTAACCAGCTAAAGTCTACCTCACCAATTTAAAAAGAGTTGTCACAAATTTTAGAAATAAAAATATTGGGAGTATGAGTCCCAGGTCGTCTCCCAACGATTTGCAGGAAAGCGTGCTATTTTGATAACTAGAAGTTTTCCAGAAAAGTTGAGTTTTTATAATGAGTAAAATTAATTGTAAATTAAAACAATAAAAATAAACAAAGAATAATTATTGATATTCTAAATAAAAAGCCTTGACTGAGATAATGATTAATTGGAAGTTCTATCCTTGTTGGAATCTTCTCAAGTGTAGTGTAAAGAGGTTGTTGTTTTCACTTAGTTAACCCTTACTAAATAAAGGAAAGTCAAGTGATTGAGCTAACTCTTACCCGCAAATCCTAGTCCTCTCCCTTGGGAAGGTCTAGCATTAGTAGGTACAGGATTAGCCAACAACGTCCAATTTAACTAAGCACTTGAGCATTCCAACTCAAGTGTCTCCTCTTAATCAACCCCATGTCAAGTAGAAAATCTACTCCATTGACATGGAATTAATACTCATAAAAATATAAGATGACATAATTAAATGAAATAAAATAGAGATTTAAAATTAATTAAAAAAAAAGTAACTCTATATATTAATAAATCCAAAATGCAACATACTTAATTGAATAGGGTCAATGATCAACATGAAAAGAGTAAAGGAATAAGGAAACAAACTAAGGTAGTGTCTTCAACGGAGGTAATGACTCGTCAGCATCCAAAATCCAAAGCAAAAGCATAAACTATCAATGTAAAGTTAATCTAAATTTAGATCTAAAACTAAAAGTAATCCTAATATCAATGTATCTAAATGTGTGTGGATGCATGTTGAGTCTCTGCATGTTCCCTAGCTTTAGTCTATGTTTTTGGGCCAACAACTGGGTTAAAACGCGGCCCAAAATCGTCTCCAGCGTATTTTGCAATTTCTGCAGATCGTGCAGGCGTATGCGTCGTCCACGCGATCGCGTAATTCAGCGATTTTCCTTGTCACGCGTTCGCATCGTCCACGCATTCGCGTCATTCGTGCAGATTCTACTCCACGCGTTTGCGTCAGGCACGCGTTCGCATCGCTGTAATTTCTTCATTTCGCACGCTCGCGTGAGCCATGCGATCGCATTAGTGTTCACTAGTCATCTCCTTGGTTTCTTGTGTTCCTTCCAATTTTGCAAGCTTTCTCTCCATTCTCCAAGCCATTCCTGCCCTATGAAGCCTGAAACACTTAACATACGGATCACGGCATCGAATGGTATAAACAAGAATTAAAATATACAAATTAAAGGTCTCTAGGAAGCAAGTTTTCAAGCATAAACAATACTAGGAAGGAATTAGAAAATCATGCAATCCATATGAATAAGTAGGTAAAGACTTGATAAAACCATTCAATTAAACACAATATAAATCATAAAATAATGGTTTATTAACCTCCCCACACTTAAACATTAGCATGTCCTCATGCTTAGCTTAAAGAGATAAAATAAATGAGTAGGGAAATGTAAGACTCATGCAATGCAATGCAACCTAATATATATATATATATATATATATATATATATATATATATATATGAATGTAACTATATGATTCTTGTCTACTTGGTTAAAAGTAAATAAGCTCTTCAAGACAAACATAAATCAAATTCCACTAATTCAAATTATATAGTAAAAACAGGTAACATTGTAAGAAGACAGCTCATGAAAGCATGGAACATAGAGTTAAGCATTGAACCCTCACTGATGGTGTATATGCACTCTAGTCTCTCAAGTGTATAGGGTAATCACTCCATCCTTCTCTAATCATGCTTTCTAAACCTTGTTCTTCACCTAACCAATTGATAAACCCCATATTTAGGGTTTATCTTGTGTTGAATTTAGAGGGTTTTGTCAACCTTTCTCCCATTTATCCAATGAAATAGCATGGTTTTATAAATTCTCCTTTAATTGTGCTTAAGAGTGAGAACATGTTTTTTAGGACTCAAAATAGCTAAATTTAATTCACCTTGATTCCATTATATACCTTGATATGTTTATTAAGTGATTTCAGATTTAGGAGGCAAAGATTGGATCAAGGGAATGAAGGAAAAGCATGTAAAAATGGAGAACTCATAAAGAAATGAAGGAATCGCAAAAGCTGTCAAGCCAACCTCTTCGCACTTAAACGACCATAACTTGAGCTACAGAGATCCAAATGATGCGGTTCTAGTTGCGTTGGAAAGCTAACATTCGGGGTTTCAAAATGATATAAGATTTGCCATAGTTGCTACACGTATGGTGATGCGTACGTGCACTATACGTGCACGCGTCGTTGCTGCCATATGATCCACTTAAAGCAATACGTGGCCAGCGAATTCTAAAGCCTTGTGGGCCCAATCCAACTCATTTCTGATGCTATTTAAGCCAAGGATTGAAGGGGAATCAACATACTTTACATACTTTCACACATTAGTTTAGTTTAGGTTAGTTTTGGAGAGAGAAGCTCTAACTTCTCTCTAGAATTAGGATTAGGATTAGGTTTAGTTCAATAATCTAGATCTAGGTTTCAATTCATGCTTTCTTCTTCTTCTTCTTCTTCTTCTTCTTCTTCTTCTTCTTCTTCTTCTTCTTCTTCTTCTTCTTCTTCTTCTTCTTCTTCTTCTTCTTCTTCTTCTTCTCAATTTTTTGTTGTTGCATTTATGATTCCTCTATTCCTTTGTTGTAATTTCCTTTATGTTGTTTCTATGCTTTATTGTAGATCTACTCTTGTTCCTTCTATTTTCTTCCAATTCAATTTAAGGTAATTCATAATAATTGTGTTTCTTTTGATTGTTGTTATTAATTCCTTGTAATAAGTAGTTGTTAGATTTCATTGTTGTTATCAATTTACTTTGCTTTCCTTTTATGCCTTCCAAGTGTTTGATGAAATGCTTGGTTGGATTTTAGTGTAGATTTTGTTCCTCTTGGCTTTGGTAGAGTAATTAGTGATACTTGAGTTATCTAATTCCTTTGTTGATTGATAATTAGAAGTTGCTAATTGATTTGGATACCACTAAAGCTAGTCTTTCCCTTGGGAGTTAGCTAGGACTTGTGAAATCAAGTTAATTCATCCACTTGACTTTCCTCCATGGTTAGAGGTTAACTAAGTGGTAGCAATGGACAATTTGTGGTCACAATTGAGGAGGCTAACTAGGATAGGACTTCTAATTCTCATAACCTTGCCAAGAGCTTTTCATAAGTGTTAGTTTATTTTCATTGCATTTTACATTTCTTGTCTCCTATCTCAAAAACCCCCCAAAGATATTTCATAACCAATAACAAGGACACTTTCTTACAATTCCTAGGGAGAACGACCCGAGGTTCAATACTTCGGTTTATAAATTTAGGGGTTTGTTACTTGTGACAACCAAATTTTTGTATGAAAGGATTATTGTTGATTTAGAAGCTATACTTTACAACGAGACTTCAATTGTGAATTCTAAACCACACAAAAGTCCTCTCATCACCAATCAACAAATATTTAATGTACTAATGCAACATCATGAGGTCTTTTCCAAGGCTGTAATGGGGCTACGGTTAGGGTGAGGGTATATATATGGCCAAGTGAGCTAGAATATGAATCTTTGATTAACCTAAGCTTTCACCTAACATACACATACTCTATTTAATTCTAATTCATGCCTAGCTACCCATAATTTCCCACTTTTACATTACGTACTCATGCATCAATTTTCTTTTAATTTTTATCACATATGCATTGAAGCTTTACTTAACTTAGAATTGGGATAATTTTGTCCCTTTATTTATTTAAATATTTATTATATATATATATATATATATATATATATATATATATATATATATATATATATATATATATATATATTGAAATAAACATAACATTATCAATGCACATAGATTTTTCAATTTCTCTAGTCTCACATGAGTAGGTACCCAAATTCCCATTATTTTATCAAGGTAAGAACATAACATATTCCTTTATTAACCAATGTTCCCACAATTTTTCCATGCTTAATTAACACACAATCTCTATCTTAAGCTAACCAAAGATTCAATTTAGGGTGTTTAATTATTTTTCTGCTTAAGGCTAGTGATGTGGTAAAATATAGAACAAATGGGATCTAAAAGGCTCAAAGTGGCTGACAAGGGTGATTTAAAGGGTAGGCTTATTTGGGATAAGTGAGCTAAACAAGCAATGGCCTCAATCATATGCATGCATATAAATACATTAAACATTGGACATATAGGATGGAACAAAATAAAGATTACAATCATAGAGAAGTGAACACACAAGAATAAAATATTTATGGTTAAATAATGTAACCATGTAATTAGGCTCAAAATCTTACGGGTTGTGTGTTCTTAGCTTTTTAAACTATGTTCCAGTTACAACTTCTAACAAGTTTAACACAAAAAATTTGATTTAAATTAGTGAAATTTTTCAAAATTAGGGTCTTAAGAGAAACTTATTATTTTTCAACCAAATAGAACATGCATACAACTAACTATTACTATGCAATCTATCCTAAAGAAAAACTAACTAAATATTCTATTTTATTGGTGTTTAGGAAAGAGAAATTACCTCCGGAAGTTAGGTACTGACCGACCTCCCCACACTTAAAGCTTTGCACCGTCCTCAGTGCCATCTGTCAAGAACAAAGGGGTGCTGGTAGCAGCATCTCCACCATCGGAACCGTCATGGCTCCCTGTGCTGGTAAAAGAAGTGGAGTCCGGGGTGTCTGGGTCTTCTTTAGGTGGGTGGTTACCAACAAGTAGCTCCTTGAGGTATGTAAATATGCGCTTGTTACGGCGCTCTCTTTGCTTTCCTTTCTGGTCAAGCCGGTCTAACCTCTCAAGTATCTGATGGAGCAGTTGGTTTGTTGAAGGTGCTTGTGATGTGGAAGAAGAAGGAATATCTTCTAGTGGTTCTGTGCTCCAGTTGATAGTGGCTGCTGGAGGTCTGATATACTTCCCGTTAGGGACGTATTGATCATCTCGTAGAATCATGGCCTTGGTGTCCCTAGCTCTATAGGAGACTCCGGCTGTTGAGACTAGATCTAAAACCAAGGCGAGAAAAGGTAGGTTCCCCGCAATCTGTACGTGTCCCATAGCATGCCAAATGTGTCTTGGTAAATTGTGGTGCTGGTCTGTAAGGATACACCAGAGTAAAACAGCCGTGTCTGCAGTGAAGGAGGATTCGTGAGTGCTCGGAAAGACGTAATGGGACATAATTTGTGCCCATACTCGAGCCTCCAAGGTGAGTGCGGAAGCCGATATGCCCTTAGGTCAGGAACGATGGTATCCGTAGATCCATATGCTGCTAGGTTGTGCGATAACTCTGAGAATGGCGTCCCAGTCAAATTGGTATGTCTGGCGCTTAAATGAGGCTTCTTGAAATGCGTCCAATCCTTCTGGAGCAGAGAGAAGATCTAAAGCTTGTTGAATGGCTTCTTCAGTTATGGGGACTTGCTTCTGACGGACATAGACAGACTGCATGGTTGGCATGTGAAAATTGGAGTAGAATTCAACTACCCATGAAAGATTAACCTGCCGTGTCTGTTTCTGTAGGAATCTCTATTTTCTTTGCTCGATGCGGGGCTCAACAATTTCAGCAATGTTGGTTGGGAGGATGAGAAGGTACTCATTGTTATAGTTCCTTGCTGCCAGGATAGGGAACATCTGCTCACAGTAGCGGTTAGTAAACCGCGCAGTGTCCTTTGCTGGAAAGGCTTTTTCTTTTTCATCGACCTTAATGATCCTCTTGATTCGTTTTGTTGAGGGTTTCACAGCTATTGAAGATGGCTCTTCCACTAATGCTCTTTTTGTTCCTCTCCTTACTGGTAGTTTGGGAGTAGCTTTCTCCTTGCCTTTCTTGGTGGCCATCCTGAAAAAGGAAAGAGAGAGTAATATGTAAAGCTAAGGGTTCGAACAAGGGAGTGAACATTAAGGATGATAATCAATGCACGGTAAAGAAGGATGTCGTTAACACATGGTCTAGACTACATGTGAAAAGTTCATCAAAGGTGATAAAGCAAGTGCATGTAATGGCAATTAAATGCAAGATGTTTATTGGCATGCTGGCAAAGGCATGAGTAGCATAGATCAAGCATTCAATGTCCAAGTTAGATTACCAAGCCTTTCAAACTAATAATCTGTTTGTATTGACAATTATATATAATTAATAAAATATAAAAGGGGTTTTGTGAAAAATAGGCATTAAAGTAGTAGAATAGAATAATTAAAAATAATGTGCAATGCCATACGGGCTTTTTCACAAACACATAGCATGCATGGTAAATATGTTATTGAAAGTAAGAATTTGAACATGCAAGCAACCCTTATGAAAAGTAATATATAATTGTCAAACAATTCCACAATAATTCACAAGCAAAATATAGAAAATAATGACCCAAATAAATTTCTAACACCAATTAAAGGAATAAAGAGAAAAAGAAAAGAAAGAAAAGGAAAATATAGATAATGAAAGTGAAAAGAAAAAGAAAACATAAATAAAATAATAAAAGAAAAGAAAAAAGTAAAGAAAGAAAGAAAATAACCTTGATAATGGATGTGAAAAAGAAGGGAGGAGAAAGTAAAAAGTGAGAAGGAGTAGAGAAAGAAGAAGGGAGAAGAAAGAAATAAGAAGGGAAAAAGAAAAATTAGGATTTGGGGAAGAAAAGATATGATATTTGGCTTATCTGGATAATCTGTGCGCCGCATGTGACGCGGACACGTGGGTCACGCAGTCGCGTGATTTGATTTGTGCGAGTGGCGCGAGAGCAGCCTCGCGTTCGCGCGACTCTCTGTTTCAAACTCATTTTGCCAAAATTTAAGGTGACGCGTTCCCGTGGGTGACGCGATCGCGTGAATGGCCATATTTTGAGGACGACGCGACCGCGTGGGGCACGTGGTCACGTGATGGGGCTGGTGCTTCCAGCACCATTCCAGCCTAGCTCCATCATAACTTGCTGCCATATACCTCTTTTACGTCGATTTTTAGGGGCATGCGTTCGCGTGGGAGGCTATTTTCCAAAATGACGCAGCCGCGTGAGTGACGGGGTCGCGTGGGCATGTTTGTGTCTAAGGCACGCCTCCAGCCACGCTTTCGCGTGACTTTCTGTTCAATTCTCTTTTCTTCCTAACGCAACTATGATGCGGACGCGTCAGTGACGCTTACACGTCGCGTGCGTTTTTTTTTTTATATATGTGCAATATGCAAATGCAAATGCAGGCTATATGCAACTATATGCAGAGATTATGAGAAGAGTCATTAACAAAAATTAAATAGAATAAAGTAAAATAAAACTATGACTGAAATGGAACGATCATACCATGGTGGGTTGTCTCCCACCTAGCACTTTGCTTTTACGTCCTTATGTTGGACGCTCTTCAGACTCATTCTGCTTCTGTTGGTGGGTCTTCCAAGAGGAAGACCTCTAGTTCTTTGCGAACCTTCATCTTCTCACCATGATAAAGCTTCAGGTGATGTCCATTTACCTTTACAAATTTGGAGCTGGAAGGATGACGCAGGTGGAAAACTCCATATGGCTCTGCCTTTTCTACTCTGTATGGACCTACCCATCTTGATCTCAGTTTACCTGGCATAAGCCTCAGTCTGGAGTTATAAAGAAGAACTAACTCCCCTTGTCTAAATTCTCTCCTTTTATATGCTTGTCATGGACAGCCTTCATCTTTTCTTTGTATCTCCTAGTGTTGTCATATGCTTCTAGGCGAAGATTCTCCAATTCTGCTAGTTGCAGCTTTCTTTCAGCACCAGATTCTTCATAGTTCATGTTGCACTCCCTCACAGCCCAGAAATCCTTGTGTTCCACCTCTACTGGAAGGTGGCAAGCCTTTCCGTATACTAAGCGGAAGGGGCTCATCCCAATGGGTGTCGTGTACGCTGTTCTGTATGCCCAGAGTGCATCTTGTAGCCTGGCACTCCAGTCTTTCCTGTGAGGTTTTACTATCTTCTCCAAAATATGTTTAATCTCTCTGTTAGAAACTTTTGCTTGCCCATTGGTCTAGGGATGGTAAGCTGTTGCTACTTTATGAACTATCTCATGCTTCTTCAGTAATCCTGTCAGTCTCCTGTTACAAAAGTGAGTGCCTTGATCGCTCACGATTGCTCGTGGTGATCCAAAGCGACAAATAATATGATTTCTAACAAAGGAAACAACAGTGTTAGCATCATCAGTACGGGTAGGAATTGCTTCCACCCATTTAGAAACATAATCTACAGCTAACAGTATATAATAGTAACCATTAGAATTTGGAAATAGACCCATGAAGTCAATGCCCCAAACATCAAAAATTTCACAGAAAAGCATAATCTGTTGAAGCATCTCATCCCTCTTGGATATATTACCAAACCTTTGGCAAGGAGAACAAGATTTACGAAATTCAGCAGCATCTTTAAAAAGAGTAGGCCACCAGAATCTACAGTCTAGAATTTTTCTAGCTGTTCTTTGAGGGCCAAAATGTCCTCCACTTTCAGATGAGTGGCAGGCCTCTAAAATAGACTGGAATTTTGATTGAGGCACACACCGTCTAGTTACCTGGTCAGTACCACACCTCCATAAATATGGGTCATCCCATATATAATATTTGGACTCACTTTTCAGCTTGTCTCTTTGATGCTTAGTAAAATTTGGAGGAAAAGTGTGGCTAACTAGATAATTAGCCACAGGTGCATACCAATGAACTACTTCAGATACTGCATGTAAGATATCAAATGGGAAATTATCATTTATAGGAGTGGAGTCATCCTTAATGTGCTCAAGGTGACTCAAGTGGTCTGCCACTAAATTCTGGTTACCACTCCTATTCTTAATTTCTAAATCAAATTCTTGCAGCAGCAACATCCAACGTATTAGCCTTGGTTTGGACTCCTTTTTAGCTAATAAATATTTTAGAACTGCATGATCTGAGTACACTACTACCTTAGTACCAAGTAAATAGGCTCAGAATTTATCCAGAGCAAAAACAATAGCTAGAAGCTCTTTTTCAGTAGTAGTATAATTAGATTGAGCAACATCTAAAGTCTTAGATGCATAAGCAATTACAAAAGGATCCTTACCTTCGCGCTGAGCCAGCGCCGCTCCTACTGCATGGTTGGAAGCATCACACATAATTTCAAATGGCTGGCTCCAGTCTGGTCCTCTCACAATTGGGGCTTGAGTCAGGGCGATCTTCAGCTTATTAAACGCTTGCATACAATCCTCACTAAACTCGAACTCTCTATCTTCCTGCAGCAATCTAAATAAAGGTAATGCTACCTTACTGAAGTCCTTAATGAATCTCCTGTAAAATCCTGCATGGCCAAGGAACGAACGGACTTCCCTCACAGAGGAGGGGTAAGGTAAACTAGAAATAACACCCACCTTTGCTGGATCTACAAAAATGCCAGTATTAGATACAACATGTCCTAGTACAATTCCCTGTTTTACCATAAAGTGACATTTCTCAAAATTTAATACAAGGTTGATACTAACACACCTGTCTAATACTCTAGATAAACTATCCAATCAAAGGCTTTTGAATCACCATATACGCTAAAATCATCCATAAAAACCTCCATACAGTTCTCAATTAGATCAGAGAAAAGACTCATCATGCATCTTTGGAAAGTAGCTGGTGCATTGCATAAGCCAAAGGGCATTCTCTTATAAGCATACGTTCCAAAAGGACATGTAAAAGTAGTCTTTTCCTGATCTTCAGGAGCTATATGAATTTAAAAGTAGCCTGTATAACCATCTAAAAAGTAGTAATGGGATTTACCTGACAGGCGATCAAGCATTTGATCAATGAATGGCAAGGGTTACTGATCCTTACGAGTGGCTTGGTTGAGACGCCTATAGTCAATGCAAACTCTCCATGAGTTCTGCACTCTAGTTGTCAGGAGCTCTCCATGCTCATTTCTTATTGTTGTGACTCCAGACTTCTTGGGCACCACTTGTACTGGACTGACCCATTCACTGTCTGAGATGGGGTAAATGATATCTGCTTCAAGTAGTCTGGTTATTTCTTTCTTGACAACTTCTAAGATGGTGGGATTCAATCTTCTTTGAGGCTGACATACAGGCTTTGCTCCATCTTCTAAGAATATTCTGTTCTCACAAACTTGAGGGCTGATGCCTACTATATCCGCCAAGCTCCATCCAATTGCTTTCTTATATTTTCTCAGCACACTGAGTAGTTGCTCTTCTTATTGAGAGGTGAGTTCCCTTGCAATGATAACTGGGAACTTCTACTTATCCTCAAAGTAAGCATACTTGAGGTGTGGAGGGAGGAGTTTTAATTCTAATTTCTGCTCATAGCTAGGCTCTGGATCATCCGGGGCTGGTGATAATGGCAAAGGGTTCTCATTGTTTTCAGAAAGTGTCCCCACAGTTGGACCTTGCTCCATGTACTTCTCTTTTATTTCTTCTTGGTGAACCTCAGCTATAGTTTCATCAATAATGTCGCATTGGAAGATAGAATGATCTTCCGGAGGATGCTTCATAGCTTCATTTAAACTGAAACTCACTGCTCTGCCATCTATCTCAAAGGAGTAAGTTCCTGAGAATGCATTCAACTTGAACTTTGAAGTCTTCAGGAATGGTCTTCCAAGCAGGATTGATGATGGTCTTCCAGAGTCATTAGGGGGCATTTCCAGGGTATAGAAGTCAATGGGAAATGTGAGCCTCTTAATGCTCACTAATACGTCTTTCAGCAATTCCAACTACTGTAATAATGCTTTTATCTGCTAACACAAAACGAGCTGCCGACCTTTTTAAGGGAGGGAGCCTCAAAGTATCATATATAGACAATGGCATTATACTAACACATGCTCCTAAATCACACATGCAGTCAGAAAATATCACACCTCCAATGATACAGTTAACCATACATGGACCTAGATCACTACATTTTTTAGGTATACCTCCCATTAAAGAAGATATAGAACTAACTAAAGGAATAGTTTCTAATTCATTAATTTTATCTTTATGTATGCATAAATCTTTTAGAAACTTTGCATATTTAGGTACCTGCTGAATAACATCAAAAAGGGGAATAGTTACCTCAACCTTTTTGAATATTTCTACCATTTTGGGGTCAAGTTCCATCTACTTTCTGGGCTTCCTTGCAAGTTGTGGAAATGGGATAGGAAGGGCGTTACTTGCAGCTTCTGCATCCTTTGGTGTTTCATTCTGTGGTTGAGCTGCTTCTTCTTCAACTATGTTTTGTACGTCCTCTTCCTCTTCAGCATCTTCCACTTCCACTACATCTTCAGCTGGGACGTGTTCTGGTAGGCTTGGCTCCTCCTGGTTCCTCTCTTGTAGTGTGGTTCCGGACCTCAAAGTGATGGCATTGACGCCACCTTTGGGATTAGGTAGAGGTTGAGAAGGAATTCCACTGGAGCTTGAAGGTTGATTGGTGGAATTAGGTGACGAATCTAACCGGGAGACGAGAGCTTGTAAAGTAGCAGTCAGACCATTTAAAGTAGAGTTCAGCTGTGTCTGCATGTCTTGTTGTCCTTGTGCAAGAGAACAGAGCAACTCGTCATTTGATGAGGAATTGGAATAAGTGATCTGAGGAACCTGTTGTTGGTTGTGCTGGAATCCTTGAGATTGTCTTAGGTGAGGTGCTCTGTAAGGCTGGTTCTGATTCTGCTGTCTATTATTGTTATTGTTATTCCACCTCTAGTTTCCATTGTTATCTCTGCCTCCTCTGTTATAGTTGTCCCTCCAACTATGGTTAGAATTATCTCTCCAACCTTGGTTGGAGTTGTCTTGCCATCCATGGTTATAGGTTCCACCTTGGTTGTAATTGCCGCCTTGTTGATTATATCCTTGATTCGGGCGGTCATAGAAGTTATGAGTAGCTGCCACAGTATTGTCTTCCTGTTAGAGCTGCAGACATTCATCAGTATAATGACTATAATCAGCACAGATCCCGCATACTCTTTGGGGAACTAACTGTTGGTTCTGTTGTGGTGGGTGAGGCTGAGCCTGTTGTGCTTGTTGTTGATTCAACTGTATTTGCTTCAGTAAGTTGGTCATTTCACATATACTCTGTGTAAGAGCAGTAGTCTCAATGCTAGAGGAAACCTCTGCAACATTAGTCTCATCGCAACAGTAGTCTCTTTGCGGAACTAACCTCAATGAACGCGTCATTCAATGAGAAAGACATATAGCTCATGGTAACAGAAATAAAAATAAAATATGCAAATAAAATAAAATATGTACACTAATTAATAATCTAGCACGCTATTGCAACTCCCCGGCAACGGCGCCAAAAATTGGTGCGTGGCAGAAGTTAGGCCAATTAAGAGAATCTTAATAAGAGAAATGCGTTGCAAGTATAGCCCTTAACCAGCTAAAGTCTGCCTCACCAATTCAAAAAGAGTTGTCACAAATTTTAGAAATAAAAATATTGGGAGTATGAGTCCCAGGTCGTCTCCCAACGATTTGCAGGAAAGCGTGCTATTTTGATAACTAGAAGTTTTCTAGAAAAGTTGAGTTTTTATAATGAGTAAAATTAATTGTAAATTAAAACAATAAAAATAAACTAAGAATAATTATTGATATTCTAAATAAAAAGCCTTGACTGGGGGAATGATTAATTAGAAGTTCTATCCTTGTTGGAATCTTCTCAAGTGTAGTGTAAAGAGGTTGTTGTTTTCACTTAGTTAACCCTTACTAAATAAAGGAAAGTCAAGTGATTGAGCTAACTCTTACCCGCAAATCCTAGTCCTCTCCCTTGGGAAGGTTTGGCATTAGTAGGTACAGGATTAGCCAACAACGTCCAATTTAACTAAGCACTTGAGCATTCCAACTCAAGTGTCTCCTCTTAATCAACCCCCATGTCAAGTAGAAAATCTACTCCATTGACATGGAATTAATACTCATAAAAATATAAGAAGACATAATTAAATGAAATAAAATAGAGATTTAAAATTAATTAAAAATAAAAGTAACTCTATATATTAATAAATCCAAAATGCAACATACTTAATTGAATAGGGTCAATGATCAACATGAAAAGAGTAAAGGAATAAGGAAACAAACTAAAGTAGTGTCTTCAACGGAGGTAATGACTCATCGGCATCCAAAATCCAAAGCAGAAGCATAAACTATCAATGTAAAACTAATCTAAATTTAGATCTAAAACTAAAGGTAATCCTAATATCAATGTATCTGAATGTGTGTAGATGCGTGTTGAGTCCCTGCATGTTCCCTAGCTTTAGTCTGTGTTTCTGGGCCGACAACTGGGTTAAAACGCGGCCCGAAATCGTCTCCAACGTATTTTGCAATTTCTACAGATTGCGCAGGTCACGCGTACGCATCGTCCACGCAATCGCGTCATTCAGCGATTTTCCTTGTCACGCGTTTGCGTCATCCATGCGTTCGCGTCATTCGTGCAGATTCCACTCCACGCGTTTGCGTCAGGCACGCGTTTGCGTCGCTGCGATTTCTTTATTTCGCGCGCTCCCGTGAGCCATGCGATCGCGTCAGTGTTCGCTGGTCATCTCCTTGGTTTCTTGTGTTCTTTCCAATTTTGCAAGCTTCCTCTCCATTCTCCAAGCCATTCCTACCTATGATGCCTGAAACACTTAACATACGGATCACGGCATCGAATGGTATAAAGGAGAATTAAAATGTACAAATTAAAGGTCTCTAGGAAGCAAGTTTTCAACCATAAATAATACTAGGAAGGAATTATAAAATCATGCAATCCATATGAATAAGTAGGTAAAGACTTGATAAAACCACTCAATTAAACACAATATAAATCATAAAATAATGGTTTATCAATTGGAATCAAAAAGCTCCTACAATTATAAGTGGAAGCCTCGGTCCAAAAGAATTTAGACATGGCTTGACAGCCAGCCAAGCTTCAATAGATCATGATGAAACTCTAGAATTCATTCTTAAGAATTTTGAAGAACAAAATAAAATTTTTGTATATATATTTTTTTTTGAATTTTTTTCAAAAATAAAAATAAAATAAAATAAAATAAAATTACCTAATCTGAGCAACAAGATGAAGCGTCAGTTGTCCAAACTCGAACAATCCCCGGCAACGGCGCCAAAAACTTGGTACGCGAAATCATGATTATTCGTTCCATGGCTATAGTGCCAAAAACTTGGTGTGGGAGAACGTGATCTCAAGACTTCTTCACAATTCTGTGTAAATGACCAGCAAGTAAACTAGGTCGTCTAAGTAATAAACCTTACGTGAGTAAGGGTCGATCCCACGGAGATTGTTGGCTTGAAGCAAGCTATGGTCATCCTTGTAAATCTCAGTCAGGCAGATTCAAATGGTTATGGGGTTTTAATAATTAAAATATAAATAAAATATATAATAAGATAAAGTTACTTATGTAATTCATTGGTGGAAATTTCAGATAAGCGTATGGAGATGCGTAGTTGCTTCTGAACTTCTGCTTTCCTACTGCCTTCTTCCAACCATGTGTTACCTCCTTCCATGGCAAGCTGTATGATCCTCTCGGATGAAAACAAATCCATATGCACTGTCAACGCACGGCTAATCATCTGTTGGTTCCCGCTAGCGTCAGAATAAGACCATTGTCCTTTTGCACACTGTCACTTGTACCCCACATTCGCAGGTTTGAAGCTCGTCACAGTCATCGTTTCCCAGATCCTACTCGGAATACCACAAACAAGGTTTAGACTTTCTAGATCTCAGGAATGCTGCCAATGGTTCTAGCCTATACCATGAAGACTCTGATCTCATGGAATGAAATGCTCTGTTGTCAGGAGAGGCAATCATGCGTCGTGAACCAGGAGGCCAAGAGATACACACTCAAGCTATTGCAGGTAGAACGGAAGTGGTTGTCAGGCACGCGTTCATAAGTGAGAATAATGATGAGTGTCACGGGTCATCACATTCATCAGATTGAAGTGCGAGTGAATAACTTAGATAAGAAGTAGGCGTGAATTGAATAGAAAAACAATAGTACTTGTATTAATTCATGAAGAACAGCAGAGCTCCACACCTTAATCTATGGGGTGTAGAAACTCCACCGTAGAAAATACATAAGTGAAAGGTCTAGGCATGGCCGTGAGGCCAGCCTCCAATCGTGAACATACAAGTTCCAGAATATCAAAAAAAACTCCAAAATAAATCTCTAAAAGTAGTTTTTATACTAAACTAGTAACCTAGGGTTATAGAAAATGAGTAACTAAGTGCAGATAGTGCAGAAATCCACTTCTGGGGCCCACTTGGTGTGTGCTTAGGCTGAGCGTCGAAGCTTTTTCGTGCTTAGGCTGTTCCTGGAGTTAAACGCCAGCTTTGGTGCCAATTTGGACGTTTAACTCCAATTCTGGTGCCAGTTTGGGCGTTTTACGCCAAGATGTTTTAGGCTGACTTTGAACGCCAGTTTGGGCCATCAAATATCGGGCAAAGTATAAACTATTATATATTGCTGGAAAGCCCAGGATGTCTACTTTCCAACGCAATTGAGAGCGCGCCAATTGGACTTCTGTAGCTCCAGAAAATTCACTTCGAGTGCAGGAAGGTCAGAATCCAACAGCATCTGCAGTCCTTTTTCAGCCTCTGAATCAGATTTTTGCTTAGGTCTCTCAATTTCAGCCAGAAAATACCTGAAATCACAGAAAAACACACAAACTCATAATAAAGTCCAGAAATGTAATTTTTAAATAAAAACTAATAAAAATATAATAAAGAGTAACTAAAACATACTAAAAACTAAGTAAAAACAATGCCAAAAAGGGTATAAATTATCTGCTCATCAGCCGTGCAGTCTTCTCTTTGGTTCACCACTGTATCACCAAGAAATGTACTTGGAGGCCTCTCAGGTATTTGCTTGCTCAACTGGCCTACTTGCACCTCCAAGTTCCTGATGGAAGCTCTAGTTTCTTGCATAAAATTATTCAACAGTGCTTCCCAATCAGTGTTCTTTTGGGGCTGAGAATTTGCCTACTGAGGTGGTTGTTATTGATGAGACTGAAACTAGTACTTATTTTGATTGTTTTGCTGAAAATCGCCCTGAGAATTATTGTTAAAATTCTATGATCTCTGAGGTTGCTCTCTCCACCCAAAATTTAGGTGATTTTCCCCATCCCTGATTATAGGTCTTAGAGTATGGATCATTATTGGAGTTTCTAGGAGCATTCCTCATGTAATTGACCTGTTCAGTAGAAGATTGAGCATAATCATAATTCTCACCTTGCATAGAGCTACCAGACATGTCATAAGGGGCCTCTTGAGGTGCATTCTGAGTGTTGACAGCTGAAACCTGCATCCCACTCAATTGTTGAGTAATTAAATTCATCTGCTGAGACAAAATTTTGTTCTGAGCAAGAAGAGCATCAAAAGCTTCTACTTCCAAAATGCCTTTCTTTTGAGGAGTCCCAAAGTTCACAGGATTCCTGTTAGAAGAGTATAAATATTGGTTGTTAGCAACCAACTCAATAAGCTCAGTAGTCTCCTCTGGTGTCTTCTTCATGTGCAGTGAACCACCTGCAGAATTATCCAAACACATTTTGGACATTTCACATAAGCCCTCGTAGACGATATCTAGATGAGTCCATTTAGAAAACATGTCCGGAGGACATTGTCTGGTCAGTAGCTTGAATCTCTCCCAGACTTCATAAAAGGTCTCACCATCTTTCTGTCCAAAGGTCTGAACCTCCACCCTCAGCTTAGTTAGCTTTTGTGGTGGGAAAAATTTAGTCAGAAATCCAGTGACCACCTTATCCTAAGTGTCCAGGCTCTCCTTGGGTTGAGAATCTAGCCACAACTTTGCTCTGTCCCTCAGAGCAAATGAGAAGAGTATGAGTTTGTAAACCTCAAGATTCACTCCATTCATCTTCACAGTATCACAAATCTGCAGGAAATTAGAAATAAATTGATTTGGATCTTCATGAGGAAGTCTATGATACTGACAATTTTGTTATACAAGAATGACTAGCTAAAGCTTCAGTTCAAAGTTGTTTGCAGCTATAGGAGGCACCACAATACTTTTCCCATAAAGATCTGCATTGGGGGCAGTGTATGGCCCAAGCACTCTTCTAGGTTGTTCATTCTCATTCAGATTTGCCACATTGGCATTGACAGCATGATTTTGATACATGGTGGACTCTGCAGCTTCCCTTTCAAGAGTTTCACTCAGATTTTCACTAGCCTTGTAAAGTCTAGCTTGTTGCAAGCGCCGCCTCAAAGTCCTTTCAGGTTTAGGATCAAAATCTATAAGAGGTTCCTTGTCCCTGTTCCTGCTCATAAACAGACAGAAGACAAGAAAAATGGGATTCTCTACGTCAGAGTGTAGAGAATTCCCAGTGAGGTAACCTGTGTAAAAGAAATAAAATACAACAACTAAATAAATTAAGCAGTAAAATTCAAAAATTATAAGCAAAATTGGGACAGAAAAATTTCAAAATTTTTAAGAAAAATAAACAGGAAAAATTAAAATAAAAATAACTAGGGGACACCAAACTTAACTTGAGAAATTAAGGAAAAATAGTAGCAAAAAATTTCGAAAATTAAAGTGCAAAATTAAATAAAATTAAAGCTAAAACGCCTAATCTAAGCAATCAAACAACAAACAGTTGTCAATCACAGTCAATCCCCAGCAACGGCGCCAACAACTTGGTGCGGAATTTATAACCCACAAACTAACTGGTAAGTGCACTAGGTCGTACCAAGTAGTACCTCAAGTGAATGAGGGTCGATCCTATGAGGATTGATAGACTAAGCAATAATGATTCAGTGATTTACTTAGTCAGACAAACAGAAAAGAGTGTTGAGAGTTCAAAAGCATTACCAATAAATTTAGAATATCAAAAAGCAAGTAGTAAATTGGTGTGAATAATATGGGAGAAAACAGTTAAGGCTTCAGAGATATCTATCTTTCGGATTGACTTTTCTTACTAACTATTTTAATCATGCAAGATTCAATTCATGGCAAATTATATGTGACTAAACCCTAATTCCTTAGACCTTTTTAGTCTCCTCTAACCTTCATCAACCGCCAATTCCTTGGTCACTTAATTCCAATTAGAGGGTGAAGTTTAATTCTAGTTTATATGCCACAGAAACCTTAATTACCCAAATATAAGAGGATTATATGTCACGTATCCCATTAAGTCCAGATATTAGAAATTTAGGAGAAATTGTTTTCAAGTTATTGTTCAAGTAAAGAGCTTTTCCAAGTTATACAAGAACTCAATTAGAACAAGGGTCATACTTCCATTCCACCCAGGTTCATAAGATAAAGAACGAAAACAATTATTGAAATAGAAATAAGTACATGAATTAAAATAGAAAAATAATAGTATCAATCCATACAATAGACAGAGCTCCTAACCTTAACAGTGCAGGTTTAGCTGCTCATGGTTTAGAGAGAAAACTAGGATTCTGAAAAACTGTAAATTACGGAATGAGGTCCAAGAGTAGAGAAGAACTCGAAGGGCTTATTCTTTTCCCTTTTATATCTAATCCTAATTAATGTAAATTATATTTCCTAAAACTAAATAATATCTTTTCCTATTTTTAAAATAAAACAAAAGTTTAATCAAAATTAATAACATTTCGTGCGAGCCTTGAGGAGCCAGAGGGGACCACCAAAATTGCTAAAGGTGGCGCCAAACTTGGAGAATCCAAGTTTGGCGCCATTGAGGCCGTATGCATTCTTCAAGGTTCTCCTTAGTTGGCGCCAAACTTGAGGTATCTCAAGTCTCAAGTTTGGCTTCAAGCTACGCCTTGTATTCCTTGGATTCTTGAGTGTGGCGCCAAACTTGGAGAATCCCAAATTTGGTGTCGTTGAGGCCGAAAGCAATGGGGATTGTGAAGCACTCCTGCCGCCAAACTTGGAGAATCCAAGTTTGGCGCCACCTCCTTATTCTGCTGTGGCTTCGTTTCTTCACGCAAACTCTGTCAAATTCGTCTGAAATGCTACCTAAAATAAATAGAATTACACACAACTCAATGTAGCATTCATAGTGGCTAAAAGATAATTAATTCTTGATTAAACTCAAAAATTTGAATGCAGATTCACTAGGAAAAGATAAGAAAGATGCTCACGCATCAAGTATCTTAGCTTAGGTAGGAATTTTAGGTTAATCAAGGATTTGTATTTTAGTCTCTTGACCAAATACATTCCTACCTTGACCCTAACCCCATTACAACCCTTGGAAAGACCTCTTGATATGTGTAGTCATGCATTAAATTTTTGTTGATTGGTAGAAGAAGAGCAAAATCTTAGAAAGCAAGATTAGTAGAGAACCGAGAGAATCGACCCTCAAACACTAGAGTGATCAGAGTGTATACACTTCCGGTGAGGGTTCGATGCTCGATTCTTTATTCCCGGCTTTCACGAGCTTTATTCATGCAAGTCTAATTGTACTTCATTTTATGATTTGAATTAGTGGAATCCAATTCATATTTGTTCTTAAAAGATTTATTTACTTTTAAGCAAGTAGGTAGAAGCATTTAGCATGTAGTTGAATTTATATAGATAAGTTACATTGCATAAGTCTCACCATTTTCCCTTCACTCTTTTGATTCCCTTGAGCTTAGCATGAGGAAATGCTAATGTTTAAGTATGGGGAGATTGATAAACCACTATTTTATGGTATATTTTGGATTGAATTCAGTGGATTTTATCAATTATTCTCACACTTATTCATGAAAACTGCATGCTTTTAAGTTTCCTTCCTAATTTTGTGCTATAATTGAAAACATGCTTCTTTGGCCTTAAAATTGCTAATTTGTAATCTTCTCTTATTACCACTCGATGCCGTGATATGTGTGTTAAGTGTTTTCAGGTTTTATAGGGCAGGAATGGCTTAGAGGATGGAAAGGAAGCATGTAAAAGTGGAAGGAACACAAGAATTTGGAGATTTAAAAAGCTGGCCTCGACGCGCACGCATGGATGACGTGTACGCGTGACCGGTGCAGCAGACAAACAACGCGTACGTGTGGCAAGTTCAATATCCAGTGACGCGTACGCATGGCTAATGCGTACGCGTGACAAACGTCATGTGCCTCAGTTATAAGAAAACGCTCGGGCGATTTCTGGGCTACTTTTGACCCAGTTTCAGGCTCGAAATTGAAGACAAGAGGCTGCAGAGTAGAGATGGGAATCATTCATCATTCATTCATTCACTTTTAAACTTTAGGTTTTAGATGTACATTTCTAGAGAGAGAGGCTCTCTCCTCTCTCTAGGTTTTAGGGTTTTTAGTCTTATTTCTTCTTAGCTTCAGAATTTCATCTTGCTTTAATTTAGTTTTCTTCTACCTTTTATTGTTCTAGTATCTTAGTTTATCTTCTTTTGTTGATTTCTTTATTTTCCTAATTTAGTTTATGAACTCTTCTTGTTAGATTCGATTTTCTTTTAATGCAATTTGAGGTATTTCATGTTTATTGCTTCTTTCTTTAATTGTTGGTTATTAATTCCTTGCATTTGTTAATCTTAGATTTTACTATTTCTTGTCACTTTTCTATGGTTTTATTTTGTGCCTTCCAAGTGTTTGATAAAATGTTTGGTTGGATTTTAAAAGGGATTTTTATGTTCTTGACTTGGATTGATTAATTAGAGACTCTTGAGTTATCAAAATTCTTTTGTTGATTGGTGATTGAAAGTTGCTAGTTTGCTTGAGTCTCACTAAATCTAGTCTTTGATTAGGACTTGTGAATTTAAGTCGATTTTGCTCGCTTGGCTTTCCTTCATTTGTTAGAGGATAACTAAGTGAAAGCTATTCGCACTTACCATCACAATTGATGATGATAATGAGGATAGGAATTCCAATTATCAATCCTTGCTAGGACCTTTCTTAGTTGTTAGTTTATTTTTTTCGCAATTTATATTTTCTTGTTCCTTATTTCAAAACCCTAAAAAGAAGTACATCATAACCAATAATAAATATACTTCCCTGCAATTCCTTGAGAGACGACTTGAGGTTTGAATACTTCGGTTTATTTTTATTGGGGTTTGTACTTGTGACAACATAATTAAACGTTGACTGAGGATTAATTGTCAGTTTAGATCTATACTTGCAATGAAGTTTTTTTGAGAAATTTTTTACCTACATTTTTCCTCCGTCAATCATTATCATATCGTATCATATTATTATTATTGTTATTATTATCATCATCATCATCATCATCATCATCATCATCATCATCATCATCATCATCATCATCATCAACATAAATAGATCACCATTAAGGTAACAACTTGCCATTAATAAAATCATTGGATAATGAATAAGAATTAGAATTGTATCAATATAATTAAAATCAATATAATTAAAATGATTAAAAATATTTTCGAGAGATAATTAGTTTAATAATGTATTAAATATTAATTTTATATAATTATAATAAAGATATTTTCTTAAATTAGTATAATTATGCATTATTCATTAAATACTAATTGTAATATTGTAATATAATTATAATAAAGATATTTTTCAAAAATACATTTATTTAGAGAAATATAAATTGGTTATTAATAACCGTTATCATATAATTATATCATATCATATTATTATTATTATTATTATTATTATCAATATAATTAAAATGATTAAAAATATTTCCGATTGATAATTGATAAGTAGTTTAATAATGCATTAAATATTAATTTTATATAACTATAATGAAGATATTTTCCTAAATTAGTATAATTATGCATTATTACTTAAATGCTAATTATAGTATAATTATAATAAAGATATTTTTCTAAAATAAACTTAGAAGAGAAAATAGTGCATTCATTTTGGCGGGAAAATGGATTCATGAGGAATCGACACCTCACTTCTATTAGTTGGGGAAAAACTCAGTTTTAGTATATTAAGTAGATAGATTATATATAACTTTTATATTGACAATTAAATTTCAGTTGCTACACAAATGTTATATTTTAGGTAATTGTACTTCTTTTATTATTTTAAAAATTATTATATTTTTAAGATTATTTAATTATGTTTATTTTTCTAAAAACATTATTATTATTGAAGAGTAACTAATGTTAGTTTGTGATAGTCTAAAATTGAGAAAATAAAAAATATAACATATTAATATTCTGAGTTTTTCAGACCATATTTGCCTTACGTAATTTTTTATTTCTTATTAATTACTATTTTTCGTACACTTAATTATCATTAATTTATATCAATTAAAATTTATAACTTGAAAAAATAGATACGTGTCTAAAAAATAAACAAAAAATATATTTTTCTTTTTAGTAAAACATTTATGTTGCTTTAGCTTTTTTCTGCATCATATCTAACATTTTTACTATAATTAAAAGTTTTACCGATATAACAAACTAATTGTTACACTATTAAATATATTATTAGAGATAAATTATTAAATGTAAATTAGTAAAGAATATATAATACTTAGTTAAGTATCATAATCATATTTAAAGGTAACTAAAATTTGAATGATTGAAATTGTTAAATGCTAAATATTTTACACCTAATCAATTTTATTTTTGTTATTGAAATTAAAAACGGATAAGTCGTTAATAAATTCTATATTTAAATTTAAATTTGAGTAAAAAAATAAAAAATATTTTGAATTTTATCTCACTAATAAGAATTAATTTTAAGATAAGAAATTACTTTGTATATCATATTGCAGGATAGTGTGGTTATTTGTTATTCTTTAACGATAAATATTGACAAATCAAATGGTGTAAGAAATTAAAAATAAATATATTTATCAGTTCAGGAAATACTAATTTATTTTTTAATAGAATAAATTATATATTAAATAACAAAAGTTGTTATTGGTTTCTGTTCATACCCTGGGTCGCGCTACCCGACCTGGGATGATTGGCGACAAAGCGACCGACCTCTTCAGGTCAGGCTATCCGACCTCTTCTCAAAGAGGTCGGCCAAATCGACAAGAAAGCCCAACAAAGGGCCCAAATAGAGAAACACGACCCACATCCAAAGGCAATCCAAGCCTATAAGGATAAAGGCGGTTCCCTTGAAGATAAGCTGACTTCACTCCAAATAAGATAAGATAAGATAAGATAACTAACTTATCTTATCGAAAAGGTCAGTCCACACTACTATAAATACACTGGAGCACCCAGGTATAACTCATACTCTGATTCTACAATAAACCTGCTTAATACCCGTGCTAACTTAAGCATCGGAGTCTCTTGCAGGTACCCCCCCACCCTCCGGTGGCCAAGGATCAGCAGTGCAGCAAGTCCAACAAGTCGGACACAACAGCTCCGGCCGTCACCAGCCAGCCGGACACGCCATCTCTGACCAGTACAGAAGATCTCATCCGAGATCGACCTCCAGTTTCAGGTAACCCTCGAAACATTGGCGCCGTTGCCGGGGACCTGGAAGTCATCCCAACACCATGGCGGACGACCATGACAACGACTACGATTCAGATCTAGAAGATAGAATGCCGCACAAAAACGCGGACACTACACTGAAAGATACCCCGAAATCCAACGGGGACAAAGACTCACCAAATCCGGGAGCAATAGAAGCACTCCAAGATCGCTTAAAGCAACTCGAAAAGGAAGCCCAACAACAATGAGAGATTGGAAGAGATCTACAAAGAGAGGTACGGCGACGTCAGGAATTGGAAGAAAAGCTACAGCAATTGGAAGCCGATCTCAATTTGAAAGCTCCTCAGACCAATCCGGAAGAAAATTCGCGCAAAGAGCAAGACCCGTTCACCAGGGAAATCATGAAAACCAAAATTCCAAAAGACTTCAAACTCCCGGATATGACCTTGTATGATGGCACCACGGACCCCAACCACCATCTCAGCAATTTCAGAAGCAGAATGTACCTCACTGACGTCCCAGATGCTGTTCGCTGTAAAGCCTTTCCAACAACTCTCACGAAGACAGCAATCAGATGGTTCGACAACCTACCTCCCAAGTCCATCTCAAACTTTGACGACTTAGCCAAAAAATTTCTAGCCAGATTCTCCATCCAAAAAGATAAGGCCAAGCATGCCCCCAGTCTACTAGGGATCAAGCAAGGAAATCGGGAGAGCCTCCGCAACTACATGGAGAGATTCAACAAAACATGCATGGACATACAAAGCTTACCAACAAAGGCCGCCATCATGGGACTCATCAACGGCCTACGAGAGGGACCTTTTAGCCAATCTATATCAAAGAAGTACCCTACCTCCTTAGACGAAGTACAGGAGCGAGCAGGAAAATACATCAACATGGAAGAAAACGCTCGGTTGGGGGAAACCTCCAAATCTAGGGCCCCCTATCGAGATAAAGACAAGGAATTCAAAAGGAAAGAAGATCAGCAAGGGGAGAAAATCAAAAAATACCACAATTACACTCCTCTCAAGGTATCTCTAGTTGACGTATACAAAGAAGTCTGCCACACGGAGAAAATACCCCCAGCTCGGCCACTCAAAGGCAAAAGAGGGGGAGGAAATCGGAATGAGTATTGTGAATACCATTGAGTGCGAGGTCACTCCACCAATGAGTGCTTCGATTTAAAGAACATCATAGAAAAGTCGGTAAGGGAAGGAAAACTAGATCGGTTTCTAGCAAACCGAGATGAAGATCAAAGAAAGAGACAAAGGGACGAAGATATCGGACGAACCGCGCGGTCACCTCGTACACCAGAAAGACACGTCCACATGATACATGGCGGATTCGCAGGGGGAGGAATCTCCAAATCATCTCGTAAAAGATATCTCAAAGAAGTATATCATGTCGAAGGAAAGGAGGAAGCACCCGACATCCCTGCAATCACGTTCACTAAAGAGGACGCATCTGGAATCATCTCGGGACTCGATGACCCCATGGTCATTACCATCATACTGGCAAACACCAATCTCCATCGCACACTAATAGATCAAGGAAGCTCTGCCGACATCTTATTCAAAATAGCTTTCGACAAACTCGGTTTAGAAGACAAGGAGCTTAAGGCATACCCGAACAGTCTGTCCAGATTGGGAGATACCCCGGTACAACCATTAGGATACATATCACTGCATACAACCTTTGGAAAAGGGAACCAATCTAGGACCCTCAAAATAGACTACATTGTGGTCGATGTAAGTTTAGCCTACAATGCTCTAATAGGTCGGACAACACTCAATCCACTCGGCGCAATAGTCTCGACCCCACATCTATGCATGAAATTCCCAACTACAGAAGGGATAGCTACAATAAAAGCAGATCAAAAGATGGCGCGCCGCTATTACAACGAAAGTCTAAACCTCAGAAGCAGAGGAGAAGAGTTTCATACAATTGAGCTTGGCGGAGTGCAGCGACGAGAGGAATTCCGTCCGCAGCCAGAAGGCGAGATAGAGAAGGTTCAGATCGGAGACACCTCGGACAAAACAACTAATATCGAAACAATCCTAAAAGGAGACTCAAAAGAATTACTAATACAATTCTTACGCGATAATGTTGATTATTCGCATGGAAAGCCGCAGACATGCCAGGCATAGACCCCAAGCTAATGTGCCACAAGTTGGCGGTCTATCCAGGATCTCAGCCGGTGCAGCAGAGACGAAGAAAACTGGGACCGGAGCGATCCCAAGCTGTGAAAGAGCAGGTACAGGCACTACTGGAGGCAGGATTCATAAGAGAAGTCAAGTATCCACTATGGTTAGCCAACGTCGTCTTGGTCAAAAAATCAAATGGGAAGTGGCGAATGTGTACTGACTACACCGACCTCAACAAAGACTGCCCAAAAGATCCTTACCCACTCCCAAGTATTGACGCTCTGGTAGATGCTTCCTCCGGATATAGATACCTCTCGTTTATGGACGCATACTCGGGATACAACCAAATCCCCATGTATCCACCAGATCAAGAAAAGACCTCGTTTTTAACGCCGAAAGCAAATTACTGCTACATCGTGATGCCCTTCGGTCTCAAGAACGCGGGTGCTACTTATCAAAGGCTGATGAACAAATTCTTCTCAGACCACATCGGAAAAATCATGGAAGTCTATGTGGACGACATGTTGATAAAGACACAAAGCGAAGACACATTACTATCCGACCTGACTCAAGTGTTCGACACTATAAGGAAGCACGACATGCGACTCAATCCTGCAAAATGCACCTTTGCGGTAGAAGCAGGCAAATTCCTAGGTTCATGCTCACGCAAAGAGGAATTGAAGCAAACCCGGATAAATGCCAAGCCATACTCAACATGAAGAGCCCCACCTGTGTCAAAGAAGTGCAGCAACTCAACGGGAGATTGGCCGCCCTATCCGGATTCTTAGCAGGGGCAGTGATAAGATCTCTCCCCTTCTATGCTACTTTAAGGAAGGGAAAGCAGTTCGAATGGACGACAGAATGTGAACAAGCCTTCCAAGACTTCAAGGAGTTTCTAGGACGGCCGCCTATTTTATCTCAACCACGAGAAGGAGAACCGCTCATATTATATCTCGCATTAGGAAGCCGGGCAATAGCCTCAGCACTAGTCAGAGAAGACAAAAGTGGGCAACAACCCGTCTACTTCATTAGCAAAGCGCTACAGGGATCCGAGCTGAACTACCAGAAGATAGAAAAGTTTGCCTATGCTCTCATCCTAACATCTCGACGACTTCGCCCATACTTCCAGGCTCACACCATTAAGGTTCGAACCAACCAGCCCATAAAAGGAATACTGCAAAAAACGGATTTAGCAGGCAGAATTTTACAATGGGCAGTCGAGTTATCAGAATTCAACCTCCAATATGAAGCTCGGACGGCCATTAAATCACAGCATCTGGCTGATTTTATCGCAGAATTCACAGACGCCTTGGAAACCCCCACAGAATGGAATCTCTACGTGGACGGTTCTTCAAATAAGACTGGAAGCGGCGCAGGCGTGATAATAGAAAGCAACCAAGGAACCCAAGTTGAGCTCTCCCTCAAGTTCGGGTTCCCAGCCTCAAACAACCAGGCGGAATATGAAGCATTATTAGCCGGTTTGAAGCTGGCTACAGAGGTTGGAGCTCAAAAACTCAACATTTACAGCGATTCACAAGTAGTCACCTCGCAGATAACAGGGAGCTATCAAGCCAAAGATCCCACCATGAAAAAGTATTTGGATAAAATCAAGGAACAGCTCGGACAACTCGGGGAATATAAAATCTGCCACATACCCCGCGAACAAAACGCCCGAGCTGACGCACTCTCAAAACTAGCCAGCACCAAACCAGGTGGCAACAATAAAAGCCTCATCCAGGAAATGCTACAGAACCCATCAATTTTGGAAGAGAAAATCCTAGCCATAACAAGTCAGGACCAAGGATGGATGACCCCCATAATTAGCTACCTCAAAGCAGAGACGCTCCCCACAGAGGAAAAAGAGTCGAAAAGATTAAAAAGGGAGGCACAGTACTACACTATTATAAACAACATCCTGTACAAAAGAGGGATCTCAATACCGCTACTAAAATGTATGCCGACCAACAACACAAAGGAAGTGCTAGAAGAAGTACACGGCGGCGTGTGCGGCAACCATCTCGGAGCACGAGCTCTCGCCAAAAAAGTACTCCGAGCGGGATTTTATTGGCCAACCCTACAGAAAGAAGCTATAGAATTTGTAAAGACATGTCCACCATGTCAGAAACATGCCAACTTCCACATCGCCCCGCCAGAAGAGCTCATCAGTGTAAGCTCGCCCTGGCCATTTACAAAATGGGGACTTGATCTTCTCGGACCTTTTCTCCAGGGATCAGGACAAGTAAAATTCCTCATAATCGGAGTAGACTATTTTACAAAATGAATTGAGGCAGAGCCCCTAGCCAACGCCACCGCTCAAAGAAGCCGGAAATTCCTATACAGGAATATTGTCACGAGGTTCGGGGTTCCATACTCCATTACCACAGACAATGGCACTCAATTCACAGACGCAAGCTTCAGGAGACTAGTAGCCGACTTGAATATAAAGCACCAGTTCACCTCCGTCGAACACCCTCAAGCCAATGGACAGGCCGAAGCTGCCAACAAAGTCATATTGGCTGGGTTAAAACGGAGACTACAAGATGCAAAGGGAGCTTGGGCCGAAGAACTTCCGCAAGTCCTATGGGCATATCAAAGAATGCCACACTCCACGACAAATGAATCACCCTTTCGACTAGCATACGGAGTGGAGGCAATGATCCCAGTAGAGATCGAGGAAGGGTCACCCAGAGTAGTCCACTACAATGAAGAGGCCAACTCTCAACTTCAGAAGGAAGAACTCAACCTACTACCTGAAATCCAGGAAAGAGCTCGGATCAGGGAAGAAGCACTAAAACACCGAATTTCTTCCAGATATAATTAAAAGGTAGTGCCAAGAAGTTTCACGAAGAACGATCTCATCCTAATCCGAAATGATATTGGAACAACTCGACCAGGAGAAGAAAAGTTGGCAGCAAACTGGAAAGGACCCTATCGAGTTGTAAAAGTACTTGGGAAGGGCTACTACAGATTGTCCGAACTCGATGGATGAGAGCTTCCCAAATCATGGAACGCCTGCAACCTAAGAAGGTACTACAGCTAGAAAAGTAAAAGATCTCACTATTGGATGCACTCTTTTTCCTGAAAAGGTTTTTTAATGAGGCACCAAGTTGAGACTCAAACACTATTCGACATAAAGGGATGAAAAATTCCCACATGTATATATTTGCACTTTCCTTTGAATAAAATATATATTTTAGATATTCTACAAGATTTCAAGACGCATTAATCTGAAGCATTCATAGTCCGATTATAAAGCAACAGATCGGCAGAAAGTGAAAAACAATTTCACTGCACGATCACGATAAAGATAACCGTCTGATAAAGGTGAAAACGCGATTCACCCAAAAAGACGATCTAGAGATGACAACCACTTTCTACAAATCGGCAAAGATGAACACAGAATAATGTAAGAAGTTATCGAAAGTGATCTAAAAAAGAACCTGACGAGGTCTTACGGATTGCTAAAATAATAACTTAAAGACTGGCCGACGTTAAGAAGTTAGACTAAGTCAACCCAAGTTATAAGTAAACCCTGGAAAGAGGTCTGGCCAACCCTATTAAAGAGGATTACTTTAACTTAGAAGGGCCCAACATAACAAAGTCAGCCCAAAATGAAAAAGTTATACAAGTAGTCCCTGAAAGAGACCTGACAATGGTCCAAAAAAGAGGACTACAAAAATAACTTAAAGGAGACCGACATAACGAAGTCGGACTCCTACTACTAAGAAGTTATAAAAGTAATCCCTGAAAGAGACCTGACAAAGGTCCAAAAAAGAGGACTACATAAATAACTTAAAGGAGACCGACATAAATGAAGTCGGACTCCTACTACTAAGAAGTTATAAAAAGTAATCCCTGAAAGAGATCTGACAAAGATCCAAGAAAGAGGATTACAAAAATAACTTAAAGGAGACCGACATAACGAAGTCAGACTCCTACTACTAAAAAGTTATAAAAGCAATCCCTGGAAGAGATCTGACAAAGATCCAAGAAAGAGGATTACAAAAATAACTTAGAAAAGGACGACGTAAAGAAGTCGCCCTACTACAAAGCAAGTTACAAAGGTAACCCCTGAGAAAGATAGGACAAAGGACTACCAAAACAACTTGGAGGACCAACTTGAAGAAATCGGTTATAAATCGTCAGAAATATAAGCAAGAGCGAGAAAACCGAAAAACAAGTCGGACCCACATAGCCATAACCTCAAAAGATCCAAGTTACAAACAATAAAGCAAATCCGAAGAGGACGAGCGGCAGGGTTCCAAGTTAAGTGCAAAAGCATGATATAATCTACAAAGTTATAAAGCTTCAGAGGCCACCAAAATCTACCTCAAAAGCTAGAAAGTTACTTTTGTTTGTCAAAACAAAAAGTTGCTAGGCAAGCAACGAGAAAGTACCAGCAGTTAACAAATCATAAAGAGTTTAAAAAGCCCACAAGCCGGGCCAACTACGTAAATATCCAGAATAAATGGGCTAAGGGTCAGAAGACTTTTTAGCAGCATCAGTCCGAGGAGACGGAGTGCGAGTCTGGAGAGGAACAGCATCTACAATACCATCATCCCAGTTTAAGATCTGATAGTCAGGATCATAAGCGGGAGGGCCGACCTCGGCAGGAACAGTAGGAGTTGACACCTTGGCAGAGGACACAGGGGGAGGTTCAACATCATCATCATCCTCATCATCAGGAACAATCTTGCTATCCCTGACAACGTTATCTAGGCTAAAGAGGGTCAGGTCGGCCTCGGGAGCAATAACCCGAACTTGTTCCTTCAAGTTCTCATAGGCAGCAGTTACACTACCAACAAGATGACCTTGGAGTTCGGAGTAATTAGCTTAGGCATTCTCCAACTCCTCCCTCAGGCGCAACACCTCCCGGTAAGACGTCACATAACTATCCTTATGTCTCATAGTCGTGTCCTCGGCCAGCCTCACAGAAGCCGCCAGAGAGATGGAACTCGCCTTCTCATTCTCCAAATCTTTTTCCAACTTGGCCACCTTCACTTCAAGCTCCTCCTTCAAGCCTTTCATCCGATCAAACTCCTGTTTGGCCTCCTCCATAAAAGCTTTAGTGGCATGGAAAGGAAGACTTTGAGCAGTTCGATATAGGGCCGCTCCCATGTGTGCCATCTTGATACTACTCCGAGTTATATAATCAAAATGATGAAGAAGCGACACGTCGTCCATAGGGAGAACACCATAAAGGCCGATTTGTTGATCTACAAACTCGACCGCATCAAAGTTAGGAGCATCAAGGTTGAAAGGCTCAATTGTTTTTTGCTTCTTACTAGGAGGGGCACTAGAAGCTGCAGCAGAAGATTGTGGAGGATTGACCAGACGAACCCGAGGAATAGGAATTACTTTCCTCGGTCCGGGAGAACTCGGCACAGGAGGCATCACTGGAACCTGAGAAGATCCATCTTCGGCCGCCTTGGCCGAGATGTTTAGAGCAGCAGTTGCCTTCTTCGCCTTCTTGTAGGCCTTCATAGAATCATTATTTTTTGACATCTCTGAAAATACAAAAGACAAGTTACAACATAGGAGAAGAAAAGCTCAAAAGCAAGTATAAAAACAAATCAGACAGTACCCAAAGCAGTTCGAACCAAAGATAGATCACTCAAGAATCTCTTCGTATCCAGATGGGGAGGTTTCCCCCACAAATCTTCAAGAACAACTACAAAGGCCCGCTCAACCTCATTAAGCATCTCCCATGTATAACGTGGCACTCTCACATTCTTTTGCCACTCTAGAGGAAAAGTGGGCTCATCATTTTCATCAAGAAAAAAGGGGCGGACCCCCTTAACAGCACGAACTCGAAAGAAATAGTTCTTAAAATCTTTAAACGACTCATCATACATGGCAAAAACTTTATGCCCCTGGGCCGATCTGAAAGAGACCCAGGACGCTTTCTTTTTGGAGGAACCTCCGGGCTTGACCAAGACGAAAAGATAAAGGAAAAGAGTTTTAGAAGGTGTTATGCCTAACTCTTGGCAAAGCAGTTGAAATATTTTGATAAAACCCCAGAAATTCGGGTGAAGTTGGGACGGAGCAATGTTACATGACCACAACAGGTCTGTTTCAAAAGCAGTAAAAGGAAAAGTAACTTTTAATTGGCTGAAGAAGTATTCATAAGCATAGAAGAAGGGACGCTCCCCCTCGATGGAAGTCGGAAAACAAACTCTCTCATCAGAATCAGGGGCAACAAGCTCATAATCCCCCTCACGGGCACTGTTACCACAAATCCTATGGCGCTTCCTCAGCTCTGTGCAAAATTCAGCATCCACAACAGAAACACACAACAAGACAAGGGAGTCCAGCCAATCGGATATCCCCTCGGAAACTCTGGAAGACATCTCTACAATGTTATTGCGATAAGACATGAGGCCAACTAATCCTACAAGTAAGAAAAGAAGATGGGATTACTAAAAACATCTCGGACAAGGGAGAAAATAACTCAATACGATACAGGCGAACACATAGAAAAGGAAAACCCCAAGACTCAAACCAAAGTCCTGGGGCATCCTTTGGAGGCAATAATAAAGCAAGGTTCCTAGTAAAAATCTGCTTCTCGCACCCCAGCACCTCTCAAAACAAGAAAAGAAGGCTTCAAACAGTAAGCATTTTCCATCAGATTAAAACACAAAAGTCTTCAAAAACATTGCCTTTCAGTCTAAGCCAGCAAAAACCATCCCCAAACATCAAGCACGCCAAACAGAAACCATTAAAGATACAACCTTTTTCAGAATCAGACAAAAGCAACCGTCAAATAAAGTAAGGAACAGATGCGGATAGCAGTACCAGAACAGAAACAACAAGGAACATGCAAAGCCTTAAAAGCATCAAGCAAAAACAAAAAGGATCATGCAGAAGGTGGAGAAACCCCCAGAACGCACATTTCAAACAACAATAAGGCACGATGGAAACAGAAAGATCCAAACTTTCTCTAAAGGAAAATCAAAATCAAAACCTCATCACAAAAACAAAGAGAAAGCACGAAATGGGACTAACCTGGAGACGAAAGAAGCTTCGAGGAAGAAAAATGGAGGCGCAGAAATAAAAGCTGCCCAGAAAATCGCCAAACAAATGCCACAACACAAGAAAGCAGAAAGTGCAAACGAAAAACAGAGAGTGAAGAGAGCGGAGAAAAGAAGTTACGAAAAGGGCAAAGGAGAGAAACCGTTTCTGGGTTTTCAAAATCAAAATAAAGAGCCAAAGGGAAACGGGGCAATTAATGTTAAAATTAATGAAAACATTAAACCCTCGCACGTTCCTGAAGCGCCGATATAAAAGCGCGCGCATTTAGAGAAAAAACGTTCTACATTCAAAAGCTTCTACAAAGAAAGCGACAAAATGCTTGAGTTCAGCTTCAAAGGACCAAAGTCAAAGACTCGACCTCGACAAAAGACCGAGCTCAAGCAGGGGCACTGTTCATACCCTGGGTCGCGCTACCTGACCTGGGATGATTGGCGACAAAGCGACCGACCTCTTCAGGTCAGGCTATCCGACCTCTTCTCAAAGAGGTCGGCCAAATCGACAAGAAAGCCCAACAAAGGGCCCAAATAGAGGAACACGACCCACATCCAAAGGCAATCCAAGCCTATAAAGATAAAGGCGGTTCCCTTGAAGATAAGCTGACTTCACCCCAAATAAGATAAGATAAGATAAGATAAGATAACTAACTTATCTTATCGGAAAGGTCAGCCCACACTACTATAAATACACTGGAGCACCCAGGTATAACTCATACTCTAATTCTACAATAAACCTGCTTAATACCCGTGCTAACTTAAGCATCAGAGTCTCTTGCAGGTACCCCCCACCCTCCGGTGGCCAAGGATCAGCAGTGCAGCAAGTCCAACAAGTCGGACACAACAGCTCTGGCCGTCACCAGCCAGCCGGACACGCCATCTCCGACCAGTACAGAAGATCTCATCCGAGATCAACCTCCAGTTTCAGGTAACCCTCGGAACAGTTTCTCTTCACACTAACTAATACTCAACGATGGTATTTCGGTACACTATGTTACCAAGAAATATTAATCAATCTAATAAATTTGGTAATGACATAAGTCTATAAGTTTGAAAATTTAAAAATCATGTCATAAAATGTGAAGTTTTAACAAGGAACAATGTTGATCATATTTTTTGACTTCAAGAATGAATATGATATCAACAAATAAATTTATCCCAGGTAAGATAAAAGTCCATAAGTATTGTTATTAATAATGAGATATTAATCTATTTTAAAGATAATACATTTTTTTTCTATGGATTTTTTTAACTTGGCATGTCAAAGACTAATCCACTATACATTGATGCTCTATTTGTAAACCCCACAAAATTAGCAGATAATTAACAAAAAAATTAAATTTTAATTTAAAAAATTAAAAATATAAATCTAATATCAAAATAGGATAGAGCTCTTCAAAACGAAAATTTTGACACCAATTTCAAAGGATTTAGCCCAAGATTGGGCCGAACGGGCCAAACCGGCCGAGTCAAACCCGTATTGGGCCCAAGGCCCAGCCCAATATATTTAAGACATGAGCTTCATCTCATTACCCTTCTTCTTCATCACTTGCATGCTGCACCATGAAAAGAGAGAAGGAAAGAGATTCTCAAACCCTAGCTCAAACTTTAAACCAAGATAACTTTTGATCCGGAACTCCAATCGTTGCACCGTTTGCGGCCACGCGACCTTAGTGATGAGCTCTGCAAAGCCCAGGACCTTTCAAGGTGAGAAAATCAAAATCCTACCATCTATTATCTCTTCTTCAATTCAGGAATATTAAGGTTTTTGGGTGTTAAGATTTTGAATAAATTAATGTTATAGGATAGATCAAATTGAGTTGAGGAATGAGTGGGCTTTGGTTCGATTGAGGCACATACAAGGTAAGATTCATAAACCCTAGCCAATTTCAGTTCTATTATGTTAAATGTAAATTTTGAGTATGTATGGTGATATATGTGAAATTAGGTGTATAAGTGTATATGTTGGAGGCTTGGTGGTGATTGGAGTTAAGATTTTAGTTGGTTTCTCAAAGCTTGAGGGGCTGTGTTGTGACTTGTGAGGCTGCTTTGGGCAAAATATAGTGATCGGCCAAGGTATGGTTTAGGTTTCGTGCGTTTAATATATAAGATAGTGTGAAAACTTAGGCTAGAAGAACTATAGGATAAGTTGAAATGGTTTTATGCATTAAATGATTAGTTTTGTGAGTTGATGATGTTGTTGGTATATGT
Organism: Arachis ipaensis; assembly: GCF_059453495.1. Taxonomy (NCBI): domain Eukaryota; kingdom Viridiplantae; phylum Streptophyta; class Magnoliopsida; order Fabales; family Fabaceae; genus Arachis; species Arachis ipaensis. The sequence continues at coordinate 66,680,583 of NC_142442.1, read as the reverse complement.
TAATGAGATTTTGTGGTTATGGTTTGTTGATTGGCTAATAATGAATTATGGGTAATTGTTAGATGCAATTTCTAGTTGAAGGTGATAAGTTAGTAAGTTTGATGTTGCTGAAATTCTGTGGATTGGTTGGTTTATTATTGTTAGAAGAAGTGCATAATTTTAATGCTTTAAAGTATGCTTGTATGATATAAATCATGGTAATTTTTGATAGGTACATGAAACTGAGGTTTTGGGGTAGGGTTATGATATAATTAAAGTAAATATGGTAATGAATGAGAGGAATGGTAGACTAGTATAAGTTGGAAACCTAGAGGACTAAATTTGGTTAGTGAAATTGAGAAGTCTTGCTGCAGAAATTCCTAATCTGTTTGGACAGCAACTTAAAACGAAAACTGGGAATAATCTGGACATGATTTTCAAACTAATCTATTTTTCTAACAAATTTCTGTAAGTCAAGATTATTCCAGAAAAATTTCAGAAAATTTGGCCAAGTGGTTTGGAAGATATGATTTTTTGAAGTTTAGTGGTTGCTGCAGATTTTTTTGGTTTTCTGGTTCTGCAGTACCAACTTCCAGATGCTATAACTTTGGATTTAAAAAGAATTTTGAGTTTCTCCCAAAAGGGATTTAAAGATTTATCAGTCTATTTTAAGAGAAAATAAGTTTCAGGTCCATATCTATTTTGTAGGCTTAGATAAGTCATTTGGAAGATGGATTGTTTCCTAGAAATTCTGAACTGATTCATAAAAATAGGACACCTCTTCCAATTGATAATTAATTACTCAAATAAAGTGATATGAACTTGAAACTTTTGGGTTTTTAAACTTGGGAATGTTGACTGTAATCCCACCAAAATTTAGAGGCAAAGGATTAGAATTAGAACTATTGTGGAATTTATAAAAATACTGCTGCTGTTTGTTTTTCTGGAATTTTGTTAATGCAGTAGCAGAATTCTAAATCTTGTAAAAAATTCAATTCTAATCCAAGTTCAGCAAAACCTAACTTAAATTGAAGATTAGGATCTCTGGAGTTACCTCACCAAGAAAAATAGGTTGTGCATAAGTATTTACAACACAAGAAAGTTTTAGATTAAACAAGCTTAGGAAATGAAAAGAAATGTAAGTTGCCCGTAGAAAGGGTTAAAGTTAAAGACAATGATATTGAGAGATAAATAGAAGAAAGAAGAATGAGGAACAAGGAATAAAATAAAATTTGAGAATTGATGATGTTAATCAATCAAGAATAATAAAATGTATGAGCAATGAGTTAAGTAAAGTTGAGAATGATGAGATGAGATATGAATTAGTTTCGAGAATGAAACTGATAATTATGAGAAATGATTGAATAACTTGAACTTGGGGAGTTGTTCCCAAGTCAGCTGGATTTTTCCCGTGGTTGTTATTGAGCTTGGGGTACCATTTTTCCCATGTCAGCTTAGGGTGTTGTCTCTTCTCCCCATGTCAGCTTGGGATTCGTCCTATGGATATTATTGAGCTTGGGGGCATTCTCCTCCCTATATCAGCGTGGAGATTCACCCCATGGTGTATTTTGAGCTTGAGAACATGTCGGGATGGCTACGAAACCGACAGTTGATATCAACAGCCATAGGACAGGCATACATCATGTGCACATTGTTTGAATTGCTTGTTTGTGAACTATTTAGGAATGCCTACATGATTATAACATGCTATCTGTTGTATTTGTTATCTGTATTACTTGTAAGTTACTTGTGCTTGCCTTGTTTACTTATTTGTCTGTGTAAACTAATTGAAGATGGAGGAGCGGAGGAAGGGTGGACCGGTTTGGAGTTAATGTTAGGTTTAAAATATGTAAGGTTAGAATTCATTAGGCCACCTACCCCTTTTTATGGCTTCTGCTTAGAAATTAAGTTTTACAATTGTATGACAGAGTTTTAGGATTGCCTCTAGCATTCCCAAGACCTTATTTATTATACGCGTGGCACCTTTACCATGCTGAGAACCTCCGGTTCTCATCCCATACTATGTTGTTATTTTCAGATGCAGGTCGAGAGGCTCCTCGCTAGGCGTCTGGATTCCTTGAAGCGGATCTGGTGTATTTTGGGTTTTAGTTTGTATATGTATGTATATATGTACTAGCTTGCTCTCCAAGAAACTTGTTATTTTGTTTCTCATAGAGTTTGTGGGAGAGTTAGGATCTTATTCTGTATTTTGGGTAGTTGGGATACTTATGTATATATATGTAAATATTCTCCGGCCAGCCTTGGGTTTGCTGGCTGAGTCAGAAGCTAGTTTCTCTGTATTATTGGCACTCTTGTGACTCTTTTGCTTATTCCTATCCTTAACTTTTAGGCTTCTTAACACGCAAGTAATTCCGTTTCCTGAGTGTTGCGCTTTTTATTTTGCGATTTTGTTTTACCCGTTTTTCAAGGCTCCTAGTATATTATCTCTTTTCACTATGATATGTAAATATTTTCTGATTAGAGGTTCGTAACACCACACTACCTCTATTTTATGACTTAACCGTAAAACTCTGTATAGTAGGGTGTTACATTATGGTATCAGAGCAGTTCGTTCCTATAGAGCCTGAGGATGGATTGATTATGCTTCTGTGCATTCTCTGTGTATTTGTCTATGTGCTATTAGGATATCTAATTGATATATGTGGCATAAACGTTCATGAGCATGTATCTGGGACTTAAAGCACTAGACTTACGATATTGAGACTGATCAACTTGATATCACTTGTTTGGTGTGTATAGGGACTAGATGTCGACTCGCGGACGTGGATACGGGCGATGTAGAGGCAGAATAGGCAATGCTATGCCAAAAGCAATAGGGAACAATCCTCCTAACCCTGTAGACTTCATGGCCGCTCTAGGAAATATGGCCGCGGCGATGCAAGCGACAGCCGAAGCCCTGGGAAACCAAATAAATAATGGGAACAATGGCAACAACGGCGATGATGGTCCTATGATGCTTTCTTCCTTCCTGAAGGTTATCCTTCGACCTTTAGAGGAACCTCGAACCCTACCAATGCGGATAACTGGATACAAGCCATTGAGCGAGCATTACAGGCTCATCAGGTTCCTAATGAACAGTGGGTTGAGTTTGGAACCTACCAGCTGTAGGGTGAGGCTCAGCATTGGTGGCAGGGCATGAGGCATATTCTACAGCCGGATGGGGTTGTAATCTCTTGGGAGTTGTTCCAAGAAGAATTCTATAAGAAATTTTCCTAGCTCAGTTAGAAATGCCAAGGAACTTGAACTGCTTCAGCTGAAACAGGGCCAGAAGACCATTACTGAGTACACTAGCGGATTTGAGGAACTGTGCCATTTTTCATGCATTTTTCAGGGAGCTCCAGAGGATTTTGCTGAATGGAAGTGTATCAAATACAAGGGAGGCCTTAGGAGCAATATTCTGAGCTTCTTTGCATCGATGGAGATCCGAACCTTCTCTGAACTGGTAAACAAAACCAGAGTTGCTGAAGAATGTCTGAGAAAGGCGGCATTAGATAAGAGTGACCACCGAAGCTTTGTTAGGAAAGATCACGGAAGAAATTTTGTGCCTAGAGGTCAAGATTTCAAGTAAGGCGGCAATATTCCACAGCAACTTCAAGGCCAGAATAGCTTCCGGAGGTTCAATAATAACAATAACCAGGGAAGAGGATGCGGAAAACAGGTTCAGTTTCCCCAAGACGACTTGACTTGCAGGAGGTGTGGAAGGTACCACCCAAACACTCCATGTAGGGCCGGTTGAGATGTCTGTTATTACTGTGGAAGACCCGGGCATATGTCCTGGAATTGCCCAGAAAAGAAGAGTCAGGATGCTAGGAAAGCCCCGGAGGCAGGACGAGTGTACACTATGATGGCAGATGGTGCTGAGGGCACAGATGCTCCGATTAGAGGTAATGATGAACTAGTAATTAAAATTTTAACTGCTTTATATGATGATGACCTGTAACACTTACCATAATCCAGCACCGGGCTGTGAGGATTGTGACTTCCAAGGGAATGATCGAAAGATGATTTTTAATTATGAAGACAAAACGGTATTTGGTTGACTTTGAGGGAGTGACTAGGTTCTTGAAGAATAATAACTAGACTTATGTAGTAAAAGAGGATAGGAAGAGTGAACATGCAACTTGAGTCATAAGTTAGGGAATCGGGAGGGTTGAGAGTGGTGCGATGACACTACTAGAATCGATGGAAATCGGAAGCTTGAAGGATTATAAAATTGAGCATGAGACCCGTTCAATCAAGTATTCCCGCTATGAAATATCAATTGAACCGGAGAGTGCGTTAATGAATCCTTTCGAGTTGACCTAGCCTTCTTTTGTAGCTTACAATAGAATTCTAACCCGAACTTCTTCTTAAATAATGAACGGATTAACTCTTAATTCTATCCCTGACTTGCACGAATCTTGCTCCTTCCAAATGAATCCAACTTTGTCTTGTCATAATAATGTAAATTCGAGAATCTTAGGAACTTGCCGCGAGTGGAATTGTTCTCTTTCGTAAAACTGGTAATCCATTGACATCAGCTAAGGTTTATATGATTTGGTGCATTATATCTTCTCCTCAACCAGCTTGAATTTCAATTCCTCTCTGAGAGTATATCTTAACTCCTTATATACCCTGTTAATCTCTAAAGCTTGCTGTACCCACCATATAAGCATCCCTTTATTCTACAACAAACACCGTCCCAGTAAGTCAATTACTTCTGGAATGTATTGCTCCATTTATAATGTTAATACAGAATAAGAATTGGAATGGGAAAACACACCTGAGAACCTGAACCCAAGCAGAAAAATGAACAATGCGCCTACCTCAGGTTACTAAACTTGAATTTTGGGACAAAATTCCTACTTAGGTGGGTAGGATGTAAACTCCGCAAAATTAGCAGATAATTAACATAAAAATTAAATTTTAATTAGGAAAATTAAAAATATAAATCTAATATCAAAATAGGATAGACCTCCTCAAAACGAGAATTTTGACACCAATTTTAAAGGATTTGGCCCAAGATTGGGCCGAACGGGCCAAACCGGACGAACCGGACCCATATTGGGCCCAAGGCCCAGCCCAATATATTTAAGACATGAGCTTCATCTTATTACCATTCTTCTTTATCACTTGCACGCCGCACCATGAAAAGAGAGAAGGAAAGAGATTCTCAAACCCTAGCTCAAACTTTAAACCAAGATAACTTTTGATCTGGAGCTCCGATCGCTACACCGTTTGCGGCCACGCAACCTCAGTGATGAGCTCTACAAAGCCCAGGACCTTTCAAGGTGAGAAAATCAAAATCTTAGCTTCTATTCTCTCTTCTTCAATTTGGGAATATTAAGGTTTTTGGGTGTTAAGATTTTGAATAAATTAATGTTATAGGATAGATCAAATTGAGTTGAGGAATGAGTGGCCTTTGGTTCGATTGAGGCACATACAAGGTAAGGTTCATAAACCCTAGCCAATTTTGGTTCTATTATGTTAAATGTGAATTTTGAGTATGTATGGTGATATATGTAAAATTAGGTGTATAAGTGTATATGTTGGAGGCTTGGTGGTAATTGGAGCTAAGATTTTGGTTGGTTTCTCAAAGTTTGAGGGACTATGTTGTGACTTGTGAGGCTGTTTTGGGAAAAATATAGTGATCGGGCAAGGTATGGTTTAGGTTTCGCGCGTTTAATATATAAGATAGTGTGAAAACTTAGGCTAGAAAAACTATAGGATAAGTTGAAATAGTTTTATGCATTAAATGATTAGTTTTGTGAGTTGATGATGTTGTTGGTATATGTTAATGAGATTTTGTGGTTATGCTTTGTTGATTGGCTAATAATGAATTATGGGTAATTGTTAGATGCAATTTCTAGTTGAAGGTGATGAGTTAGTAAGGTTGATGTTGCTGAAATTCTGTGGATTGGTTGGTTTATTATTGTTAGAAGAAGTGCAGAATTTTAATGCTTTAAAGTGTGCTTATATGATATAAATCATGGTAATTTATGATAGGTAGATAGAACTGAGGTTTTGGGGTAGGATTATGATATAATTAAAGTAAATATGGTGATGAATGAGAGGAATGATGGACTAGTATAAGTTGGAAACCTAGAGGACTAAATTTGGTTAGTGAAATTGAGAAGTCTTGCTGCAGAAATTCCTAATCTGTTTGGACAGCAAATTAAAATGAAAACTGGGAATAATCTAGACATGATTTTCGAACTAATCTATTTTTCTAACAAATTTACATAAGTCAAGATTAGTCCAGAAAAATTTCAGGGAATTTGGCCAAGTGGTTTGGAAGATATGATTTTTTGAAGTTTAGTGGTTGCTGCAGATTTTTCTGGTTTTCTGGTTCTGCAGTACCAACTTCCAGACGCTATAACTTTGGATTTAAATGGAATTTTGCGTTGCTCCTAAAAGGGATTTAAAGATTTATCAGTCTATTTTAAGTGAGAACAAGTTTCAGGTCCATATCTATTTTGTAGGCTTAGATAAGTCATTTGGAAGATGGATTGTTTCCTGGAAATTCTGAAGTGATTCATAAAAATAGGACACCTCTTCCAATTGATAATTAATTACTCAAATGAAGTGATATGAACTTGAAACTTTTGGGTTTTTAAACTTGGGAATGTTGACTGTAATCCCACCAAAATTTAGAGGCAAAGGATTAGAATTAGAACTATTGTGGAATTTATAAAAATACTGATGCTGTTTGTTTTTCTGGAATTTTGTAAATGCAGTAGCAGAATTCTAAATCTTGTAAAAAATTCAATTCTAATCCAAGTTCAGCAAAACCTAACTTAAATTGAAGATTAGGATCTCTGGAGTTACCTTACCAAGAAAAATAGGTCATGCATAAGTATTTACAACACAAGAAGATTTTAGATTAAATAAGCTTAGGAAATGAAAAGAAATGTAAGTTGCCCCTAAGAAGGGTTAAAGTTAAAGACAATGATATTGAGAGATAAAGAGAAGAAAGAAGAATGAGGAACAAGGAATGAAATAAAAGTTGAGAATTGATGATGTTAATCAATCAAGAATAATAAAATGTATGAGCAATGAGTTAAGTAAAGTTGAGAATGATGAGATGAGATATGAATTGAGTTTGGGGTACTGTTTTCCCCATGTCAGCTAGGGGTGTTGTCTCTTCTCCCCCATGTCAGCTTGGGATTCGTCCCATGGATTATTGAGCTTGGGGGCGTTCTCCTCCCTATGTCAGCGTGGGGATTCGCCCCATGGTGTATTTTGAGCTTGAGAACATGTCGGGATGGCTACGTAACTGACAGTTGATATCAACAGCCATAGGACAGGCATACATCATGTGCACATTATTTGAATTGCTTGTTTGTGAACTATTTGGGAATGCCTACGTGATTATAACATGCTATCTGTTGTATTTGTTATCTGTATTACTTGTAAGTTACTTGTGCTTGCCTTGTTTGCTTATTTGTCTGTGTAAACTAATTGGAGATGGAGGAGCGGAGGAAGGGTGGACCGGTTTGGAGTTAATGTTAGGTTTAAAATATGTAAGGTTAGAATTCATTAGGCCACCTACCCCTTTTTATATCTTCTGCTTAGAAATTAAGTTTTACAATTGTATGACGGAGTTTTAGGATTGCTTCTGGCATTCCCAGGACCTTATTTATTTTATGCGTGGCACCTTTACCATGCTGAGAACCTCCGGTTCTCATCCCATACTGTGTTGTTGTTTTCAGATGCAGGTCGAGAGGCTCCTCGCTAGGCGTCTGGATTCCTTGAAGCGGCCTAGTCTCTGGTGTATTTTGGGTTTTAGTTTGTATATGTATGTATATATGTACTAGCTTGCTCTCCAAGAACTTGTTATTTTGTTCCTCATAGAGGTTGTGGGAGAGTTAGGATCTTATTCTGTATTTTGGATAGTTGGGATACTTATGTATATATATATGTAAATATTCTCCGGCCAGCCTTGCCTTCGCAGGCTGAGTCAGGAGCTAGTTTCTCTGTATTATTGGCACTCTTGTGACTCTTTTGCTTATTCCTATCCTTAACTTTTAGGTTTCTTAACACGCAAGTAATTCCGTTTCTTGAGTGTTGCGTTTTTTATTTTTGAATTTTGTTTTACCCATTTTTCAAGACTCCTAGTATATTATCTCTTTTCACTATGATATGTAAATATTTTTTTATTAGAGGTCTGTAACACCACACTACCTCTGTTTTACGACTTAAGCGTAAAACTCTGCATAGTAGGGTGTTACACTATTTATTGAAGGTCTGCCGTTAATTAATGAATTGTTACACACACATACAAGACGAGATCGAATTCCAAATAATTACTTAAACAGACAAATGAGATGACCATTCAACCAATCCAAATTGATGAAGACAAATACTAATTATTTTTAATATTTTCAAGTTATAAAATATTTATAATAATAATTGCTATATATATTTGTTGTTTAATTTTTTAATAAAAGATTTATATAACTTTATGTATTATCCCGTGCAGGATACGAAACATATATTAGTTTAGATTTTTAAAAATACGGGATGTTATATACGTTATTACTAGAACGGCTAACTCAGCGCCAGAAATATGCTCAGAGACCACTATGGTGTCTAGAGGTGAATTTGGGAGACTATTATAATGAAATTGAAACTTCGAAAACCAAAAGAATCCTATAAATTTTAGAAACCATAATAGAAATTTACTCCCATACAAGATTTTATTATTATTATTATTATTATTATTATTATTATTATTATTTGTAAGATATGGTGATTGACTGAAATTGTAAATAGTTTAATTTTTCTCCATTAAACTAACAAGTGACAACTAACTAACAGACAGTATCCCCAATGAATGGTCGAATCAATCGGATGTAATTAGCCATTTTAAGAAACGCGTTGCCTTGTGTTGTAATGTTTCTTTTTCACAAAATTAGTGTGCGTAACTACCTACGTACAACGACCCTGCCAAGTAAGAACCTCTACCTCGCAGATTCAATCTCCGTTTCCCCGATACACAAAACGATTACATTCACAATCATAATCCCAAATCTATTGGCCCTAATATTCTATTTCGTTTCACGACTTAGGGTTGCTTCCTAGATTCTCCTCTGTTAACACAAAAAGCTTCATTTTGTTTTCTCTGGTAGCGGAGGATCAAGTTTGGTTTCTTTTCATTGCGGTGAGTAGTGTTGCCTTTAAATGATTCTATTAACATGATTTCATTAATTCCGATCTACATCATTCATGCTAGTGGTAGCTTTATCTGATTCATGTGGCGTTGCTTGCATTTTGCATTTTGCATTTCATGATTTGTTTGTATTTCTTCTTTGGATGACTCCTATCCTTTCTTTCAAGTTCCAGTGATTTCTTCATTTGTTATAAGTTGTAAATATCTCTTTTACTTTCAAGCTAATTAAATTGTTGTGTATAATAAACTTAGTACAGTGGCTTAGTAATGGTATACAATTGCAGGGTTCTTATACGGTTGCTACTTCCATATAGCAATCGAGAACAAAAATGAAAGAAACCAAGTGAATGGGTAGCAATGGAGAATTGTTACAAGGCTAATGGAAATATACATAGAGTTTCAAGGCAGAATAAACATCCATTCTCCATAAGGGATCAATCATTGCCCTGCTTTGACATAAGAGTATTTTTAGTCAGAGTTTGCAAATCTGATCTTGATAATTCTGCTCCCGAAGTTCTCAAACTGAAATGTATTTCATCAAATCCTGGCACACTTCTCAAAGTTAATGGCGTCCGCGCTACTATGCAATCCGAGGGTGTTTCAAGCCTTCTCAAAAGAGATAGAGTAGATAAGAAATCAAAAGAAGTGACATTTGTAAGCACAGATAGTATTAAGATGAGTAGTAATGTTAAGTTTGAAGTGTTTGACAAAGATGTTCTGTTGGTTTCTGGGGTCTTAGAATTATGCAATAGCAATGGATCTGTTAATGGACAAAGATGGAGCATGAACTGTGAGTCAATTATAATTCCTGGAACTAGTTTCTTCAAGAGCAAGAAATTCATGTTGCCAGGTTCAACTTTACCTACAATAGAGGTCTACATTGCTGGGTCCTTCTTGGATACTCCAATTGTCTTAACAAAGACCCTCCACCTTAGTTCTCAGATAAAACACACAAGGATGGGGACATTCTCTACAAACCTGGAAAACGAGACAAGTGCTCCTTCGACATTCACTTTACAGGTTAACAAGTGAAAGGGGTTTTGCTTTTATTTCCTTCTTTTATTTTATTCTTACTAATAATAGTTGCATGGCAATTCTTGTACTAATTAAAGGCTGCAGATAACATGAGTGAAAAGCCTGAAGAGGAGGATAACAACATTGATTTGTACCAAAGAAGAGCATATGTTGCTGCTGAAGAAGAAGATGGAGAGGTGTCATGGTTCAATGCAGGTGTGAGAGTAGGTGTTGGAATTGGTCTGAGTGTTTGCATTGGCATTGGCATTGGAGTTGGCGTGCTTGTTAAGACTTACCAAGGCACTACTCGCAACTTTAGGAGACGCCTATTATGATATTAATATGCACATACATATGCAAATATAACATGCTTGATTCACTGATCAACTATCATAATGGACAAGTATTTGAAAAGAAAACTCATCACTTTGTATTGTGCACCATGTTTGTCATTACATATCCAATTGAAGTGGGGTCACGGGTTACTTACACCCAATCTAATTAAATTAACTCCTAAATTTTCCTTGTTGATAGAATTACTTTTTGTTACTTTAATAAGCTCCGTTTATTCCTCAACCTTGTTAGCTTGAGTATATGGCAAAATTGGAAATCAGCAAGTAAATGAGCTTGGCACTGTCACTGGAGTTGAATGGAGATTCTTATTCCATGAATACAACGGTAGGAGACAGATGTCGACCCAAAAAATTAATAGACAAAGACTTGTATCTTTAGTTATTCTAATTAGCATACTGGAATTCTTGAGAAGAACAGGGTTAGTTGTTGGTGAAATTCATTATTGAGGGAATTAAAAGCAATATTATTAAATGGCGAATTGTAAAGCAATGGTTTGGTGGTGAGTTACGTTGGATAATCACGTTTACTTGGAATCTCTGTTCAGTCAATTAATCAAATTGACATGTACATATATATAGAGCCAAGTACAGGAATTTCACTAAAATTACAGCGAATTATTACGTGCGAACATCCATTACAGTACTTCAAAGCTTTTGATGTGAAAATAAGATCAAGACACGTGCTCTCCAACTTCAACGTTCAGCCTCAACCCATCAATTCCTTTATATGACTACGGTGGTCCAACAATTGAATCCTGTAATTTCTACGTACATGGTAAGAATAATAATTACTTAGGATTCCTACATTTGAAATGCGCGCTTTACTCGTCAAATTCTTCTTCAGTCGTTCTTTCTTTCATTAACCTGACATGGACAGTGGAATTAGAAAGGATAACGTGTTGATTGATGACTCATTAATTTATAATGGTCCGTCCTAATGGGAACAATTGAAATGGCATTTGGCAAGCAGGGATAGGAGTGGCATTTCGGTAAATAAAGTGCCATTCCAAGCTTAAAACATAACAACTGAAAATGAACTCTGTTTCCATTGGCCTTTTCTGCTTTAGTCTTTATTATATCCGTTGATGATGAAACTTCAAAGTTGAAACCCCACTCTTCTTTTTTTCTTTTCCTTTCTCTTTTCCTTTTCCAAATTCCAACCATCCCATCTCATTATAGTTTTCTCAGAAGCCAAACGCTCTTAATTAACGACCACAGATACTCCCGATTCCCGAGAGAATTCACTACACCGCCTCACTCGCAGCAATGGCAGCAACCTCCACGGAATCCACCGCTGGTGCTCTGCCGGAGCTGACCAACCGAACTACATTTTTAGGTCTGAAGCTGTACGTGTTAGTGATGGTTTTTTTGGCGATCGTGGTGGCATTGTTGATCGTGATTTATGTGTGCTTTTGGCGTAGCAGCAGAAGCTCGAAGAAGGGGAAAATGCGAGTGAAGCACAGCTCAGGCGGGATCCCACTGGTTTCAAAGGAGATTGTGGAGGTTAATGCATTGGATCTCGCGGATCATCTCAAAATGGAAAAAGAAGAAGAAGAAGAAGACACGGTCGTTGATGTTGATCCTAATCGGAAGCAAGAACAGAAGCAGCAGAAGAAGGAGAAGGAGGAATGTGAGATCAAGGTTGAGGGAATAATAAAAGGGAGTAAGAAGAGGAGGGAGGAGGAGTCGGTGGAGTCTTCGCCGAACATAGGGTGGGGGCGGTGGTACAGCATGTCAGAAGTGGAAGAAGCGACGGATGGGTTTGCGGAAGGGAATGTGATCGGAGAAGGAGGGTATGGGATTGTGTACAGAGGTGTTCTTGGCGACGGTTCTATCGTCGCTGTCAAGAATCTTCTTAACAACAAGTACGTTCAATTAATTTCATCTCTAACTCGTCAAGCTTCTCCTTATTCTCTTGTGCTCTGCATGGTTAATTTTCTTCTAAGTTTTAATTACCACCTATAAAAGTACAAACTACTATATGATTAATTTATGAGACCATCTTTTGGCAACTCTATGCTTCTTATAAAATATACATTAAAAATTTATAAAAAAAAATATTTCAATATATATAAATATATGATTGATTTAATTATTGATTGTTAATATAAACTTAATATTTTTGTTAATTATTAAAATATTTTGTTTATACTCACTTCGTCATTGACATAAAAATCATTTTTCTTCTTGATGCATGTGGTGTGGGACTCAATGGTGAAGTGGTGAGAGTTCCGTATTTACTAGTATTATATATTTATATACTTCTATTCAATAGGAAAAAGAAAATAAATTACTTCATTGTATATAAAAAAAATAATTCACATTGGTTTTTCCTTTTTTTTTTAATCATTATACACATGAAACATGTGTGACTATCCTGGCTTTATGCTGTCTATGTTGCATAATCCAAAAGACTTTGAGACTTGTTAACGGAAAAATATAGGGTCGCGTATGGAATTGAATGATTAGGGGAAATAATGACCATGATAATAAGAGTTTAGGTGGAATAGCTATAAGCTATGGATCCCATATATAATTGTTGGTAAAATTTGTTTGGCGGAGTATGAGGAAAAGAAAATGGGCACTTTGCAATTTGATTTTGTTTTCTTTGTTACTTTTCTGCTGGCCGGGAAAGGGTAATGTTACTTTCCTCTTTAATCTTTTTTTTTCCGTTATATATATAAACAAAAAACTTCTCTTAACTTTTACTTTAATTTTCTTTATTGATCTTTTTTTATATTTTTTTATTAAAGTATGACAGCACATGATAGAATCAATTCCCCAAAAACATTTAATCAGTAAGATTCAAAACCTACTTTAAAGTGATATATTCTTTGTGAAATCATTATTCCCAAAAACATTACCAGGCACATCATTTAATCCAAAAAACATGTCTAAAAGACTAAAATAAAATAGAAGCAACGTCATCATTGACCGTGAACTAGGTAGGCCAGCTCGACGACTATTGGGTGTAGCTAACTTCGTATTACCGCAAGCGAAAAAGTAACACAGAAATTCAATTATTCATGACTGAGCAGACTAAGGGTGGTTTTGGGGGGGTTCAAAATAGTATATCAAACAATTAGTGCGTTTCATGCTGGAAACTTTTACACTCGTTCGTCTAGCTCGGTAGTATTTCAATACTTCATAATGGATCTGAAATTATTTTTATAATTCAAGTAATCCGATATTTCTAGATTATCTTACCTCCAATAATGCAACATTTATAATGTGCTTTTCCTTCCTCATCACCTAGCAAATTAAAGGCCAACTGAAATTTATTGTGGCTATTCTGTTATTTTTGTAGGGGCCAAGCAGAGAAAGAGTTTAAGGTGGAGGTTGAGACCATTGGAAAAGTGAGGCATAAGAATTTGGTACGTTTAGTTGGATACTGTGCACAAGGTGCTAAGAGGTAAAATGTTGTGTCCACATGACTTGTATTATTTTCTTTTGTTGTAATAATGTCTTTTTTGATTCAAATGTAAATGGTATGTCACTTTTGCTGACCACTCAGGATGCTTGTTTATGAATACGTTGATAATGGAAATTTGGAGCAGTGGCTACATGGGGATGTAGGCCCTGTTAGCCCCTTGACATGGGATATACGAATGAGGATTGCTGTTGGAACCGCCAAAGGGTGTGTTTTCCTCGTTTCCCTGTTTCGTTATATTCAATACCATATAATATCCTAAAGTATCTCCCTTGTATTAATATACAAAAGTGAAAAACGTATTATTATAACATGAATCAGATTAGCCTACTTGCATGAAGGCTTAGAACCCAAAGTTGTGCACCGAGATGTAAAATCCAGTAACATTCTTTTGGACAAAAATTGGAATGCCAAAGTATCTGATTTCGGACTGGCCAAACTCTTAGGCTCAGAGAAAAGCTATGTCACAACGCGTGTAATGGGAACATTTGGGTTAGTTCTTCTTCAGTTATATCTTATGGCATAAAGTTTTCTTGCACATTGACGTGAATGAAATTACATTTTGTACAGATATGTTTCACCTGAGTATGCAAGTACAGGAATGCTCAATGAATGCAGTGATGTGTATAGCTTTGGGATGCTACTAATGGAGCTAATTACAGGAAGAAGTCCTATTGATTATTCCAGACCACCTGCAGAGGTGATTCCATGATTATTTTTCATCAGGTTTTATTTCTGCCCACTATATGAGTTCTTATTGCTTTTTTGTTTGATGTGCATCAGATGAACTTGGTTGACTGGTTTAAGGGAATGGTAACAAGTCGTCGTGGCGATGAGCTAGTCGATCCTTTAATTGAGATTAAACCCTCTCCAAGATCTCTGAAGCGAGCTTTGCTGGTTTGTTTGCGCTGTATAGACTTGGATGTCATTAAGCGACCAAAGATGGGTCAAATTGTTCACATGCTTGAAGCTGACGATTACCCATTTCGTTGTGTAAGTCTTTCTTCTTTCTTATAACAGTAGGCCCTTCTAGTGATTCACTTTGATTAAATGATTTTTTGTAATTGTTTTGAATGAGTAGGAGGTTCATACATATAGAGAGAAAGACCCTTCTCCTTCTCATACAACTGTTGCTTTTCCAACAAGGCAGGTGGAGTCAGTACATAAACCAAGCTGGAGGAGATGATTGCGTTGCCTATAGAGACTACAGGGTTGCAGCTTGTGTAAACTCTGCTGATACAAACTATCAATTTGTTGTAATGTGAATTTTCACTTTTTTATGAAGAAGAAGAACATGTCAGATGCCATTTTGAATATTTCTATAACAACATAGTTAATATATAGTTATTTTAATTAGGTGTTTAAAACGCGGTGTGGTATTGCATTATCATCATGAGAAGAAATGAGCACTGGCTTGTAAATATGTATTCCTCACGATATACTAATTCTATTAGTTTGTTAGATTGTTGACATTTAGTAAGGAGATTTCTTTTTGTAATAAATACATTAAAAAAAACTAGCCATCAAATGATATTTTTAAATATAAATATATATTTGATATCACATAAAACATAGGCTTAACCGTAATCTAATAGCTAATGATTGTGTGTAAATAATTTTTAATCTGATTGAATTTAATATATTAGAAAATGAAAGTGTAGAGTTCTTTTTCAATACACACAACTCATACCATTAAAGTTGAAAGGAAATAAAGCAACAAATTTAGAAGGGGAAAGTATGAGGATCCAATGGAATATTTGTACAATGTGTACAATGGAGATTTAGGGAGTATTAGAGATATAATCATTAGTGTTACCTTATTCTATCAGCTGAAGCTTTTGGGATGAGTGGTATCATGACATGGTATTAGAGTTCTAGATCTGAAAGATCAAGAGTTCGATCCTTAGTGAACTCGAAAATTAGTTTAAGCTTTTGGAAAGATGTTTATTATCCCTAGTACTCGGATGGTTATTCTAGATAGTATGGGAGATGTTCATTTTGTAACTCATATAGCTCATTTTACACATCATAATTTCTTTTGGCTGCGTTTCGAATAGAGACAGAGACTAAAAGACAGAGATTAAGAGACAGAGACTGAACTAAGTTTAAATATCATGTTTGACATAAAGTATACAGAATTGAGTTATGTCTCAGTATCCTATTTAATTTAAGATAAAAATAGAAACTGGAATTATTAAAGTTATTAAAATACCATGTCCTCAAACTACGCCTGAGCAGTGAAGCCCACCTCCCTTCAATCCCACCACTGGCTACTCCACGGAGGTTGGCGCAGCAGATGATGTCCTCGTGCGCATCACAGTGTCTGTAACGCATTTAAATCGCCACCAGGAACTCCTGAGAGTCGTGATTTCGGTGCCGAGATCGCCACTACTTTATCCCTCTTCGTCGTATTCTTCCTTTCGTCGCTCTTCCTCGTGTTCATCCCTCTTTGTCGCATTCTTCCTGTCGCCGCTAATTGTTCTTGCCGCCTCATCAGGTTATCGCCATCAATCGTTCTCACTATTTTGCATTGATTGGCCGCTCCTTATTCTGTATCAGCGAGTCCTTCTTCCCACAACTAGTGCTGTTTATCAGCGCTTCTCCTCCATTCCTTGTTTAGCGGCTGACAACGACCAAGAGCATAGGTTTGAATTTTCACACTAAAAATAGGATTGACATTGCAAGTATAGTCCAAACCCAACAATTGATCATCAATCAAATGTTATCACAATTTTCAAACCAAATATAAACTGAGAGTATTTAGACTCCCTGGTCGTCTTCCCTAGGAGTTGCAATGAAATGTCATATTATTGGCTATGAGAGAAAATGGGGATTGGATGACAAGATATGCAAGAAATATAAAGTGCAAGAAATTAAATAAGCATGCAAGGAATTAAAGGAAAGCAAGTAAAGGCAATGAAAATGGAAATTAAGTACTAAAAAGAGCTCTTGGTGAGAATTAAGGAATTAAGGATTCCTATCCTAGTTATGGACCACAAACATGGCAATTGTATGAAATTAATCCCAATTAGTCAATCCTACTTGAGAATTAGTCAAAATGGCATAATTGATTCCAATCCCTATGTCCTAAGTCAACACCAGTGGGTCACTTAGAGTCAAAGAAAACCGAACCAATTAACAATCCTCACACAATGCGGAATGGACATCCACAACTCAATTTCACCCAAACACCCAATTTCTTAACCAAGAGTGTGAAAACTAAACATGCAAGAAATAAAAGTCAAAGCAATAAAAGTCAAAGCAATAAAATTTCGAATGCAAGAAACCTCTTGGCAAGTAATTGAGAACTAAGGTTACCTATCCTAGCCATTGACCACAAACACATGATGATTATGAAGAGTTAATTCTACTTAGTCGACCCTACATCGAGGATAAGTCAAATAGGCATAGTTGATTCCAACCCCTAAGTCCTAAGTCAACACTATTGGGTCACTTAGAGTCAAGGGAAATCAAATCAACTAACGACTCTAATATATCAAACAAGAACGGATATCAATGACTCAAGGATCACCAAAGTCCCAATTCCAAACCAAGAGTGAAAGAAAACTAAGTAGAAATTAAGCCAAACATTTTATCAAACACTTGGTGTGCATGAAAATAAAATAATATTAAAATGCATTAAAATAAAATTTAACTACCCAAAAGCAAGAAAATCATAACAATAACTAAAGAAAGCAATAAATGAACATAAAATATAAATTGCATTAATTGAAAGTAAAATTAACAAAAAGTGTTCATAACACAAAAATGACAAGATAAAGGAAAGAACAAAGGAAATGAAGAAGAATAAAGATGCAATAACAATAAATGTCAAGGAAAAGTAAATGAAAACAAGAATTAAAAGTAGAAATTACAAGAAATTAAACTAAGAAACCCTAGTTCTAGAGAGAAGTGGGAGCTTCTCTCTCTAGAAAACAACCTACATAATGCTAAACTAACCCTAATTTCTCCCCCCGTTCACATGGAGTGAGGCCTTGTTTGATATAGGAAGAATCAGCTTCAAAAATTCCAAAAACTGGGCTCTGGAGGCCCAGAAATCGCCCCCAGCGATTTTCATTAAGTGAGTCACGTGCTGGGACGTGTGCGTACGCACGGGTGTGTGCGTATGCATACATGCTGATTTTCTTCTTGTGCGTACGCACAGGGAGTTGTGCGCACGCACACTCCAATGTGTGCTTCTCCTTTGTTTTCTTCATGTTTTCTCCCTTTGTACATGCTTCCTTCCACTTTTGCCTTGCCAAACTTGCCTCTAGGACCTAACATCACTCAACAAACATGTCATGGCATCGAATGGCATAAAAGTGGGATTAAAATCACTAATTTAAGCACAAAAATGTATGTTTTTACAATTAGGCTCAATTAAGGGAGAGAACACAAAAACATACTATTTGGATGAATAAATGTGGGTTTAGGTGATGAAATCCACTCAAATCAAACCAAAATATATCGTCAAATATGGATTCATCAATTCTCCCACACTTAAACAATAGCATGTTCTCATGCTAATCACAATCAAAGGAGAAGGATAAGGAGGGCAAGCAATTTATTAAATGCAACTACTTATATGCATGCAACTATACTAAATACTATATATATATATATATACTATGGTTCCTATTGAGTTTGGCAAAAACAAACAAAAGAATCTCAATCAATCCAAAGTAGAACTAAGGGACAAGACAAGAAAATATAGCAATATGATCAATGTCCAAAGATTTGATTTGAAATTTTCAAAAACTAACAAGCAACTTGCAAGAAGACACAATATGAGAGATAGAATCATAGAATTGAGCGATCGAACCCCTCACCGGATGTTTTTACACTCTAATCGCTCAGTATTTAGGGTTTAATCACTCAATCCTCCTTTAATTATGTTTTTCAACCCTTCAAACACCTTTCTTCAACCCAATGGCACCACCAAAAGCCTCATCAACAAAGAAAAGAAAGACCAAGGAACCAATCTCGGGGTTCTCAAGCCACAATGAGCACAAGTTCCTCTCCTCATTCAACCAAAACCAATTTTATGGTTGGGTGAGTGAGAGGCAAATTATCCCAGAAGTTGGGTTCCAATTGGGAAGGAATGAACACCCTGAGATTAATAGGGAGATGAACAACAGAGGTTGGGCACTCTTGTGCAACCCACCAAGGAAGGTGGTGGAAAGCTTGGTGAGAGAGTTTTACGCCAATGCTGTGCCTCAGCCAGGGTAACTCTATGGCTATCTTAGCTATGTGAGAGGAAAATCCATTGACTACAGTCCCTCTAACATAGATAGGATGCTCATGGTAAGACAAACAAACTCCACTCGGAGCTATGAAGAAAGGATGAAGCAAGAAGACCTAGGATTTAATGAAATCCTCAATGAGATTTGTGTGTTGAATGTGCAATGGATCAGAGATAAAGATGGAAGACCCAACCAGCTGAGGAGGAGAGATTTGAGCCCCCAAGCTAGAGGGTGACTAGATTTTGTGAGAAGATCTCTCAACCCTACTTCAAATACTTCTGAGGTGACTGTGGAAAGAGCTGTGCTCATATACAGCATCATGAAAGGTGAGAATATAAATGTTGGGGAGATGATAGCCAACAACATCAACAGGGTGCTGAAAAGCACCAAGGATAGCACAAGGCTAGCATTCCCCAGAATCATCCAAAGGCTGTGTGATGAAGCAGAGGTGGAGAAGATTATTGATGAAGTGCTGGTAGATCAAGACAAGCCCATAACTGCCAATAAGATGGCCAAAGTAGTGGCTGTCAATCCACTCGAAAGGAGAAGGGAGCAGAGAGGACATGCTCATGTGCCACAAGGGCAGCCACAACAAGAAGAAGAGCAACCACATCACCTAGCACTTCAACTACCACCATATCAACAATACCAACAATATCAACAATTTCCTGAAGGTTTCAACTGGGAACAAGTGCAACGAGACATACACCAAATGAAGGGAGACATACACCATCTGAGAGAGGATGTCAAACAATTCAAGGATAGTCAACAACAACAATGGAACCAAGTGAATCAGAACATACAACAACTCCAAGGGAGTGTGGAGCACCTGAAGGAGCAGCAAGACCAAATCAATTGGGGAGATATGCAAGGCAACTTAGGAATGATTCTGGAACAACAACTACATCAGATGGATGGCCTTGCTGAGTTCAGGCACCTTTATGAAGCAAGGACTGTAGCAAGAGTGGAATATGACTACTATGCACAAACAAAATTGAGTTACTTGTGCAATGCAGTAGCCAACATGAATCTTAATTATCCCACCTATATACAGAAGCTGGAGGAACTCAGTGCAAGGCAGAAAGAAATCGCATACCAGCACAAAGAAAATGTGAAATCTTACATGAGGAGGCTGGGATTCTGGAAACCCAAGGACAAGAAGGCACAAGAGGGACCCTTCAAGAAAGATGACTCCTCCCCTTCCAAGAAGAAAGACAAAGGAAAAGGGCCAATGAACTGAAGCTGCCCAAGGTTGTTGAGTTCCTGGTTGACAATCTCCAAATTCTGAATTTATGTCTTAGTTTCTTTGTGTTTGAATTTCTGTTTGATAATAAGTTGCCATGTTAGGATAGTTTATATTTTGATGTTTAGTTTTTCTTTTATGTCCTGAAGTCTTTTATAAGTCTTTTTCAATTACAAGAAAGAAAATGCAATGTTAGTCAAGTTTCATCAACATAAAATAAAAGATTAATTTGTTTCCATAAGATTCATTGTGAGTGTTGCAAAAATAAGAGCAAAAGAGACTAAGACCAAATGGAAGTGTTCAAGAAAAACTAAGAGATAACGAACTAAGTGTAGAACCTTGAATGAGCTGGAAAGAAAATGAGTCATGAAGAACAACTAGGCTTAGAAGGTATGACAAGTAAAAGCTAAGGGGTGTCCCTTGAATATCTATAGAACCAAGAAGTAGTAAGCAATAAAGACCCAAGGCTCTGAGCATCAACTACTAGGATGGAAAGAAACACTAAATATCTCACAAGAGTTGGAAAACCTAGTAGATGATTGTGGTGAAGATGTGTCAAGAAAAGGCATGGGCAAGTAAATTCTTAGGGGTGTTTCAACACCTAGTACCCTAAAGCCAACTGGTTTGGGAGTGCTAATTGAAAGCCTAATTTAAAGGTTGTCTTGAGACAAAATATTTAGAGTCGTGGTCAATAAGAAAGAAAAGTTGAAAAAGGAAAGAACAACCAAAAGAAAAAGAAATAACTCTTGCTACTTCAAGGTGACAATCAATAAAAAGGGCCCATGAAGCTTATAGTTGGAAAACCCTCAAAGATCTAGGAGTTCTTTGTGACATTGAAACAAAAACATTCATGTGTCAAATACTTAATCCTATCCTTAGTAATGTTGTACATCCATTCAATGTCAAGTCTCAATCCATATAAGAACTACTCACATTGATTTGCTTGGGACAAGTGACAAACCCCATTTGTAGGGTTTATCTTGTATTGATTTTTGGAGATTTTATCACCTTTTACCCATATTTATTCAAGAAATAGCATGGTTTTGTATATTCTCCTTTAATTGTGCTTGAATGTGAAAACATGCTTTTTAGGACTCAAAATAGCTAAATTTAATTCACCTTGATTCTATTAGATGCCTTGATATGTTTGTTAAGTGATTTAAGGTTTAGGAGGCAAAGATTGGATCAAGGGAATGAAGAAAGAAAGCATGAAAAGTTGGAGAACTCATGAAGAAATGAAAGAACCGGAAAGCTGTCAAGCCGACCTCTTTGCACTTAAACGACCATAACTTGAGCTACAGAGGTCCAAATGATGCGGTTCCAGTTGGGTTGGAAAGCTAACATCCGGGGTTTCGAAACGATATAAGATTTGCTATGGTTGAACCACGCATGGTGACGCGTACGCGCATAGTACGCGCACGCGCCGTTGCTGCCACCTGGTTCACTTAAAACAAAACGTGGCCAGCGATTTTAGAAGCCTTGTGGGCCCAATCCAACTCATTTCTGATGCTATTTAAGCCAAGGATTGAAGGGAAATCAAGAGACTTTTAGAGACTTTTCATACTTTAGAAGTTAGTTACCATTAGTTTAGTCTTAGCTTAGTTTAGTAGTGAGAATTAGTTTCTAGAGAGAGAAGCTCTCTCTTCTCTCTAGAATTAGGATTAGAATTAGGTTTAGTTTTTAGATCTAGGTTTTAATCTTTGCTTTCTTCCACTTCTATCTCTCAATTCTTTGTTGCTACATTCAATCTTCTTCTATTCCTTTGTTGTAATTTCCTTTATGTTGTTCTTATACTTTGTTGTAGATCTAGTATTGTTCCTTCTACATTCTTCCAATTCAATAAGAGGTAATTCATAATAAATGTGTCTTCTTTGCTTTTCTATTGTTGATCTCTTGTTTTTGTAGTTGTAGATTCCTTTAATTCTTGCATTTAATAATGTTTACTCCTCTTGCACTTTATGTGTTTGTTGAAATGTCTCTTTTAGTTTTAGTGTAGATTTTATTCCTCTTGGCCTAGGTAGAGTAATTAGTGACACTTGAGTTATCTAATTCCTTTGTTGATTGATAATTGGAGAGATTGCTAATTGGTTTGGAGTGCACTAAAGCTAGTCTTTCCTTGGGAGTTGGCTAGGACTTGTGGCTCAAGTCAATTCATCCACTTGACTTTTCTTTAATTAGTAAGGGTTAACTAAGTGGTAGCAATGAACAATTCTCATCACAATTGAGAAGGATAACTAGGATAGGACTTCTAGTTCTCACACCTTGCCAAGAGCCTTTTATAGTTGTTAGTTTATTTTCATTGCCATTTACTTTTCATGCTTCTTATCCAAAACCCCAAAATAACTCATAACAATAACAAGACACTTTATTGTAATTCCTAGGGAGAACGACCCGAGGTCCAATACTTCGGTTTATAAATTTTAGGGGTTTGTACTAGTGACAAACAACTTTTTGTATGAAAGGATTAGTAATTGGTTTAGAAACTATACTTGCAACGAGAATTCATTTGTGAAATTCTAAACCGTCGAAAATCCATTCATCAACAAGCAAAGCTTAAGTTTGGTGTTGTGATGACTTGCATCATCTACCATTTTTCTTGCACAAAAAGGACCATAAAAGAGCATAATCTCATTTGATCATTGCAATTCACGCACTATTTGATGAATATTTTGGTATATTGCTTTGAAATGGGTTTATGCTGAATTTCAGGTGAAAAAGACATCAAAAAGGGAAGGAAACAACAAAACAAGGCTGAGCGTGTGAAACTGGCGTGCCACTTGGAGCAAAGGCCACAAAAATGTATGGGCGTGGCACGCCAGGAGCTGGGCGTGGCACGCCAGCACAAAATTCCAGCGAGGATCCTCAAGTCATGTATGGGCGTGGCATGCCAGGAGCTGGGCGTGGCACGCCAGTTATGGTTTTCAGAGGAGCATGATTCAAGAAAATGTATAGGCGTGGCACGCCAGTGTAATTTTTCAGAGAGCAATGATGAAGGCCACTAAAGGGGCGTGGCACGCCATGCTGGGCGTGGCACGCCATGCTGGGCGTGGCACGCCATGCTGGGCATGGCACGCCTAGCCCATCACATACTATGGGTGTGCCACTTGAACCATGGGACGTGGCACGCCAGTTCATCCATTTAGAGGGGATTATCACTTGGGCGTGCCACTTGGTATCGAAGGCGTGGCACGCCAGCATCAATTTATCACTTGGGCGTGCCACTTGGAGACCCAGGCGTGGCACGCCAAGCTTAGAAGACCCACACAAAAAGGGCGTGCCACTTGAGCATCAAGGCGTGGCACGCCAGTACAAGATTCCAGAAAGCAAGGTTGAAGGCCAAAAGGCTGGGCGTGCCACTTGATGTCGAAGGCGTGGCACGCCAGCCTCAAATTGTCACTTGGGTGTGCCACTTGAAGACCCAGGCGTGGCACGCCAACACTCAAGGAAGCCAAAAGCAAAGCTGGGCATGCCACTTGGTATCGAAGGCGTGGCACGCCAGCTCTAGAGTTTCACTTGGGCGTGCCACTTGGAGGACCAGGCGTGGCACGCCAGTTACTGGACCAAGGCAAATTGCTGGGCGTGGCATGCCAGAAGCTAGGCGTGGCATGCCAATTATATTTTTCAGAGAGGAAGATAGAAGGCCAACCATATGGGCGTGCCACTTTGTATCGAAGGTGTGGCATGCCAACCCTAGAATTTCACTTGGGCGTGCCACTTGAGTCTCAAGCGTGGCACGCCAGCATCACCAATCAACTAAGAAGACCTGGGCGTGCCACTTGAGTTCTGGGCGTGCCACGCCAGCGAAGGAAGACACCAACCTTAAGGAAGCTTCAAAACGGAGAAGGGCACGACAAACAACAAAACACGGATGATCCTTTTCAAAGAATTCATTCAAGAAAGACGAGATTCGGAAAAGCTTGAGAAACGGAGTCGCAAAACGAACAAAGAAAAGAGCTTTTTCTTTTTCACAGTGATAGCAAATGAAAAGGCCTTTAGAAATGGGAAAAAGGAAAAGAAGAAAGGCCACGTTGCTTTTATAAGAGACAAGGAGTAACTGACATGCGCGCAATTCAAGAAAACTACTGCGTCAACTTAGCCCCTCATTTAAAGGGAGGCAACGTTCAAATTTTCAAACACGTTGAGTACCCGACCTCCGGAAGGGGGCACCCGACGCCTAAGCAGAAGTCACAAAATGCTTGAATCCGACCTACAGAAGGCTCAAGACTCAAGTAGGGGCACTGTTCATACTTGCCCCAATAAGCAAAGCTAGGCCCAATAAACAAAAAGGCCCACCAAGAAAGGTGGCCTCCACAAACGTACCCGACCTCTTTAAAGAGGTCAGACACCAATAAAGAAGGTCAGCTCTACCTGCCCAAAGCAAGTAACTGCCTTTGTGAATCTCACCTGCAATCTCTATCTTTACTATAAAATAGATTCCAACAAACTCTCAAGATAAAGGACATAGTTATCCATCAGAGAAGATAGAACTACTCCAACAAAAGTGGTTATCGACTCTACTATAAATACATTGACACTCATCAGGTATAATTTACGTTTAAAACTATTAAAAATCTGCCTAAAATCCTTGGTAACTTAAGCATCGGAGTCTCTTGCAGGTATCACCTCCCACTTCCTCACGAGAAATTCGGATAGACGACACTTCAGCATGAATAAGTTAGACGCTACCTCACAAAGGGATCAAAACTTTACGTTCAGATCCAAATCAACGTTTTAAGTAACTCTCACAATAAATATCAATAGATATTTACTAACAAATTTTTATAATAAATTAATATTTAACCCACACATAGCGCGAAATTTACAGTAGTTTGATGACTAAATCTCTATTTTGGTCCATGAAATTCACGCGATTACTCATTTTGGTCCTTGAAATTCAAAATTACTTATACTGATCCTCCAGATTCAAGTTCCAGCACCAATGTGGTCCCTCGAATCTTTCCGGCAATGACTAGACAAACGAAATATTGAAATGGCATCCTTCCTGCTACGCTGGATGATGAGTAAACAATGTTGTTTACCCTTGTCATCCAAACAAGTCAGAAATATCGTCACTTTGTATATAAAGGGAGAAAAAATGATGAAGACCCAAAATAAAGTATTCTTCTTCTCCTCTATCTCCACTATTCTTCATTTCTGACTTGTTTGGGCACCAAAGGTAAACGACATCGTTTACTCATCATCCACCGTAATAGGAAAGGTGCTATATCAGCACTTCGTTTGCCTAGTCATCACTGGAAAGAGTCGAGGGATCATATAGGTGCCTAAATTTGAATCTGGAGGACTATTATAGGTAATTTTGAATTTCAGGGACTAAATTGAATAATCGCGTGAATCTCAGGGACCAAAATGGGTATTTAGTTGTAGTTTGATATTAAATTTTAATTTCTCATGCGTTCTCACTTCTCACCCGAGCATGTTCACTAGTTTAACAAGATGAGCCAAGATTGGCTGAAGCAGTGACACGTGGCGGAACCAAAAGTGAGGCTTTAGGCCACACCACCAGTAAGCAGTAAGCAAAGCGACTCCAACCCAACCCAACGCTGCCCTGCGCGCCAAACACTTTATTTGGCTTTGCCTTTTTTCACCCTTTATTTCTATAACTTCAATAAATCCAGTTCCAATAATATATGCACTTTTCATCACAACTCATCTGTCACCGGCACCCGATAGATCTATCTATTCCATTTTCCATTTCATCAAATCGAATCCGAGAAGAAAGAGTAAAGACTGCGTCCGACTGAGACAGAACCATGGATGAGAAGCTCATACAAAGGCTTGAATCCGCGGTGGTCCGCTTGGAGGCCCTATCCACCAGATTCCCTGCTGCCGCTTCTCCGGGAGATGCTTCCGATGTGCCTGATTCGGCGGCGCTCGACCCTTCCATCGTTGCTTACGACGATCTGATGGACCAGTATTTGGCTAGGGTTTCAGCTGCCGCTGAGAAGATTGGAGGACAAGTCTTGGACGTCACAAAGGTTTTGCACGAAGCTTTTTCTGTTCAGAAGCAGCTTCTGATTAAAGTCAAGCAAAGTCAAGTGAGTTCTCCTTACGCATTTCATACCTCCGTTTTCTTCCTGCGCATGCATCCCTAATTTCGTTGATGTTATCAATCCTGTGTTAATTCGTTGATGCATTTTAATAGCATTCTAGGTGGTGTTTGGCCTAGTCTGGATTTTCTTTTTATCTGCCTGAAATTTTCATTATTCTTAGCTACTGAACTGAACTGGATGAAGTGGCAAACAGTTTTCTGTGTAGTGTTTGTACTCATGTTTGTGATTGGTGTCTTAATCTATCATATATTAATTGTGCAGAAACCTGACATTGCTGGGTTGGCTGAGTTTCTGAAACCTTTAAATGAAGTGATCATGAAAGCTACTGCAATGACAGAAGGAAGGAGATCAGATTTTTTTAACCACTTGAAGGCTGCTGCTGACAGCCTCTCAGCTCTAGCATGGATTGCATTTACAGGGAAGGATTGTGGTAAGTGATGAATGATTTACATTTCTTCATTGACCTACATTTCAATATCTTATTTACCTTTTGTTGTTTCAAGGTATGAGTATGCCCATTGCACATGTGGAAGAAAGTTGGCAAATGGCTGAGTTTTATAGCAACAAGGTACACTTCAGACATGCCTGAAACTGTAAAATTATTTAGGATATTTTTTTCATGAACTTCTGGTCCTCTCATTCACTATAAGCTCAAAAAAGATACTTCAGACGTGTTTGATTCCAAATAACGTTTGGGAACATTTTGCATTAGCCTTCTAGATGTTTTCTTGCACATTCCTTTTTCATTTTGCCTGTTGTGTCATGAGCCATGACGTTATATATATATATATATATTGAAATAATCAGGTGCTTGTAGAGTATAGAAACAAAGACCCAAATCATGTTGAATGGGCCAAATCTCTGAAAGAGTTATATCTACCTGGTTTGAGAGATTACGTCAAGGGGTTTTATCCTTTGGGCCCTGTATGGAGTGCAACAGGAAAAAGTATTGCTCCGACAAAAGCTGCTGCTGCTCCTCCTCCTCCTCCTCCACCTGCTTCTCTCTTTAGTTCTGAATCTTCTCAACCTTCATCTTCCAAGCCAAAAGATGGGATGTCTGCTGTTTTCCAACAACTCAGCACTGGGAATGTCACTGCAGGTATCTTATTTTTGCTCTTACATTCCTGATTGAATGTTGAATGAACATTTATGAGTCATACCTCTTATCTACCAGGTTTGAGAAAGGTTACAGATGATATGAAAACAAAAAACCGGGCAGATAGAACTGGAGCTGTTGCCATTAGTGAAAAAGAAAGTCGTGTGGCTTCTCATGCATTTTCTAAAGTAGGACCCCCAAAGCTCGAGCTTCAAATGGGCCGCAAGTAGGTTTTTATATTTATGTGTATGATTGTGATTTCATGATTGAAAATTTGAAATAGTCAATTTTACTTTGTCAATATACCATCTCTCTATCCTTTACTATTCTCTGCTGCTGTAGGTGGGTTGTTGAGAATCAAATTGGAAAAAAGGACTTGATCATTGAAGATTGTGATGCAAAGCAGTCTGTTTATGTTTATGGATGCAAAGACTCGATTTTGCATATTCAAGGTAACCACAACTATTTCATGAATGATTTCTTTGTTTACATGTTTCTTATATCACATAATGATATTTACTATCCAATTTGTCTCTTGATGAAACAACTATAATTTTCAGGCAAGGTCAACAATATCACTATTGACAAGTGCACAAAGATGGGAGTTGTATTTAAGGTTAGCGTGACACATGGGAATAGAGATTTCTGTAATAGTCATGGGAAGCAATTTATGTTATCATTTCGAAGGCAACTTCTCATCTATATTTGTCCTTAAAATGTAGGATGTTGTTGCAGCTTTTGAGATTGTAAACTGCAATGGCGTTGAGGTGCAATGTCAGGTACCCTAACTCCTTCCTCCCCTTTTTCTTTCCATGAAAACTTTCAACATGCTGGCGTGCCTGTTTGAATTTGATGTTATTATGCCTGTGTTATGGAAGCTTTGGTGATCCTACGGTCTTAAAAATGATATTGCTGATGATATGTAGAGGATAATGGTTTGATCTTAAATAAATATTTGGTAGCTCAAATGTGGTTAGTCATTAAGATGCCTGCCTTTGTTAATATAGGGTTCAGCTCCAACAATATCGGTGGACAACACTTCTGGCTGCCAGCTTTATTTGAGCAAAGATTCCCTAGAGACATCCATATCTACTGCCAAATCAAGTGAGATCAATGTGCTGGTACCTGGTGCCGAGCCTGGTGGTGATTGGGTATGATTTCACATTCATTTTTGGTTCTATTCAGGCACCGTGTAAAATGCTCTTTGTTCCCTACTTGAGTCTAGTTTGTGCTTGAATCTGGTTATGATGATAACATGCTGCGCCCTGCAATAGTGGATGGAATCCATCCATAATTAGTATCTTTTCAAAAACTTGGTAACTGGATTCTTCAATTGGCCGAAATGATTAGCAAACTATGGAATTGAAGTAATACCAACTCTAAAATTTAATCAATATATTTTATTTCAGGTGGAGCACTCTTTGCCTCAACAATATATTCATATGTTCAAGGACGGCTGTTTTGAGACGACTCCCGCCTCCCACTCTGGAGGTTAAATCGATTGGCAGTCTGGAGTTTCTACTTATATTTTCATCTTGGATGGCTGTGGGAGTGGCTTTGATTTATTGTTTCTTAAATTCATCTACAAATGCATCAGGATGTATATGTGTATCATATGTCTTCTGGCTCAGCTCCCTTTTCTTGTGATTTTCCACTGGCTTATTGAATCAGTGGAAACATCCATCAGATTTTGTTTGCCAATGTGCAGGATTGTGCTTGAGCGTGTATTTTCTTGTGAGTTGCAGTGTGTTTGCTTGCTTTCGGCTTTCAGAGGATCCTTGCGGATATGTTTTCCATCGCGGAATACGGTTGTTTCATTCTCATGTCTTGTGTTATGAAATATTGAGCCAAAATGGGACTCGTCTTTGATGACGATTGATGAGGCATTTGGAGAGTTGTCAATCATCATTAATTGATATTTCCCTCAAGTTTCTTTGTTTTGAAAGTTGGATAAACTTTACACAAATACTTTTTTTTTTTGGTTAAAATACACAAATCAGTTCCAAAAATTTTTAAAATAGGGCATTTTAGTCTCTCAAGTTTCAAAATACACAAAATAGTTTTGGTTTATTTCTGTTACATAATATAGTTCCACTTCATTAGTTACTAATGAAGATTGCTGATGTGAAATGTTAATTTGTATACGTGGTCGTGAAGTGTTTATATGTGTGAATTGGACAAATCAATTTCCAAGTGAAGTATAAAATAGTATCTGGAAAATTTTGAAAATCTCAAAATTATTCTTAAAAAATTCTAAAAATTTCAACACAATCCCTTTGAATGTATTTTTATCTTTTTCAAAGGTCAACGTCTTATAATGTTTTTATTAATTAGAATAATAAAATATTATTAAAAAATATATAATAAATAAAAATATAAAAAATAACAAAATATATACTAAAAATAATTTTAAAGTAGAAGATAAATAGGTTTCTGACTTTTTTGCGGATATTTTCGTCCTTAACCATTGAAAAATACTTTTAAGTTCCTGATGTCCTTAAAAGTTGGACGGATCAGTCCCTGCGTCTAAATTCCTCCGTTAGACTGAACGGAAAAAGCTGACGTGGCTCCCATAATGCTTGTCACGCGTACGCGTTTCCACTCACGAGTACGCGTCGCCATGAATTCAACAAACACCCATTCCTTTACTAATTCTTCACTTTGCATGCTTTTTTTTCCATTTCTTTCAAACCATTCTTGCTTTCAAAACTTTAAATCACTCAAACAAACATATCAAGGCATCGAATGGGAGAAAAGTAAGAATGATACAACCTCTACATAATTAACGAAAGTTACCATGATGAAACTACTCTCAAAGTTAAAAGTCACTGTTAGTAACATTTTTCATCGGCTTTTTTTTTTCTTTTTTATTTTTTGCATCATTATAGCCTTGCACTGTACATCAAAATATTAATTTAGTATTCTTTTATATCGTATTCTTATTCCAGTACTTTCAATAATCTTATTCTTAATATTATTTTGGAATCCAACATTTATGATTATATTATTACCTATGATTAATTTTTTTATTTAATTTGTCTTTTTTAATGAGATCATAATTTATATTATAAAAAAATTATACTAAAATATAGTACACGAGAATTACAATTATTAAAGTGAGTGCTAAAAATAATAAAAATTAAATATTTATCTTGACAATGATGGAAATAAATTTAAAAATTTGTTATGATATTTTTATATAGATATTTTTAGTACTCTTAATACTCTTTTTTAGTACGCTATAATTTTACTATTATTATTCTATACAATAAAATAATAGGTAAAAATGTATATAAACAAAAAAAATATCCATGAGAGAGTACTAGAGAAATAAATTAATCATATGAACAATGAAGTATAAAATTGGGAGATAGAAAATAAATTTCAATCTAACATAAAAATGTAAACGCAAAAGCTATCATTTTTAGCTTTGGCTAAACTTGGGTTGACGAGCAGAACCACGTTTACGTTCAGAAGAAGAAAAAATAGCCAAACTAAAAAGTGAAACTTTCAAAAAAACTAAACCTACATTTGATGCTTCAAACGCTAAGCCAAACACACCCTAAATTGCTAAATTTAATTTACTTTTCTCCCATTCGATTCCTTAATATGTTTATTTGAGTGATTTAAAGTTTTGAAAGCAAGAATGGCTTGAAAGAAATGAAAAAAAAAGTATGCAAAGCGAAAAATTTATGGTGTAGTGGAGAACTCATGGCGACGTGTACGCGTGGGTCACACGTACGCGTGAGTGGAAAATCTGTCAGGCGACGCATACGCGTGACAAGTTTTTCCGTTGGGGTTGACGGAGGAATTTTGACGGAAGGACTGATCCGTCTAACTTTTAAGGACGTCAGGGACTTAAAAGTATTTTTCAATGGTCAGGGACGAAAATGTCCACGGAAAAAAGGTTAGAGACCTATTTGTCTTTTATTCATAATTTTATTTATTAATTTTAATATGTCATAAGAAATGATATTATTTAATCATTAACCTATGTATCATAGATGTGATGTAGAAATCATAATAATAATTAAATCTAAGAGGTTATTGCATTATGAAGGTCATTATTTGAGTTGATAGTCAAATTAGCCTGTGAAAGAAGAGACATTCTCCAAATGTTCCTGAAAGATTTTATCAATTAAAGTGGTCTTCAGAAATTACGAATTAATCATATTTGTCTTTAAGTTACTTAATTAACAATTTTCATCAACGATTAATGATGTAGAATGTTAATTGATAATATACATAACACCTAACATATCTAATTGGACACTGACCAAATATATTTTCAAAATCTATCAATTTAGTCGTTAGATCATATTGGGAATAAGGTTTATGTAATTGGGAAAAAGAACTAAATTAATAGATTTTTATAAATGTATTTGGTCAATATTCAATTAGACATGCCAGGTATGATGCATGTTGTCAATCAACATTTCACGACATCATTCATTGGCGAAAATTATTAATGAAGTGACTGAAACCCTAATAATAAGGGCAATTGATAAACTCCAATTTTGTGGTTTATCTTGTGTTGAATTTAGTGAATCTTATCAACTTATCTCATATTTATTCACTAAAATAGCATGGTTTTGTAATTCTCCTTAAATTGTACTTAATGATTGAAAACATGCTTTTTAGGACCTTAATTTGCCAAATTTAAATTCACTTTAATTCCATTTGATACCTTGATATGTTTGTTTAGAGATTTTAGGCTTAGGAGGCAAAGATAGGATTGAAGAAGCAAAGAAAAAGCATACAAAATGGAGAATTCATGAAAAAATGAGGATTTGGTGAAAACCATGGCCACACGTACGCATGACTCACGCGTACGCGTGAGGAAGAATTCGCCAGGCCACGCGTACGAGTGACCCACGCGAACGTGTGACACTTGTCACGTGACCTCATTAAAGGAACACGCTGGGGGCGATTTCAGAGCTCATCCAAGCCCAAATCCAACTCATTTCTGAAGCTATTTGAGGTAGAAATCAAGAATGGAAAAAGGGAGGGAGCAATTAGTGTAGTATAGGAACATGCCTTAGGTTAGTTCTAGAGAGAGAAGCTCCGTCTTCTCTCTAGAAATTAGGGTTCTTAGTTTAATTTCCTCTTAGGTTTTGATTTTGATTCTTATTTTGATCTAGTTTTTCTTGCTCTTTATTGTTCTAGCACCTTGATTCTCTTAGTTTTTCTTGTTATTTTCTTTATTTTTCCACTTTCCATGTTCTTGAATTCTTGTTCCTTTTAATTTCATTTGATGCAATTTGATATGTTGATCTTATTGATGTTTATTTTAGTTATTATTATTTTCTTGCTTTACGTAGCTTTAGATTTTATTATTCTTGCAATTTATTATGTTTTTATTCTTATGCACACCAAGTGTTTGATAAAATGTTTGGCTTAGTCCTAGAGTAGTTTTTGAGCATTCTTAGCTTGGAAAGAGAAATTGGGCAATCTTGAGTCATTAATACCCAATTTACATTGGTGATCTAGAGTTGTTAGCTAATCTTGTTTCCATTAACATTACTTATGGATTAGGATTAACTAGGCATATTGATTTTCTCCCAATGTTGGAGATAACGTAATAGGCTTAACTCTTGGTAATTATTGTGTTATGATTAATGACTAGGATAGAAAACTTTGATTCTCAATCCTTGCCATGAATGCCTCTTTAATATTTGTTATCTTTAGTTGTTTGCTTTATTTTATTGTCATTTAGATTATTATCTTCTTTATCATCAACCCACCTCGTGAATCTCATAACCAATAATTGAGCACTCGATTGTAATTCCTAGGGGGAATGACCTGGGAGTAATACTCTCGGTTATTTTTATTGGGTTGAACTTGTGACAACCAAAATTAAACTTTGATTGAGGGTTGTTTGTCGGTTTGGACTATACTTGCAATGAAGTAAATTCTTTTATTGAGAAGAAATTCTAAACCGACGATAACCTTTCTTTCACGTTTTTGGCACCGTTGCTGGAGAATTGCAATGTGTGCTTATTATTGGTTATTGTTCATATGTGAATATTGTGAATAGTTTGCTCTTTGTTTGTTTGCTTGTTTGAGTTAGTAGTTAGGACTTTGCTTCTCTTAGTTTCTTATTAGTTTTTAACTTTATTTTCTCTTGCTACTATGAATTCTCACCTTTTTGGCTATGAGTTTGGTTCTAACTATGTTGTAGAAAATGGGAATTAAAATGAGAATATGCAACAAGGATGAAACAATCAAAGGTGGGAGGAGTCACAAGCATATGATCAATCTTCATGGCAACAACCTCCTCCAATATACTATGAACAAGAACCATTCCATGATGCATACCAATCCAATGGTTATGGTAGACCTCCTTGTGGTTATTAACTACAACCACCATATGCCAATGAGCCCTATCCTTAACAAAGCCCTCAACGACCATACTCACAAGCCCCATACCATCAAATACCTCCATATGATCTTAACTCATACCCACCATACCAACAACCATATGAGTCATACTTAAAATCACCATAATACCAACATCAATACTTCCAAGAACCACCACCTCCATACCATTACCAAGATAAACCACCTCCCATGAATGAAAACTTTCAACCACATGATGAATTCTCCCTTCTACCACAACCCTCCATAGAAGAATGTCCATATCCATCAATCCAAGAGAAATATGATCCTACTTATGTTAGCCAATTAGAACAAGAGCCAATGGATCGTCTCATGGAAGCGATGGATCGGCTTAGAGCAATCTTGGTTCAAAAGGAGCAAGATAAAGCCCAAAAGAGGCACGAAGCTATCATGGCTAACCTTGCCAAAACTAAAGCCAATTTGGACTCATGGGACTCATGCCACAAACAAAGCATTTCCACGGATGAATGTGGAAAATCAACCGAA
This sequence comes from Arachis ipaensis, assembly GCF_059453495.1. Lineage (NCBI taxonomy): Eukaryota > Viridiplantae > Streptophyta > Magnoliopsida > Fabales > Fabaceae > Arachis > Arachis ipaensis. The sequence goes on along the minus strand of NC_142442.1, from coordinate 66,646,097 downwards.
GAGCGGAGCATGAAGGAGCTATTAGAATCTCAACTTGAGAACAAGGAGTTGGAGTGTGTTTTGCAACAAGTGGAAGGGATGGAGATTGTTGAAGAAGAAGAAGTGGATGAAGACCTAGGCGAAGTTGAGCAAGAGGTGTATTCCAAGCTTGAGAACACTTCCACACCAAGTAATGTTGTTGATGATTTTGTGGAAGTTATTGAACCTTCTTCCATTGAGCTTGAAATTGATGTTGAGGAGGATAATGCGCAACCTCCAAGGCATAGTATGAATGATGAAAGATTGGAAGAGGTTGATCAAGAAGCAAGCTCCACCATTGAATATGATTCCACACCAACCAATGTGCCTTTTGAAATTGTTGAATCTCCCTCATTGTGTTGTGAAATTAATGACAAGGAGGACCATGCACAACCTCCGACACATGGCTTGAGTAATGAGGGATGTATAGAAGAAGTTGGTGAACAAGGAATTGAAATTGAGGAAGCTTGTCAAGAGGTGGAAGTAATCCAAGAAGAGAACAAGGAAGTGGAAACTACAAGGCTGTTGGAAGCCTCTCTCACTAAGCAACCATCCATTCTTTCATTCAAGTGGGTAACTCTCTTATCCCTAAGCTTTAGTTTCCCACTTGAATATCGTTTGCTTGAGACAGATGGGCAACTTAGAGCTCTTTGTGGCTTTAAGAGCAAAAGGGAGATGGTTAGTGGTTGGAAACACCACTCTAGGTTCATTATGGTTGTCTCATCAAAGTTTAAGTGCAATGGTTGGTGTAGTGCTACATTGAAAGGGACTAGGAAGATGCTTTGGTGTTTACTTGAGAATTCGGATCACTTTCCACCCTATTGGAATTGTCATGATCAACTTGAAGATGGGTGTGAAAACAAGATTTGGGATCCTGGATTATCACATGAGGATCAATTTTAGGAGCTCCTAGCTTGTTGTGAACTTCACCAAGGCTTGGTGGATATCAATTGGAGTGTTGGAGCATACTTGAAGTCCAAGCATTGGTGGATGTTTATGGATGAATACAAACATAAGCCACCATGACATGGAGCTAACCAAATGTCCAATTTAAGGACTTTAAATAAAAGTGCTAGGTGGGAGACACCCCATGGTGCGGGACGAAGTCGTGATCTCAACACTTTTCTTCACAACTCTGTGCAGCTGACTAACAAGTGCATTGGGTCGTCCAAGTAATAAACCTTACGTGAGTAAGGGTCGATCCCACGGAGATTGTCAGCTTGAAGCAAGCTATGGTTATCCTTGTAAATCTCAGTCAGGCAGATTCAAATGGTTATGAGGTTTTGATAATTAAAATATAAATAAAATATAAAATAAGATAGATATACTTATGTAATTCATTGGTGGGAATTTCAAATAAGCGTCTGGAGATGCTTTGTTGCTTCTAAACTTCTGCTTTCCTACTGCCTTCTTCCAACCATGCGTTACCTCCTTCCATGGCAAGCTGTATGATCCTCTCGGATGAAAACAAATCCATATGCGCTGTCACCGCACGGCTAATCATCTGTCGGTTCCCGCTAGCATCGGAATAGGACCATTGTCCTTTTACACACTATCACTGCGCCCAACATTTGCAGGTTTGAAGCTCGTCACAGTCATCCCTTCCCAGATCCTAATCGGAATACCACAGACAAGGTTTAGACTTTCTAGATCTCAGGAATGCTGCCAATGGTTCTAGCCTATACCACGAAGATACTAATCTCATAGACTCAGTCCGTGTATTAGATATCCAAGAGAATATACTCCAGCTGTCATCCAATAACTACGTTGAACATCATGTAGATCGCTTTGTGGTTGTTAGGCACGCGATCTTGGCTAAGCGAGTAACGAAGATTGGGTGATTGTCACTGGTCACCCCTTCACTCTGACTTAACTGAATTAAGAACAAGAGTATATCTTGGAGAAGAAGTAGGCGTGAATTGAAGGAAAAACAATAGTACTTGCATTAATTCATGAAGAACAGCAGAGCTCCACACCTTAATCTATGGGGTGTAGAAACTCCACCATGGAAAATACATAAGTGAAAGGTCTAGGCATGGCCATGAGGCCAGCCTCTCCAAATGTAAAATATGGCAAAAAGCTCTATCAAAGATGTAAAATAAATCTCTAAAAGTAGTTTTTATACTAAACTAGTAACCTAGGGTTACAGAAAATGAATAACTAAGTGTAGGTAATGCAGAAATCCACTTCTGGGGCTCACTTGGTGTGTGCTTGGGCTGAACATTGAAGCTTTTTCGTGCTTAGGCTGTTCCTGGAATTAAACGCCAGCTTTGGTGCCAGTTTGGGCGTTTAACTCCAATTCTGGTGCCTGTTTGGGCGTTTTACGCCAAGATGTTTTAGGCTGACTTTGAACGCCAGTTTGGGCCATCAAATCTCTGACAAAGTATGGACTATTAAATATTGCTGGAAAGCCCAGGATGTCTACTTGCCAACGCAATTGAGAGCGCTCCAATTGGGCTTCTGTAGCTCCATAAAATCCATTTCGAGTGCAGGGAGGTCAGAATCCAACAACATCTGCAGTCCTTTCTCACCTCTGAATCAGATTTTTGCTCAAGTCCCTCAATTTCAGCAAAAAAATACCTGAAATCACAGAAAAATACACAAACTCATAGTAAAGTCCAGAAATGTGATTTTTGAATAAAAACTAATAAAAATATAATAAAAAGTAACTAAAACATACTAAAAACTATGTAAAAACAATGCCAAAAAAGGTATAAATTATCCGCTCATCACAACACCAAACTTAAATTGTTGCTTATCTCCAAGCAACTAAAAATAAAATAGGATAAAAAGAAGAGAATATACAATGAATTCCAAACTTATCAATGAAGATTAGCTTCAATAGATGAGCAGGACTTGTAGCCTTTTTGCTTCTAAACAGTTTTGGCATCTCACTTTATCCTTTGAAGTTCAGAATGATTGGCATCTATAGGAACTTAGAATTCAGATAGTGTTATTGATTCTCCTAGTTCAGTATATTGATTCTTGAACACATCTACTTTATGAGTCTTGGCCGTGACCCTAAGCATTTTGTTTTCCAGTATTACCACCGGATACATAAATGTCACAGACATATAACTGGGTGAACCTTTTCAGATTGTGACTCAGCTTTGCTAGAGTCCGCAGTTAGAGGTGTCCAGAGCTCTTAAGCACACTCTTTTTGCTTTGGACCACGACTTTAACCGCTCAGTCTCAAGCTTTTCACTTGACACCTTCACGCCACAAGCACATGGTTAGGGACAGCTTGGTTTAGCCGCTTAGGCCAGGATTTTATTCCTTTGGGCCCTCCTATCCATTAATGCTCAAAGCCTTGGATCCTTTTTACCCTTGCCTTTTGGTTTAAAGGGCTATTGGCTTTTTCTGCTTGCTTTTTTTTTCTTCTCTTTATTTCTTTTTTTTTTTTTGCAAGCTTTGTGTTCACTGCTTTTTCTTGCTTCGAGAATCAATTTTATAATTTTTTAGATTATCAATAACATTTCTCCTTTTTCATTATTCTTTCAAGATCCAACAATTTTAACATTCATAAACAACAAATTCAAAAATATGCACTGTTCAAGCATTCATTCAGAAAACAAAAGGTATTGCCACCACATCAAAATAATTAAACTAATTTCAAGATAGAATTCGAAATAATGCACTTCTTGTTCTTTTGCAATTAAAACATTTTTCATTTAAGAAAGGTGATGGATTCATAGGACATTCATAGCTTTAAGACATAAACACTAGACACTAATGATTATGTAATAAAGACACAAACATAAACAAAACATAAAGCATAAATTTCGAAAAACAGAAAAATAAAAACAAGGAAATTAAAGAACGGGTCCACCTTAGTGATGGCGGCTAGTTCTTCCTCTTGAAGATCTTATGGAGTGCTTGAGCTCCTCAATGTCTCTTCCTTGCCTTTTGGTGCACGAAATTGTGATGTCCAGGCTCAAACTATTCCTGGCACGTGAGCAACTTGGTACGCGTAATCGTGATTACACATTCATAATTTGTCACAACTTCGATACAACTAACCAGCAAGTGCACTGGGTCGTCCAAGTAATACCTTACGTGAGTAAGGGTCGAATCCCACGGAGATTGTTGGTATGAAGCAAGCTATGGTCACCTTGCAAATCTCAGTCAGGCAGATATAAAGTGATAATGGTGTTTTCGGATATTATATAATAAAATAGGGATAGAAATACTTATGTAAATTTATCGGTGAGAATTTCAGATAAGCGTATGGAGATGCAATCGTTCCTCTGAACCTCTGCTTTCCCGCTGTCTTCATCCAATCAGTCTTACTCCTTTCCATGGCTGGCTTTATGCAAGGGCATCACCGTTGTCAGTGGCTACATCCCCTCCTCTCAGTGAAAAATATGCTCACATGCTCTGTCACAGCACGGCTAATCATCTATCGGTTCCCGATCATGCTGGAATAGGATTCACCCTCCTTTTGCGTCTGTCACTAACGCCCAGCACTCGCGAGTTTGAAGCTCGTCACAGTCATTCAATCATTGAATCCTACTCGGAATACCACAGAAAGGTTTAGACTTTCCGGATTCTCTTGAATGCCGCCATCATTCTAGCTTACGCCACGAAGATTCCGGTTAAGAGATCTAAGAGATATTCATTCTAGCTTATTTCATGTAGAACGGAAGTGTTTGTCAGGCACGTGTTCATAGGGGAGATGGCGATGAGCGTCACACATAATCATCACCTTCATCACGTTCTTGGGTGCGAATGTATATCTTAGAAGTGAAATAAGATGAATTGAATAGAAAACAGTAGTACTTGCATTAATCTTTGAGGAATAGCAGAGCTCCACACCTTAATCTATGGAGTGTAGAAACTCTACCGTTGAAAATACATAAGTGAAGGTCCAGGCATGGTCGAGATGGCCAGCCCCCAAAACGTGATCAAAGGATCATAAGGTAATCCAAAGATGTCTAATACAATAGTAAAAGGTCCTATTTATAATAAACTAGCTACTAGGGTTTACATGAGTAAATAATTGATGTATAAATCCACTTCCGGAGCCCACTTGGTGTGTGCTTGGGCTGGGCTTTAAATTTCCACGTGCAGAGGCCATTTGTGGAGTTGAACGCCAGGTTTTGATCCATTTCTGGTGTTCAACTCTGGTTTTGGATCCTTTTCTGGCGCTGGACGCCAGAATTGGGCAGAGAGCTGGCGTTGAACGCCAGTTTACGTCATCTATGCTTGGCCAAAGTATGGACTATTATACATTGCTGGAAAGCCCTGGATGTCTACTTTCCAACGCAATTAGAAGCGCGCCAGTTCGAGTTCTGTAGCTCCAGAAAATCTACTTTGAGTGCAGGGAGGTCAGAATCCAACAGCATCAGCAGTCCTTCTTCAACCTCTGAATCTGATTTCTGCTCAAGTCCCTCAATTTCAGCCAGAAAATACCTGAAATCACAGAAAAACACACAAACTCATAGTAAAGTCCAGAAATGTGAATTTAACATAAAAACTAATGAAAACATCCCTAAAAGTAACTAGATCCTACTAAAAACATACTAAAAACAATGTCAAAAAGCGTATAAATTATCCGCTCATCACAACACCAAACTTAAATTGTTGCTTGTCCCCAAGCAACTGAAAATTAAATAGGATAAAAAGAAGAGAATATACTATAAATTCCAAACTATCAATGAAACAGAGCTTCAATCATATGAGCGGGACTTATAGCTTTTTGCTTCTTGAATAGTTTTGGCATCTCACTTTATCCATTGAGGTTCAGAATGATTGGCATCTATAGGAACTTTAGATTTCGAATAGTGTTATTGACTCTCCTAGTTCAGTATGATGATTCTTGAACACAGCTTCTTTATGAGTCTTGGCCGTGGCCCTAAGCACTTTGTTTTCCAGTATTACCACCGGATACATAAATGCCACAGACACATAATTGGGTGAACCTTTTCAAATTGTGACTCAGCTTTGCTAGAGTCCCCAATTAGAGGTGTCCAGGGTTCTTAAGCACACTCTTTTTTTGCTTTGGACCTTGACTTTAACCGCTCAGTCTCAAGTTTTCACTTGACACCTACACGCCACAAGCACATGGTTAGGGACAGCTTGGTTTAGCCGCTTAGGCCAGGATTTTATTCCTTTAGGCCCTCCTATCCACTGATGCTCAAAGCCTTGGGATCCTTTTTATTGCCCTTGCCTTTTGGTTTTAAGGGTTACTGGCTTTTTGCTCTTGCCTCTTGGTTTTAAGAGCTTTTGGCTTTTTCTGCTTGCTTTTTCTTTTTCTTTCTATTTTTTTCGCCTATTTTTTTCTCTTTTTTTTTTCTGCAAGCTTTGCTCTTTGCTGCTTTTTCTTGCTTTAAGAATCATTTTTATGATTTTTCAGATTATCAAATAACATGTCTCCTAGTCATCATTCTTTCAAGAGCCAACATATTTAACATTCTTAAACAACAACTTCAAAAGACATATGCACTGTTCAAGCATACATTCAGAAAACAAGAAGCATTGTCACCACATCAATATAATTAAACTAAGTTCAAGGATAAATTCGAAACTTATGTACTTCTTGTTCTTTTGAATTAAAACATTTTTCATTTAAGAGAGGTGATGGATTCATAGGACATTCATAACTTTAAGACATAGTTACTACTACTAATGATCATGTAATGAAGACACAAACATAGATAAGCACATAACATAGAAAACGAAAAACAGAAGAAAGAAGAACAAGGAATGAATCCACCTTAGTGATGGTGGCGTTTCCTTCTTGAGGAACCAATGATGTCCTTGAGCTCTTCTATGTCTCTTCCTTGTCTTTGTTGCTCCTCCCTCATTGCTTTTTTATCTTCTCTTATTTCATGAAGCATGATGGAGTGCTCTTGATGTTCCACCCTTAGTTGTCACATATTGGAACTTAATTCTCCTAGGGAGGTGTTGATTTGCTCCCAATAGTTTTGTGGAGGAAAGTGCATTTGAGGCATCTCTGGGATCTCATGGAAATGAGCTTCTTGCGCCTCTTGAGCTCCATGACTGGGCTCTCTTGCTTGCTCCATCTTTTTCTTAGTGATGGGCTTGTCCTCTTTAATGAGGATATCTCCCTCTATGTCAATCCCAGCCGAATTGCATAGGTGGCAAATGAGGTGAGGAAAGGCTAACCTTGCCAATGTGGAGGACTTGTCAGCCACCTTGTAGAGTTCTTGAGGTATAATCTCATGAACTTCCACCTCTTCTCCAATCATGATACTATGGATCATGATGGCCCGGTCTATAGTAACTTCAGACCGGTTGCTAGTGGGAATGATTGAGCATTAAATGAACTCTAACCATCCTCTAGCTACAGGCTTGAGGTCCAATCTTCTTAGTTGAACCGGCTTGCCTTTGGAGTCAATCTTCCATTGAGCTCCTTCCACGCATATGTTCATAAGGACTTGGTCCAACCTTTGATTAAAGTTGACCCTTCTAGTGTAGGGGCGTTCATCTCCTTGCATCATGGGCAAGTTAAACGCCAACCTCACATTTTCCGGACTAAAATCTAAGTATTTCCCCCGAACCATTGTAACATAGTTCTTTGGATCCGGGTTCTTACTTTGATCATGGTTCTTGGTGATCCATGCATTGGCATAGAACTCTTGAACCATTAGGATGCCGACTTGTTGGATGGGATTTGTTAGAACTTCCCAACCTCTTCTTTGAATTTCATGTCGGATCTCCGGATACTCATTTCTTTTGAGTTTGAAAGGGACCTCAGGGATCACCTTCTTCTTGGCCACAACATCATAGAAGTGGTCTTGATGGGCTTTGGAGATGAACCTTTCCATCTCCCATGACTCGGATGTGGAAGCTTTTATCTTCCCTTTCCCTCTTCTAGAGGATTCTCCGGTCTTAGATGCCATCAATGGTAATGGAAAAACAAAAAGCTTATGCTTTTACCACACCAAACTTAGAATATTTCTCGCCCTCGAGCAATAAACAAAAGAATAGAAGAAGAAGAAGAAGAAGAAATATGGAGAGGGAGAGGGAGATGTGGTTTCGGCCAAGAGGAGTGTAGAGGGATGTGTTGTGTGAATTTGATGAAGAATGGAGGTCTTTATATAGGGTAGGGAGGAGGGGTTAAGGTTCGGCCATATGGGTGGGTTTGGGTGGGAAATTGGTTTTGAATTTTTGAAGGTAGGTGGAGTTTATGAGGTAGGTTTATGGGGAAGAGTGGATGGATGTGAGTGGTGAAGAGGTAATGGGGAAGAGAGTTTGAGGTGATTGGTGAAGGGTTTTTGGGGAAGAGTGTTTATGGGGTTGTGTGAAAGAGAGTGGTGAAAAGAAGTGAGTGGAGGTAGGTGGGGATCCTGTGGGGTCCACAGATCCTGAGTGGATCCTGTGGGGTCCACAGATCCTGAGTGGATCCTGTGGGGTCCACAGATCCTGAGTAGATCCTGTAGGGTCTACAGATCCTGAGGTGTTCAAGGATTTACATCCCTGCACCCATTAGGCATGTAAAAATGCCTTTATACCCAACTCTGGGCGTTCAGCGCCAGGTTGGTGGCCATTTTGGGCGTTCAACGCCCATTTGTGTGCCATTTCTGGCGTCGAACGCCAGAACCATGCCTGTTCTGGCGTTCAGCGCCCAGAAGCTGCCCATTTTGGGCGTTCAGCGCCAGCACCATGCTCTGTTCTGGCGCTGAACGCCAGACAGATGCTCCTCCAGGGTGTGATTTTTCTTCTGCTGTTTTTTGATTCCGTTTTCAGTTTTTATATTTATTTTGTGACTCCACATGATCATGAACCTATAAAGACATATAACTAAGAAAAATATAGTTAGATAAATAAACATTGGGTTGCCTCCCAACAAGCGCTTCTTTAATGTCAATAGCTTGACAGTGGGCTCTCATGGAGCCTCACAGATGTGCAGAGCTTTGTTGAGACTCTCCAACACCAAACTTAGAGTTTGGATATGGGAGTTCAACACCAAACTTAGAGTTTGGTTGTGGCCTCCCAACACTAAACTTAGAGTTTGACTGTGGGGGCTCTAGTTGACTCTGCAGCTTTTTCTGCTTCCTCTCCATGGTTACAGAGGGAGATCCTTGAGTTTTAAACACAAGGGAGTCCTCATTCCATTGAAGGACTATTTCACCTCTGTCAACATCAATCACAGCTCTTGCTGTGGCCAGGAAAGGTCTTCCTAGGATGATGGATTCATCCTCTTCCTTTCCAGTATCCAGGACTATGAAATCAGTAGGGATGTAAAGGCCTTCAACCTTTACTAACACGTCCTCTACTTGTCCATAAGCCTGTTTTCTTGAATTGTCTGCCATCTCTAATGAGATTTTAGCAGCTTGCACCCCATAGATTCCCAGTTTCTCTATTACAGAGAGGGGCATGAGGTTTATTCCTGAACTAAGGTCACACAGAGCCTTAAAGATTATGGTGCCTATAGTGCAGGGTATTATGAACTTTCCAGGATCCTGTCTCTTCTGAGGCAATGTCAGTTGATCCAGATCACTTAGTTCATTGATGAACAAGGGAGGTTCAACTTCCCAAGTATCAATGCCAAATAATTTGGCATTTAGCTTCATGATTGCACCAAGAAACTTGGCAGTTTGCTCTTCAGTAACATCCTCATTCTCTTCAGAAGAGGAATACTCATCAGAGCTCATGAAGGGCATAAGGAGGTTCAATGGAATCTCTATGGTCTCTAGATGAGCCTCAGAGTCCTTTGATTCCTCAAAGGGAAGCTCCTTATTGATCACTGGACGTCCCAGGAGGTCTTCCTCCTTGGGATTCATGTCCTCTCCTTCCCTTACAGGTTTGGCCATGGTGCTTATGTCAATGGCCTTGCACTCTCCTTTTGGGTTCTCTTCTGTATTGCTTGGGAGAGTACTAGGAAGGATTTCAGTGATCCTTTTACTCAGCTGGCCCACTTGTGCTTCCAGATTTCTAATGGAAGACCTTGTTTCATTCATGAAACTTACAGTGGCCTTAGATAGATCAGAGACTAGATTTGCTAAATTAGAAGCATTTTGTTCAGAGTTCTCTGTCTGTTGCTGAGTTGATGATGGAAAAGGCTTGCTATTGCTAAACATGTTTCTTCCACCATTATTAAAGCCTTGTTGGGGCTTTTGATCCTTCCATGAGAAATTTGGATGATTTCTCCATGTTGAGTTATAGGTGTTTCCATAAGGTTCACCTAAGTAATTTACCTCTGCTATTGCAGGGTTCTCAGGATCATAAGCTTCTTCTTCAGAAGATGCCTCTTGAGTACTGTTGGATGTAGCTTGCATTCCATGCAGACTCTGAGAGATCATATTGACTTGCTGAGTCAATATTTTATTCTGAGCCAATATGGCATTCAGAGTATCAACCTCAAGAACTCCCTTCTTCATAGGCGTCCCATTACTCACAGGATTCCTTTCAGAAGTGTACATGAACTGGTTATTAGCAACCATGTCAATGAGTTCTTGAGCTTCTGCAGGCATTTTCTTTAGGTGAATGGATCCACCTGCAGAAGTGTCCAGTGACATTTTTGATAGCTCAAATAAACCATCATAGAATATATCCAGGATGGTCCATTCTGAAAGCATGTCAGAAGGACACTTTTTGGTCAACTGTTTGTATCTTTCCCAAGCTTCATAGAGGGATTCACCTTCTTTCTGTCTGAAGGTTTGAACATCAGCTCTAAGCTTGCTCAGCTTTTGAGGAGGAAAGTACTTGGCTAAGAAAGCCGTGACCAGCTTATCCCAAGAGTTCAGGCTGTCTTTGGGTTGAGAATCCAACCATAATCTAGCTCTGTCTCTTACAGCAAAAGGGAAAAGCATGAGCCTGTAGACTTCAGGATCTACTCCATTAGTCTTAACAGTATCACATATCTGCAAGAATTCAGTTAAGAACTGAAAAGGATCTTCAGATGGAAGTCCATGAAATTTGCAGTTCTGCTGCATCAAAGAAACTAATTGAGGTTTCAGCTCAAAGTTGTTTGCTCCAATGGCAGGAATGGAGATGCTTCTTCCATGTAAATTGGAATTAGGTGCAGTAAAGTCACCAAGTATCTTCCTTACATTATTATTATTTTCGGCTGCCATCTCCTCTTCCTGTTCGAAAATTTCTGAAAGGTTATCTCTGAATTGTTGTATTTTAGCTTCTCTTAGTTTCCTTTTCAGAGTCCTTTCAGGTTCTGGATCTGCTTCCACAAGAATGTTCTTATCCTTGCTCCTGCTCATATGATAAAGAAGAGGGCACAGAAAAATAATAATAATAATAGAGATCCTTTATACCACAGTATAGGGATCCCTGTGTGAGTAGAAGAAGAGGGGGAGACAAAGAATGTAATATAATGGAAGAAACACAACTGTGAGGATGGCAGAGATGTGAGATGAGATGTTAGGATATGAATGAATAAATAGAATAAGATGGGGGAGGGATAATTTTGAAAATTATTTTGAAAAAGAGTTAGTGATTTTCGAAAAATGGTTTTTGAAAATTGTTAGTATTTTTTCGAAAAATTTTTAAAATTAAAAATAAAAAATAATTAGTTAATAAGAAAAGAAATTTTTGAAAAAGAGGGAAGATATTTTCGAAAATTAGAGAGAGAGAGAGTTAGTTAGGTAGTTTTGAAAAAGTTAAGAAACAAACAAAAAGTTAGTTAGTTAGTTGAAACAAATTTTGAAAAGATAAGAAGTTAGGAGGTTAGAAAAGATATTTTGAAACCAACTTTTTGAAAAAGGTAAGATAAGAAGATATTTTAGAAAGATATGATAGGAATTAATTTTGAAAAAGATTTGATTTTTAAAATCACAATTAATGACTTGATTCAAAAAAATCACAAGATATGATCCTAGAACTTAAAGTTTGAATCTTTCTTAACAAGCAAGTAACAAACTTCAAATTTTTGAATCAAAACATTAATTGATTATGTTATTTTCGAAAATTTGGTATAAAAATAAGAAAAAGATTTTTGAAAAATATTTTTGGAATTTTCGAAAATAACTAAGAACTTTGAAAAAGATTTGATTTTTGAAAAAGATTTTGAAAAAGATAAGATTTTCAAATTGAAAATTTGATTTGACTCATAAGAAACAACTTGATTTTAAAAAAAATTTGAAAAAGTCAACTCAAATGTTCGAATTTGATGAGAGAAAAAAGGAAAGATATTTTTTTGATTTTTGAAATTTTTATGAAAAACATGAAAATTATGCAATGCATGAAATTTTTAGATCAAAACAATGAATGCATGCAAGAATGCTATGAATGTCAAGATGCACACCAAGAACACTTTGAATGTCAAGATGAACACCAAGAACTTATTTTTGAAAAATTTTTAATGCAAAGAAAACATGCAAGACACCAAACTTAGAATTCTTTAATGCCTAGACACTAAGAATTCAAGAATGCATATGATAAACATGAAAAGACACAAAACAAAAAATCATCAAGATCAAACAAGAAGACTTACCAAGAACAACTTGAAGATCATGAAGAACACTATGAATGCATGATATTTTCGAAAAATGCAAGATGCATATGCAATTGACACCAAACTTAGATATGACTCAAGACTCAAACAAGAAACAGAAAAATATTTTTGATTTTTTATGATTTTCTAAATTTTTTTTTTGGTAATTTTTTTTTGAAAATTATATGAAAAAGGAAAATAAGGATTCCAAAATTTTTAATATGAATTCCAGGAATCTTGCATTCTTAGTCTAAAGCTTCAGTCCAGGAATTAGACATGGCTCACTAGCCAGCCAAGCTTTCAATGAAAGCTCCGGTCCAAAACACTAGACATGGCCAATGGCTAGCCAAGCTTCAGCATGTAATTCTGACATGACACGCTTGACATACTCATTCCCAAAGGAATAGACATGGCTTTACAGCCAGCCAGGCTTCAACATGCTTCATGAAACACTAGAATTCATTCTTAAAAATTTTGAATCTATAGAATAATTTATTTTTTTGAAAACATTTTTAATTAAATTTTTTTTTTGAAAACAAAGGAGAAAATTTTGAAAGATTTTTTTTTTTGAAAAATTTTTGAAATTAAAACAAAAAGAAAATTACCTAATCTGAGCAACAAGATGAACCGTCAGTTGTCCAAACTCGAACAATCCCCGGCAACGGCGCCAAAAACTTGGTGCACGAAATTGTGATGTCCAGGCTCAAACTATTCCTGGCACGTGAGCAACTTGGTACGCGTAATCGTGATTACACATTCATAATTTGTCACAACTTCGATACAACTAACCAGCAAGTGCACTGGGTCGTCCAAGTAATACCTTACGTGAGTAAGGGTCGAATCCCACGGAGATTGTTGGTATGAAGCAAGCTATGGTCACCTTGCAAATCTCAGTCAGGCAGATATAAAGTGATAATGGTGTTTTCGGATATTATATAATAAAATAGGGATAGAAATACTTATGTAAATTTATCGGTGAGAATTTCAGATAAGCGTATGGAGATGCAATCGTTCCTCTGAACCTCTGCTTTCCCGCTGTCTTCATCCAATCAGTCTTACTCCTTTCCATGGCTGGCTTTATGCAAGGGCATCACCGTTGTCAGTGGCTACATCCCCTCCTCTCAGTGAAAAATATGCTCACATGCTCTGTCACAGCACGACTAATCATCTGTCGGTTCCCGATCATGCTGGAATAGGATTCACCCTCCTTTTGCGTCTGTCACTAACGCCCAGCACTCGCGAGTTTGAAGCTCGTCACAGTCATTCAATCATTGAATCCTACTCGGAATACCACAAACAAGGTTTAGACTTTCTGGATTCTCTTGAATGCCGCCATCATTCTAGCTTACGCCACGAAGATTCCGGTTAAGAGATCTAAGAGATATTCATTCTAGCTTATTTCATGTAGAACGGAAGTGTTTGTCAGGCACGTGTTCATAGGGGAGATGGCGATGAGCGTCACACATAATCATCACCTTCATTACGTTCTTGGGTGCGAATGGATATCTTAGAAGCGAAATAAGATGAATTGAATAGAAAACAGTAGTACTTGCATTAATCTTTGAGGAACAGCAGAGCTCCACACCTTAATCTATGGAGTGTAGAAACTCTACCGTTGAAAATATATAAGTGAAGGTCCAGGCATGGCCGAGATGGCCAGCCCCCAAAACGTGATCAAAGGATCATAAGGTAATCCAAAGATGTCTAATACAATAGTAAAATGTCCTATTTATAATAAACTAGCTACTAGGGTTTACATGAGTAAGTAATTGATGTATAAATCCACTTCCGGGGCCCACTTGGTGTGTGCTTGGGCTGGGCTTTAACTTTCCACGTGCAGAGGCCATTTGTGGAGTTGAACGCCAGGTTTTGATTCATTTCTGGCGTTCAACTCTGGTTTTGGATCGTTTTCTGGCGCTGGACGCCAGAATTGGGCAGAGAGCTGGCGTTGAACGCCAGTTTACGTCATCTATGCTTGGCCAAAGTATGGACTATTATACATTGCTGGAAAGCCCTGGATGTCTACTTTCCAACGCAATTGGAATCGCGCCATTTAGAGTTCTGTTGCTCCAGAAAATCCACTTTGAGTGCAGGGAGGTCAGAATCCAACAGCATCAGCAGTCCTTCTTCAACCTCTGAATCTGATTTCTGCTCAAGTCCCTCAATTTCAGCCAGAAAATACCTAAAATCACAGAAAAATACACAAACTCATAGTAAAGTCCAGAAATGTGAATTTAACATAAAAACTAATGAAAACATCCCTAAAAGTAACTAGATCCTACTAAAAACATATTAAAAACAATGTCAAAAAGCGTATAAATTCTCCGCTCATCACCTTTGTTGCTCCTCCCTCATGGCTCTTTGGTCCTCTCTAATTTCATGGAGGAGGATGGAATGCTCTTGGTGCTCCATCCTTAGTTGTCCCATGTTGGAACTCAATTCTCCTAGGGAGGTGTTGATTTGCTCCCAATAGTTTTGTGGAGGATAATGCATCCCTTGAGGCATCTTAGGGATTTCATGATGAGGAATTTCCTCATGCTCTTGTTGAGGTCCATGAGTGAGCTCTCTTGTTTGCTCCATCATTTTATTAGTGATGGGCTTGTCCTCTTCAATGAGGATGTCTTCTTCTATGACAACTCCAGCTGAATTGCATAGGTGACAAATGAGATGAGGGGAGGCTAACCTTGCCAAAGTAGAGGGCTTATCCGCCACCTTGTAGAGTTCTAGGGATATGATCTCATGAACTTCTACTTCCTCTCCATTCATGATACTATGAATCATGATAGCCCGGTCTATTGTAACTTCAGACCGGTTGCTAGTAGGAATGATAGAGCGTTAGATGAACTCCAACCATCCCCTAGCCACGGGTTTAAGGTCAAGCTTTCTTAGATGAACCGGCTTGCCTCTTGAGTCTATCTTCCATTGAGCGCCTTCCATATAAATGTCCTTAAGGACTTGGTCCAACCTTTGATTAAAGTTGACCCTTCTAGTGAAAGGGTGAGGATCTCCTAGTTGACCCTTCTAGTGAAAGGGTGAGGATCTCCTTGCATCATTTTCTGGACTGAAATCCAAGTAATTCCCCCGAACCATTGTGAGCCAATTCTTTGGGTTCGGGTTCACACTTTGGTCATGGTTCTTAGTGATCCATGCATTAGCATAGAACTCTTGAACCATTAAGATCCAGACTTGTTGAATGGGGTTGGTGAGAATTTCCCAACCTCTTCTTCGAATCTCATGTCGGATCTCTGGATATTCACTCTTTTTGAGCTTGAAGAAGACCTCGGGGATCACCTTTTTCTTGGCCACAACTTCATAGAAGTGGTCTTGATGGACCTTTGAGATGAACCTCTCCATCTCCCATGACTCGAAGGTGGAAGCAATTGTCTTCCCTTTCCTCTTTCTAGAGGTTTCTCCGACCTTAGGTACCATTAGTGGTTATAGAAAACAAAAAGCTTTAGCTTTTCCCACACCAAACTTAGAATGGTTGCTCGTCCTCGAGCAAAAAAAGGAAGAAAGAAAGGAGTAGAAGAAGAAGAAATGGAGGAGATGGAGGGGGTGTGAATCTGGCCAAGGGGGTAGTAGTGTGTATGTTGTGTGAAGATGAAGGTGGTAAGGAGGGGTATTTATAGGGTAAGGGAGAAAGGGTAGCCGTGTATGAGGGGTTGGGTTTGGGAGGGAAATGGTTTGAATTTGAATGGTGAGGTAGCTGGGGTTTAATGATGGATGGATGTGAGTGGTGAAGAGGTTGTGGGGAAGAGGGTAGGATTTGATAGGTGAGGGGTGTTTAGGGAAGAGGTTTTGATGGGATTGGTCAAGGGTATTTGGGAAAGAGTGTTATGGAAAGGTGTGAAGAGGAGAGAAGAAGAGATGGGGTAGGTGGGGATCCTGTGGGGTCCACAGATCTTGAGGTGTCAAGGAATTTGAGTCCCTGCACCATTCTGGCATTCAATCGTCCATTCTTTGCCAATTCTATCATTTAACGCCAGCTTTGCTACCTTTCCTGGCGTTAAACGCCACTCTGCTGCCCATTTCTGGCGTTAAATGCCAGCCAGATGCCCATTTCTGGTGTTTAACGCCAACCAGATGCCAGACAGCCCTTTCTGGCGTTAAACGCCCAGAGTGCTGCCCGTTCTGGCATTTAACACCCAGAATGCTACCAAGCTGGGCATTAAACACCCATTCTACTATCCTTACTGGCGTTTAAACGCCAGTAAGCCTATCCTCCAGGGTGTGCTATTTTTTATGCTATTTTTTCATTCTGTTTTTGATTTTTTATTTGTTTTTGTGACTTTACATGATCATCAACCTAAAGAAAACATAAAATAACAATAGAAAATAAATAAATATAATTAAATAATATTGAGTTGCCTCCCAATAAGCGCTTCTTTAATGTCAATAGCTTGACAGTGAGCTCTTAGAGAGCTTCACAGAGGTTTAGAGCTTAATGGTGGCCTCCCAACACCAAACATAGAAGTTGAGTGTGGGGACTCTTTTTGACTGTGTATTGAGAGAAGCTTTTCATGGTTCCTCTCCATGGTTACAGAAGAAGATCCTTGAGCCTTAAACACAAGGTGGTCCTTATTCAATTGAAGGACTAACTCTCCTCTGTCCACATCAATCACAGCTCTTGTTGTGGCTAGGAAGGGTCTTCCAAGGATGATGGAGTCATCTTCATCCTTCCCAGTGTCTAGGATTATAAAATCAGCAGGGATGTACAGGCCTTCAACCTTCACCAAGACATCCTCTACAAGTCCATAAGCCTGTTTCCTTGAATTGTCTGCCATCTCTAGTGAGATTCTTGCAGCTTGCACCTCAAAGATCCCTAGTTTCTCCATTACAGAGAGGGGCATGAGGTTTATCCCTAACCCCAGGTCACACAGAGCCTTCTCAAAGGTTATGGTGCCTATGGTACAAGGTATTAAGAACTTTCCAGGATCCTGTTTCTTCTTAGGTAGTTTCAGTTGAACCAGATCATTTAGTTCATTGATGAGCAATTGGGGTTCATCCTCCCAAGTCTCATTACCAAATAACTTGGCATTCAGCTTCATGATTGCTCCTAGATATTGAGCAACTTGCTCTTCAATAATATCTTCATCCTCTTCAGAGGAAGAATACTCATCAGAGCTCATAAATGGCAGCAGTAAGTTCAGTGGAATCTCTATGGTCTCTATATGAGTCTCAGATTCCTTGGGTTCCTCATTAGGGAACTCCTTGGAGGCCAGTTGACATCCATTGAGTTATTCCTCACTGGGAATCACTGCCTTTCCTTCCTCTACAGGTTCGGCCATGTTGGTTATATTTATGGCCTTGCACTCTCTTTTTGGATTCTCTTCTGTATTGCTTGGGAGAGTACTAGGAGGGATTTCAGTAACTCTTTTACTCAGCTGACCCACTTGTGCCTCCAGATTTCTAATGGAGGACCTTGCTTTAGTCATAAAACTGAGAGTGGTCTTAGATAGATCAGAGACTACAGTTGCTAAGTCAGAGTGGCTCTGCTTAAAATTCTCTGTCTGTTGCTGAGAAGATGATGGAAAAGGTTTGCTATTGCCAAACCTATTTCTCCCACCATTATTGTTATTGAAGCCTTGATTAGGCTTCTATTGATCCTTCCATAAGAAATTTAGATGATTCTTCCATAAAGGATTATAGGTGTTTCCATAGGATTCTCCCATGTAATTCACCTCTTCCATTGCAGGATTCTCAGGGTCATAGGCTTTCTCTTCAGAGGAAGCTTCCTTAGTACTGCCTGCTACAGCTTGCATTTCAGACAGACTCTGAAAAATCATATTGACTTGCTGAGTCAATATTTTGTTCTGAGCTAATATTGCATTCAGAGTATCAATCTCAAGAACTCCTTTCTTCTAAGTTGTCCCATTATTCACAGGATTCCTTTCAGAAGTGTACATGAACAGGTTATTTGCAACCATTTCAATGAGTTTCTGGGCTTCTGTAGGCGTCTTCTTTAGATGAAGAGATCCTCCGGCAGAGTGGTCCAATGACATCTTGGACAATTCAGACAAACCATTATAGAATATGCATATGATGCTCCATTCTAAAAACATGTCAGAAGGACACCTTCTGATCAATTGCTTGTATCCTTCCCAAGCTTCATAGAGGGATTCACCTTCCTTCTGTTTGAAGGTTTGGACTTCCACTTTAAGCTTGCTCAACTTCTGAGGTGGAAAGAATTTGGCCAAGAAAGCATTGACCAACTTTTTCCAAGAGTTCAGGCTATCTTTAGGTTGTGAATGCAACCATGTCCTGGCTCTGTCTCTTACAGTAAAGGGGAAAAGCATAAGTCTGTAGACCTCAGGATTAACCCCATTGGTCTTAACAGTGTCACAGATTTGCAAGAATTCAGCTAAGAACTGATGAGGATCTTCCAATGGAAGTCCATGAAACTTGCAATTCTACTGCATCAGAGAAACTAATTGAGGCTTAAGCTTAAAGTTGTTTGCTCCAATTGCAGGAATTGAGATGCTCCTTCCACAGAAGTCAGAAGAGGGTGCAATAAAGTCACCAAGCATCTTCCTTGCATCTCCACCATTATTGTTTGGTTTGGCCATCTTTTCTTCTTTTTCAAAAAATTCTGTCAGGTCCTCTCCAGAGTATTGTGCTTTAGCTTCTCTTAGCTTCCTCCTTAGAGTCCTTTCAGCTTCCGGATCAGCTTCAATAAGAATGTTCTTATCCTTACTCCTGCTCATATAAAAAAGAAGAGAACAGAAAAGAAGAGGAGTCCTCTATGTCACAGTATAGAGATTCTTTTATGTGAGTAGAAGAATAGAAGAGTAGAATGAAGAAGAGAGAAGATGAAGAATTCGAACACAGAGAGGGAGAAAGGGTTCGAATTATAAGAAGAAGAGAAATGTTAATAAATAAATAAATAAATAGAAAGAGATGGGAGAGAGAGAGAGAGAGAATTCGAATTTTAAATTAAAATAAAAGAAAAATATTTTTGTTTTTATTTTAATTATTGGTTAGAATTCGAAAATTAAGAGAAGAAACAAAATAAAATTTGAAAAATAAATAAATTAATTAATTAAAAGAATTTTTGAAAAAGTGGTTAGTGATTTTTTTGAAAACCGGAGAGAGAAAAGTAGTTAGGTGGTTTTGAAAAAGATATGATTGAAATAGAAAACTTTTAAAATCAAACAAAAAGTCAAGTAGTTAATTGAAAAAGATTTGAAAATCAATTTTGAAAAGATAGGGAATTAGAAAAGGATTTTAAAATTAAGTTTTGAAAGAGATATGATTGAAATCTTATTTTGAAAAAAATTGAAAAGGAAATAAAAAAGATTTGATTTTTGAAATTAAAGTTGATTACTTGACTAACAAGAAACAACTAAATTTTAAAACTTTTGACTAAATCAATTCAAAATTTCGAAATTTATGAGCAAAATAAGGAAAAGATATTTTTTTATTTTTGATTTTTTTTATGAGAGAGAAAAACACAAAAATGAAACAAAACATAAAAATTTAAGATCAAAATAAAAATGCATGCAAGAACACTTTGAATGTCAAGATGAACACTAAGAACACTTTGAATGTCAAGATGAACATCAAGAACATATTTTTTTGAAAATTTTTAAGAAAAGAAAGACATGCAAGACACCAAACTTAAAAATTTTTTAAACTATAGACACTAATAATTCAAGAATGCATATGAAAAACAAGAAAAGACACAAAACAAGAAAATTTAAAGATCAAACAAGAAAAATAAACAAGAACAACTTAAAGATAAAAAAAAGAACACATGCATGAGTTTTCAAAAATTTAAAAAAAAAAGTTAAAACATGCAATTGACACCAAACTTAAAATTTGACACAAGACTCAAACAAGAAACACAAAATATTTTTGTTTTTTATGGTTTTATTAATTTTTTTGTATTTTTCGAAAATTATTTTGGAAAAGAAAAATAAGAAACTCAAAATTTTTAATAATAATTTCAGGAATCATTCAATGTTAGTTTAAAGTTTCGGTCCAAAAGATTAGACATAGCCAATGGCCAGCCAAGCTTCAGCAGAGCATTACATACAACAGCCAAATTGATAGGAATCAAAAAGCTCCTGCAATGATAAGAGGAAGCCTCGGTCCAAAAGAATTTAGACATGGCTTGACAGCCAGACAGGCTTCAACAGATCATGATGAAACTCTAGAATTCATTCTTAAAAATTCTGAAGAACAAACTAAAATTTTTGTATATATATATATATATATATATATATATATTTGAATTTTTCGAAAATAAAAATCTTAAAAATAAAATAAAATTACCTAATCTGAGCAACAAGATGAATCGTCAGTTGTCCAAACTCGAACAATTCCCGGCAACGGCGCCAAAAACTTGGTGCGGGACGAAGTCGTGATCTCAACACTTTTCTTCACAATTCCGTGCAGCTGACCAGCAAGTGCACTGGGTCGTCCAAGTAATAAACCTTACGTGAGTAAGGGTCGATCCCACGGAGATTGTCGGCTTGAAGCAAGCTATGGTCATCCTTGTAAATCTCAGTCAGGTGGATTCAAATGTTTATGAGGTTTTGATAATTAAAATATAAATAAAATATAAAGTAAGATAGATATACTTATGTAATTCATTGGTGAAAATTTTAGATAAGTGTCTGGAGATGCTTTGTTGCTTCTGAACTTCTGCTTTCCTACTGCCTTCTTCCAACCATGCCTTACCTCCTTCCATGGCAAGCTGTATGATCCTCTCGGATGAAAATAAATCCATATGCGCTGTCACCGCACGGCTAATCATCTGTCGGTTCCCGCTAGCATCGGAATAGGACCATTGTCCTTTTGCCAAGGTTCTGAAAACCGAACCGGTCATCGAACAGCTCTAGCTACCGGTTCACTGGTTCATAGGTTCAACCGGTTTGATCGTGGTTGAACCGAAAAACCGTTTTATAATAAAATAAAAAACAAAATATAAATAAACACATTAAAACATAATTATAGTCTAATATAAATATACAATACACAAGTTAAAGATAGAAAATATTGTCTGTAGTTGAGTCAAAAAGTAAAACAAATTGATAGGTATTGCACAACAAACACAACAGGATCTGAAACAAAAACACAACAGCTGAAACAAAAAAAAACCAACACAGAGGAGGGGCAGCAAGTCGGCAGAGACCGAGAGCAGGGACGGTGCAACCAAACAATGAACAAAACTCAAAAAACTTTGAATCATTAACATAGTGCAAATTCAAGAAACTTTAATAAAATTTAACTATACAAACAGACAATAAAGCAGTAATAGAGTTATAAATCTAAAATTTATCATCAAATATAATCAGTGAGCAAAGCCAATCAATCAAGCATTGACTGGGCATTCGAGAAAAAGAAAGAATTAAAAAGAACATTTAAATCACAGCAACAACACAACAACACCAATTGAAACATTTAAAAAGAAAGCAACCAAAAAGATTATCTAAAAATCACCAAGGTTGAAAACAATAATTTGATCTCAACGAATTAAAAGCTAAGCTTCCAGGAAAGTAAAGAATACCGAAACCAAAGAACCTTCAATCACAGTTTAAACCAAAATTCAGAATCCCCTCAAGTTGAAGCAGCAAGCAACTTGAAAATCAAAGAACCAAAAAATAATTTTCAAATAAAAGATTCAGATCACCAATCCAAACCAGAAATAAAATCAAATTCCAATAACAAAGAAATCTAGAAGCATAGAACATAGCAGAGCAGATCTTGAGGAAGAGGGGGAACAGCACTGACCGGTGAAACAGAGCTGGCGCCGCGATGGTAACAAGTGAAGTAACAACAACAAAGTTCACAGCTTAACTAACAATAATTATTCATCCATACCTAAACATTACCAGCAATCCAATAATAATACAACAACAATACATACCTAAACATTACCAGCAATCCAATAACAATACAATCCAATCCAATTATTCAATTGAAACAGGCAAACAAGCAATAACAATCCATTCCAATAACAATACAATCCAATCTAATAACAATACAAAGTTCACAGTTCTGAATCAGTAACTTAGTTCAGTTGAAACAGGCAAACAATTATTCAATCAATTATTCAATCACTATATCACTAAATCAGTTCACACTTCACAGTTCACAAAAAAAAAAACAATTATTCAATCACTATATCACCATATCAGTTCACAGTTGAATGACTTGAATCAGAGTTCAGAGCTTCACTATTTCAGTAAATCATAAATTCAGAGTTGACAGAGTTTCACTATATCAGAGTTAACATAGCTTCATTATATCAGAGTTCAATCATAAATTCATAGTTAATAAAAAAATTACCTAGAGAACATACAAGAGACTGTGGTTACGGAGAGGGACAGAATCACTGAGAGGCAGAGACAGAGACACCGAGTGACCAAGGGAGACAGAGACACCAAGAGACACTGAGGGAGACAAAGCATGCAAGAGTGGTGGAGCAGACGGTGGCTTTGAAGGTTGAGATGGCTGCTGCTCGATGGAGGCTTCGAAGGTTGCGCGACAGAGCTCGAAGTTGAAGGCACCTTCAACGCTTCAACCGAACATGCAGTAGGCCAGTAGGGGGAGTGGGAGACAAACAGCGACGCCGAGTGGTGACTGGTCAAAGGAAGTGATTGCTCACCGGAGGTGACTGGTCGAAGCCTTGAAGGAGCTGACTGCGCGACGGAGGTGAATGCTCGACGGAGGTGCCTGTGCGACGGAGATGACTGCGCGACGGCGAACCCGTGTGGCCGTGTGAGCCGATGAAATCGTGATGGCGTTCTCTACTTCTCTCTGAAGCTAGATGAGAATGGTGAAGGTGAACTGTGAAAGTGAAAGTGTGAACTGTGAAGGGAATTGCCAAATTAGGGATTGATTCATTGATTTAGGGTTTCAGAGCTCCAAACGGCAGTGTTTTCCTGCGAAGCTCAAAAACCGGCCGGTTCACGGTTCGGTTCGACCGACCGGTTACTGGCCGGTTCACCGGTTCAACTCCAGTTTCCAGATTTCACGGTTTTCCTTATTGTTCGAACTGTCTTTGTGACTGGTTCACGGTTCGACCGGCCGATTCGAACCGGTTTTCAGAACATTGCCTTTTGCAAACTGTCACTGCACCCAACATTCGCAAGTTTGAAGCTCGTCATAGTCATCCCTTCCCAGATCTTACTCGGAATACCACAGACAAGGTTTAGACTTTCCGGATCTCAGGAATGCTGCCAATGGTTCTAGCCTATACCACGAAGATACTAATCTCACGGACTCGGTCCGTGAATTAGATATCCAAGAGAATATACTCCAGCTGTCATCCAATGACTATGTTGAACATCATGTAGATCACTTTGTGGTTGTCAGGCACGCGATCTTGGCTAAGCGAGTAACGAAGATTGGGTGATTGTCACGGGTCATCCCTTCACTCTGACTTAACTGAATTAAGAACAAGAGTATATCTTGGAGAAGAAGTAGGCGTGAATTGAAGGAAAAATAATAGTACTTGCATTAATTCATGAAGAACAGCAGAGCTCCACACCTTAATCTATGGGGTGTAGAAACTCCACCGTAGAAAATACATAAGTGAAAGGTCTAGGTATGGCCGTGAGGCCAGCCTCTCCAAATGTAAAATATGGCAAAAAGCTCTATCAAAGATGTAAAATAAATCTCTAAAAGTAGTTTTTATACTAAACTAGTAACCTAGGGTTACAGAAAATGAATAACTAAGTGCAGGTAGTGCAGAAATTCCACTTCAGGGGCCCACTTGGTGTGTGCTTAGGCTGAGCATTGAATCCTTTTCGTGCTTAGGCTGTTCCTGGAGTTAAACGCCAGCTTTGGTGCCAGTCTGGGCGTTTAACTCCAATTCTGGTGCCAGTTTGGGCGTTTTACGCCAAGATGTTTTAGGCTGACTTTGAACGCCAGTTTGGGCAATCAAATCTCGGGCAAAGTATAGACTATTATATATTGCTGGAAAGCCCAGAATGTCTACTTTCCAACGCAATTGAGAGAGTGCCAATTGAGCTTTTGTAGCTCCAGAAAATTCACTTCGAGTGCAGGGAGGTCAGAATCCAACAGTATCTGCAGTCCTTTCTCAGCCTCTGAATCAGATTTTTGCTCAGGTCCCTCAATTTCAGCCAAAAAATACATGAAATCACAGAAAAATACACAAACTCATAGTAAAGTCTAGAAATGTGATTTTTTCATAAAAACTAATAAAAATATAATAAAAAGTAACTAAAACATACTAAAAACTATGTAAAAATAATGCCAAAAGGGTATAAATTATTCGCTCATCACTCCACCATGGTAAACTCTTTCTATTCTCTTGTATATACATAATTGATGAATGAATTAAGTTTCCATTATTAGGTAATTTCTTGCTTTGATATTACCCTTGTATATATTGTCTTATGTGTTAGTTTGTTTGGTTAGATTTATCCTTTGAGTTGTAGGTTTAGTTGTTTTGAATTTTATCTTTGTTTAAATTGAAATTTTGTTTGAATTGCATAGTAGAGTGTTTGAAAAAATTTTCAAAAAAGATAAGGATTTTTGTTAGATTTTAATTTTGGTTGGTTTTAAGAATGTATATAGTGGTTGGGATAGTTTTGTTCTATTTTTATGCTTCTTAAAAAAAAGTCCCCTCATACGTACGCGTGCCCACGGATATGCGTGACCCCCCTGAATTTGAGTATGCCAGGATCGTGCGTGGACTGTGCCATCTTACGGTCCAGACAGTGAGTTGTGCACGTGGTGTGTGGGAACTGTGCGTCTAGTACAATTTCTTCCCACGAGTACGCGTGACCCACGCGTACGCATCACCTTCTATTTCCCCCTTTTCACACACTATGCGTGCCAGACGCGTCGCATCCCATTTCTGTCTCGCACGCGTACGCGTGACTTCCCCTGTCTCATACACTCTTATTTTCTTCTCTTCTCTTCTCTCCATTTCTTTTCTTCTTTTTTTTTCTCTTCTCTTCTTTCCTTCTTCCAATCATCATCCACCACCACCATTTACCATCCACCATCATCTTCTTTAGTTAGTTAATTAGTTAGTTAGTTAGTTAGTTAGTTAGTTTAATTTTCTGTTTTAGGTGATAAGTGTTGGATTATTGATTTGATTTGCTATTTCTTGATGATGAATTTATTCATTGTTTGATTCTTCTATTAAGGTTATAATTTTTTGCTTGGTATTGAATTCATCGTGCTTAGTTTTGTGCATACCAAGTGCATGAGAATTGCCTTCAAAGCATTATAAATCTTTTGAATTGCATGTTTTGGCCACCATGTAATTTGAATTCTTTACTTTGACTAGGAAATTTCTTGATGTTGGATCAAGTGCATTTACCTTAGTGCATTGTGTTGCTTGATCATATGCATCCATATGTTATGCTTATGCCTTAATGACATGTTAATCCTTCATTGTCCAATTATGTGCTCTACACATACTTGAAACTATTCATTTTGGCATTGTAAAATCCTACCACACAAAGCCTTATGCTTAAGTCATAAAACAGAGGTGGCGAGGTATTACGACCTCTAAAAATAAAATTTAGTATATATAGTTATGTGCAGAATGTTTATAACTAGGAGCCTTTGCAGAAAAAGTGGTAAAACAAAATCGTTAAATTGAAAAGTGCAACACTCCGATTGATAACGTAATGAAACAAATAAAGGATAAACTAACGCGAGTATATAAACAAGAGAGTGCCAAAGATATGAATATCAAAACTCAAGACCCGGTTTGCGAAGATAACCGGTCCGAGCATAGAAGTATACATACATACACACACATATATAAAGTAAGGAACCCAAAAGAACCCCAAAAGACAAGTTACAGAATCTGTTCTCCAAAACAACCTCTAAGAGGAGTCAAAACAGTATATATGTATATAGTAAAGATAATAAGTATCTAAGTAAGTACATAAAGTCTCCAGCATGCCTCAGTGAAGAGCCTCACGACCTGCATCTGAAAACCACAAAATCCGCATGGGTGAGAACCGGAGGTTCTCAGTATGGTAATAGTGCCCACATATCTAACATGTAATGTCCTGGGAAAGCTGAAGGCAATTCTAGAACTCCCAACAGATAATCAAAGCTTATATACAGACTAAACCATAAAAGAACAGGCAACTAGATACAGATCTTCAGTCTAACTAACACTCCTATTTCCAAATCCTTCGAACCTCCCAACCGCCAGTAGTAATTTGATATCGCAAACACAATTATATCAACAAGGAATTGCACAAATAGGAAGCAGATACGGCAATTAGACAGTTAGTAAGTATTATGCAGTCAATTAGGCATTCCAAAAAATTCACATATAATGCATATGATGTAAGCCTGTCCTAGTGGCTGATGAGTCTCATCTGTCGGTTATAAAGCCAACCCGATAAGTCCTGGTAGCTAACCATTGGACTGTCCCTCTGTTGTGCATCTCCAACTCGAGTAATTCTCAATCATAAACATAATCATAATCATAATCATACAACACCCACACTGGTGTTTATCCACGGGGGCGAGCTCATCCGGAACTTTCACAGTGTCCTGCCACACTTACGACGTAGGGTCAGTAGAGTATCGAGTCTCAACCTAGAGCACGTGGCTAGTCATTGCTTTCATCCAGGGAAACTCGTATCTCAGATAATCATTTCACATTCACCCATAACATTCTATAATCATTCATCGTGACTATACCATCACTTATACATCACATAGTTGCACATTTTATACATCACTCATCATAACCCAGGGCAAGTGGGGCGAAACCAAAACCCTTGCGTCCACCCAGGGAGCCTCTATACTAACCAACCTGGAGCAAGTGGGGCACAACCACAACCCTTGCATCTACCCAGGAGATACGTTCTCATATGCCTAGAAGGAACCAAGGAGGGGATCCTAACCTCCCACCATCTCGTTAGGGGCAATTTTACAATACCAGGAAGAACAAGGAAGGGGATCCTCACCTTCCTTTATCTCTCTGGGGTCGCACTTTCGAGAAAGAGAGCTCAAGATAAAACAATCATTCAAAGTCATATTTTCATTTCCAGCCATAAATCAATATTTATCATAGCCATCCGGCTCATAACATAACGCATAACCAACCGATAATTATTATTAAATACAGCCCTTTGGTTCATGGCATACACCGCACTTCCATTATCACCCTTAGTAACTCATACAATCAACATTAATCATAATTCATCATTAACTCTCTGTAACACCCTAATTAGCCTAAGCTTTACCTCACATCGTAAAGCAAAAGTTAATCAAAGGTTACGACAGTTCTAAGCTCATACGTATAATATATATAAAAAGAATTAATATAAACTAGAAGCCCGATGAAGGATATAGCTCAAAAACAGGATTTAAAAATTGCAAAACGTACTAATGAAGCTTCTAACTTAAAGCACAAGATATAGATAAGACATAGCAAAAGATAGTAGTATAATGTCATAAGAATCTAGCCATGGGTCGCGGAGTTTAAGCCGGCAAGCCATATACAGACTATACAGAAACTAGACAGTAAAAAGAACTTATACAAGTTTTGTTCTCTCAACATATGCCTCTAGGCTAAAGCAAAATACAAAAGTGAGAGATATATAAACAGAATAAATCAAAATACTCCAAAAGAATCCAAGATCCTCCGCTTCTGTCACCATCCAAGCAACTCACCGAGGTGGGTTGCACCTGCATCTGAAAAACACAACAGAAATATGGTATGAGAACCGGAGGTTCTCAGTATGGTAACAGTGCCCAGTGATGTAGGATATAAGACCCCAGGACGCCAAAGGCAGTCCTAGACTTCATATCCATCACAAGATTTCAACTTAAGGCATAACTAAAACAACAAGGCATATATATATAAATCTTAGCATAAATAAACCGGGTAATCTATCTTAGGGTATTTCTATTCTAACTAAACACCGCTGTCCTACAGCCTTCACCAACCTATCCTCCATGCGATCCCATCGCCACCGCCTTCCGAACCTTCTCAATCCCAGTAGAAATCATAATTAATTACAATGCAAGTAAAACACAAGTAGAAGCATAAAAGGCAAGTAATTCAAGTAAGCAAATAGGCATGTTATACAAATAGGCAAGCCAGTACATGTAGTCAAAGCATACAAACAGATAGAAAATGCATATGATGAATGCCTGCCCTATTTGCTATGATATCACATTGTCGGTTCAACTGCCAACCCAACACATCTCCATGGAAATGTCGCCCTTCGGAATCATCATTGGGAACCCCTGAGATATAATGCTCGGATCACTGTCCAGGGTTTTGCGCCTGCACGCTCTATTGATCCGAAGGGATGCGAGCAGGATACTCTTACCATAGACCTCACATCTCAACGCAAGCAGGACGAACCACTGCCCTTACGCTGCCGCCACTACCTTGATAGGCAGGATCCAACTGCCGTCCCTGCCAGGCGCATAGTGTCTCATAATCTCAATTTAAAATAGTAGTTTAGTGGTTTTTCATAAAACATTTTCAATACAGCAATGATTCATCATTGCACATTCGAGTCCTCGACTCATCTCAACCACTGTCACATCAACATTTCCATTTCCGAGTCCTCGACTCATCACAACTACTGTCAATTCACATTTCTATTCCGAACTCAACAGTTCATCAGTTTTCATTTCACATATTAGTCTACCTTCACACGCCATCAAACCATCCTCAGTACACCCGAAACCTAAGCCTCCATTTGCTAATTTTTTATAATACTCATCAACTAAAACCCTTAGGTTAATTCGCATGTTCTCATGCCCAAAATTATGTCTAAAAGCCTTAAAATGGTGTCATATAAGCTTACAATCTTGTTGGGAAGGTGAAATAGTTGAAAACAAAACTTAAATTTGAGAAACAGGGCGTGTGCGTACGCACAGGGGTGTGCGCGCGCACGCCCTAGAGAAGTTTTAAAACGTGTGCGTAAGCATAGAGGTGTGCGTACGCACAGGTACAAAAATTCACAATTTCTGTTCACTCGCACAAGCTGTGCGAGCGCCCTCAACAGAATGACCTTCCCAACGTGTGCATGTGCACAGGGCTGTGTGTACGCACAAGTTGCAATTCCTCATTGGGTATGTGCGCGCACAAGCTGTGCTAGCGCTCTGAACAGATTGCATGCCTCTGCGTGTGCAGACGCACAGATCTGTGCGTGCGCACAGTTAAAAATTTCGCAGAAGTGTGCGTGCGCACATACCAGAAATCACAAAACTCTGCAACTTTACAGAATTTCAGATCTTTACACCAATCTTTGAATGATCATAACTTCCTCTACAAAAATCCCAATCTTACAATCTTTATATCGATTTGAAGAGTTTTCTATAAGATTTAATTTTATACAATTTTCAACCAATTTTAAAAACCGAGACATAAGTTATGATCAGACAAAGTTCACTAAAAACCAACTTTTACCAAAAATTACAATTTACCAAATTTTCCAAAATCCTCAAACCACATCCAACCAAAACAATACCAAACTCCCATTTTCAACACAATCTACCCTCTTGGGTCACAATTTACCATTCATATCTAATTTTCCACCATACTTCATCATTTTCAATCTCAATTATCAAACATATACATCACAAACAATTTTCCCACCATCACATGCATCCATCCTCATTATATCACTATCAATCTCCATCATCAAAATCATTCATGATTTATGTTAAAACTCAATAATATTCATTCATCCAAACTCATAATACATCATATCTAAACATCATTAATCAACAACATTACCAATATTAATTCATCAAACCTCATTCAACCAATCAACATCAACAACCACATCAAATCAAACCTATCCTATAAGTTACTAGCCTAAGTGTCCATGAATATTATATACTACATAGAGGAAACCGAAACCATACCTTGGCCGATTCCATATATGAACTAAAACTCCAAATTTAGCACAACAATGATCACCAACAAGATTTCCAACACAATGCAAGCCACCAACAATCACCAAAGGCCTTCAAACTCACAATAATCAAACTATATACACATAAATCATCACAAATCAACCTAAGGCTCATTATAATTGAAATTTCACAAGGGTTCAAGACCTCTTACCTTTTCCAACAGCTTTGAAAGTCAAAATCCAATGCTAAGCAAGGATTAGAGTGAACCTAAACACCCAAAAATGATAAAACCTTACTTAATCAAAAGCCCTAAACTCAAAATTTTGAAGAGAGGAACTGAGAGGATTTCGAGATTTTCTTGCCATTTTCTTGTATGGGTCTTATAGAGCCCCTCACAAGGAACGCATAGCCGCAAACGGTATGGCGATCGGAGCTCTATAGCTCAAGATATGAGCTTGAGAAGATGAAGATGAATAGTGTCAATGGAGGGTTTTCTTCTTCTTCTCTTCTCAACTGTGTGGGTGTGTTTGTAAGTGTTTCATGGTGAAATTGGTTTACTTATGAACCTTTTATATGTTGGGCTTGGGTCCAACTTGGGCCCGGTCCAACCCGTTAGCGTTTTTAGCCTGTTTTGGCCCAATTTCGGGCCAAACCTTTTAAATTAACGCCCGGTTTTCGACTTCTATTATTTTTCTAAAGTTTTTTACTGTTTTCACTTTTTCTTGCACAGTACGGGGCAAACTTGAACCGGTTCAACCAGTTCGACTATCGATTCACAGTTTTTTGTGGTTTTTTACAGAAAAAAACATTTTCTAACTTAGAAAAGGCTACTGAGTCCAAAAATCACATTTAAATCCTCAAATTCTCATGCTAAATTTTCGGACACTATTTTGGGCAATATTAATTAACTGATTAGGCGGTTAATTTGTCGCGGTTCTTATATTCTCCCTACCAAATAATAAATTTTGCCCTCAAAATTTTGTGATTACCTGAGAAAAGCTCGGGGTAATCCTTTCGCATCTCGGACTCCAATTCCCAAGTATGCTCTTCAACTCCTGCTCACTCCCAAGCTACTTTAACCAACTGAACTTCTTTTCCTCGCAGCTTCTTCACACTAGTGTCATCAATATGCACCGGTGTTACTTGAAAAGTCAAATTCTTCCTCAACTCAACCGACCCAGGCTCTAACACATGAACCACATCCGACGTGTACTTACGGAGTTGTGACATGTGGAATACGTCATGCAAGTTAGACAGATGAGGTGGCAAGGCTACTTGATACGCCACCAGCCCGAATTGCCTTAGAATCTCAAATGTCCAATGAACCTCGGATTCAAATTCTTGGTCTTAATCGCTCTTCCGATCCCAGTTGTCGGTGTAACTCTTAGAAATATGTGCTCTCCCACTTCAAATTCTAACGGTTTCTGTCTCTGATCCGCGTAACTTTTCTGTCGACTCTAGGAAGTTAGAATTCTCTCTCGAATTTTCTTAATCTTTTCAGTAGTCTCAACTACCAAATCCGGACCCAAAACGCTCACTTCACCCGACTCATACCAACAAAGTGGAGATTGGCATTTCCATCCATACAAGGCTTCATACAGAGCCATCCCAATGCTCGCATGAAGCTATTGTTGTACGCAAATTTCACCAATGGCATGTAACGGTCCCAACTTCTGGGTTGATCCAATACACACGCTCTCAGCATATCTTCCAACGTCTGAATATTTCTTTTCGATTGTCCGTCAGTTTGCAGATAATATGCGGTACTGAGACATAGCTTCGTACCGAAAGCTCTTTGAAAAGCTCCCCAAAACCTTGATGTGAATTGGGGATCACGGTTCGACACTATGCTCGATGGTACACCATGAAACCTTACGATCTCCTTAATATACAACCTCGCCAACTCCTCCATTGAACAACTTATTCGGATAGGTAGAAAATGAGCGGATTTGGTTAAGCGATCCACGATCACCCAAACCGCATCAAATCCCGAACTAGTTCTCGGTAAACCGGTCACAAAGTTCATTGCGATTCCTTCCCACTTCCACTGAGGAATCTCAAGGGGCTGTAGCATTCCCGACGGTTTCTGATGCTCTATCTTCACTTTCTGACACATCAGCCACCTGGATACCACTGTAGCTACATCACCTTTCATTCCAGGCCGCCAGAACATCTTCTTTAAGTCATAATACATCTTCGTACTTCGAGGATGAATAGAAAACCCACTATTGTGAGCTTCCGATAACAAGTCTTCCCTCAAACTCCTGATATCTGGTATACAAATTCTCCCCTTATATCTCCACAACCCTTCGTCATCTTTGGTGAATTCTTCATGCCTCTTCCCACCAACTGGTTGAAATAATTGCTGAAGCTTTTGCTCATCTTGCTGAGCCTTCTGAATCTCTGTTTTAAAGGTACTCGAGATCTGCAAATGATTCAAGCAAGCTCTTCCGGCAACTTCACCAATGTCTAACTTAAGATCCACAAACTTATCCACTAGCTCTTCTTCCTTTATCCTCATCCAAGCTATTGTTATGGACTTCCGACTCAGAGCATCTGCTACCACATTCGCCTTTCCAGGGTGATAACTCAACTCAAAATCATAATCTTTAAGCAACTCCATCCACATTCTCTGGCGCATATTAAGCTCTTTCTGATCAAAGATGTACTTGAGACTCTTATGATCAGAAAAGACGCTAAACCTTACTCCGTACAAGTGGTGTCTCCAAATCTTTAAGGCAAACACAATTGCCGCCAATTCCAAATCATGAGTGGGGTACTTCACCTCATGCGGTCTCAGCTGACGTGATGCGTAAGCCACCACATTTTGGTGTTGCATCAACACGCAACCCAAACCCTTCAGTGACGCATCACAATATACTTCAAATGGTTAATGCGGTTCTGGCAAGATTAAAACAGGTGCTGAAGTTAACTTTTGCTTCAAAGTCTGAAAGCTTTCTTCACACTCCGACGTCCACACAAATGGCACCTCTTTCCTTGTTAATTTCATCATCGGTAGCGCAATCCGGGAAAATCCTTCAATAAATCTCCGGTAATATCCGGCTAAACCCAAGAAACTTCGGACTTCCATCACCGTCGTTGGTCTTTCCCATTCCATCACCGCTTCTACCTTAGAAGGATCTACCGCTATTTCCCCTTTGCTCACCACATGACCTAAGAACTTTACTTCCTCCTTCTAGAACTCACACTTCGACAACTTAGAATACAACTTCTGCTCCTTTAAGATTTGCAACACAATCCTCAAGTGTTCCTCATTCTCCTTTGTCGTCTTGGAATAAACTAAGATGTCGTCTATGAAAACCACCACGAATTTGTCCAAAACGGGACGAAAGACCTTGTTCATTTAATCCATAAAAACAGTAGGTGCATTCGTTAATCCAAAGGACATCACCGCAAACTCGTAGTGTCCATAGCGCATCCTAAATGCAGTTTTAGGGATATTATCCTCATTCACCCTTATTTGATGGTAACTGAATCTCAAATCGATTTTGGAAATCACCCCAACTCCTTGCAATTGATCCATCAAGTCATCTATCCTTAGCAGCGGGTACTTATTCTTCACAGTTACTTTGTTCAACTGTCGGTAGTCCACACACAGTCGCATCCCTCCATCCTTCTTTTTCACCAATAAAACTGTCGCTCCCTACGATGATAC
This sequence comes from Arachis ipaensis, assembly GCF_059453495.1. Lineage (NCBI taxonomy): Eukaryota > Viridiplantae > Streptophyta > Magnoliopsida > Fabales > Fabaceae > Arachis > Arachis ipaensis. The sequence goes on along the minus strand of NC_142442.1, from coordinate 66,612,153 downwards.
ACTCAGTCGGATGAACCTCTTGTTCAAAAGCTCTTCCAACTGAGTCTTTAATTCAGCCAGCTCTATCGGAGCCATTCTATATGGCGCAATCGACACTAGTCCAGCTCCAGGCACCAATTCAATCCAAATTCAATCTCCCTTTGAGGTGAAAACTCAGGGATATCTTCCGGGAATACCTCCAAAAAGTCTCTAACCACCGGAATCTGATCTATGTTCTGGGCATCACCTAACACATTAGCAGTCAACAAGATATAACCTTGACACTCCTCCCCACTACAGTGCACCATTACAGAGTTCAAGTAATACCCGTCAGCTATCACTGCTCCATTTTCTCCTTTCGGCATAAACTGAATCAACCGTTCAAAACAATCCAACAAAACTCGGTTCTTCGACAGCAAATCAAACCCCAATATCATCTCCAACCCAACCATTGGTAAATAGATCAAATCATGCATGAAGTCTCTACCCTCAAACTTGAAACCTACTTGCCTACACCCTGACCTAGTCATAACTGTCTGATGCGGAGTATGTACATGCAAATCAAATGCTAACTCTGACACTTTCAAGCCTAGTTCCTCAACTTTAGCAAACAAAATAAACGAATGCGATGCTCCAGTATCATATAATGCAATTAAGATTTTATCACTAATTAGACATATACCTCTCATCAACAGATCTGCCTTAGAAGCATCCATGGCGTTCACAGCAAAAACTCGTCCCTGATGCTGACTCTGGCCCGCGTTCGGGTTCCTTCCACGGGTGCAATCCCTCGCAATGTGGCCAGGCAACCCACAGTTGAAGCAACCACCTAAACCAATCTTGCATGAGTCATATGGATGAAACACCCACAACGCACACAAGTCAAATCCATAGAAATCTTACTCTGATTTTCTCTCCCTTTGCCACGCTGAAACTGATCCTGAGTATTCTTTCTGAAGCCTCCTTGACCTTGAGGCGCATATCCTCCTCTCTTGAAAATTTGACCCCTCGGATGGAAATACTTGTCATGTCCCCGACTAGAACTCCCTCTGTGAGTCTCCTTGGATGAAGCTACCGTCTTGGCATACTCTTCCACCACTCTAGCCTTCTTCACCAAGTCGGAGAAGGTACGAATCTCCATAGGAGCCATAGCAGTCATACTGTTGTCCTTCAAGCCTCTTTGGTACTTGATACACTTCCAACTCTCGTAGGTCTCCGGGGCACATTGACATACCCTAGAAAACCTACAAAGCTCCTCAAACTTGCTTGTGTAGTCTGCCACTGACAAGGAACCTTGCTTCAGCTGCATAAGTTCCATCTCCTTCGCTTCTCTTGCAGACTCCGGAAATACTTCTTGAAGAAGGCCGTATGAGAAACATCCTACGGAACATCAGCGTTCTGAAGCTGTAGCAAGCGGCACTCTGCTTTCCACCAGTGCTGGGCCTCTCCCGCAACCTGATACGCGACAAATTCAACATATTGATTATTCGAAACGTGCTGCGCCTATAAAGCATGCTCCATGGCCTGAAACCAGTTGTCCGCTTCAGTAGGATTGGTTGATCCTCGAAAAATTGGTGGATGAACCTTGAAAAATGTTGCCAAGGTCATCAGAACACCTCCCATGTTATCGCCGTTTCCCTCAGCATTATCATTTGCATTCCCTTCACCATTCCCGTTGCCATTTCTGACCGGTTGGCCTAACCTCTGCACAGCTTGCAGAATCGCAGCAACATTAGCTTCCATGGTGTTTTCCAGATTACCCATGGCCGCCATGAATTCGGCATGGTTCTCAGCTGGTTGCTCATTCCTACTTTCTCATGAACGTGCTCGACCTCGTTCGCGAGTGGCCATTAGGATTCCTGTCTACACCAAATAATCGATATCAAGGTGATCAGTCTCAATATCAAAAGCCTAGTGCTTCAATTATCCCAAACAGGCACTCACAAACAAGCATGCTATGCAATATCAAACAGATAACCTAATAGCATCAAAGAAAAGACACACACAGAGTATGCAATGAAGCACAATCAGTCCATCCCTCAGGCTCACGAGGACGAATCGTCCTGATACCACTAAATGTAACATCCTAATTAGCCTAAGCTTTACCTCGTGTCGTAAAGCAAAGGTTAATCAAAAGTTACGACAGTTCTGAGCTCATACGTATAATATATATAGAAAGAATTAATATAAACTAGAAACCCGATGAAGGATGTAGCTCAAAAACAAGATTTGAAAATCGCAAAACGTACTAACAAAGCTTCTAACCTAAAGCACAAGATATAGATAAGACATAGCAAAAGATAGTAGTATAATGTCATAAGAATCTAGCCACGGCTCATAGAGTTTAAGCCGGCTAGCCATATACAGACTATACAGAAACCAGACAGTAAAAAGAGCTTATACAAGTTTTGTTCTCACAATATATGCCTCTAGGCTAAAGCAAAATACAAAAGTGAGAGATATATAAACAGAATAAATAAAAAAACTCCAAAAGATTCCAAGATCCTCCGCTTCTGTCACCATCCAAGCAACTTACCGAGGTGGGTTGCGACCTACATCTGAAAAACACAATAGAAATATGGTATGAGAACCGGAGGTTCTCAGTATAGTAACAGTGCCCAGTGATGTAGGATATAAGACCCCGGGACGCCAAAGGCAATCCTAGACTTCATATCCATTACAAGATTTCAACTTAAGGCATAACTAAAATAACAAGGCATATATATAAATCTTAGCATAAATAAATCGGGTAATCTATCTTAGGGGATTTCTATTCTAACCAAACACCGCTGTCCCACAGCCTTCACCAACCTATTCTCCATGTGATCCCATTGCCACCGCCTTTCGAACCTCCTCAATCCCAGTAGAAATCACAATTAATTACAATGCAAGTAAAACACAAGTAGAAGCATATAAGGCAAGTAATTCAAGTAAGCAAATAGGCATGTTATACAAATAGGCAAGCCATTACAAGTATTCAAAGCATACAAATAGATAGAAAATGCATATGATGAATGCCTGCCCTATTGGCTGTGATATCACATTGTCGGTTCAACTGCCAACCGGACATATCTCCATGGAGATGTTGCCCTTCGGAATCATCATTGGGAACCCCCGAGATATAGTGCTCGGATCACTGTCCAGAGTTTTGCGCCTGCACGCTCTATTGATTCGAAGGGATGCGAGTGGAATACTCTTGCCACAGACCTCACATCTCAATGCAAGCAGGACGAACCACCGCCCTTACGCCACCGCCGCTACCTCGACAGGAGGGATCCAACCGCCGTCCCTGCCGGGTGCATAGCGTCTCATAATCTCAATTTAAAATAGTAGTTCAGTTGTTTTTCATAAAACATTTTCAATACAACAATGATTTATCATTGCACATTCGAGTCCTCGACTCAATTCACATTTCAATTCCGAACTCAACAGTTCATCAGTTTTCATTTCGCATATCAGTCTACCTTCACACGCCATCAAACCATCCTCAGTACGCCTGAAACCTAAGCATCCGTTTGCTAATTTTTCATAATACTCATCAACTAAAACCCTTAGGTTAATTCCCATGTTCTCATGCCCAAAATTATGTCCAAAAGCCTTAAAATGGTGTCATAGAAGCTTATAATTTTGTTGGGAAGGTGAAATAGTTGAAAACAAAACTTAAATTTGAGAAACAGGGCGTGTGCGTACGCACAGGGGTGTTCGCGCGCACGCCCTAGAGAAGATTTAAAACGTGTGCGTACGCATAGAGGTGTGCATACGCACAGGTACAAAAATTCACAATTTCTGTTCATTCGCACAAGCTGTGCGAGTGCCCTCAACAGAATGACCTCCCCAACGTGTGCGTGCGCACAGGTTGCAATTCCTCATTGGGTATGTGCGCGCACAAGCTGTGCTAGCGCTGTGAACAGATTGCCTGCCTCTGCGTGTACGTATGCACAGTTCTGTGTGTGCGCACAGGTTAAAAATTTCGCAGAGGTGTGCGTGCGGATAAGGCTATGCGTGTGCACATACCAAAAATCACAAAATTCTGCAACTTTGCAGAATTTCATATTTTTACGCCAATCTTTGAATGATCATAACTTCCTCTACAAAAATCCAAATCTTACAATCTTTATATCGATTTAAAGAGTTTTCAATAAGCTTTAATTTCATACAATTTTCAACCAATTTTGAAAATCGAGGCATAAGTTATGGTCAGACAAAGTTTACCAAAAACCAACTTTTCCCAAGAATCACAATTTACCAAATTTTCCAAAATCCTCAAACCACATCCAACCAAAACAAAACCTGTAACAACCCTAATTTTTAAAAATCAAATAATTAGTTATTTGTGATTTATTTTATTTGTTGAAAATTTCATTTTAAGAAAATTATTTTACTAAAGGTTATTAGATAGAGTTTCATGATAATTAAAGTTTAAATTAATTAGAATTTTATTATAATCTTTATTATAATTGATTATTTCACATAATTTCAGTAATTGAAAAATAAGAAAGAATTGTATAATTTAATTTAAATAACTTTTATTATGAATAATTTATGATTTAATTCAAATTCCTTATTTTTAGAGAATAATTTATTAAGAATGATTAAATTGATTTTATAAATCCTTTAAGTTTAAGTTAATTAATATTTTTGTGTAATCTTACTACAATTGATTATTTTATATAATTTGGAATTAACTTATGATAATAGAAAAAAAATAATAAAAAGTTATATCATTTAATTTGAATGATTAATATTAAATTTGAACTATATTTTAAAAAAATGTGATTAATATATTTATTTTATAATTTAAATTAGAAATAATTGATTGAACATAACAATATATTGATAAATAATGTTCCTAAATATTTTTAATAGAGTATATTTAATTTTAAAATTACTCTACCCTTCAATTTTATCAAAATATTTATTCATAGCTATCCTTTATTCTTTTATAAAATTCTAATTTCTAATCCTAAATCCCAAAATCTCAAAATTCATTCAGAATCCCTAATTTTCCCAATTCCTAACCCTAACAGATGCAGCCTCACCGTCCTCCTTCAACGTAACAAACACACACGAACTCACCCTCTCTCCCTTAGCTTCACCGCGGCACACACACACTCAGAACACTACACCCACTCAGCCCACACCCCTTCCGTCACACACCCACACACTGTGAACGGAGTTACATCGCGTCCAGCCCGCCTCACCACCGCCGCCGCCATTATTGCCGACGAAGAAGGATGCCGTCGATGCTGTTCAAGGAGAAAAGAGGAACCGAGCGAGACCCAGGGGAAGAAGGAGCCTCTGATGCGTCGCCACCGCGCTTGGGTGCTGCTGTTGAAGCCACTCCTGCCGCCGCTGCTACTAGGGTTTGTCGCCGTTGATGAAGCTTCAGCCGCCGCTGAGGAAGGGAGGTCGAACACCGTCGCTGGGAAGGAGGCTTGGCCGTCACCGAACAGAACGCGACAGTACTGAGAGACATCACCATTGTTGACGCTGGAGCTCGACAAGGGCTGTAGCACCGTCGCCAAACCACCGCGCCGCCATAGCTGTCTCCGGGAAGGTCGTTGGAGCTTGCTGAGGATATTGTTCTGGTTCTGAAGCAATTCATCCACGTCAGTGCTCATTTTTATCCTCTGTTCTTCCTCTGCCTCTGGGTTTTGTGAGTTGCCGGAGCTCTCTGTCACTGGGAACCAACATTCGAGCTGCCCAGGAAACCACCCTTAGAACTACTACTGTTTTGGTGAGCTCTGTCCCCTGTTTCTGCTTCCTTGTCCTACCTATTTGTTTCTATTTTGAAGCTTGTCCCTGAAACTATTTGTATTATATAAAGAGATTATTGTAAATTACCTTGCCACCGCCGTTACTGGAGGTAGCTGCCGACTCTATTTGGAGACTGCTGCTAAGCCACCACCGAAGCTAAGAACAGGTGCTGGGATTCGATGGAGCACCGCTGCTGCTGTGAATTCGTAATATTTGGTTTACCACGTTTAAATTCTTCAATTACAGCTAATTGAGGTAGGGGATTTATTTTTAAAGTTAAACGTTTTTAATTTAGAATGCCTAAAAAGTTATTTGGATAAGTGCAAATGGTTAACAATGGTTAAGAATTTCTTAATTGACATGAATGACTTGAAATGCATTTGGAATTAGTTGGTAGTTGTGATTATTTTGAGTTGTGACTGAAATTAGATGCTGTTGTGAATAATGATTAAATTAGTGTAATTTATTAAATTGAAATATGCTGAGTTAATTATTGAAAAGCTGTCGTATAGATAATTGATGAATTGAGTTTGGATTATTGCTGTGAATGTGATTGGTTTTGTTGTTATGAGAGATTAATTGGTGGAATAAGCTTGGGTTGAGGTTGTGAAATTTGGATTAAGTTTGATGATATTTTAGTGTTTCAATTGGAGTATTGAATTCAGGTTATGGCTGTGAATGTATTTGGGTTTTGTTATTGTGAGTGTTTGAAGCTGTAATTGATATTGATTTTTCATATTTTGATGGAATTGTTGAAAAATTCTGGTTCTATGTGATTATACTGAATTAGTTGAGTTGTGTGGCTGTATTCTTATTATTGAGCATAAGTGCTTGTTGTTATTTTTAGTTATCTGATGTAATGAAACGGCTGTGATACTAACAACGACTGATTGGAATTAGCTTTGATGGTTGTTAAAGTTGATTCATGATTAATTAGAATTAAGTTTGAGAACTGTTAAAAGATTGAAGTTTGATTACCAAATCATTCTCTTCAAATTTGACTTTTAAAACAAAATAGTAACTTTGCTAAAGAGTAAATGACATTAAAATAATTAGAATTATGAAAGGCTGATTTTTGGTATTACTAGTTGATTGAGTTTAATTTTGAAAGGATTCTATGATATGTGAAAAGTAAATATGAATTGATGAGATTGGAGTTGGATTGATGGATTAGTTAGAATTATGGAGTATGATTGATTTGTTAATTATTATGAATTGTGAATGTCTGATTGATTGAGAATTACCTGTTTGGAAATTGTTGAGAAAAGGGCTGGTGATTTGTGGAGAAAGAGGGAACCCGTAAGGGTGGCTAAGTTCGAGTTTTAGGGGAGGTGCTGTCGAAATTTTATAAAATCTGAGGTTTTATTTGAAAAGTTATTTTAGAAGATTTGGATTTGGAAAATGATATTATTTAAGTTTTATTTAGTTAAGAAAAGAATTATTCTATTTTGAAGTCGATTTACCAAGAAAAGGTTTATATTTCAAAAATAAATTATTTAAGAAAGAAACCATGTTTTGAGATTGAATTAATATGAAAAGAATTATGTTTTGGGTTTAAAATAAAGGATTGCTATTTAGAAGTTTGATGAATTTATAATATTTGAATTTGAATAGTAAAGAGAGATGATTTTTGAATCTTTGGGAAGTTAGTAAACTTGAAAAGGAGTTTTATTTAATTACTTCTAATGAAAGGTCTATGTTTCGAATTTGAGTTATCTAAGAAAGAAATTATGTTTTGAGTTTGATTCAATATAGAAAAAAAGTTATGATTTGGGCTTAAAGTAAAGGATTACCTTTTAGAGATTTGTGAATTTATATTATAACATTTGAGTTGGAATAGTAAAGAGAAAGATGATTTTCTTGAGTCTTTTGATAGAGAATTAAACTGGAAAACAATTTTAAAGTTGGTTCGAGTTAAGATTTGCTAAAGTAGAAATTATGAAATGATTTGATGATTAAGATTTTTATAGACAAATGCCTGAGGAATTAAGAAAGGTTTAAGGAAAATTATTAAGAATTTAAAGGGGAAAAGAGAATGGGGAACTGATATATGGATTGTTGAGTTTTAGAAAGGAAAATGAAAAGTGATAAAAGGCGGGAAAACCCCACGAACTGTTAGTTGTTTAGCTATGGGGAAAACCCATAAATTGATAATTGGTTAAATTCGGGAAGTATCCACAAACTGAATGATCATTGATCTCGGGAAAACCTATAAATTTTTATTTGTTTTAAATGCAGGAAAACCCACGAATTGATAATCATTGATTACGGGAATAACCCACTAACTGTTATATGTTGATCTCGGGTATAACCCACGAACTGAGGATCATTGTATTATTGTGTATTGATCTCGGGTATAGCCCACGAACTGAGGATCATGTTTGTTGTTGTATGTTGATCTTAGGGAAACTCACGAACTGAGGATCATTGTTTTGTTTGTGAATTGATCTCGGGGACGCCCACGAATTGAGGATAACTGTTTCCCCTTGTGCGTATATTATAGGGTCGAGCTTTGTGCCGATTGCTGGTAGTCACGAAGGAGTGGTATTCTTACCACCGACACATATGCACTAAGGACACAAAGGGAAGCCATATCTGGGACTTGTTCCTAGGTAATGTCGGGCTGCAGGGTGTAAACCGACACGTGAGCTCATGGCCTGCTTAGGACAGACATGCATCATAGTGATTGTGCATTTGCATTTGGTTGTGTTTGCTTGTATTACTTCTCAGTGATTGTGTTGTTTGTTTTATTGTGATTTGTTTGTGTGTTGAATTGAGTTTCTTACTTGTGCTAGTAGTCTGTGAATGTATAGAGATGATTAATAACTATTTGTTGTGACTGAGAATCAATTATGTGGCTGAAAGATATTTGATATGACAAATTTTGTGATTGAGATCTGTTTTGGGTTTAGGAATTTAAAGAAAGTAATTATTTATCTAAAGTAAGACTAAAAAGTATTTCAAAGGGTTTGACGAAGAGGGTTTATTAAGCAAAGTTAATTATTTGCATGTTAATCATTACTTTTACGGCATTCCCATTCCCTACTGAGAACGTGTGGTTTGTTCTCACCCCAAAATCTTCCACCCTTTCAGTGACACAGGTTCAAAGACTCAGTTTGAAGCTGCGGGCGATTGTTATACTATATTTATAAGTTAAGTTGTTTTCATAGAGTTCCCTCGCCTTTGTAGCTTTAGTTTTTATTTTATGCAGAGGGATAGGAATTGTACTGAATTTTATTTAAATTCTTTTATATAATATTTATTATTATTAATAACTATGTGATTATTATTGCTTGTTGATTCTTTAACATGATTTTAATGAACAAAAACAAAATTTTCTGGCTTTTTATTAAAAATTGAAACGCGATATCGAACTAAAGGCTTAATATTAAATAGTTAATAAAGAAAACAGGTCAGTAACGCCTTACTTTTGGTATGATCATGATGTACTGGAAGTTGGATCGTTATAAAACCAAACTCCCATTTTCAACGCAATCTACCCTCTTGGGTTACAATTTACCATTCATATCAAATTTTCCACCACACTTCATCATTTTCAATCTCAATTATCAAACATATACATCACAAACAATTTTCCCATCATCACATGCATCCATCATCATTATATCACTATCAATCTCCATCATCAAACTCATTCATGCTTTATGTTAAAACTCAATAATATTCATTCATCCAAACTCATAATACATCATATCTCAACATCATTAATCAACAACATTACCAATATTAATTCATCAAACCTCATTCAACCAATCAACATCAACAACCACATCAAATCAAACCTATTCTATAGGTCACTAGCCTAAGTGTCCATGAATATTATATACTACATAGAGGAAATCGAAACCATACCTTGGCCAATTTCCTATATGAACCAAAACTCCAAATTTAGCACAACAATGATCACCAACAAGCTTTCCAACATAATCCAAGCCACCAACAATCACCAAAGGCCTCCAAACTCACAATAATCAAACTATATACACATAAATCATCACAAATCAACCTAGGGCTCATTATAATTGAAATTTCACAAGGGTTCAAGACCTCTTACCTTTTCCAATATCTTTGAAAGCCAAAATCCAATGCTAAGCAAAGATTAGAGTGAACCTAAACACCCAAAAATCACAAAACCTTACTTAATCAAAAATCCTAAACTCGAAATTTTGAAGAGAATAACTGAGAGAATTTTGAGCTTTTGTTTCCAGTTTCTTGTATGGGTCTTGTAGAGCTCTTCACAAGAAACGCGTAGCTGCAAACGGTGCAGCGATCGGAGCTCTATAACTCAAGATATGAGCTTGAGAAGATGAAGATGAATAGTGTCAATGGAGTGTTTTCTTCTTCTTCTCTTCTCAGCTGTGTGGGTGTGTTTGTAAGTGTTTCATGCTAAAATGGGTTCACTTATGAACCTTTTATATGTTGGGCTTGGGCCCAACTTGGGTCCGGTCCAACCCATTAGCGTTTATAGCCCGTTCGGCCCAACTTCGGGCCAAACCTTTAAAATTAACGCCCGGTTTTCGACTTTTATTATTTTTCTAAGGTTTTTTACTGTTTTCACTTTTTCTTGCGCAGTACCAGGCAGACATGAACCGGTTCAACCGGTTCAACTGTCGATTCATGGTTTTTCATCGTTTTTCGTAGAAAACACATTTTCTAACTCAGAAAAACCTACTGAGTCCAAAAATCACATTTAAATCCTCAAATTCTCATGCTAAATTTTTGGACTCTATTTTGGGCAATATTAATTAACTGATTAGACGGTTAATTTATCGCGGTTCTTACACTCTCCCCTTACTTCACCCTCAAGCTACCACCCTTCCTAGTCCCTTCTCATTTCTAGGCTTACTCTAAGGATTTAGGACTTAAAGGGTAAGAATGGAGGCTTGATGGGATATTTTTATGGAAAAATGAATTTCTCCAAAACACCCAAATCTAACCGGCAAGTGCACCGGGTCGCATCAAGTAATAATAACTCACGGGAGTGAGGTCGATCCCACAGGGATTGAAGGATTGAGCAATTTTAGTTTAGTGGTTGATTTAGTCAAGCGAATCAAGATTTGGTTGAGAGATTTATGATTTGCAGAATTTAAATTGCATAGAAAGTAAAGGGAATGGGTAATTTGCATGAAATTAAAGAGAACTGAAATTTAAAGTGCTGAATCATAAAGAACAAGAAATTAAATGGCAGAAACTTAGAACACAAGAAATGTAAATTGCAGAATCTTAAAGTGCAAGTAATGTAAATGGCTTGAATTGTAAAGGGAATTGGGAATTGGATTTGCAGAAATTTAACAAGGAAAAGTAAAATTGCAACAAGCAGAGGAATAAAGGATGACTTGAATTGAACCGGATCTTAAAACAGAAATGTAAATGAGATTAAAAAAAAACATTAAACAGAGGATGTAGAATTGAAATCCAGATCTCAGGACCTAAGAGACTAGATAACCAAGTCTAGATCTCAATACCTTCTTAGATCCAACAAGAACAATTGCAAAGAAATTGTAAATTGCAAAGAAAGTAGATGAAGAAGCAATTAACCGAAACTGAAATTCAATTAAGCAGAGAATTAAACAAGATCCCAAGGTGAGATTGAAACAGAAGTTCTTCAATTCTCCACCCAAGATCCGAAGCAAGAAAATTAAAGAGTGCTGGGTAAGAACAAGGAAGAAGAGAGATCAATTCTCCTCCCCAGTTCTCCTGAATTAAAACAACAATGCTAGAATGTAAAAGTGAACTCCCAATCAAACCAGAAAAGAAAGCTCTATATGAAAACTAAAAAGGGAAGCTCCCTTAAAAACTTAAATCCTATGCTACTTATACACTTTCTTCAAATGGTCTTCAAGCCTTCAATTGGGCCTTTGCTCTTGATGGAATTGGGTTGATAGAGGCCTTGGTTGATTGCTCTTGGAGTTTGGAGAAGAACCGAATTGAACCGGGTTGGAATCATGAAAGCTTGAGTAAAAGTTTGAGTAAAAGTTTGAGGCTAACTTTTACTCCAACTTTTCACATCAGCCACCCTTCTTTGCTGATACCAACGTTACGTTGGGGCAAAAGTTAGGGGTCAAACTTTTGCTCCAACGTTGGCCTCCCCTTCCATACTCATGGCGCCAACGTTAGCCAAAAAGTTAGAGACTAACGTTGGCGCAAACTTTTGCTCTCCAAGGTGTGTTTTTCATGCGCCAATGTTAGCCAAAAAGTTAGGGGCTAACGTTGGCGCAAACTTTTGCTCTCCAGGGTGTTGATTTCTGATGCCAAAAGCTTGCCAAAAAGTTTGAGGCTAACTTGTGCTCCAGCTTTTTGTCCAAAAGTTTGCACAAAAGTTTGAGGCTAACTTTTGCTCCAGCTTTTTGCTCCCTGGTTCATTTTCACTTATTCCAAAAGTTTGAGCTAAAGTTTGAGGCAAACTTTTGCTCAAACTTTTTGTCCTCTCTTCCTCCTAGCCATTCCTCCTTGCTTCAACCTTTCTCCAAGCTTTCTTCACCTATCATTAATCAACCAAACACATCAAAGCTATGCTCAAAATCATGAGATATTCATTCTTTCATAATATGTGACAATTATAGCATAAATCCTCATGAAATAGCATGAATTCATACATGGTTGATTAAATTAAAGGAAGCATGAAAATCTACCCAATTGGCTTGCTTATGGCTCAAGAAAGTGCATAAATCAATTGAAAACAAAAGAAAAAGGCTAGTGAAACTAGGCTAAGATGACTTGTCATCACAACACCAAACTTAAAGCTTGCTTGTCCCCAAGCAAGGAATGAATTTTGCTCAATGGTTCTTTCAATTAAGACGGATTGAAGAACAACTTGTAAGGTCCTGTGAGTGAAGTGATCAAGTAACAGTGGGGTGAACTCTAAATCATATGCTAATACAAGGGCTTCAGTGCTCACTAGTCCTCACATATTGGGAGTCTTAGGTCTTAGGATTTTCATCCAAATGGTATCATGGAGATCTCTTTATATGTAGTCACCTTGAAGCAGCTTATAGTTTCTTTGCTTTGGCCTTGACTCTAAGTGTCATGTCTCAAAGCGGATCTTTAGATAAGCTTTCAATCAATACTCCTAAACCAGTTGGTTTTAAGGTATTAGGTGTTAAAGCACCCCTAAGGATTTACTTGCTCAAGCCTCTTTCTTTGACACAACTCAACCACAAGCATTTACTAGGCTAACAACTCTTTGAGTCATTGTTTCTTCTTTCTTTTCTGCCTAGTAATTGATGCTCAGAGCCTTGGGCCATATTCTTTTTTTGCTTTTGTATTTTCTTTCTTTTGTTTGCTGCTTCTTGGATCAATAAATATTTGAGAATCTCCACAACACTTCTTTGAACTTCATGTCCTGCCTATGAGCTCCCATGCAAGTTTTCACAAGCATGCAACCTCAATACATAATCATACAACTAGAACCGCCACTTCTCCTAATCTTTTGCTTGCCTCAAAATTGTTTAATTCCTCAATCCTTCTTTTCAAAGAACTTTCATGTGATGCATTTTTTTGAATATTGAGTGCAAACAAGTTTTGAAGAGAAAAATGTTGTGAATGATCAAGCATCTTGCTTATTGAATTACAGAAAAACTATGCTATGCAGACAGATAATCAGGGAAACTAAACCACTCTCAATCATAGCAGTGTTTGATGTAAGATAATCACTTAACAATACAACCTTTTGGAGTTCGCTTGCTTTACTCCTCATCATCATCATCACTGATCCACACATTCCTCTTTCATTTTTTTGGTTGATGATGCTTAATCCTCCCAAAAGCTTGTATGATGCTCTGCAATGATATTGAAAGTTGCTTGTTCCCCAAGCACTTGAGAAATGGTTAGCATGCATGATTTATTTGTGGGCCTTTGTACTTACTTTGGTGTGGGAACACCAAACTTAGTACCTTGCCAATGGTTCTCATGCATCAGATTAACCATGTGTAAAACTCTTTTTTTTTTTCTTTTTCGAAAGTGATAAAACTGAAAACTAGGAAACAGCAGAATAGTTAACTAGTTCATCCAACATGCTTGAAGCCAGCATTATGCAGAAAGTGAGAATGTGTTTTATGATGGGATTTTGGTGAAACACCAAACTTAGAATCCTTCATTCTCCTTTAGATTGTTTTGGTGCGCAACACCAAACTTAGCTTCTTGCAATATAGATAAAACTAAGTAACCTTTTTATTGAAATAGCTATGAAAAAAAAGTTACCTCAGGTTGGGTTACCTCCCAACAAAGCGCTTCTTTATTGTCACTAGCTTGACATCCTTCATTCTTTGATCATGGAAGTTGAGGCTTCTGTTGCCTTAGGTTTCCTCCTCTTGCTATGGGCTTCCTTCCCTCTGTTTCTCTTTCCATAGCCTTCTTACTTTCCTCCATGACTCCCTTCTCTTTCAATCCAGCATCCTTTTCATGGCTCTTTGGGTTCAGAGTCCCCTTCTTCTCACCCAATTCAGCAAGGTTTTGAACTAGTTGTTCCATCTGCCTTTCAAGTCTTCTGAGTGAGGCCTCTTGGTTCTTGCTTATCATCTCTTGATGTTTCTTTATTTCTTCCTGCTCTATTGCCATCATTTCTTGAATTTTCATGAACCTCTCCATCAGCATTTCTAGAATATAGATTCTTTGAAAGGTTGGAAGTGGTTGTGGCTGTGTCAATTGTGGCGGTCGATGAAGGTCATTTTGGGCGAATGGTGAGGTAGGACGGGGTTGGAAGTGTGTGTGATTGTTGTTGTGGGGGTGTGTTTTATGTTGATTTTTGAAGCTGGGATTGTTGCAGTTGAAGTCCCTTGGTCTTTGGTTTTGGTTCTCAACCCCCCTCCCATTAGAATGAGTTCTCCAAGGTGGATTGTACACATCATTCTGAGGCCTGTGTTGGAGCACGCTAGAGTGATTGCTTGGAGATTGTAGTTGCTCATAACTTTGTTGCTCATGGTTAATGACCCCAAAACTGTGTTCAGCTTGATTACACCCATATGAGCTTTGAGTCAGGTTGTATGTATGTACTACAGCATGTCTCAACTCAGTGATTTTTCTGGCCATCATGTCTAGTTGTTGTAGAGTCTGCTGATGCATCTGCTTGTTTTGGCTTATGACTGCACGAGCACCTTCAATTTCTTTCTCTTGTGTGAATGGATGCACTTCTGCCTCTGGCTTAACAACTCTCTGTGATGGGTTCAACTTGATTAGGAGTTCACTCATCAGTTCTTCCCATCCGATAATGCTTCCTTGTGGAAAAGCTTCAAACCATTGGGCAACATCATTCATGGCTATGGATAGTTGCTTCGAACTATGGGTTACATTATCATCCAAGGTGGGGATATTACTCTCATGATTGCTAGAATTTGTTGAGTTCCCCTCCATATCTGCACAGTCACAAACAATTCAAGTGATGATTGAATATTTTCAAGCTCAGAATGTGATTCAGAAGGTTAGCTGGCACAAAGTATCAAACAGTTGATGGACTTGGGAGATTAGTGGCAGAAATTGCTTCTCTTGTGTAAGCAAGAGCATTGCATAGAGCCAGAAATTTCCAAGAAAACTTCACTTTGTTGCTAAAGCGAAGTTTCAGTCATCTCAGGCAAAAATTCAAATAGTTAGTGGGTTAATTGAAAATTAAAGAACAGAAAGTAAAAATTCTAGATCTAGATCACCACCTCACTTAATCATTGTCAATCTAATCAATCCCCAGCAACAGCGCCAAAAACTTGATGGGATATTTTTGTGGAAAAACGAATTTCTCCAAAACACCCAAATCTAACCGGCAAGTGCACCGGGTCGCATCAAGTAATAATAACTCAAGGGAGTGAGGTCGATCCCACAGGGATTGAAGGATTGAGCAATTTTAGTTTAGTGGTTGATTTAGTCAAGCGAATCAAGATTTGGTTGAGAGATTTATGATTTGCAGAATTTAAATTGCATAGAAAGTAAAGGGAATAGGTAATTTGCATGAAATTAAAGAGAACTGAAATTTAAAGTGCTGAATCTTAAAGAACAAGAAATTAAATGGCAGAAACTTAGAACGCAAGAAATGTAAATTGCAGAATCTTAAAGTGCAAGTAATGTAAATGGCTTGAATTGTAAAGGGAATTGGAAATTGGATTTGCAGAAATTTAACAAGGAAAAGTAAAATTGCAACAAGCAGAGGAATAAAGGATGACTTGAATTGAACCGGATCTTAAAACAGAAATGTAAATGAGATTAAAAAAAAAACATTAAACAGAGGATATAGAATTGAAATCCAGATCTCAGGACCCAAGAGACTAGATAACCAAGTCTAGATCTCAATGCCTTCCTAAATCCAACAAGAACAATTGCAAAGAAATTGTAAATTGCAAAGAAAGTAGATGAAGAAGCAATTAACCGAAACTGAAATTCAATTAAGCAGAGAATTAAACAAGATCCCAAAATGAGATTGAAACAGAAGTTCTTCAATTCTCCACCCAAGATCCGAAGCAAGAAAATTAAAGAGTGCTGGGTAAGAACAAGGAAGAAGAGAGATCAATTCTCCTCCCCAATTCTCCTGAATTAAAACAACAATGCTAGAATGTAAAAGTGAACTCCCAATCAAACCAGAAAAGAAAGCTCTATATGAAAACTAAAAAGGGAAGCTCCCTTAAAAACTTAAATCCTATGCTACTTATACACTTTCTTCAAATGGTCTTCAAGCCTTCAATTGGGCCTTTGCTCTTGATGAAATTGGGTTGATAGAGGCCTTGGTTGATTGCTCTTGGAGTTTGGAGAAGAACCAAATTGAACCGGGTTGGAATCATGAAAGCTTGAGTAAAAGTTTGAGTAAAAGTTTGAGGCTAACTTTTACTCCAACTTTTCACATCAGCCACCCTTCTTTGCTGATACCAACGTTACGTTGGGGCAAAAGTTAGGGGTCAAACTTTTGCTCCAACATTGGCCTCCCCTTCCATACTCATGGCGCCAACGTTAGCCAAAAAGTTAGAGGCTAACGTTGGCGCAAACTTTTGCTCTCCAGGGTGTGTTTTTCATGTGCCAACGTTAGCCAAAAAGTTAGGGGCTAACGTTGGCGCAAACTTTTGCTCTCCAGGGTGTTGATTTGTGATGCCAAAAGCTTGCCAAAAAGTTTGAGGCTAACTTTTGCTCCAGCTTTTTGTCCAAAAGTTTGCACAAAAGTTTGAGGCTAACTTTTGCTCCAGCTTTTTGCTCCCTGGTTCATTTTCACTTATTCCAAAAGTTTGAGCTAAAGTTTGAGGCAAACTTTTGCTCAAACTTTTTGTCCTCTCTTCCTCCTAGCCATTCCTCCTTGCTTCAACCTTTCTCCAAGATTTCTTCACCTATCATTAATCAACCAAACACATCAAAGCTATGCTCAAAATCATGAGATATTCATTCTTTCATAATATGTGACAATTATAGCATAAATCCTCATGAAATAGCATGAATTCATACATGGTTGATTAAATTAAAGGAAGCATGAAAATCTACCCAATTGGCTTGCTTATGGCTCAAGAAAGTGCATAAATCAATTGAAAACAAAAGAAAAAGGCTAGTGAAACTAGGCTAAGATGACTTGTCATCAAGGCTTAGAAGTCTGAAATTCGGCTTTGAAACTCTAAAATCAGTTTTTGGTGAAAATGGGGTCACGCGTGCGCGTCACCCATGCGCACGCGTGGAAGGCTGAAAAGGTAAAGTGATGCGTGAACGTCGCCCATGCGCACACATGGGAAGAAGAGAGATCAAGTGACGCGTGCGCATCAGTCACGCGTACGCGTGGGTGCGTTTTGTGCTCCTTGCACAAAACCAGCACAATATCAGCGCAACTTTCTGGATTTTCGACTGGGCACTTGCATCAATGCAGCGATGCGTATGTGTCTGCCAGGCGCACGCATGGGGGAGTAAAAATATGAGATTAACGCGTGCGCATCGGCCACGCGTGAGCATGGGAGCATGATTTGCCAAAAATTTTACTAAATTAAAATGCTGCAGAATTCCAGTTTCAAACCCCAAAATTCCGACGGATATAACTTTTTTGTTTCAAATCATTTTCCATCCGTTCTTTAAACGGCATAAACATCTCGGATCCAATTTTATTTCTAAACATGTTGACACAAATCGGGGATCCAGAGACCATGTTATGCTCCGTCAAAGTAGACCCAAAAACCACATTTTCATACAAACTCACAAAATTCCCTTTTTCAAAACAAACCAATTTCAACCTTTTTCAAAACCAACCAAAACTTACCAAAAATCAACTTCAAGCCCCCTCAACTCATATGTTAACATTTTTATCAAATTCACAATTCACCAATCCACCATTTTAACCAATCTCAATCAAATAGCTCAATTTCAAACACAATATCATGTCATATATCTTACCTCATCCTAATTTCCAACAATACCATTTCCATCAACCACTAATATCTATACAATCAATATCATCCTCACCATCAATATGGTTTCACCCACAATTCAATCTCAAACAATCATTAAGCATATATCACAACATGCATATCTCTCATGCATCATACCATCAAAACATCAAAATTCATTAATCACATACATAACCACACATGTCATCTCAACCAATCAACAACATCAATAGTTCAAATCCTATCTTAGGGCCTCTAGCCTAAGTTTTCACACCACATTACATTTTAGGTACAGGAAACCGAAACCATACCTTGGCCGATTCTCTGCTCAACCCGGAACACCTCCAAATCACTTTTCCACAAGCTCTCAAGGCTTCAACACCTCTGAGAACAGATTTTTAACACACAAAAACCCTTTTTCCAAGCTTTCCAAGACTTCAATCAAGCTCCAACACACATACATACACTTCCTAAATCACAATACCACATTCAAACATACCCACTCAATACCCAAATATCATAAACCAATAAATTCCACTAAGGTTGAGAATTTTACCACACCCAAGGATCAAGGAGACAAGATTAAGCCTCTCCTTCAAGCTAGTTGGATCCTATAACATCAAAAGCTCGTGAATCTCAACATTTTCACCCAAAATTTCGAAATTAAGGCTGGGATTTCAGAGGAAAAATTGTGGGTTTCGTAGAGCTTGACGCAGTGAACGCGTGGCCACAAACGGTGTGGCAATCGGAGCTCCGGATCAAAAGTTACAAGGGTTTGAAGATTAGGTGAGGGTTTGCTTCTTCTTCTCTTCTCCCATGGCTGCTCCAACGTATTCACTATTCAGCATGCCAAAATGGGGAGAGAGATCTAAGCTCACTTTAATAAAGTAGTGGGTTGGGTCCACGGGTTCGATTTGGGTCTGGTTCAACCAGTTTGGCCCATTTAGCCCAATCTTGGGCCGTTTTCTTTAAAATTGGTGTCAAAATTCTCGTTTTAATTTTCTCTATCATATTAAGGCATAAAAATCACATTTCTAATTTTCTAGTATAAATTCTAATTTATGGGTTAATTAGTTATTAATTAACCAGGTTTTACAAGCATAATGCTTCAATTGTGAAATTGGATTGTAAGCTCACCTAGGGACAATTTTTTGAAAATTCTCAAGTTATATGGACCATGCTCGCTATGTGAGTGATTTTCACTTTCATATTCCTTTTCTTAAGATTCATAGCAACCATGTGTCCCACTTTATGTCAACTAGTTGATGCGAACCAAAATTCAAAGTGTGTCATTGATTGATGTGTGATTTTCATAGTTTCTTTTGTTCATTAAGTCCCCTTGCGCATCAATCAATGTCCCTTCATCATCCATTTCACAATTATTTAATTATTGCTTGAATGCCTCCATGCTTCTTTATTACTTGTTTATTTATCTTAACCTATAAGTTTTCTTTGAAGTATTTCAAGCACACTAGAATGAGTGAAGTGTATGCTTCTTTTGTGTACTTGTGATATAGCTTTTAATGCTAGTGTGTGAGTTCTAAACCGTGCGCAATCTTAGAATTCACACACTTATCTTCCTTAATGTCACGCACTGACTCACTCACTTCATTCTAGTGATTATCACCTCATTCCAACAATCTATGCTTCCTTACCTTTGCATTTACTCATCTTACTATATCCTGTTTTCTCTCTTTCAGGATGATTCATCATATGCAACAAGGAAAGCAGATGAAAGAACATGCAGCGGCCGGTTGATCCACCAGCTGAAGGTGGCAATCCGTGAAATCGCCGTACCCCCTTGCTCATCTCTGAATGCACCGAGGATGGTGCAAACTTTTAAGTGTGGGGAGGTCGTCCGACCAATCGGCCAATTTTTGGGTGAAAACTTCTAATCCCAACACTTTCACATTTCATTTATTTTTCTTCTGTTACTAGGTCTTTTAAAATTTTTAGTTGCATTTTCTTGGTTTGCATATATATAATAACCTTAGTCAAAATAATAAAATTTTTCAAGAAATTTATCTATAGGGCACCTCAATTGATTTGAGTAAATTTTTTTTTTCATTGAACTTGCTTGAATCATATATTGTAGAACATATTTTTAAGATAAGAACACATAAGCTTGTGAGTTTTTGAGCTTAATTGTGTGGTTGCACCATATAACCACTATTTTCCTTCTTGTGTGTATTATTCTCTTTCTATGATTGTAATCTTTGATTTGTTTGACTCTTTATGTCCATTATTTTGTGTATGAATGTATTTATATGATTGAGGCCTTTATTTCATTAAAGCTCACTTACCCAAATAGCCTACCCCTTTTATCTTCCTTTGTTAACCAATTTTAAGCCTATTTTAATCCTCTTTTGTTCCTAATTTTAGCACATCACTACCCCTAAGTGAAAAATAATAAATGTCCCTTGTTTGGATCTTTGATTAGCTTAAGCTAGTGAGAGTGTTTATCATTCAATTGTGGAAAATTTAGGGAACATTGGGTGAGATAAAAGTGTATTTCATAATTTTGTTGAAAATCTTGGGAATTGGATACGCACTCATGCATTAAATGTTTAAACCATATGCATTGATGCTTTTGTATATATTTTAGTTTGAAAAAAATTAAAAAAAAATAAATAAAAGAGAAAGAAAAAAGAAAAAGAGAAAAAGAAAGCAATAAAAAGGAGACAAAATTCTCCAAAAGAAAGTTCAATAATAACAATGCATATGTGTTGTGATTGAAGAAAATGCATGAGTGTGTGAAAAAGTGAAGATTGGGTAGTTAGGTCTGCTTTGAATTGTATAGGTTGTTATATGTGTTAGGTGAGAGTTTAAGTTAATCAAAGATTCAAATTTCAAGCTCACTTAGCCATATATATCCTTACCTTGACCCTAGCCCCATTACAACCTTTGGATAAATTCTCATGATAAATGTATGCATGCATTGAATAATTGTTGATTGTTAGATGAAAAACAAATCTTGAAAAGTATGATTAGAGGAGAATTGAGTGAATCAACCCTATATACTTGAGCGACTAGAGCGGATACACATCCGGTGAGGGTTCGATTGCTCAATTACATGTTTTCACCTATAATCATCTCTTTTCTTGCAATTTTGTAAATTCTTTTCAATAACACAATTTAATTGTGGATTTGATTTGATTGTGATTGCCTTAGCCCTTATGTTCATATATGTATTCTTGGGAATTGATTTATTTTGACCAAGTAGTTGCATACATTTAGATAGGTTTCATTCAGATAGTGTGCATTGAATAAATGCAATACCTTTTCTTGTCTTTCTTGGTTTAGCATGAGGACATGCTATTGTTTAACTGTGGGAAGGTTGATAAACCCCAATTTGTGGTTTATCTTGTGTTGAATTTAGTAGATTTTATCAACTTATCTCACATTTATTCACTAAAATAGCATGGTTTTATAATTCTCCCTAAATTGTGCTTAATGATTGAAAACATACTTTTTGGGCCCTTAATTTGCCAAATTTAATTCACTTTAATTCCATTCGATGCATTGATATATTTGTTTAGTGATTTTAGGCTTAGGAGGCAAGGATTGGATTGAAGAAGTGATGAAAAAACATACAAAATGGAGAATTCATGAAGAAATGAGGATTTGGTGGAAACCATGGCCACGCGTATGCATGACTCACGCGTACGCGTGAGGAAGAATTCGCCAGGCCATGCTAACGAATAGATTTTTGCTAGTAAAGAATTTCAATAAAATAGTCGCGTTGTAGATATAGTTTCTAAACCAACAAAAATCCCTTCGTACAAAAGTTTTGGTTGTCACAAGTAACAAACCCCTTAAAAATTGATAACCGAAGTATTCAAACCTCGGGTCGTCTTCTCAAGGAACTGCAGGGAAGTATGTCCTTATTATTGGTTATGGAGATTGTAAATTCGAGGTTTCAAGAATGGGGAAGAAATATGACAAATAATTTAAATGGGAATTAAAATAAATAAATACTGTAAAATAAACTTTTGGCAAGGTATGAGAAATTGGAAGTCCAGATTTAGTTATCCTTATCAACAATAAAGAAGATTGAATCTTAATTCCACTTAGTTAACCTTTGCTAAAGCAAAGGAAAGTCAAGGGATTAATTAGTTTGACCTTCGAATCCTATTTATTTCCTAAGAAAAGATTGGGATTATTGAAAGTCAATTCAATTAGCAAAGATAACAGTTATCAATTATGTTGAGCTAAGATAACTCCTGAGTTACTGATTTTTTAACCAAGACCAAAAGGTAAAAAGTAAATTTGCTGGAATAAAAATATCTTCAGATTGGAAGCAATGGTGACATAAATAAAAGAGAGCAATAATAAATTGAAATACCTCAAATAGCATTAATTCAAATAATCTGGAACATAGAAGAATTCATAAATTAAATGGCAAAAGTAAATAATCAACTAAAGTAATGAAATGAATAAAAGTGAAAGGGAAGCTTAAAGTAAAGGAACATTAAACCTGGGATCGAGAGTCACTCCTAAAACTAAGAAAAATCCTAAATCCTAAGAGAGAGAGAGAGAGGAGAGAACCTCTCTCAAAACTAAATCTAAATCATGAGAAGTAACTAAATTTGCGAGCTCCCTTTGAATGGATGCATTCTCTCACTTCATAACCTCTGGTCTATGCCTTCTGGACTTGGATTTGGGCCAAAAAGAGCTTCAGAAATCCCTGGGAGCGTTTTCTACAATTTCTGGTGCGTGGCCTCTGTCACGCGTCCGCGTGGGTCACGCGGTCGCGTCATTCGGAGCTTTTCTTGTCACGCGGTCGCGTTAGTCATGTGGCCGCGTCATATGTGTTTTGCTTAAGACACGCGGTCGCGTCAGTCATGTGGCCGTGTCGCTGTTGATTCGTGCTTGGCATGCGTCCGCGTCGCCCATGCGATCGCGTGGATGCCAGTTTCTTTAGAAACTCCATTTTGTGCTTTCCTTCCATCTTTGTATGTTTTCTTTTTCATCCTTTAAGTCATCCCTGCCTTTAGAAGATCTGAAACTACTCAACACACTAATCATGGCATCGAATGGAAATAGAGGTAATTAAAATAATTAATTTTAAAGCATAGGAAACATGTTTTTCACATACATCACATAATAAGGAAGGGAAAGTAAAACCATGCTATTAATATGAATAAGTGGGTGAAGAATTGAATAAATCACTCAAATTAAGCACAAAATATATCATAAAATATGGGTTTATCAACCTCCCCACACTTAAACAATAGCATGTCCTCATGCTAAATCCAAGGTAAAAAGTAGTGTTAAAGTGGTGGAATGTCATGCAATGCAATTTAATCTAAATGCAACTATCTAGATGAATGATGCATCATGCAATTCTAATTTTTATTCACTTGAATATAAAGCTTGCATGTAGTTAAATTAATTCACATTCTCAAGGAGTCATGTATATATATATATATAGCCAAGCCTTAGATAGTGATAAAGTGCCTTTACAATTGAGATGGGAGAGAAAAACATTTTAAAAACTTGCAAGACAATTAATAATTTAAGCAGAGATATATGTTAATGAGCTATTGATCCCTCACTGGATTTTGTGTTTACTCTCTAATCACAAAGTGTTTATTGGGTTAATCACTCTATTCATCTTTTTATTCTTTCTTTCTATAACTTTGTTCTTCATCTAACCAATCAACAATTATAGAATATAGACATACAAAAAATCATAAGGTCTTTAATTAAGGTTGTAATGGGGCCAAGGTAAAGGTAAGGGTATATGTATAAGGCTAAGTGAGCTAATAAGTGAATCCTTAATTAGTCTAAGATCTCACCTAACATACATACTTTCTAAAGCAAAGCAGCTTTACCTATTTTTCCATATTTTCCCACTTTTGTTGTTACATGTTCATGCCTTAATGTTTAGTTTTATCCCATGTGCATTGCTTTCTTTGCATTTGGGGAATCCTTTGGTGTCCCCTTTATTCAAGTATTGAAAATTAATAAATTTTTTTTATGCACATGGTAATTCAATTATTTTGATTTTACATGAGCATGCTTCCCAAAACTTTTTATTTGAGTTATTTTATTCTTTTCAACTTTTTCTACCTTTTGTTTTTATCATCCATGTTCCCAATAGGTTTTCCCACATTTAAACCATACATACTTCCTATCTTAAGCTAACCAAGGATTCAACTTGGGATTTTTATTTTGTCTTTCTGCTTAAGGCTAGTAATGTGGCTGATAGAATAAAAGGGAATTTACAGGCTCAAGGGGCTAACAAGGGTGATGTAAAGGGTAGGCTATTTTGGGATAAGTGAGCTAAAATCAAATAATGGCCTCAATCACTCTCTTGGTATGTATTTCTATTCTATACTCGGACATATAGATTAAAACAAAGTAAAGAACACCAGAATATAAAAGAAGGGCGGAACACACAGGAATAAAAATTATGGTTTGAATGTAACCATACAATTAAGCTCAAAACTCACAAGCTATGTGTTCTCTAGCTCAAAAATTATTTATCAATTATGTATGTCATGCAGGTTTAGTTAAAAATTTCCATTATTCTCAATGTAAAACTTAAGGTGGCTTTAAAGTTCTAGTGTTTCTCCTTGATGAAATGTTGTTAACTAACTAACATGTAATGCCATATATACAAGGTGTGGGTTGTTTTGATTATGTTAAAGTCTCTAGTTTACTTCCTTTTTCTTTTCAATCTATTCTGAGTTATCTTATGCTAAAAAGGGTAAACTATACTAATCAATCCACAATTTCTATAACTAGTAAGTTAGAATTGCAACTAAACTAAGTGGCTAAAATATGAACTAAAAATGCAAAATGCAGAAATAGAGTATAAATACATGAAAATAGCAATGTATAAGTACTGAAAAATAAAGAGAAAAAAATACAAGAAAATAGTCAAAATAAAGGAAAAAGGGTCTGTAGTGGTTCACCAAAATGATACGCCAGAGATGGCGACCTCCCCACACTTAAAATGAAGCATCGTCTCTGATGCTCACTCAAGCAGGGTGTGAAAGGGTGTCATCACCGGAAGGCTGGGTAGCTGGAGTCTCTGTGGTGGTGGTCTGAGGATCTGGCTGCTGTAGAGGAGGTGCTGACTAGATAGGGATCTCGGAGTCTGCAGCCTGGATCTGATGTGGGATCTCCTACTGGTGTGCTGCCTGCTGGATGCCTGCCTATGCTGCCTCCTGCTGTGGATGAGGCGCAGCCTCGGGTGCATCCGCCTCCTCCTCAGATGCCTCGGATAGTGTGTCAGGCTCGGAAGGGATGTCGCCAGATCGTATCATCAGCTTCAGGTGCTCATAGCGTCGCTTGTTGCAACACTCCATCTGGTCAAGCCGTCAAAACAGGCGGTACACTAGATGATAGACGGGCTCTGGGGCAGGTGGAGGTGCAGTGGTGGTGGCAGGTGTAGCTGTGGAGGAAGAGGGACCAGCAGATGGTGTGGCAGTGTCACCCGGAGCAGTGAGGACTGGAGGTCTGTAGCCCAAGACTAGAAAGTTTCTGCTGTGCGGGATAATCTTCTTGCATTCTGCAGCAGGTGGTCTCTCATCGGCATCCTCCCAAGGCACGTCAGCTCGACGGCCCAGCTGTGTAACCAAATAGGGAAAGGGAAGAGTGCCTCGGACGTGGACCCTGGCCATGTAGAACCGGATAAAGTGTGGCAGGTACAGGTCCTTACCCTCCATCACACACCATAGGAGGGTGATCATAGCGGCAGGTATATCTGTCTCATGAGTACTCGGCATAATGAAGTTGCTAAGTATCTGATGCCACAGCCGAGCCTCATCATTCAAGTATGCCCGCTTGATTCCCTTAGGCATGGTGGTGTTCTGACCCATAATCCAAGGAACGGTCGGGTCAAGGGCTATCCGGGCCTTGACTGCATCCCAATCAAACTTCATAAAGTGCATGTCTTCCTCAGCTTTCTGATA
Source organism: Arachis ipaensis (assembly GCF_059453495.1). Taxonomy (NCBI): domain Eukaryota; kingdom Viridiplantae; phylum Streptophyta; class Magnoliopsida; order Fabales; family Fabaceae; genus Arachis; species Arachis ipaensis. The sequence continues at coordinate 66,586,145 of NC_142442.1, read as the reverse complement.
ACCATCCGGCCGGCTGATTAGATTTAGGCAGAAGCTTCAAAACATCTTCAATTGCCTCTTCAGTAACCAGAATCTGCTTCCCTCTGAGGTTCACTGCATCTAGGGAGGTCTTGAAGTAATTGCAGTAGAATTCTCTGACCCAAGATGCATTGACCTCAGTCAGGGGTCTCTCCAGGAAGAACCAGCCTCTTTGTTTGATCTGGTCAGAGGTGTATTGCTGGAGTTTTTCTGGGATCTTCAAGGTCCTTTCCAGGTATAGGTTCCTGGAGGTTGCAATTCCTCCGGTGGTGCTTTATCTTCATTCCCATGAGGTCACGGTACCCTATCGCCGAGATCTTGTGCAGCGCCGGGAAGTGTTACACTAGATACTTTAGCTCACAGTATCGGTTTGCAAATTTTATTGGATCAGTGGCAGGAAGCAGTTGGTCAGCCTTCTCCTGCGGGGTAAAGTTTTTCTCCCGCAAGGAGGCATCATGCATGAGATCTATGATAGATATAGAGGATTCTCCTCTTTTACGTTTGCCAGTGGTAGCCTTTTCTTTTCCCTTTCTCTGGGAATCCGACATCCTGAAAAACAGAAAACCAGGATATAATAAAAATAGGAAAATAAGGAGGCAATTAACACAAGAAGTACATAGTGGCAAAGGAGCAGGAGAGTAATGAATATGAGCTAAGTAAATGTGCATTAAGGGTTGAATAGGAGTTAAAAGTTCAAAAAGAAGAATTTACAATCCAAAATGGAATAGAAGGCATGTTAAGTAGGAAAAATTATCAGTATGCCATGGTTAAAGGGTTAAAAGAAAGTGAAAAACCAGAAAAAGATTTTAAAAGGTTAGTTTGGTTAGAATTAAAAAAAATTCGGGAAATTAGAATTAGTGAGTTAATGAAAAATGGGTTAAGGTAAGTGGCATAAGGATAAGTTTCTAAGTAACAAGCATTCATAATTAGAAGTGATAGGTAACTCATAACCAAACAAGGAAAACAGGTTGATGATGATTCAAATAGATATAGAAATAGCCAAAATTGGAATCAAACATCAAAGATGCAATATATGAACCAGGAAATCAAAGAGAATAAGAATGCGTGCCTGGCATTCATGAATGGGTTTGGGTAAAGCAGAGGAAAGCAGATTTCAAAATGCCAAAACCAAAACATGAATGAAAATATTTTACAGAAATTTGGGCAGCATTCCGGCTAAAATTGGATTGTCCCAGAAAATAAACAGCAATTAAATAGTTCATATGAATTAAAATTAAAGCTTGCAATTACATATAAGGAATATAAACATGAAAATTCAGTGTAAAGAGTAGCATGAAACAAGAAATCACAGCATATGAACATTACAAACATCACAGCAACAGCAGAATTACAAATTTGATAAAACAGAAACATGAACAGTGCAAGTAAACAGGCCTAAATCAACTAACCACATCCTAGGCTACCTAACATCCTAAAATCCACTACAACATGCATATCTAACTAGCCTAAAGATGAACAAAATCAGAGAAATAAGAATTAAATACGATTGGATAGAAGGATGGTGTGCTGCGGAACCTGGAAGGCGAATGAAGGAGAGTGGGGCAGAAAGGTGGCTGGGGGTGGTGGTGACGGCGTCTGGTGCGGCGGCTGGCGGTGGTGGGCACGGCTGTTCGGGGCAGGGGGGAGAGAAGGGATGGGTAATGGGGTAGGGGGTAAGAGGGGAAGGGAGGGGTAGGTGTGTGTATGGCGGATGGGGGGCGCGGCTGGGACGGGCGGCGGTGGTGGGTGGTGGTTGCGAAGGGGGCAGTGGCGGAGAGGGGGGAAGAAGAAGAAAGAAGAAGAAAGAAGGGGGAGAAGGAAGGGGGTAGGTGGCGGTGATGGTGGCTGAATGGTGGTGGTTGGGTAAGAGGGGAAGAGAGGAAGGAGAGGGTTTCAGGGGGGCACGACTGATAGGGTTCGCGTGGTTGGGGGTTATAAATTTGAATCCACGCGGCCGCGTGGGGTACGCGGTCGCGTGGCTGGAGCGAAATGGGGGTGACGCGATCGCGTGGGTGACGCGATCGCATGGAGGGCAAAAAAGATTGAATGACGCGATCGCTTGGCGCATGCGATCGCGTCGCTGGGATTTGTGCTAAACGCACGAATCCAGCGTCGTTTCAGCGTAACTCTCTGTCTCCTTTGGAGTGTTCGTGCAATCCATGCGACGCGGTCGCGTCGCTTACGCGGTCGCGTGGGATTGGTTGTGTGCAAGGGACGCGATCGCGTGGGTGACGCGATCGCCTGGGTCATTTGTGCGAAACGCACAATGGCCGCACGATTCCAGCCTAACTTTCTGGACATTTGGATCTTTACGCCGATCTCTAGGTCACGCGGCCGCGTGGATGACGCGGTAGCATGGGAAGTGTATTTTCGCCATTTGACGCGATCTCATGGATGATGCGGTCGCGTCGCGCACCCTTTTTTTTATGCGGTATGCAGAATGCAATGATTAATATGAATGCGATGCAAAATTCCAAGTTCAATATTATAAAATAAAATAAAACTTGAAAACAAACAAAACGAAATAAAAATTGAAAAATGAACGATCATACTATGGTGGGTTGTCTCCCACCTAGCACTTTTAGTTAAAGTCCTTAAGTTGGACATTGGAGGGGCTTCCTGTTATGGCGGCTTATGTTTAAATTCATCCAAAAATCTCCACCAATGCTTGGAATGCTAATAGCCTCCGGGGTCCCAAACTAGGCATGTAAAGCTCTTGAGCAACTTCAAACATATTTTTAGGCTCCCGGAATGACGAATGTCAGAATAGATTCCAGGATCCCAAACTTTGCTGTTAAATCCGCCTCCGTCTTGATCTATAGTTTTCCATTCGGGCGGTTTAGAAAGTAGATTCTGACCATGGTGACCAAACGTTTTCCGAGATCCATTCGATTGAATATGATACCAATCCGTGCACTTCAAGTTGAAGCGTGGAACCTTATTGAACCTTGTGCACCAGCTCTGAGTACGAGCCATTTCCCTCCTACTCTTAAAGCCGCAGAGAGCTCCAAGCTGGCCATCTGTTTCAAGCAAACCGTATTCAAGTGAAAAAGTAAAGTTAAAGGTTAAGGATTGTACCCACTTGAAGCTTGTATTGGGTGGTAATGGCCTTGGGGTAGGTGTTTCCGGTGGTTTTGTAAGTTCTACTCCCTTGTGCTCTTCTTTAATATCCTCCACTTCTTTGCAAGATTCTTCAAATACATCTGTGTCCTGGTCAAAGTCTTCTGTGTCTTCCTCATCACTCGAGTCATAGATTGGAGGTTGAGAGAAATCTACCTCTGCATCATCTTCGTATTCATTTGGGGAAGATTCTTCGATCTCAGAGAATTCACTTGCGGATGCAAGTTCATTACTAAGAGAACTTGACTTGTGACTATCATCATCAAGGGAATTTGTGTCCTGGGTTATTCCGTCTAGTTCTTCATAAATGACTTGCCTTGGGGATTGTGCACTGTCCTCCTTAGCATCAACTGTAACGTCCTTGATGGAGTTCTCCTCAGCTCTGAATTCCCATGGAGGTTCAGCGTCTCCTAGATCTTCAACTAACTCTTCTTCTTGCGTAATGACAGCTTCTTCTACTTGTTCTAGTACGAATTCATTCTCTGTCTTGTCCACTGGAGTTTCTAGTATTTCCTTCATGCTACGCTCTTTGTTAGATTGTCCACATGGGGCTGTGGTTGGTCCTTGAATGTTTGAACGTCTAGAAGCTAATTGAATTACTGCTTGCTCCAGTTGTCGAATGGTTGTTTGAAGTTTATTTACTATTTCCTTGAGGCGAACCTCGGATTCTCGGGGTGATGGATTTGGACATGATACATAGGAAAGTGGTGGTGCTTGGGAGTGATTGGATTGGAACTGGGGTAAATAGGGATCATGTGGTGGCAAATGGTGAAGAGAAGCTTGTGAGTGTGGTGGTTCGAGGTTATGTTGAGAGGATGGTCTATAGGCACGGGGTGGGGCTTGTTGGTAGTTACAAGGTTGTCCACCATATCTATCAGCTGGGTATGCATTGTAGAATGGTCGTTGCCCATGATATCTTGGAGGGTGTTGTTGCCTAAAGGGTTGATTAGATCCTCTTGGCTCCATCCATCCTTGATTGGTCTGACCTTGACGTATATTCCTGCTGTAACTTCTATTTCCTTCAACAAAGTTAGAACCAAACTCAAAGCGAGAGGGGTGAGAGTTCATAGTAGCAAATAAAATTAAAAAGGAAAAACAGAAATAAATAAACAAGTAAAAGAAAACTATTTACAATAACCAATAATAAGGCACACGTTAGCAGTTCCCCGGAAACGGCGCCATTTTGAAGAACCGAAGATTGATGGTTTAGAGGTTATAATAAACTCTCGTTGCAAGTATAGTTACTAAACCAAGCAATCAACCTTTCTTACAAACGTTTTAGTTGTCACAAATAACAAACCCCTTAAAAATTGATAACCGAAGTATTCAAACCTCAGGTCGTCTTCTCAAGGAACTGCAAGGAAGTATGTTCTTATTATTGGTTACGGAGATTGTAAATTCGGGGTTTCAAGAATGGGGAACAAATATGACAAATAATTTAAATGGCAATTAAAATAAATAAATACTGTAAAATAAACTTTTGGCAAGGTATAAGAAATTGGAAGTCCAGATTTAGTTATCCTTATCAACAATAAAGAAGATTGAATCTTAATTCCACTTTGTTAACCTTTGCTAAAGCAAAGGAAAGTCAAGGGATTAATTAGTTTGACCTTCGAATCCTATTTATTTCCTAAGAAAAGATTGGGATTATTGAAAGTCAATTCAATTAGCAAAGATAACAGTTATCAATTATGTTGAGCTAAGATGACTCCTGAGTTACTGATTTCTTAACCAAGACCAAAAGATAAAAAGTAAATTTGCTGGAATAAAAATATCTTCAGATTGGAAGCAATGGTGACATAAATAAAAGAGAGCAATAATAAACTGAAATACCTCAAATAGCATTAATTCAAATAATCTGGAACATAGAAGAATTCATAAATTAAATGGCAAAAGTAAATAATCAACTAAAGTAATGGAATGAATAAAAGTGAAAGGGAAGCTTAAAGTAAAGGAACATTAAACTTGGGATCGAGAGTCACTCCTAAAACTAAGAGAAATCCTAAATCCTAAGAGAGAGAGGAGAGAACCTCTCTCAAAACTAAATCTAAATCATGAGAAGTAACTAAATTTGCGAGCTCCCTTTGAATGGATGCATTCCCTCACTTCATAACCTCTGGTCTATGCCTTCTGGACTTGGATTTGGGCCAAAAAGGGCTTCAGAAATCACTGGGAGCGTTTTCTGCAATTTCTGGTGCGTGGCCTCTGTCACGCGTCCGCGTGGGTCACGCGGTCGCGTCATTCGGAGCTTTTCTTGTCACGCGGTCGCGTCAGTCATGCGGCCGCGTCATATGTGTTTTGCTTAAGGCACGCGGTCGCGTCAGTCATGTGGCCGCATCGCTGTTGATTCGCGCTTGGCATGCGTCCGCGTCACCCATGCGATCGCGTGGATGCCAGTTTCTTTAGAAACTCCATTTTGTGCTTTCCTTCCATCTTTGTATGTTTCTTTTTTCATCCTTTAAGTCATTCCTGCCTTTAGAAGATCTGAAACTACTCAACACACTAATCACGGCATCGAATGGAAATAGAGGTAATTAAAATAATTAATTTTAAAGCATAGGAAACATGTTTTTCACATACATCACATAATAAGGAAGGGAAAGTAAAACCATGCAATTAATATGAATAAGTGGGTGAAGGATTGAATAAATCACTCAAATTAAGCATAAAATATATCATAAAATATGGGTTTATCACACGCGTATGCGTGACCCTCGTGCACGTGTGACACTTGTTACATGACCTCATTAAAGGAACACGCTGGGGGCGATTTCAGAGCTCATCCAGGCCCAAATCCAGCTCATTTCTGAAGCTATTTGAGGCAGAAATCAAGAATGGAAAAAGGGAGGGAGCAATTAGTGTAGTATAGGAACATGCCTTAGGTTAGTTCTAGAGAAAGAAGCTCCCTCTTCTCTCTAGAAATTAGGGTTCTTAGTTTAATTTCGTCTTAGGTTTATATTTTGATTCTTGTTTTGATCTAATTTTCCTTGCTCTTTATTGTTCTAGCACTTTGATTCTCTTAGTTTTTTCTCTTGTTATTTTCTTTATTTTGCTATTTTTCATGTTCTTGAACTCTTGTTACTTTTAATTTCATTTAATGCAATTTTTTGTTTTGATATTATTGATGTTTATTTGAGTTATTATTATTTTCTTGATTTTGGTAGTTTTAGATTTTATTATTCTTGCAATTTATTATGCTTTTATTTTTATGCACACCAAGTGTTTGATAAAATACTTGGCTTAGTCTTAGAGTAGTTTTTTAGCATTCTTAACTTGGAAAGAGAAATTGGGCAATCTTGAGTCATTAATACCCAATTTACATTGGTGATCTAGAGTTGTTAGTTAATCTTGTTTCCATTAACATTACTTATAGATTAGGATTAACTAGGCATATTGGACTTTCTCCCAATATTGGAGATAACGTAATAGGCTTAACTCTTGGTAATTATTGTGTTATGAATAATGACTAAGATAGAAAACCCTGATTCTCAATCCTTACCATGAATGCGTCTTTAATATTTGTTATCTTTAGTTGTTTGCTTTATTTTATTGTCATTTAGATTATTGTCATCTTTATTATCAACCCACCTCGTGAATCTCATAACCAATAATTGAGCACTCGATTGTAATTCCTAGGGAGAACAACCTGGGAGTAATACTCTCGGTTATTTTTATTGGGTTGAACTTGTGACAACCAAAATTAAACTTTGATTGAGGGTTGTTTGTCAGTTTGGACTATACTTGGAACGAAGTGAATTCTTTTATTGAGAAGAAATTCTAAACCGATGATATCCTTTCTTTCAGCAATTTACTTTAATAAACCAACTCCAATCCAAAATTACGCAGATCCCTAAACTCTAAAAAGCTACCTAAATGTCCCAAGTTGATTGAGAAAATCTTTCTAGGACGAATTTGAAAAATATTTTATATTTCAGAGGCTAATTTGACTATTAACACATCATTATTTATCACCTAAACTCCTAAGATATTGACAAAATCTTACAAATTTGATTTCATAGGTAACTTAGTTCGCATTGCATGCAAGTTCCAAAGTGTTACTTTTATAAGTATTTGTCCAAATATTTTCAATTATTTATATGAAAAATTTTATATTAAATGGGAGTTCTTCTATTTCTTCAAATAACAATAGTACTTTTTCTTCTGCATCATTAAAAAATGATCATAAAATATGATAGCCACAAATTAAATTAAATTAATATCTTGCATGGTCAAAAATAAATATAGGTTTATTTATTTTAAATTATTTTTTTCTTAAAAAATAATGTCTTTTCAAAATAAATTTATAACTTAGGATTTTAAAATACAATTTTTTTTGTATATATAAATAATCAAATTTAAAATAAATAGAAAAAAATTTTAGAAATTAAAATTTATTAACTAAGAAATAATTATATATAAATAATTTGAAGGGATTATTATTTAAATTTTTTTTAAAAAAATTAGAGACTATTTTGAGATTTTTAAACTCTATGGGGTTCATTTTGTACTTTACTCTAAGGACTGATTTGTCCATATCACACATGTAACCAAACACAAATCCCTCTTCTCTTCCTTTCTCATTCACAACAATACCCATCATCTTCTTCTTCTCATAACAACCTTTCTTCTCATATCTTCTTTCTTCTTCATCTTCTTCTCATTCACAACAACAATAAACAGCTTAGGAACATATGTCACCTTCATATTGAACAACTCGTGCTAGAATCTCAGGAAAAGAATCTTCACCTATCTCCCATCTCACGGTAACCTTGATTTTGTACCATCTGCATGATAGAAATAAGAATCAAAGGTAAGATTTATCATAAACATGAATAAATAAATAATGAGGCTGCAAGAAATTGGAGCTCACCCTTGTTCAAAAAGGTTAAGATTATGAAACCTATGAATGTAAACAGCAACTTCATGAACAGCATCTAACACAGGAAGTTGGCTTGGTCTTTCAGGTCCAGGTTGGTGCTCAACATTGTCCAACCTCTTTGTTGACAAATTCTTCTGATTCAGACCCACACACCATCTTAGTCTTCGAAACATATATAGTCACTAGCAACAGCATCAGATACAGTAATGAGCTCAATTACAAGACCGATGATTATTCATCCGTTATCCTTCTAACCTTTCAATTGAACTGGATCAAAACTCCGCTACTGCAACAGAACCCAAAAAAGGATCCAACTTTCTCTCACCCACCTCGATTTCAACCCAATCCACACCTATTTGAGCTACCATCAATCTGAATAATGTCAAAACTTTATGTACTGGTTGAAGGTTGAAAAATTTGGGGACCAAAATTGAAAAGAACAAAAGATCAATCTACCCTTCATCTTCTTCATTATCTTCTTCTTCATCATCTTCATCTTCTTCATCTTCACTTCCATGCGGTGCAGAGAAGATCAAGCTCGTTCACTATCGGAGCGGCCATGGTCTAGGAGATCAGCGGTGAAGACGGTGTATCCCCAGGCGGTGAAGTTGATGCAGATCTTCTGGAAGAGCAACTGGTGTCGGCGAATGGGAGGAAGAGCGCAACGGAAAAGGAGTCGGCGCCGAAAGAGAGAACGGGCTTGAGTCGGCATCGAAGGAGAACGTCAGCAACGACGTCCTTTATCGCCGACGGTGCCTTCTTCTTCCTCTTCTCTTCTTTTTCCACTTCATTCTCTACCCATTCCTTCTCTGTGTTTGTGTTGTTGAAGGAAAAAAAACAAATGAGGGTAAATAATGGATGAAGGGCATTTTTGTCTAAAAATTAGAGAAATGACGATTTTATAATGTTTTGTAACGTTAGGGATGATATTAATAACAAAAAAAGGTCGAGAACGATTTTAATTTTGATCCAAGACTTTAGGGACGAAAAAAGTGCTTATGAAGTGCCGAAACTCACCTGTTGGCACAATGAAATAATGAAATGACTTTTTAAGTTTTTCATCGTCCTCTGATGTTCATAGAGCTGAAGCTGATGGCAGCTGATGGCTGTAGCAGACAACGAAATTCTGATTCGTTAGTCTAACATAAAAATAATTTATAGTTATTTCACTTATTTGTCATTCTAGCAAATTTCGAAAGTACGGATCTTTTTATAATAATAACTTTCTTTAAAGTAAACTTAAATATCTTTTTATTATAAATTATAAATCTATTCTCCAGCTTCCACCAATCCACCCTAGTTTTTAGATTTAATAAATGGTCTTTAATTACGATAACAATTTGACCATAAGATAACAATCTTTGTATTTTCCAGTTTAGCAGTGAATTCAATTTTCAAACCTTGAGAAAAACATCATTTTCCCGTTGGACGTTGGACCTACTACTAATTGATTTCCATTTTTTCAAGAATCTGAATGAGATGCGCCTTCGAAGCAATGGAAACTGGAAAGCCTTCGCGGAGCATAACTTGTCTTTCAAGTGTCCCTCGCTAATGTAAAGAAATTATATTTATCCAAGTGTTGTGAAATAAATAAATAAGGAAGAGAAATAAATATAAAATAGAGTAATATAAATATGTTTTTATTTTACTATAATAATTTACTAATATTATATGTTATAAGATATGTATATATTTATAAAGAGAGAAAAATATGTATATTAGAGTGAGAAAAATATTACTCCCTAAAAGGAAAGATTATTATTGTTTGCTTGTGTTTTTCTCAGAGGCAATAGACCTTTATTTATACATGTATGATGGAGTCTAATTTCAACACACATTTAAGATTATTCTTCTTTGAAAAAGTAAGCTCCACATAGGAATGGGCATCCACGTCTCATTCTTATCACAACACTTCCCCTTGGATGCCCATTTAGGATTATGCCTCATTAAAACCTTACTAAAGAAAAATCCAGTAGAAAAAACCTTAGTGAAGGAAAAAGAATACAAAATCCTTTGTGATGGGAACTGCCTCATTAAAAACCTTGTCAAAAAAAATCCAATGGGAAAAAACCTGACCAAGAGAAAAAGAGTACAGTCTCCCCCTCTTATCGACATCATTTAATGTCTCGAAATCGGCGCATCCCAATCTCATGTACCAATCTTTCAAAGGAGGATTTTGGGAGTGATTTTATAAATAAATATGCCAAATTGTCACTTGAGTGGATCTGTTGGACATCAATTGTCCCTTGATTTTGAAGATCATGAGTGAAGAAGAATTTGGGAGAAATATGCTTTGTTCTATCACCTTTGATGTATCCGCCTTTAAGTTGAGCAATGCATGCTGTATTATCTTCAAATAGGACAGTTGGGGCTATCTTATGATCAATCAGTCCACATGATGACAGAATATATTGAATTAGACTCCTCAACCAAAAACACTCGCGACTAGCTTCATGAATCGCTAGTATTTCAGCATGATTAGAGGAGGTTACTGCTATCATCTGTTTTGTGGACCTCCATGATATAGCTGTACCACCATATGTGAACAGGTATCCTATTTGAGATCTCCCTTTGTATGGATCAGACAAGTATCCGGCATCTGCATAGCCAACTAATTGTGACTTGGATCCATAGGGATAAAACAATCCCATATCAACCGTTCCATGAAGATATCGAAAGATTTGCTTGATTCCGCTCCAATGTCTTCTGGTTGGAGAGGAACTATATCTTGCTAGTAAGTTCACAGCAAATGATATATTGGGTCGTGTATTATTAGCAAGATACATTAGCGCTCCAATGGCACTAAGATATGGTACTTCAGGACTAAGGATATCTTCATTTTCTTCCTTAGGACGGAATTGATTCTTCTCCACATCCAAAGATCTTACGATTATTGGGGTACTTAATGGATGTGACTTATCCATATAAAATCTCTTCAAGATCTTTTCTGTGTATGTCGCTTGATGAATAAAAATCCCATTTTTTGTATGCTCGATCTGCAGGCCGAGACAAAATTTAGTCTTTCCAAGATCTTTCATCTCAAACTCTTCTTTTAGAGATTTTATAATTGTTGGAATCTCTTCAAGAGTCCCAATGATATTTAAGTCATCAACGTACACAGCAATTATAATAAATCCAGATGCAGATTTCTTTATGAAAACTGATAAACCACTATTTTATGGTTTATATTGTGTTTAATTATGTGGTTTTATCATGATCTTTACCCACTTATTCACTAAATAAGCATGCATTTATAATTCCTTCCTAAAGTTATTGCATGATTGAAAACTTGCTTCCTAGAGACTTTTAATTATGTATTTTATTTCTCCTTTATTCCATTCAATGCCGTGATCTGTGTGTTAAGTATTTCAGGCTTTATAAGGCATGAATGAGTTGGAGATTGGCAAGGAAGCTTGCAAAAATAGAAGGAACACAACAAATTGAGGAGATGACCAGCGAGAAGCGACGCGGCCGCATGGATGACGCGACCGCGCGAAGAAGAGCAAATCGCAGTGACGCGGCCGCATGGATGACGCGACCGCGCGGCATGGAATAGCATGAGTGACACGGTCGCATGGATGACGTGACCGCATGACAAAGCAGAAAGCCGAATGACGCGGCCCATGGATGACGCGACAGCATGACATGCGCGATCTGCATAATCTGCAGAATCGCTGGGGGCGATTTCGGGCCTTATTTTGACCCAGTTTTCGGCCCAGAAAAGCAGACTAGAGCCAGAGACCATGCAGAAACCAAAACCAACATTCATTCCACATAGATTTTAGTTTTTAGATCTAGTTTTACTCCTCCTCTAGGTTTTCTCTCTACACATTCATAGTTTTTAGGATTCGTTATTTTTCATTGTTTTTGCATTGGGATATTGAGAAGAGTTATTGCCTCATCAAGACTTCAACATTCTAGTTCGTTCTCTTTACTTGTCTCTTACTCTTCCATGTTCCTTAATTTACTTAATTTTACCATTGGATTATTTTAGCATTTATCAATACAAGAATTACTTTTATCTTCAATTAATCTTTTGATCATTATTTATTATATCTTCCTTTAATTCCCTTTCTTATGTTATGAATTTTACATTTACAATGAGTGAGTAGTTCCCTAACTTGATGGGGGGTTGATTGAAAGGAACCCTTGAGTTGGGATGCTCAAGAGAAAGATTGTAATTGGGTTTATTGTTGGATTGCTCTCTAGTCACTAACACCAATCCTCCCAAAAGCAGATTGGAACTTGTGGATAGAAACAGCATTGCAACTTGTTTGACTTTTCCTTACTTAGTAAGGGACAACTAAACATAATAACCCTCAATTGTCAATTAATCTTGAGAGTACTCCAACAAGAATAGAGCTTCCAACTAATCAACTCCCAATCAAGGCTTTTATTTAAATTTATATAAATTCTCTAAATTAATTTTCTGCCATTCAACTCAAACCTTTTTGAAAATATCTGATTAATAAAATAGCACACTTTTCTATAACTCGTTGGGAGACGACCTGGGATTCATACTCCCAGTATTTTAATTTTAATTTCTGTGACACCCTTCTAAATTGAAAAGCGGATTTCTGGTTGATTGAGAACTATACTTGCAACGCATATTTTATAATCATTCTTAACTCGCCAATTTTCGCGCGCATCAAAAACACATGGACAAATATCATCATTCTTGAATCCATTTTTGGCCAGATACTCAGTAAGATGATTATACCACATTCGTCCAGATTGCTTCAGACCATATAAAGATCTTTGCAATTTGACTGAGTATAACCCTTGCGAATATTCATTGGATGGTGTAGATATCTTTAGTCCTTCAGGGACTTTCATATAGATATCCCAATCTAATGAGCCGTATAAGTAGGCTGTTACCACATCCATTACATGCATATGCAGTTTATGATATGCAGATAAACTGACCAAATAACGCAATGTTATCGCATCCACTACAGGGGAATACGTTTCTTCATAATCTATACCAGGCCTTTGTGAAAAACCTTGTGCCACAAGTCGGGTTTTATAGCGCACAACTTCATTTTTCTCATTTCATTTTCTCACAAATACCCACCTATATCCAACAGGTTTTACATCTTCTGGTCTACGGACTACAGGTCCAAAGACTTCACGTTTTGCAAGTGAGTCTAACTCAGCCTTCATGACTTCTTTCCATTTTGGCCAATCATTTCTTTGTCGGCATTTTTCTCTCCTGTAAAGACATAATTTATTGAGATCTTGTCATTTTCACAATTTTCAGGTACTTAAACGTCTTCTGGCGTTAAAACTATATCAGAATTTTAGACAACTGCAGGTGTCTTTACTATGTCTTTTTCAACAGGAATCGTATTTACCTCTTTTCTCTTTCGAGGATTTTTGTCTTTGGAACCGACAGGCCTGCCACACTTCTGGCGTGTATTTGCTTCAGTGGCAATTTGTCCAACTAGGACATCAATTCGAATTAGGGCATTTTCCGCTGGTATATACGACTTGGTTATCCTCTTTGTATCGGAAAATGCATCAGGCAATTCATTTGCTATTCTTTGCAAATGTATAATCTTTTAAACTTCTAGTTCACATTGCCCTGATCGAGGATCTAAATGCATCAAGGATGATGCATTCCAATTAAGTACTTTTTCAGAAATCTTATTCTCTCCCCCTAATATTGGAAATTTTGATTCATCAAAATGACAATCCGTAAACCGGGCTTTAAATACATCTCCAGTTTGTATCTCAAGATACCTCACTATAGAGGGAGAATCATATCCAACATATATCTCCAATTTTCTTTGGGGTCCCATTTTGGTGCAATTAGGTGGTGCAATGGGAACATATATCGCACACCCAAATATTCTTAAATGGGAAACATTTGGCTGCTGGCCAAAAGCTAATTGCATAGGAGAGAATTGATGGTAACTCGTTGGCCTCAAACGAATAAGTGCTGCGGCATGTAAAATAGCATGCCCTCAAATCGAAGTTGGGAGATTTATTCTCATAAGCAAGGGTCTAGCAATTAATTGGAGGTATTTAATAAGTGATTCTGCTAACCCATTTTGTGTGTGAACATAAGCTACTGGATGTTCAACACTTATTCCATTAGCCATACAATAAGCATCAGAAGCTTGAGAAGTAAATTCACCAGCATTATCAAGACGAATTGCTTTGATTGGATTTTCCGGAAATTGTGCTTTTAATCGAATAATTTGAGCCAGTAATCTCGCAAACACCAGGTTGCGAGAAGACAATAAGCACACATGTGACCATCTCGAAGATGCGTCTATCAGGACCATAAAATATCTAAAAGATCCACATGGTGGATGAATAGGTCCACATATATCACCTTGAATCCTTTCTAGGAATTCAGGGGACTCAAATCCAATCTTTACTGGTGATGGCCTTAAAATTAACTTTCCCTGAGAACATGTAGTACAACAAAATTCACTAGTTTTAAGAATCTCCTGGTTCTTTAGTGAATGTCCATGAGAGTTTTTAATAATTCTCCTCATCATGGTTGTTCCCGGATGACCCAATCGGTCGTGCCAAGTTATGAAATCATTTGGGCTAGTAAACTTCTAGTTTACAATGGCATGTGATTCAATTGCACTAATCTTGGTATAATATAACCCAGATGAAAGTGAGGGCAACTTTTCTAATATAACCTTTTTATTTGAATCATGAGTTATAATACATAAGTACTCCTGACTTCCCTCATTCATAGTCTCAATATGATATCCATTTCGATGAATATCTTTAAAGCTCAACAAGTTTCTTCGAGACTTGGTAGACAACAGTGCATTGTTTATTATGAAATTTGTTCCTCCGGAAAACAAAATTATAGCTCTTCTGGAGCCTTCAATCACATTGCCTGAGCCAATAATAGTATTAACACATTCTTCTTTTAGCACAAGATGGGTAAAATATATATCACTTTTGAGAATAGTGTGCGAACTTGCACTATCCGCAAGGCATACATCTTCATTACATATCCTTGCCACTCTCTTCAAAGACAAATAATAATAAAATGAGTAGTATACACAGTTTAAATTGAATACTTGATCGGAATTATTTTTCTAAGAAATACTGCACATAAAAATAATGTCATATACTAAAATTTTATTTTAAAGCATGACATATTTAATGATTTCAAACATTAATATTTCATTATTTATGTACATCACATTTGAAACTTAGATACATAGAAAATAAAACTTAACAATAAGTTCTTTACATTATTTATTTACATGAATACTTAACAATCTCACACATTAAACTATTCCATCATTGATCAAATGACCAATATTTCCTTCAGGATCCTCAAAGAAATCAGATACATCATAATGAATGGTGGAATTTTCAGCATCATTTGAAACGAAATTCGATTCTTTTCCCTTGTCGTCCTTTTTCAAAGATACCTGGTAAAGATCGACTAGGTGCCTTGGGGTACGGCAGGTACGTGACCAATGGTCCTTTCCACCACAACGGAAACACTTATCCTCTGTTGATTTATTATGCCCGATATTTCTTTCTTTATCCCACTTCTGGTGAGATCCTCTCTTTTGAATATAATTCCTTTTCCTTCCATAATTTTTCTTGTTATTAAAACCTTGCCATTTACCTCTTCTGAGGTAATTTGCCGCATTTACTTCAGGAAATGGGGCGGCGTCAGCTAGGCGCGCTTCATGATTTTTCAAGAGCAACTCATTGTTGCGTTCAGCAACAAGAAGGTAAGAAATTAACTTAGAATATTTTTTAAACATTTTTTCTCGATACTGCTGCTGCAAGAGCACATTCGAGGCATGGAAGGTTGAGAAAGTTTTCTCCAACATATCATGGTCAGTTATCTTTTCCCCACATAATTTCATTCGTGAGGTGATTCGAAACATTGCAGAATTATATTCATTTATGGATTTAAAATCTTGTAAACGCAAGTGCGTCCATTCATATCGGGCTTGAGGGAGTATTACCGTTTTCTGATGATTATACCTTTCTTCAAGGTCTTTCCAAAGATCTGCATGATCTTTTAATGTGAGATATTCATTTTTCAATCCTTCGTCAAGATGATGACGAAGAAAAATCATGGCTTTGACTTTATCCTTCTGGGATGCATTATTTTCAGCCTTAATGGTATCTCCAAGATCCATTGAATCAAGATGAATTTCAGCATCTAGTATCCATGATAAATAATTATTTCCAGATATATCAAGAGCATTAAATTCAAGATGAGAGAGTTTCGACATAATGAAAATTTGTTACCTGAGTCTTTCTAAAAATTTGATTAGAGTTTCGTACTGATAACGTGTTGTAAAATAAATAAATAAATAAATAAAATAAATATAAAATAGAGTAATATAAATATGCTCTTATTTTACTATAATAATTTACTAATATTATATGTTGTAAAATATGTATATATTTATAGAGAGAGATATGTATATTAGAGTGAGAGAAATATTGCTCCGTAAAAGAAAAGATTATTATTGTTTGCTTGTGTTTTTTTAGAGACAATAAACTTTTATTTATACATGTATGGTGAAGTCTAATTTCAACACATATTTAAAATTATTCTTCCTTAAAAAAGTAAGTTTCACATAAAAATGGGCATCTAGATCCCATTCTTATCACAACACTAAACCATTTGTTTTCAATTAATATCTTTTTTTTTTTGAACAAGTGAACTTAACACAAAGTGAAACAAAAGGAGAGTCAAAACAAACTTAAACATACACAAAAAGATTAAATAGAAAAATCTCCCATGTGCTATCTAGGGCACTGCCATGGATCCCACCTTCTCTTTTTCCCATTTATACGAAAAAAGAGAGTGTCAATTAGTAAACCCAAACAAACAGTAAATAGTTTACTTTGAGGAAATGAGTTGTTAGGGATTGGGACCAATGGCACATCAAAAGGTTGAATCCTTCCCGGAAACTCACCTATTTAACGAGACAACTTCACCTATACGTCTTCACTACTATTGGCTCTTGACATTAACTCCTATTCATGCTTGATAATAGTACAACGGTAACTCCCCCTCCAAGCTCCAACTAATAAGCTCTCACTTCACTGCTCCTTCTTTTTCTTAGTTGTAGTTTCGATTTCTAAATACCGGACATCCTCTTTCATTCTACCACTCGACTTCTTTCTCTTTATTCAATTTAATTTTTGTCGTTTCTCTTTGCTGTTCATTCCTCAGTCTCACGCTCCCACTATATATCATAGCAAGCAGTGACTAATTAAGAGCACAACATCACAGCAGGCAGCACCCTGCACTCCAACCTGAAAGATTAATTAGCGGATTATGAGCCAAGTTTAATTAGCTATAATTTTCTTCTTGGAAAGCCATTTAGCCATGGATGCAATCACACCTTTGCGCCCTTCAATCTTCCTCTGCTTTTATCTATTGCTATTGGCCACCACTCTCACTCTCCGCTTCGCTGGTTAATCCTTACGTCCCTTTTTCATAACTTTCTTTACCTTTTAGCCGGAAAAGCAATCTTACTTTCTGGTCACTTTCTTTCAAGGAAAGTGAAAAAGAAGAATTCTCAAACTATTCTCGTTATTGCCTATTTTCTTTTTAATTTACTCTTTCTCTTACTATCACTTCCTAATTAACTTTTCTTTCATTTTCTCGCCTGTTTTGCCAGAGTCACAGTCCTTCATCGGCGTTAACTATGGTCAGGTCGCCGACAACCTCCCACCGCCGGACGCCACCGCAAAGCTCCTCAAGTCCACCACCATCGGAAAAATCCGTCTCTACGGCGCCGATCCCGCTATCATCAATACCCTGGCCAACTCCGGCATCTCAATCGTCGTCGGTGCCGCCAACGGCGACATTCCGAACATGGCGTCCGATCCGAACGCGGCGGCTCAGTGGGTGAACGCGAACGTGCTACCCTACTACCCAGCAAGCAACATCACCCTCATCACCGTCGGCAACGAGGTCTTGACCTCCGGCGACCAGGGCCTAACCTCGCAGCTGGTGCCGGCGATTCGAAATGTCCAAAATGCGCTGAACTCTGCATCGCTGGGCGGGAAGATCAAGGTGTCGACGGTGCACTCGATGGCGGTGTTGACTCAGTCGGATCCTCCGTCCACGGGGTCGTTCAACCCAGCTCTCCAAGACACACTGAAACAATTACTTTCTTTTCAGAGAGACAACAAATCTCCTCTCACCATTAACCCTTACCCGTTCTTTGCTTACCAGAGCGACCCTAGACCTGAAACGCTTGCATTTTGCCTCTTTCAGCCTAACTCGGGCCGAGTTGACTCGGGTAACGGAAAGCTCTACACCAACATGTTCGATGCTCAGGTCCGTACGTTATCTTTTCTTTTGTTTATTTATTTTTTTAAATTAAAGTTGCATACCTTTAGTTTTCTTGTTTTTCCACATTCGATCCACGTGTCTACAATCTTTGCACTGATTCTTTAACTTTGTTCCTCTGTGGTCGGTTCGCATTTGTTGTATATTTATCTCTCTCGTTGAACTGTGACACCACGGTCTCAATATTCTTCAAGTTGATATATTTTTCAAACCGAAAGTAACTTATATTATTTATTATCATTGTTTGATTTGTAGTATTATGGCTTTATTATGCAATGAGTGAGTAGATTTAGAAATGCCGTGTCAAATTAAGATGTTAGATGTCTTTAGATGTAGATGTAGTTTACAATTACATAGAAATAGAAGATTATGTTAGATGTCATACATGAGTTACGTAATTTGGACTAATCGAGTTAATGTGTGTATCTTGTATTGTAGCCAAAGAAAGGTTTCTAATTAGGATTTTTGGCGTTATAGGCATAAGAGTGGAGTTATTGTTCTTATCTTTCTCAGTTATATAATTAAAAAGAGTGGATGGAGCATACCCTGTCCTTCCTTTTCTTATTCCACTTTGAAATAATGAGTCTGTAGATTTATCACCTAAGTCCTCCAAATGACTTTGATTGGAAGACAGCCTGGCTTCCCCCAATATGGTCACAATTCGCAAATGACTGAATGAGTCCTTCCAAAGTTTCAATAATTGATGGACATCAGGACATGGAAAAGAAAAATGGACCATACCTAGCCTAGTGAGTGACTATGATATTGGTTGGTAAAACTTTATCTCTTTTATCATATGGAATATCAAAGAAAATGCCACACAGTGAGTAACTTTGCTGATGATTCAATCAAAATGGAAATGATTCTTCTAATAAACTCATTTGGTTTGTTGTAATTTGCGCCATTTGCAGCTTTCTTTTTGATGTGGGTTAACTGTTGTAATAGGTTGATGCAGTACACTCTGCTTTAAGTGCTATGGGCTACCAAGACATTGAAATTGTGGTTGCTGAGACTGGGTGGCCCTCTCGCGGTGACAACAATGAAGTAGGACCAAGTGTTGATAATGCCAAGGCCTACAATGGGAATCTGATCAATCATCTTAGATCATTGGTTGGTACCCCTTTGATGCCTGGGAAATCAGTCGACACTTATGTTTTTGCACTCTACGATGAGGATTTGAAACCAGGCCCGGGATCTGAGCGCGCCTTTGGCCTGTACAAAACTGATCTTAGCGTGTCATATGATGTTGGCTTGGCCAAGTCTAGCCAGCAGGTGAGGAAATTGCTCTACCTGTATTGAGTGTCCGAAACATTTCGCTAGTTGCGATTTTCAGTAACAAATTGTCTTGTGTTATTTATTTGCCTGTACAGATTCCCCCAAGTAGTCCTAAAACTCCTGCACCTACTACGGCAGCCGGATGGTGTGTTCCTAAAGCAGGAGCATCCGATGCTCAGTTGCAGGCAAACCTCGACTATGCCTGTAGTAGTGAAGGCGTAGACTGTGGACCAATTCAACCCGGAGGTACCTGTTTTGAGCCTAACACAGTTGCGTCCCATGCTGCCTTTGCCATGAATCTGTACTACCAAACATATGGCAAGAATCCATGGAATTGTGATTTCTCTCAATCAGCAACGTTGACATCCCAAAACCCAAGTAAGTTTTCTTTCTTATTCTATCATACATTGTATTTTACCGTGTTTAACACGATCTTCCTCTTCCTCCTCTTTGTAGGTTACAATGCTTGCGTTTACCCTGGCGGGAGTATCTGAAAAGTAGAGGCTTCAGCTCTTGGCAATAAATTGTGCTGATAGAATTGTTTTATAATTTTAAAATAAATTAATGAATAAGGCTTTGTCTTTTTCCCTCTTTAAGTTACATATCTTAATTAATTTTATGTTGCTTTAATTGTAAAGTCATGTCAATTCTGGTTTGTGTAAGATACTAAGATGTCTACTTACTACTTTATAAAAAAAAAGGTCCACTTATTAGTGTGACAATCTACAAATTCCTGTTTCTTCAATTCTCCTGTGATCCCCCACCCTAGTCCTCGATTTGGTTTCAATCATTCCTTTTTTATAACTACGATCTCTTGCCTTGTTGTGTAGTAGTGTAGTAATGTTATTAGACTGTTATTCGTTTTCTCGGACTGGAACTGAGTCATCTATTTTCTGGGACTGGAATTCAAATTAGGAGATTGTCATCCAGTATTATGTTTGGAGATTAGAAATAGGAATTTAAATTTTAATTTCGAGACACAATTTCGATATATTCAAATACCTCTAAAATGTAGAAACATAGTGCTAAAATTTTTAGTGATGGTGTTCGGGGGTTATCTAAAACTGGAGGTGGATTGGGCTGTAAGGGAAGGCCCAAGTCTGAATGGGAAGTGGTCTCCGACTTGATCTGCGTCAAGGAGTCGCCGTCTGAGTTGTATGTTCCAAGAGATGGGGGGTGGTACCTGCAAAGACACTTCGATGCCTAAGTCAGCAAAGGAGGTAAGCAGGTTTAAGTGTATTGAAACTTAAGTTTTCCTGAGGATGTCAGTGTATTTATAGGGAAGGAACCAACAACCACCGCTGAAGTAGTTCTACTTCTGATGGTGGATAACAGTCCCTTTATCTTAGGGTTGTTGGGATCTTTCTTCTAGAAGTGGGTGAGAGATTTAAGGAGGCAGTTATTCACTTGGATAAGTGCTGACTGCTTGCTGGTGTTGACTCCGACTTCTTAGTGGAGGTTAGATAGTCAGTGAAGGCCATCCTTTTGGATTGGGCCTGACTTATATTTTGGGGCAGGGCATGACCAGTGGCCCTACTCGAGTCCAATCTCTTAGCTATGAGTTGGATTCGAGTATTAATTGAATTCGGGGACGCTTAAGTCGATATTTTCTTTTAAGTCGGAAAATCGACATGATTTTAGTTTTTTAGTTTTTGAAATCGACGTGATTTTGAATTTTGAAACGTCGCGTCTAATCAAACGTCGTGTCCGTTTGGCTTTTGCATTTACACGTGGGGGAGTAGTTACATTGGTAACAGCGCGTTCTTTTAATGACTGAACCATTTTACGATTATGCTCCTGGTATTTTATAAATACCTTTCCCTCCTCCTTCTTTCTTTTCTTTCATTTTCGATGCTTCCCTTCTCTGTTCTTACTCAAAACCCTTTGGGCTTTCGTCCGCTGGCGTTCTGCAGTGTTTGCTTCTTCTTCCTCTTCTTTACAAAGGTTAGTTCTTTGTATCTCCCTTTCGCTTTTTACAGTATTTTCTGTTTCTTCTGTATGCTTTGAGAGTGAGATTCCTTTGTAATATTTTTACTGTTCGTAGTAGGAAGATTTTGTATTTTCTTTTTTACGAGAGTTTTTTTGGCCGTGATTGTTGGCTGCTCTTGACTTTTGTTTGAAAAGAACTGCTTTGCTGTGGACTGGCTTTGATGATTTCTTTTTGCATAATGTAGGTGTTATCACTTTTACGTACATTTTTCTATTTTCTAAAAAAATGTCTTCCCGTGTCCCTGAACCCTTATTGCAATGGGTAGACTCCTCTGTGCTTTCTGAACACTCAATAGTAGATACGTTTTCATAACCGAGCTCAGAAAACACCATAGGGTCTGTAGCCTTGATAGTGATGAACCCAAATATGAGCTTGTGGCCCAAATCTCGAGGACTGAGTTTGTTGTGGGAGGATTAGCGATACTGACCCACACTTTATTTTCATGTATGAATGTCTTTTTACCCGTCTTGGGGTTACCCTGCCTTTTTTCGACTTTGAAATGGAAGTGTTGTCCCATTGTAGAGTAGCTCCTACCCAACTCCATTCTAATTATTGGGATTTTCTTAAAATTTATCAACTTGTCAGCCAAGGGCTTGACTTTCCGATTTCCTTAAAGATCTTCTTCTATCTCTTCCATCTGACAAAACCTTTTAGTGCTAAGAATAAGCAGCAGTGGG
Source organism: Arachis ipaensis (assembly GCF_059453495.1). NCBI lineage: Eukaryota > Viridiplantae > Streptophyta > Magnoliopsida > Fabales > Fabaceae > Arachis > Arachis ipaensis. The sequence continues at coordinate 66,563,868 of NC_142442.1, read as the reverse complement.
TTTCCTTCCGAGCTATTCAAGGCCGAAAAGTTTTTTCTATCTTTGATGAATCCTTCCATGATTTCAAGAATTTTTTCTTCAAAGTCCAAGCTACTGAAGACTATCACCCCTTTTTCCTGAACGAGAATAATGAGCCCCGGTTTCCTTTATACTGGGTAGAAATCTCACCTGTAGAAAAATACAGCTTGGTAGACTTGGAGGAGATAGAGGAGACTGTAGTTGATTTTTTCCGAGAGGCTTGGGGGCGGGCTCCCAACCTAGACACCAAGAAATTTCTTCTTGGATCTCCGAGCTACATCAGGACCGAGCTAGATAGTCACTTGTTGATAGTCGAATTTAATTACTTCCGACTTGTTTTTTGCTTTACTTCCGACTTAGGTGCTAATCATTTTTACTTTTTCTCTTAGAAAAAATGAAAAGCGGATCGAGGGCAGCTTACAACAAGGTACAAGAGGCTATGGGAAATGCCCGCGCTCGAGCTGCTGCACAGGAACTCGAGGCCTCTGCTACTCCTCCTCTTCATGGGTCTGATTTGGAGACCTCTTCTTCTCGGCCGATCTTGGTAAATCCTATTCTTACTCCTCCTCCTCCTCCTCCTCCTGCTCCCCCAGTTCAATCCACCTCGGAACCTGAAAAGAAAAAATGGAAAACCTTGGAAGCCGGTGCCTCTAGTGTTGGGAATGCCAGCTTTGATGGGCCAAAGTTTACTAGGAAGCACATCCTTCCATACAGCCAAATTGCTATGGATGATGCTGCTATCCAAAATCATCTTCAGATTTTAATCTGAGGGGGAATTTGAACTGCTGGGGTCTGTACCTCTCTCCTTAATATTTTGGACAAGACTCCCTTGAGTGCTACTCAACAAACTTTAGAAAACCTTCAAGGGAGGATTGTTTTGTATCAGGAGGAAGAAAAAAGGTTGCAAGAGGAGAACAATAGGCTAAAGGAAGAGCTTGCCCAGACCTGGGAGAAGGAGAAAAAATTGATGGGCCAGTGTGTCATGACTGAGGGTCTGAAGGAGAAAGCTGAAAAAAACTATGTTAGGATCTTTTTGGGCAATCTTGATTTGAAAAAGGAGGTTGAGCAGCTTCGTGAGAGCTACTAGGACTTGGAGGACTCCATTTTTGAGGGTGCCGAAGCAACAAGTCGGAGTTATTGCTCCCAACTTGGACCTATCCCCTCTCCACCCTGACAAGATTGTCATTAGTGGAGAGATAGTGTCTCCTCCTCGTCTTGAGACTGACTACGAGTTAAAGTCGGCGGGGCAACACATCATTGAATCCCCTCCTCGTGAGGCTGATATGCTGACTTCTTCCGCTGCTCCCATTGTAACTCCAGCTAGTGATGCCAAAGAGATCCCTCTGACTTCTGCGGCCGAACCATCCTCCTCTCCTGCCGGTGACTCGAACCCTCTCTTGGTCCCAAGTGATGATATTTTTAAAGGCCCGACTTGTGGGTCCTTTTTATGAACTTTTTTTATTTGTTTGCATGTTTTTGTTGGTGGTTCCTTGACACTTGGTCCTTTTTATAGGATCCTTAACGACAATTTTTGTTTCGTTTAGTCCTTTTTGGATAGGGCCATTAAAAAAGTAGTTGCTTTATTATTCATGTAGTGACGTTTCGTTTACTGTTTACCTGAAACTTTTGTTGAATGGTTTAAGGCTTTTCGTAGAGAAAACCTTTTTTGGACTTTAGTTTCGTAAAGCTTTGAAAAACTTTTCTAAGATAATTTGACTGTGGCTTCTGAGAAACTTTTGGTTAAGTAATCTCAACTTTGATTAGATTCCTATGGGAATGCTACTGCCTTCGACCTTTAACGGAGCTTTCGTATTTCTCGCTTTCCATTACTTTATTCGCCTATGTTTCAACCTCGCTGTTCTTATTGAACCGTTTTCATAACTTAGGTTATTCTTGTGATGCATTTAGTTCCGCTCGGGCTTTCCAATTTATAAGTTGTTAGCTATATTGTTTCCAAGTTGTTTTATGATTAACTTTTAATAACCACTATACACCGACCTGTACCTCGTCGCTTTATCTAGCCGACCATGTTAGGTCGGTCAATGGATTTTTGCGCTTTTTCGAGCTTAAGTCGGTGGCTATCATAGAATAATAATGGAATTTCTAAAGAGAAAGATAAAGAGATAAAAGAGAGATATTATTACTGATGCAATGTGGTTTTTACAAGGGTGCTTTTGCTACTAAGGGATTGAATTTTCTGCTCCTAGCCCTCGCTTTGATGCCTCGTTAAAACCCCCTCCAGGAAAACCCTTTTTGGGAAAAACTATGAAGTCAGAAAAAAGAGTACATCAGGGGCGATGTTCGCTTTTTGCTATAATATCTCTTCATGTTGCAAGCGTGCCACGACCTAGGAAGCTCGGAGCCTCTTGGGTTGGACACTCTATAATAGCCCTTTCCTAAGACCTCGATAATCTTATATGGTCCCTTCCAGTTTGTAGCGAGTTTTCCTTCTCCCGACTTGTTCGCTCTGATGTCATTTCAGATGAGGACTAAGTCATCTGAGATGAAGCTTCTTCGAATGACCTTTTGGTTGTACCTTGTTGCCATCCTTTGCTTTAACACTGCTTCTCTTATCTGAGCTTGTTCTTGGATTTCTGGGAGCAATTCGAGCTCCTCTTTGTGTGCTTGGACATTTCCAAGCTCATTGTAAAATCTCACCCTTGGGATTTGCTCATTGACCTCTATGGGGATCATGGCTTCAATGCCATAAGCAAGTCGGAAAGGTGTTTCGTCAGTAGTTGAATGAGGTGTGGTTTGGTAGGCCCATAATACCTGAGGAAACTCTTCAGCCCAATCTCCCTTTGCTTTTTGAAGCCTTTTCTTTAATTTTGCCAATATAATTTTATTGGCTGCCTCTGGTTGTCCATTCGCTTGGGGATATTCAACCGAGGTGATTGACGCTTGATTTTCATGCTAGCCACCAAGCTTCTGAATGTAGAGTCAGTAAATTGTGTACCATTATTAGTTGTGATGGAGTGTGGGACTCCAAATCGGGTGATAATGTTTCTGTACATAAATTTTTGACTTCTCTATGCCGTGATAGTAGCTAATGGCTCTATTTCTATCCACTTAGTGAAGTAGCCTACTCCCATAATGAGAAACTTTACTTGTCCTGACGCTTGAGGGAAAGGTCCGAGTAGGTCCAGTCCCCACTTTACAAAGGGCTATGGAGAAGTTACACTAATGATCTCTTCTGGGAGACCGACGTGGAAATTTGCATGCATCTAACAAAGTTAACACTTTTTCACAAAGCCGGTGGCATCTCTTTCTAGGGTTGGCCAAAATAACCCGGCTCAGATTACTTTCCTAGCTAGGGATCTGACTCCGAGATGGTTCCCGCAGATGCCATTGTGTATCTCTTCCAGGACTTCTGCCGTCTTAGAGGTCGGGACGCACTTTAGCAATGGTGTAGATATCCCTCTTCTATAGAGGACATTTTGCACCAAGGTATAGTTCTGTGCTTCCCTTTTAAGTTTTTTAGCCTCCTATTGTTCTTTAGGAAGGATGTCGAATTTTAAGTATTCTATCAAAGGTGTCATCCATCCGAGGTCTAGGCAAGATACTGGCAAGATGTCCAGCCTGTTATCTGCCTTTGTGACCGAGGGCTCCTAGAGAGTTTCTTGTATCGGACTTCTATTGTTTCCTCCTGGCTTGGTACTTGCCAGTTTGGAAAGGGCATCGGCTCTGCTGTTGAGCTCCCTTGTTATGTGTCTGTCTTCAGTTTTGAGGAACTGCCTAAGAAGCTCAAGCATTCTTTCCAAGTACTTTTTTATGTTGGGATCCTTTTCCTAGTACTCTCCATTAATCTGGGAAATCACGACTTGTGAGTCACTAAGGGCTACTACTTTGGTCACTCCGACTTCTTTGGCTAACTTTAGCCCAGCAATTAGGGCTTCATATTCTGCCTGATTATTGGCGGCCGAAAATTCAAATTTCAAGGAGACCTCTATTTGAGTTCCTTTTTAATTAACCAGTATTATGCCTGCACCACTTCCGACTTTTTTGGAGGAGCCATCCACGTATAATTCCCAGGTTGTGGAGGCCTCCTCTTGATCTCCTGCGTATTCGGCCATGAAGTCGATGAGGCATTGGACTTTGATAGTTGTCCGAGTTTTGTATTTCAAGTCGAACTCGGATAACTCTATGTCCCGTTGAACCATTCTGCCCGCAATATCCATTTTCTGGAGGATTTGCTTCATGGGCTGGTTCGTCCAAACTCTTATAGTATGAGTTTGAAAATAAGGCCGAAGCCTTCTGGATGCTACGACTAAGGCATATGCGAACTTCTCGAGTTTTTGATACTTTAGTTCAGGGCCTTGTAGCACCTTACTTGTGAAGTAGACAGGATGCTGCCCAACCTCATCTTCCCGTATTAGTGCTGACGTGACGGCCTTCTCGGACACAGCTATATATAACACGAGTTCTTCCCCTGCTATTGGCCGGGTAAGAATTGGAGGTTGGCTTAAAAACCTTTTGAACTCCTAAAAGGCTTCTTCACATTCAGAAGTCCATTCTAAATGGCATCCTTTTCTCAGTAGGGCAAAAAATGGTAAGGATCTTAATGTTGATCCTGCCAAAAGCCTGGACAGAGCTGCAAGTCTGCCGTTTAGCTACTGAACTTTCTTTAAACAGGTCGGGCTTTTCATTTCCAAGACCGCCCTACACTTATCGAGGTTAGCTTCAATCCCCCTTTGTGTCAGCATAAATCCTAGAAAATTTTCAGCCTCCACTGCAAAGGTGCATTTATCAGGATTTAGTCTCATCCCATGCATTCTTATGGTGTTGAAGACTTGCGTGAGGTCGCTTAGGAGGCAAGTGTCATCCTTATTCTTTACCAACATGTCATCCACATATACCTCCATTAGCTCTCCCAAGTGAAGTGCAAACACCTGATTCATCAGCCTTTCATATATGGCCTCCGCATTTTTTGATCCAAATGGCATGACCACTTAGCAATAATTCGCTCTGGACATGATAAACGATATCTTTTCTTGGTCGGATTTATACATCGGGATTTGATTATATCCTGAGTAGGCATCCATGAATGACAATATTGATATCCCGAGCTAGAGTTTACTAGGGTATCAATATTGGGTAGAGGATAAGGGTCTTTCGGACATGCCTTGTTGAGATCGATGTAGTCAACAGTACACACATCCTCCATTTGCCATTTTATTTTTTGACCAATACCACGTTTTCCAGCCAGGCCGGATACTTGACTTCTCTAATAAAGCCTGCCTCTCGCAGGGCTTGCACTTGCTCTTTAACCACTTGAGCCTGTTCGGGTCCTAGCTTCCGTCTTCTATTCTAAACAGGTCAGGATCCCGGATGAACAACCAATCTATGTGACATGAGTTTAGGATCTATTCCAGGCATGTCGGAAGCTTTCCAAGCGAAGAGATCAAAATTCTCTTGTAGGGGTTGTACCAACTTCTGCTTTAGGTCTGCTGCTAGATTGGCTCCTATGTTGGTGTTCTTCCCTATTTCTTGCCTGATCTGTACCTCTTTGGTCTTTCCTCTGGGCTGTGGTCGTAGTTCTTCTTTAACTCGGACTCCTCCGAGTTCAATGGTATTGACTTCTTTGCCTTTACCTCTTAGGTTCAGGCTTTCATTGTAACACTTTCTTGCCAGTTTCTGGTCTCCTCTAATGGTAGCAATCCCTTCCGGTGTTGGGAACTTCATACAAAGATGGGGGGTAGAAACCACTGCTCCAAGCCGATTTAGGGTTGTTCTGCCTATCAGGGCATTGTAGGTAGAGGCTACATCGACGACAATGAAGTCGATGCTTATAGTCTTGGATTTCATCCCCTTTCCTTCTTGTCCAATCCCAACTTGTCAAATGCTGGTTTGAACAAGATGTCAGCTGAGCTCCCTTGGTTCACCAGAGTTCTATGCAGATGAGCATCGGCGATAATCATAGTGATTACTACCGGGTCGTCGTGCCCGGGCACAATACCTTTCCCGTCCTGTTTGGTAAAAGAAATAGTTGGGAGGTCGGCCCTTCATTTCCGACTTAGTAGACTTCCTTCAAACGCCTTTTTCGAGATGATTTGGTCAACCCTCCTCCTGCAAATCCTTCCGACATCATATGGATATGTTGTTTTGGGGTCTGCGGAGGCGGACTTTTTCCTCCGTGACCTTCATCATCTCTTTTTCTTTCCCCATGATTGTTCGATCTTTCCATAAGATATCTATCTAACCGACCTTCCCTGGCTAGCTTTTCTATCACATTTTTTAGGTCGTAACAATCATTGGTAGAGTGTCCATACAGCTTGTGATATTCACGGTATTCGTTACGGCTCCCCCCTTTTTGTTCTTAATAGGTCGTGGGAGAGAGATCTTTTTAGTATGACAAATTTTCCTGTAGACATCGACTAGGAAAACTCGTAAAAGAGTGTAGGAGTGGTATCTTCTGGGACTCTCGAACCCGACTTCTTCCTTTTTCTTGGTCTCCCTTTCCTTTTCTTTTGATTGGTAAGGGTGCCCCAACCGCCAGCTTAGTTCTCGTAATCTGGCATTCTCTGCCATGTTGATGTACTTCTTAGCTCACTCTTGTACATCACTCAAGGAAGTCGGGTGTCTCTTTGAGACGGACTGGGAGAAGAGTCCTTCTCGAAGTCCATTAACGAGACCCATTATCACTGCTTCAGTAGGCAAGTCTTGAATTTCCAAGCACGCCTTGTTGAACCTTTCTATGTAGTCTCGCCAGAGATTCTCCGACCTCCTGTTTCACTCCTAGTAGGCTAGGTGCATGTTTGACGTTGTCCTTCTGGATTGAGAAACGCATGAGAAACTTACGTGAGAGATTGTCAAAGCTGGTGACCAACCTGGGGGGAAGACTATCGAACCATTTCATGGCTGCTTTTGTCAAGGTTGTCGGAAAGGCCTTGCAGCGAGTAGTGTCTAATACGTCGGCTAAGTACATCTGACTTTTGAAGTTACTGATGTGATGTTTCGGGTCAGTCATCCCATCATACAGGTCCATGTCAGGGCTTTTAAAGTTTCTGGGAACTTTATCCCTCATGATATCCTCAATGAATGGGTCTTCTGCTCCCAATAGGGTGTTTTCTCGATCTCTACGGGAATCCTTATTTCGGAGGTTAGATTCCAGCCTCGGGAGCTTTTCTTCAAGCTCTCTTTGTCGCTCGATCTCTCTCCTTAGGCTTCGCTCTACCTCACGCTGATGTTCCAACTCCTGTTCTAGTTGCTCGAGTCGATCTTGGTGACCATGTAATAGTCCCATTAGGTAAGTAGAGTGAGGTTGCCCATCTTTTCTGGACTGATAAACTTCAGAGGAGATCTTTTTTGACCCCTGGGTATTCGAAGGGCCTTCACCGTGTAGTCCTTCTGCTCCTTGTAGAGATATTATCGCTCGGTCATTGTTGACCGTGTCCTGATGCTCTTGTTCGGACTCAGATGCAGTGTGTCCGTCTTCATGCTGGTCATATGCCATTATGCGATGATCTCCGGGTCCCCAGCAACGGCGCCAATGTTCCGTGGGTTACTTGAAACTGGAGGTGGATTGGGCTGTAAGGGAAGGCCCAAGTCTGAATGGGAGGTGGTCTCCGACTTGATCTATGTCAAGGAGCCGCCGTCCGAGTTGTATGTTCCAAGAGATGGGGATGGTACCTGCAAAGACACTCTGATGCCTAAGTCAGCAAAGGGGGTAAGCAAGTTTAAGTGTATTGGAACTTAAGTTTACCTGAGGATGTCAGTGTATTTATAGGGAAGGAACTAATAACCACCGCTGAAGTAGTTCTACTTCTGATGGTAGATAACCGTTCCTTTATCTTAGGGTTGTTGGGATCTCTCTTCTAGAAGTGGGTGAGAGATTTAAGGAGGCAGTTATTCACTTGGATAAGTGCTGACTGCTTGCTTATGTTGACTCCAACTTCTTAGTGGAGGTCGGATAGTCAGTGAAGGCCATCCTTTTGGATTGGACCTCTTATCTTGATTGGGTCTGGCTTATATTTTGGGACAGAGTATGAACAGATAGTGATTGAAATTTTTGTAATATTTCATTCTAGAAATATTTTCATTTGAATTTTTAAATTCAAAATTTATTCCTCAATTTCCCTCTTTATCTTAAACCAAATATGAGATTGAGACATAACTAAATTTATTATATTTTATATTAAATATAATACAAAAATTTAATTTAGTCTTTATTTCTTAGATTTTTTATTTAAATACAATTTTATTATCCATTTTACATCATTTATCGTCAAATAAGACAACTTTTTAATTGAAGAATCTCATGAACCAAGTGTGATACTAAAAAAATAATATGATGTATAATAAATCACAGGACTAAGGCATTGATAAAATTTATCATATTGACTATATATTAAAAACATGGTGAGTTATATGGTGCAGATTTAAATTTACAGATATTCTTATAATATCTTTCTTCTTTTCGTAATACGTGTACAATTTTGTCTTTATATTGGAGAAGCAGCTTGGCAAATTGTGGTGGTCTATAAAATTGGCAGTTTAGGAAGGAGAAGTCATTCATGTTGGACCTTCTCTGTATATGGATTGGTCCTTGACTCCTTAGATTGTTTTTTTTTTCTGAACGGGTCCTGCAAAAAAAAATAAAGAAAGAGTTTTAATATCAATAATAATATTAATTAGCTAAGACAAAAAAAATATTAATTAGTAAAAATATGAATTTAATTTTAATTGATATAATTATTTTTTTTAAATTAAGGCATATGCGATTTTTAATTTATGGAGAAATTTGACAACTAATTTCATATATTATATATCAAAGAGAGCTTTTTCTTGTATAATTCAAAAATGAAAAAGAGTCATGTAATTTTTTTAATTCATTTGTAAATTAATATTTTAAGAGAAATTTTTGGGGTTAACAATTTTTAGTAGTTTTGGTTATTATTTAATCAGTATAAATATTAAATTATTTTTAATAAATAAATTTTATTAATTTATATGTACGAATTCTAAAAAATATGGATGCAAACTATATTAGTTCATGTGTGTAAAAATATGTAAAATACCTATAAATATAGATGAAAATTATTACGGATAAAAAATAATAATATTTATTAGCGACTATGTAGCATTGCTCTAATTCAACTTACCATTTCGCTATCCATAATTCTGTATCCCTTTTAATTACTTGCAAATTTATTTATTCATATATTTATATTGTGTCATATATATATAATGCTTAAAATTTTTAATAATAATAATAACATTTTATTTATTCAATTGTTAAGTATATTTAAAAATTGGCATATTTTCAATTATTTACATAGTTATTTAACTATTTTTTTCTATTAATCTATTAAAAAGCTTCTAAATTCTAATAGTATTTAATTTATATACTGCTGCTACATGTATTAAAATGGCTAAAAACACAAACAAAGAGAAATAAAAAAAAAAGTCTAATTATGTAATGTTTATATGTAAATAGACCTTGGATTTAATTGTGATGAAATTGACTTGAATTTTTTTTTAATTCGTAATTAAGTGAAATAGTTACATGAATGAACAAATTTGAAATAAAAAATTGGAGAGTTATGTATTTAAAATGTAAATTATCTTTAATTCTTAATTAGACCAAAAAGCACCATTCAACTCCCTTATAATATGTTTTAGTCATATGAGGGGAGTTAAAAACTTGTCATATTTGGTTTATTTCAACTCTTTCAATTTTTTCTCCTATTTAATTATTTTATACTTAATTAATTTATTTCATTTTTCTTACTTTAATATTGCAAAAACTAGTTAATATTATTCATCTTTAATTATTATCAATTCACCTCTTCTTAGATATTTTGTACTTATTCTGTAATATATTTTAATTGGATTTATTTCAAATATTTTTTTCACTTTTATACCTAATATATATAATTAATAAAAGATTTTAAATAAAAAAATTAATTATCCAAATTTATTTAACCTTTTCTTCGTTAGTTTGACATTTTTATCAATTATAAAAAATATTGTTCACAATACACTATATTAGCTATAATTTTTAACCATAAAATATTTAACCTTTAATACTGTAGTTTGGGATAATATTTGATTTCCCTTATGTGGGCACTCAAGTTTAACATTTGATTTGTGACTGTGTTTTGGGTTTAGAGTCAGTTAACCTTCTCTAATTTGGTTGCATTTATTTTGTTTTGTATCATGTGACGGAACCTTGAGCAAATTGGTAACAGAGCAGAACGCCTTAGGATTAAATCAGATATATATTTATATTTAAGTACTGATATTGAGGTGGAAATCTGGATTTCTTCTGATTAGTTTTTGCTGTTAGCATTCTTCTTGCTATATTATTTTTTGTTTTATACATGAATTTTTATTGAAGTTATTGTCTGGATCCTATTAAGCGATTATTTAGCCTTAACTTGCGAGAACTGTATGGTGAAGTCTAGATACTTGTATGCTTTTTTATTTAATTTAGTTTTCAGGACATATTGAAGAAAGCTCAGCTTCTTTCCCCTCTTATTATGGTTGTTGATTCAATACAAACTCTTGATCCTATTAACACTGTTAGTGGTTTTTCTTCAACTCTATTAACACTTTTCTTTTTTTATCATTTGCCAATGTCTTTGAATTTAACATTTTGTTTTGATTTACGTATTCTCCGGTGGTCAGAGCAAAAGGTTAAGTTGAATGATGTTGAGCACAAGTTAAAAGATCAAGGACGTCAATTAAAGGTTCAACATAAAAGAATTGGTTCTACTAAAAAGACAATTCATACTTTGTATAAAAAGTTGAATCTCCCACTTCCTTCAACCTTGTCTGATCCTGCAGAAGATGAGCTTGGGACAGGCTCTAGTGATGATGAGGATGATAACATAAGTGATTGATGTCAGGAGTATATGTTTTTTCGATTTAGATTAAGGAATTTTTAGGTGAATTAGTTAGTATATTTTATTTTATTCATGATATTTGACCTTTTTAAAGGTTTTCTTTATTTTAGTTTAAGTATTTTTTTACTTATTTTAGTTTGATTACATTTATGCACATAAGTATTTTAATAATAAATATTTTTTTAACTCTTTTATGGTAATTACCTTTTCATGACTTTATTATGTGTTTATAATTTCGATGATGTAATATGAGAAAAATGATTATGATGGTCTTAATATAGAAAGCAGATCGAATACAATTTATTTTGTATGAAAATTATTTGAAATATTATATTAAATTTGTAGAAAATTTGTGCGAAAATAATTTTTTGTTTTGTATGAAATTGTTTCAAATACGTAAATTCTTTTAAATTAAATTTGTCTGAAATTTAATTGAAAAGAAATATTTGATTTGTCTAAAATTTGTTCGAAAAAAATTTGTTATATTTGACTAAATTCATTAGAAATTTGTTTGAAATAAAATATATTTTTTGTTTGAAATTTGTCTGAAATACATTTTCTTTATGTTGGTTAATCTGTCTAAAATTCGTCTAAAATACATCATAATAGTTAAAAATCTAGCAGATAAATGCCTATTCGAAATCCGTCACAAAATCGTTTAAAAAAAATTTTGGACGAAATTTCAGACAAAATGTAAATTAGCAACAAGGCTTTTTGGGATAAAAAAATTTCGTCCCAATTTTGTTTGAAAGAAAAATTTTGTCTGTAATTTGTTCGAAATTTATTTCAATTTCTTCTCAAAATTCGTCCGAAAAAATCCTATTTCTAGTAGTGAATAATGATTAATTTTAAAGTGTTGATTCTATTATTTAAAAATAAAATCTAAATTACTAATTTTGAAATAAAGCCAAATTATCCCAATAACATAAAATCATCATTTATTGTAAATTTTATCTTTTATTTCAATAACATAAATGTAGTATTATTGTTGTTAGGTGTAACAACAAAAATGTGTCATGCATATTTAACTGAAATAATATTTAAAATTATTGTAAAGTGTCTAAAATAACAACAACAATAACAAAGTCTTGTCCCACTAGGTGGGGTCGGTTACATGAATCAAACAATGCCATTGTGCTCTGTCATGTATCTTGTCGATAGAGAGACCGTTTATATGTAGATCTTGTTTGACCACCTCATGGATGGTCTTCTTAGGTCTTCCTCTGCCTTTTGCCCCTTGTCCATCTTCCATGCCATCTATCTTTCTGACTGGGTGTTCTGTCGGTCTTCTTCTCACATATCCAAACCATCTGAGATGCGATTCAATAATCTTTTCCACAATATGTGCTACTTGTAACACCCTACCATGCGGAGCCTTACGCTTAAGTCGTAAAGCAGAGGTGGCGAGGTATTACGACCTCTAAAAGAAAGACTTAAATAAATATAGTTGAAAATAATTTTATAACGAGGAGTCTTGAAGAATAAGCTAATCAAGAGCGAAAACAGAAAATCATATCTCACTCGTACGTATAAGCGTAAACAGAATGGATATGATCAAAGAAAGTTGAGTACGTAATATATATATATATATATATATATATATATATATATATATATATATAATATCAGAGTTCCAAAACACATATATCAAGCTCCAGACTCAACTTGCGAAGCTAAGGCCAGCCAGAGTATATAATTATATATTTATATACAACCCAAAATAAAACTCAAACTACAAAATAAACACCTGTATCTCCAAGTCAACATCTAGGAGGGAAAAAATACAAAATATACATGTGGAGATTTTATAAACATATATATATAGCCTAAAACAAAATATGACAGTCCAAAAGATAGTTCTTCGCTTGTAAGGAGGGTCTCCAGATGCTCAACAAGGCGTCTCTCGACCTGCATCTGAAAAATAATAAAATATATATGGAATGAGACCAGAGGTTCTCAGTATGGTAAATGTGCCCACATAGATAATATATAAGGTCCCGGGAAAGCCAGAGGCGATCCTAGAACTCCAACACTCAAGTTAAAACTTAAAGTTTATAAATGGAAAACCATAAACAGGGTAGGTTATCTAAAGTTCTTATTTCTAATTCCTTTCTAACTTAAGCCCTAACTTCCGCCTTCCTCCAATCCTCCAAAACTCCAGTGCACAGACAAGTAATACAGACAAAGCAAACACAAGTAGGATACAGATATAGCAAGTAGCAAATATAGCAGGTAAGCATAATAATCACATAGGCAAGCCCAATTAATGCATACTAAAACAAAACACATATATGCATATATTGTATGTCTGCCCTATGACCGATGAGTCTCATCTGTCGATTATAAAGCCAAACCCGACATGTCCAGTAGCTAATCCGGACATTGTCTCTCTGTTGCGCATCAATACCATTAGAGGGAATACGTGTCCTGTCACCGTTAGAGGAATTATGTGCCCTGTCACCATTAGAGGGATTGTGGGCCCTGTCACCCTTACAACCAGAGAGAAAACATAGACATACTTGTCATCAATCATCCTCAACCATGTCTCAGTTATTATATTTATTCAAATTTAATCATAATCTTCATACCTCTCATTCCGTCTACCAAAAATTCCAACTCAAACATAATTAATTCTTTCTAATTAATTCAAACTCAAAACGTAATCTTTTCTTAATAACTCAAAATCAAATTATAAAATCCTTAAAAATCTAAACCTTTCTAAATAACCACTTCAAATGAAGCCTCATATTTTCATAAAAATTTCAACAGCATCTCCTCTAAAACTTGAGTTTTTGCCACCCCTTAAGGATTCCAACCACCAAATCAAACACCTCTCAATTATTCAAATCACTCCTAATATTAAATTATTTTAAAATCAAATCAATTCTAATATTAAATCTTTTTTCAAAACCAACGAACTCCAATATTAAACGGTTTACGAAATTGAATCATACATCACATACCATATACCTAATCCACAATAATTCATTCAATTCATTCCTATCTTAAGGTCTTCTACCCTAAGTTTTCACGTGACATTAAACATTAACTACGAGAAACCAAAACCATACCTTAGTCGATTCCTCTCTAAACTTGGAACACCTCAAAAATCTCTCCTTTCACAAGCTCCAAGCCTCCAAACGTCAATTCTTCAAACCTAACTACTCGAATTTCGTTCCAAACCGCCAACTCCAAATCAACCAGAACATAATCTATTTCACACAATATCACTATAATCATCATAGATTTCACTAATTCAATGATTCACAAGGGTTTAACAGTTTCTTACCTTACCCACAGATCTATTGGACAAAACTCAGTGATTGTCCGCTGCTAGATTTCACTTAAACCATCAAAATCATTCAATTTCTCAATACTCAAACCTTAAAATTACAAAATTGGAGAGAGATAGAACTGAAAGAGAAACACCAATTTCTTACCAATTTGTTCTGATAGAATTGAAGAGAATTTCGAAACGAACACGTGGCTGCTGACGGCTCGTCAATCAGAACTCTGGATCGAAAGTTACATAAAATTAAAATTGAAACGAGGGTTTCGGTATTTTTGTCAAAGCTCTTCTCTCATTCAACGCATCTCTTCGGTAAAAAATGAAAGAGAAGGCTTTGTATGGTATTTTATGAGTTGGGCTTTAGGCCGGTTTAGGCCCGGTACAATCAGTTCGGTCCGTTGGTCTGATTTTAGGCCAAAATCTTTAAAATTAGTGTTAAAGCTTATATTTTAATTATTTACTTCATTAAACTATAAAATTTAATTTTTCAATTTTGTTGATTAATAATTAATTTATTAGTTAATTATTTACTAATTACCTGGGGTTTATACTATTCCAACTCTTTCCATTATATCTTCGTTCCTTATTTTATCCAATTGCGTATGACCACTCATCCTTCTCAACATCTTCATCTCTGCCACACTCAGTTTATGTTCGTGTTCTCCTTTGGCCGCCCAACACTTCGTACCATAAAGCATATCCGGTCTTATAGCAGTGCGATAGAATTTACTTTTAAGTTTTGAAGGTACTTTTTTGTCGCATATAAAACCAGATGCACTCTGCCATTTTGACCAACCTGTCTGGATCTTATGATTTACATCCTGTTCAATCTCTCCATTATCCTGTATGATGCACCCAAGATACTTAAAACTTTTAACTTTTGGTAGGATGTTTTCTCCAATCTTCACCTCTATATTAGGGTTTTCCCTTCTCAGACTGAACTTACATTCCATATATTCCGTCTTGCTATGACTTATGTGCAAACCATACACTTCTAGAGCTTCTCTTCATAAGTCCAACTTCTTATTTAGGTCTTCCCTTGACTCTCCCATAAGAATGATATCATCGGCAAAAAGCATGCACCGTGGCACAGGCTCTTGGATGTGCTCTGTGAGTACTTCCAAGACTAATGTGAAAAGATATGGGTTTAAGGATGATCCCTGATATAATCTTATACTAATAAAAAATTTCTCTGTCACACCACCTTAAATCTTCACACTAGTTGTGTTAGGAATATGAGTGATCTTCAATCATTAATGTGTATGTTCATTTTAATCAAGAGATATTAATTAATTTTCTTTCTTCTTGACATTAATAACCTTTTACTAAATTGAAATTCAATTAGTAAGTAGGTAATGACATTTGAATTAGGATTAATTAAGTCTAAGTGACTATTTTTAATTTGTAGAAGTTGATAAATTATATTTGTTCTTAATAATTATTATATTATGATTATTGACAATGTTAGTGATTTTTAACCCTCAATCTTAGTCAATATTTTGTTTTTTTTTCTTGGTCAAGTTACACCATACACACACTCCTTTTCTTTTACATAAATTTCATATATCAATTTCCTAGCCATGCTTCTAAAATCAAATTCAACATTCTGCTATAAGTATACTATACTCTACGACTGCCTAACCTTCTTCATAATAACATTTTACTCTTTATAACAAAAAAAAAAAAAAAACTATAGTAGGATGATTAATAACTAATAGAATAAAATTTCTTTATTTATATATAAAAAAATTTCAATTCAAATTTACCACAGTCAAATCCAAGGTCTATTTACATATAAACCTTGCATAATTAGACTCTTATAAAATTTTTCTTTGTGTTTTTTTAACCATTTTAATACATGTACCAGTATATAAATTAAATACAATTAAAATTTAAAAGTATTTAAAATATTAATATAAAAAATAGTTAAATAAGTATGTAAATAATTGAAATCATGCCAATTTTTAAATATACTTAGTAATTGAATAAATAAAATATTGTTATTATTATTAAGCATTATATATATATATATATTAAAGGAATACACAATCATAGATAAAGAAATGATAAGTTAAATTAGAATATTTATTTATAAATAAATTAAAGAAAGTCAGAATTTTTTTTTTTATTTTTGAATGCGTAAAGTATTAAATTGGTCTTTTATATTTGTGCGTAATCGTATTTTAATCTTTAATATTTAAAGTGTCATATTTGAATCCAAAAAAAATTCATTTAGCTTCAATATAGTCCTACCGTGAGGTCAAAGTTAAATAATTAACGGAGTGTCCTGCATAACAGCAGTACAAGAACAAGATCGATAATCTGGAGAACAAGTACAAACTCTGAAGGCACAAAATCAACCGTGAATGCATCAATACATTTATTTATCATTCTCGTTAGTTTTATAGAAAATATTTAATTTAAATTATAAGAAGAATGATAAATAAATGTATTGATGCATTCACAGTTGATTTTCTAGCTCTGGAGCTTGTACTTGTTCTCCAGATTATCGATCTTGTTCTTGTACTGCTGTTATATAGTCCGTTAATTATTTAACTTTGACCTCACGGTAGAACTACATTGAAGCTAAATGAAACTTTTTTGAATTCAAATAGGACACTTTAAACCTTAAAAAGTAAAACAGGATTACACCCAAACGTAAAAGACCAATTTAATATTTTATCCTTTTTGAATTATATAAGAGAAAGCTCTCTTTAATTATAATATATGAAATTAGTTACCAATTTTTTCCATCAATTAAAAAGCATATATGTCATAATTTTTTTAAAAAATAACTATTTCGGTTAAAATTAAATTTATATTTTAACTAATTAATATTTTTTTGTCTTAGTTAATTAATATTATTAGTATTAAAACTCTTTCTCTATTTTTGTTACAGGACTCGTTAAGGAAAAAAAAAATTTAAGGAGTCAAAAACTAACTCATATACAAAGAAGGATCCAATATGAATGACTTTTTTATTCTTGTATCTAATGAAACGGTCAACTTTTTAAGCCACTGCAATTTGCCAAGCTACTTTTCCAACATAAAGATAAAATACACGTTTTAAAAAAAGAGTTAAATTATAAGAATATCTATAAATTTAAATCTGTACCGTAATGTGACCCTAAAAATATATAAGAATTTCTGTTATAAAATAACTAAATAAATAAATAAGGAAGAAGTAACAAACATAATATAAAAAAATATAATTAGATAACAATATTAACTACAGTTATTATCTTAATATAAAAGAGATGATACTTATATATTTATATATATGTATTAACGTATGAAAGAAAAAGAGAGGAAGGGTTTTGTATATAGACAATATAAATAGAGAGAGAATTTTTATTGCTTGTAGTGTAGTTCCTCATATTGCTTCACTATTTATAGGCGTGTGAAGCTTACAATTTCAACTTCATTAATTTATGTTTGCCATGAGGAGTTGAGCCATTCAGCATTAAAATCAAACACCCTTAATTAATGATGGTCATTCACCTCATCTTTCATCCTTATCACAACACTCCCCTTTGGATGACCATTTAGGATTATTGCCTCGTTAAAACCTTACTAAAAAAAACTCAGTGGGAAGAAAACCTTAGTGAAGGAAAAAGAGTACAATATCCTTTAGTGATGGGGACTGCCTCATTAAAAATCTTGTCAAGAAAAATCCAATGGAAAAAAACCCTGACCAAGGAAAAAAGAGTACAGTCTCCCCCTCTTATCGATATCATTTAACATCTCGAAATCGACGCATCCCAATATGATGTACCAATCTTTCAAAGGAGGACTTTGGGAGTGACTTTGTGAATAAATCTGCCAGATTGTCACCTGAGCGGATCTGTTAGACATCAATTGTCCCTTGATTTTGAAGATCATGAGTGAAGAAGAATTTGGGAGAAATATGCTTTGTTCTATCACCTTTGATGTATCCACCCTTAAGTTGAGCAATGCATGCTGTATTATCTTCAAACAGGACAGTTGGAGCTATCTTATGATCAATCAATCCACATGATGACAAAATATATTGGATCAAACTCCTCAACCAAAAACACTCGCAACTAGCTTCATGTATCGCTAGTGTTTCGGCATGATTAGAGGATGTTGCAGCAATCGTCTATTTCGTGGACCTCCATGATATAGCTGTACCACCATATGTGAATAGGTATCCTGTTTGAGATCTCCCTTTATGTGGATCAGACAAGTATCCGGCATCTGCATAGCCAACTAGTTGTGACTTGGATCCATAGGGATAAAACAATCCCATATCAACCGTTCCATGAAGATATCGAAAAATTTGTTTGATTCCACTCCAATGTCTTCTGGTTGGAAAGGAACTATACCTTGCTAGTAGATTCACCGCAAATGATATGTCAAGTCTCGTATTATTAGCAAGATACATTAGCACTCCAATGGCACTAAGATATGGTACTTCAGGACCAAGGATATCTTCATTCTCTTCTTTAGGACGGAATTGATCCTTCTCCACATCCAAAGATCTTATAATCATTGGGGTACTCAAGGGATGTGACTTATCCATATAAAATCTTTTCAAGATCTTTTCTGTGTATGTTGTTTGATGAATAAAGATCCCATTTTTTTATATGCTCGATCTGCAGGCCGAGACAAAATTTAGTCTTTCCAAGATCTTTCATCTCAAACTCTTCTTTTAGAGTTTTTATAATTGTTGGAATCTCTTCAGGAGTCCCAATGATATTTAAATTATCAACATACACAGCAATTATAATGAATCCAGATGCAGATTTCTTTATGAAAACACATGGACAGATATCATCATTCTTGAATCCATTTTTGACCAGATACTCAGTAAGACGATTATACCACATTCGTCCAGATTGCTTTAGACCGTATAAAGATCTTTGTAATTTAACTGAGTATAACCCCTGTGAATATTCATTGGATGGTTTAGATATCTTTAGTCCTTTAGGGACTTTCATATAGATATCCCGATCTAACGAGCCGTATAAGTAGGCTGTTACCACATCCATTAAATGCATATGCAGTTTATGATATGCACATAAACTGACCAAATAACGTAATGTTCATCCACTACAGGGGAATACGTTTCTTCATAATCTATACCGGGCCTTTGTGAAAAATCTTATGCCACAAGTCGAGCTTTATAGCGCACAACTTCATTTTTCTCATTTCGTTTTCTCACAAATACCCACCCTTATCCAACAGGTTTTACATCTTCTGGTGTACGGACTACAGGTCCAAAGACTTCACGTTTTGCAATTGAGTCTAATTCAGCCTTCATGGCTTCTTCCCATTTTGGCCAATCATTCCTTTGTCGACATTCTTCGACTGATCTTAGCTCAAGATCCTTACTTTCATGCATGATATTTAATGCCACATTATATGCAAATATTTCATTGACAATTGTCATATTTCGATCCCATTTCTCTCCTGTAAAGACATAATTTATCGAGATCTCGTCATTTTCATAATTTTCAGGTACCTGAACGTCTTCTGCCGTTATATCAGAATTTTGGACAACTGCAGGTGTCTTTACTATGTCTTTTTCAACAAGAATAGTATTTACCTCTTTTCTCTTTCAAAGATTTTTGTCTTTGGAACCGACAGGCCTGCCACGCTTCTGGCGTGAATTTGTTTCAGTGGCTACTTGTCCTACTGGGACATCAATTCAAATTGGGGCATTTTCTGCTGGTATATAAGATTTGGTTATCCTCTTTGTATCGAAAAATGCATCAGGCAATTCATTTGCTATTCTTTGCAAATGTATAATCTTTTGAACTTCTAGTTCACATTACCCTGATTGAGGATCTAAAAGCATCAACGATGACGCATTCCAATTAAGTTCCTTTTCAGGAAGCTTATTCTCTCCCCCTAATGTTGGAAATTTTGATTCATCAAAATGACAATCCACAAATCGGGCTTTAAATACATCTCCCGTTTGTATCTCAAGATACCTCACTATAGAGGGAGAATCATATCCAACATATATCCCCAATTTTCTTTGGGGTCCCATTTTGGTGTGATTAGGTGGTGCAATGGGAACATATATCGCACACCCAAATATTCTTAAATGAGAAACATTTGGCTGCTGGCCAAAAGCTAATTGCATAAGAGAGAACTAATGGTAACTCGTTGGCTTCAAACGATAAGTGCTGCGGCATGTAAAATAGCATGCCCCAAACCGAGGTTGGGAGATTTGTTCTCATAAGTAAGGATCTAGCAATTAATTGGAGGCATTTAATAAGTGATTCTGCTAACCCATTTTGTGTGTGAACATAAGCTACTGGATGTTCAACACTTATTCCATTAGCCATACAATAAGCATCAAAAGCTTGGGAAGTAAATTCACCAGCATTATCAAGACGAATTACTTTGATTGGATTTTCTCGAAATTGTGCTTTTAATCGAATAATTTGAGCCAGTAATCTCGCAAACGCTAGGTTGCGAGAAGATAATAAGCACACATGTGACCATCTCGAAGATGCGTCTATCATGACCATAAAATATCTAAAAGATTCACATGGTGGATGAATAGGTCCACATATATCACCTTGAATCATTTCTAGGAATTCAGGGGACTGAAATCCAATCTTTACTGGTGATGGCCTTAAAATTAACTTCCCTTGAGAACATGCAGCACAACAAAATTCACTAGATTTAAGAATCTCCTGGTTCTTTAGTGAATGTCCATGGGAGTTTTCAATAATTCTCCTCATCATGGTTGTTCCCGGATAACCCAATCGATCGTGCCAAGTTATGAATTCATTTGGGCTAGTAAACTTCTGGTTTACAATGGCATGTGATTCAATTGCACTAATCTTGATATAATATAACGCAGATGAAAGTGAGGGCAACTTTTCTAATATAACTTTCTTATTTGAATCATGAATTGTGATACATAAGTACTCATGATTTCCCTCATTCATAGTCTCAATATGATATCCATTTCGGCGAATATCTTTAAAGCTCAACAAGTTTCTTCGAGACTTGGTAGACAATAGTGCATTATTTATTATGAATTTTGTTCCTCCAAGAAACAAAATTATAGCTCTTCCGAAGCCTTCTATCACATTGCCTGAGCCAATAATAGTATTAACATATTCTTTTTTTGGCACAAGATGGGTAAAATATATATCACTTTTAAGGATAGTGTGCGAACTTGCACTATCCGCAAGGCAAATATCTTCAAAATATGTCATTGCCATTTTTCTTCAAAGACAAATGATAATAATAATAAAATGAGTAGAAGTACATGCACAGTAAAAGTATTCACATGAATACTTAACAAACACATACACATATCAAACTATTCCATCATTGATCAAATAACCAATATTTCCTTCAGAATCCTCAAAGAAATTAGATACATCATAATGAGTGGTGGAATTTTTATTATTTGAAACAAAATTTGTTTCCTTTCCTTTGTCATCTCTTTTCAAGGATGCTTGATAAAGATCAACTAGGCGCTTTGGGGTATGACAGGTACGTGACCAATGGCCCTTTCCACCACAACGGAAGCATTTATCCTCAATTGATTTACTTTGCCCAGTGTTTCTTTCTTTATCCCACTTCTGGTGAGATCCTTTCTTATGAACATAATTTCTTTTCCTTCCATAAATTTTCTTATTATCAAAATCTTGCCATTTACCTCTTCTGGGGTTATAATTTGCCGCATTTACTTCAGGAAATGGGGCGGCGCCAGCTGGGCGTGCTTCATGATTTCTTAAGAGCAACTCATTGTTGCGTTCAGCAACAAGAAAGCAAGAAATTAGCTCAAAATATTTTAAATCATTTTTCTCGATTGCTACTGCAGGAGCACATTCGAGACATGGAAGGTCGAGAAAGTTTTCTCTAACATATCGGGCTTGAGGAGGTATCGCCGTCTTTTGATGATTGTACCTTTTTTCAAAATCTTTCCACAGATCTGCAGGATCTTTTAATGTGGGATATTCATTTTTCAATCATACGTCAAGATGACGATGAAGGAAAATCATAACTTTGGCTTTATCCTTCTGGGATGTATTATTTTCAGCCTTAATGGTATCTCCAAGATCCATTGAATCAAGATGGATTTTAGCATATAGTATCCATGATAAATAATTATTTCCAAATATATCAAAAGTATTATATTCAAGATGAAAGAGCTTCGACATAATAAAAATTTGTTACTTGAAGTCTTCCTAAAATATCGTTAGAGTTTTGTGCTGATAACGTGTTATAAAATAACTAAATAAATAAATAAGGAAGAAGTAACAAACATAAAATAAAGAAATATAATTAGATAACAATATTAACTACAGTTACTATCTCAATATAAAAGAGATGATACTTATATATTTATATATACGTATTAACGTATGAAAGAAAAAGAGAGGAAGAATTTTGTATATAGACAATATAAATAGGGAGAAAATTTTTATTGCTTGTAGTGTAGTTCCTCAGATTGCTTCACTATTTATAGGTGTGTGAAGCTTACAATTTCAACTTCATTAATTTATGTTTGCCATGAGAAGTTGAGCCATTCAACATTGAAATCAAACATCCTTAATTAATGATGATCATCCACCTCATCTTTTATCCTTATCACAACAGTTTCTACAGTTTTGCTATTAGTACTAATGATTTTGTAGGTTAGAACTTGGAAATTACAATAACGACTTTTGTAGGATGTGGTCATGTGGCAATGTTCCAAACCATTTTATTTTCAAAGGTTCAGCATTTGGACTTTTTATACGTAAGCTGAGATCATAGAATAAACGGGATAAATCTTTCACATGACTCACGAGTGACGTTGACTAATAATATAATGGTGAATGCTAGCGGTGGCAAACGGGTCTAAACCCGCCGGGCCACCCCGCGTAACCCGCCAAAAAGGGCGGGCCGGGCTGGAAAATTGGGACCGCCAAATAACAAAAGTCCGCCTAACCCGCACCGCTTAAACCGTGGGCTTTGGCGGGGCGGGGCGGGCTTTCCTGCCGGGCTTTGTGTTTTTTTAGTGAGGGGATATTTTTACAATTTTTTTGCCAAAACCTAACTTCCCCCAACCTAACTTACAAGATTTTGAAGATAAAAATTGAGTGATTTGGATTATGTTTATGTTACTTTGGAGATAATATTTATAATTATGTTTTAAATTATGTTTATTTTGCTTTGGGGAGAATATTTATACTTATGTTTTGGATGAAAACTTGGTTTATAATTATGTTTATTATATATTTATAATTACAAAGATTTTAATGTTTATGAATATAAAAAATATAATTTTTTATACTTTTAGAAATTATAATAGTTAAAGTTAAAAAAAAAAGAGGATACTTGGCGGGCTTAGCCCGTCGGCTCGCCAGCCCGCTGTTAGGCGAGGCGAGCTGGGATTCTGGAACCGTCTCACTAGGCGGGGCAAGGTGGACTTTCCTGCTTGCCACCCCTAGTAAATGCTATAGTGCCTAACACATGGTGCCTAATTTTCTAAAAAAAGCAAAAAAAAATATTTAATAAATTTTAAATATTTTATTTTTATTTTATACATTTTATTTTTTATTTATAAAGACAAGTTAGGCAATTTAAGCATTACACTAAAAGGTACTATAGAATCCACCTAATATAATATGTGAAAAATTTTAACTGAACCATAAAAATTTATTATTTTTATTTTTTAATTATTTAATTAGTTATTAATATTTAAAATTCTGAATTAAAGTATGACGTTATATTATTAGACTAAAAAATTGAATTAATGACTAAATTTAATATTTTTCATATAATATTAGAGAAAAAGGAATGTAATAATACGACTAATGGAACTTATTAAGTTAAAGATTCGTTGTCGTCCAGCGATTAGGATATCTGGCTTTTACTTAGGAGACCTGGATTCGATTCCCAGCAACGGAAATTGTTTTAGGTTTTTAATTTTTTAATTCATTTTATCTAACCAAAAAAAAAGGAAAAAAGATGAGAACAGTTGTAACTTGTAAGTTTTACCGTTTGGAAAATTTGGATAGGTAAATGCGTGGTTTGCGGTGGTTGGGAGTGGAATATGATGGACTAAGATAAGACGATAGTGCTACTGCTAGCAGAGAATAATAGGTTTCTATTTGGTCGGTAGTGATGGCGATGGCAATGGCAACGGCAACGGTGACGAAGCTGTTATATAGATAGACAACTAGTAACAGTAAACACAACTTGTGTCCTGTCCATCTATGGACTAATTTGCAGTTGTAGTTACAGGTTTAGACCTAACATAACAATAAAGAATTAAAAGATGTCCGTTGCAGAGCTGAAGGAGCGTCACTTGGCGGCTACACAGACCGTTAACAACTTCCGCGACCGATTAAAGCAGAAGCGCCTCTCTCTTCTCGACACTGACAGTAACTAACTTCCTCCTATTCTGTTAATCGTTAATTCCTTTGCTCCTCTCATCTTCTTAGGCCAGATCTAATTCATTACTCAAATCAAATTTCTCAGTTTCCGGCTACGCCAAATCGCAGGGGAGAACTCCGGTGACCTTTGGACCCACCGATCTGGTTTGCTGCAGAACCCTCCAGGGTCACACCGGCAAGGTGTATTCATTGGATTGGACTTGGGAAAAGAATCGAATTGTTAGCGCCTCCCAAGACGGTAGGCTAATAGTCTGGAATGCGCTGACGAGCCAGAAGACTCATGCCATCAAGCTTCCTTGCGCATGGGTCATGACCTGTGCCTTCTCTCCAACCGGTCAATCCGTCGCGTGCGGCGGCCTCGACAGCGTCTGCTCCATTTTCAATCTCAATTCCGCCGCCGATAGGGACGGTAATCTCCCCGTATCGCGTATGCTTACCGGCCACAAGGGTTATGTCTCCTCTTGCCAGTATGTTCCTGATGAAGACACTCACTTAATCACTGCTTCTGGTGATCAGACTTGTGTTCTTTGGGACATCACTACTGGTCTTAGAACCTCTGTTTTCGGCGGTGAATTTCAGTCCGGTCACACTTCAGATGTGCTTAGGTATAAATGATAATTCACTTGTGTTTCAATTATAAATTTATAATATTATCTAAAACTTTAATCTGAGAATTTGTTTTCTGGTTTGTGGCTCTCAGCATTTCAATTAATGGATCCAACTCTAGAATGTTCGTGTCTGGTTCTTGTGATTCAACTGCCCGGTTATGGGATACTCGTGTGGCAAGTCGCGCAGTGAGGACATTTCATGGGCATGAGAGAGACGTTAATGCTGTCAAATTCTTCCCTGATGGGAATAGATTTGGAACCGGCTCGGATGATGGAACTTGCAGATTGTTTGATATCAGGACAGGGCACCAACTCCAAGTATATCAACAGCAGCATAGTGAAAATGGCACTGCAAATGTGACCTCCATAGCATTCTCCATATCAGGAAGGCTCCTTTTTGCTGGATACACTAATGGTGATTGCTATGTTTGGGACACTTTATTGGCAAAGGTAATTGACTAATTGGTGCTTTACTGAGTGTGATATAAAATAGTTGGCTACGCTTTTTTTACTCTTTAGTTAGCAACCATACTTATATGACAGGTGATGCTTCTGAAATGGTAGTTACAAAGCTTCTGTTTATTCGGGGAAAAGGGTTAGTTTACGGTACCAATACACACTGTCCTTAATTCCTAATAAGTATTTACACATTGATATAGCAACTGCATATGAAACTTATTTCATATGCAGTATATATTTTTATCGCTTTTTCCTGGTAGTTACCTAAAATAGATGGAATGGTTGTGCTACTGTCAGTATGTTGGATCTTAGTTTTGCAGGGCTGGGTTCTTATTTTAAAAGGAGTTCATCTGAACCTTTGGAAGTAAATGACATAGGTTCAAGGTGAAAAGAACTAAAGAAGTGAAAATTCCAGTTTAGACTAATATGATTGTGAAGAATGGTATTATATGAAATATCAAACTTGAAAACTTATCATATTATTTAGTAGTATACCAGCAAGCAAAAGTAAAATTTAATTCCCTTGTGATACATGTTGTTATTGCCTTGATTCCGCAGACATTGTTTTCTCCTAGCATTAATTGGCACTTCTCATGTACTTGCATTTGTGCAACCTTCATGTCTCATGACTTGTTTAATTCCAGGTTGTATTGAATTTAGGATCTCTTCAAAACTCTCATGTGGGCAGGATCAGCTGTTTAGGTTTGTCAGCTGATGGAAGTGCCTTGTGTACAGGAAGTTATGACACAAACTTAAAGGTAACTAAGCATACATTTGGCCTGATATTGTATTTACTATATAATCTGTCATGAAGGAATGCTAGTGTGTATGAATGCTTGGTTATATCCTTGGGATATTGTAATATCTGAGTATCATCTGTCAATTTAAAAATCCTTGGCTATTTTGACGTGATTGCTTGCTTCTTGCAGATATGGGCATTTGGAGGGCATAGGAAGGTGATCTGAACCGTGAATGGGCAAATACTTGTACTTTTTAGCTCCCCATCAAGGCCACTCCTTGCATGCGATGTTGTTCATCTAAATCCAGATGTGAGTGATGTTTGATTGTGATGGTAGATTCGGAGACATTGGCATTGCAGAAATGCAGATGTATGTACAAGACAATATGGGGTGCATAAGGTATACCAAGTTAAGGATACCGGTACATATTTCTTCAACGTTTTTCAATTATATAGTTTTTGTTTTTATACTTTAAAAATCAACCACGTTTGAATTTTTTTTTATAAAAAAAGAGACAATTTAAATTCTATAATGCTTAGTATAAAAGTCTTGTGTATACAAACAAAATTTTAAATTGTTGGTAAAATATAATTTAAGACAAATTTTATACGTAACTTTACATATTAAATAGAAAATTTTGAATATTTTGTTACTTAATTGACGTGTATATTTTAAAAAAGAAAGAGAGGTTCATATATAATATATTTCATAGAATAGAAGTCGATTCGTTATTAGTTGGTGGTAGTTACCCATCACTATTGTAATTTCTCTTTACATTACATGTATATAGTGTGCATGATTTGGATTCCGGCAAGAGAAATGCTAAAGAGCTCATTTTTTTTATCAATATTAATTAATATTTTAGTTAATATTTTATTTTTTTGTTATTAGAATTTAATATTTAAAATTTAGAGATTTAGAATTTAGTTTTTAGTGTTAGAGTTGACTAATTATTGATAAAAATAATGAATATTATTAATCATGTAGCATTGTTTTTTTTATATTTGAGATCAGAATATTTGTAGCATAGAAAAAATTACGAGCTAATTAAATTTTTTAACAATAACCTAACTGTTATTGTGTTCAAAATTCTATCAAAATAGTTCAAATATAATTTAGAATTGTACTTTACAATTATTTTCACTTTTTCTTTTTCTAAAAAGTTCCAACTTATAATATATTTTTTCCATGTTCAAATATGAATAAGTCAGAGATAAACAATCCACCAAAAACGGAAAAGGAATAGATAACTCGTATGTTCATATAAAAAATATACATTCTCCCAAGGTTATCATCTTGCATTTTTGCAACATAACGTGTCCAAATCCAAAAGAATTTTCAATATTGTGTATTGTATTGTATACATATGGGATTCATACTCTATCCCATTTAAGTGGGATGTCCACATAGTTAAGTGGGATGTCCCATTCCATATGTACAAATAAATTTTCTTTTTCTTTTTCTTTTACTTTACAAGTATGTGGTGTATATAGTATTCCTTCTCTAATCAACATAGAAAATATGCGCAAAAGAAGAAATAAATTATGGTTTAATTTTTTCCCCGGCGATGATGGGTTCTGACTTCTCAAGGTGTTTCATAGCCTCCTCGTATATTCAGTGGATGTTGATAGGTCACTGCTTGAGACAGAAGGATTGAGGCCATATTCGCTTGTTCCACCAAACTCACTGCTTGCAACTCCACTTTCTCCCAATGCTAGCATCCTGAACCTCTTCATGTCAGCGCTATATGCTGCAGAACCATAATCACCGCTTTCGCCCATGACACCACTTTGCCCTGGTTTAACTCCTTCGTTATTAAGGACGTCTAGTGAGACATCTCCCTCCAACACTCGCACAATCTGTATATTAGTAATTATTAATTAACGAGAAACTAAATAATCGCCATGGATAAGCTTAGTCACGTTATTCCAATTCAATCGTAGAATTTATGTACCTGGCTCATTTTTGCGCGTCTCCTTGCTGAGTGCCTAACACTGGCAGCAGCGCAAGCCACCATGTTTTTCA
Source organism: Arachis ipaensis (assembly GCF_059453495.1). Classification (NCBI taxonomy): domain Eukaryota; kingdom Viridiplantae; phylum Streptophyta; class Magnoliopsida; order Fabales; family Fabaceae; genus Arachis; species Arachis ipaensis. The sequence continues at coordinate 66,535,503 of NC_142442.1, read as the reverse complement.
TTTCCTGCTTGTCATAATTTTCCTCTAAACGTGGATCCACTAGCCCTGTAAATTCTCCTGTTTCCAATGCTTTTGCACAGAGTGGTCTAGCCTGTTCATATAAAGTTTGGAAGTGATTATATATATTTTTTGCAGTTATGTTGTATTAACTACGATATTCTGAAACCAAACAAAAATATTTGTTGGATGGTTGGAAGGTACATACCCAATCAACCAAACTATCCTCTTCATAATCACCAGTGTGGTCCAGTGGGGGTCGTCCTGTAATCAGCTCCAGAAGCATAACACCGAAGGAGAAGACATCAGACTTTTCAGTTAGCTTGCCACTTGATGCATACTCAGGAGCCAAATACCTAAATTAACAGACAAGTAGTAATTATTAGATGAAATTTGCCATGCATTTACCCTGAAATATATTACTACATATATAGGTTGTTTGCTTACCCAAATGTTCCCATCACACGAGTTGAAACATGAGTGTTAGTGTCTTGATTGAACTTTGCCAATCCAAAATCAGCCACCTGAATGAGCAGACCTGTTAATTTCTAGGAAGAACGTAACCATTAACCAAAGCCGGAGGCACAAAGTTGCATTGAATTAGAACTTACTTTGGCATCAAAGTTGTTTTCAAGCAGAATGTTGGCAGTCTTTATGTCTCTATGAATAATACGAGGATGACCTAGTCAAGTTTTACTAGAGTTAGTAAATTTCATTCCGTGATTGAGAAGAAAAATAATGGCAGAGAGGGGCACGAATCGCTTACAATCCTCATGCAAGTAAGCAAGTCCTTTCGCTGCTCCTGTGGCGATTTTAAGCCTAGTTGGCCAATCCATGACAGGCCGACCCTTTCCATGAAGGTGGTATTCAAGGGTTTTATTGGGAACAAATTCATAGACGAGGATCTTTCTTTGTTCGGAAAGGGAATAGCCAACAAGTGAGACAAGATGGCGATGATGGACACGGCTAATAGTCTCAACCTCAGCTTGAAACTCTCTATCTCCTTGAGCATCATTGGCTTTGAGGCTCTTCACCGCTACTTCCTTACCATTGGGGAGGACACCTCTGTGCACAAATCCAAACCCACCTTGACCCAACAGGTTTTCCTTTGAAAAGCCACCGGTGGCAACGGATAACTCCTCAAAGGTGAAGGTGCTCTGGTTGAATCCTAGAGCTACTGAAGGGTGTGGGGGTGGATACACTGAACCCTGGGAACCACCAGAGTAACCACTGGAGTTGCTCATCATGCTTCCACTGTATGGCTGGGAATTGGGATTCATTCCCCAACCTCCGCCTGATGTTGGTGCTGTTCCTACTGTTCCCCATGCTGCACCTGGTGGTGGAGGTATATTCATAGCATGGTCACCATCATTATTATTGTATCCCGGACCTCGTCCTGCTACCCATTTCCAAGCATGTTATAAATAAATAAATCATTCATTTCGTGTTTAATTAACTATAATCATCTATCTATATATATTACCGCCAGGTTGTGTATTAGTGAAGTAACGAATGGGAGCGTCCTCTCTTTTCTTTCTTCTTGCACGTACGACAAAGAAGAGTATGATGACAAGAAGTAAGAAACCACTTGCAGCTGCGATTCCTATTATAGCCGTCGTGCTCATTTGGCCGTTATTCTCATCCTTCGACTTCGATAGCCCTGGTGGAGGAGCTGTTCTACCTGATGGTGGACCTAATCGACTACGTGCAGGAGGTGGCGGCGGAGGAGAACTAACATCGCCCGATGCTGGTGGTACTTTGCCGGATGTTTTGTTGTTGTCGTTATTGTCAGAGGGAGAGGGAGGAGGAGGAGGAGGAGGTGATGGTGGTGGTGGAGATGAGGAAGAGGAGTCGTCCTTGTTATCGTCGCCTTTGGGTGATGGTGGTGGTGGCGGTGGCGGGGAGGACGAGGAGGAGGAGGAGGAAGAATCCTCATTATTAGGCGAAGGTGGAGAGGATGAGTCCGAGGGTGGAGGAGGAGGTGGAGATGATGAGTCTGAGGGTGGCGGTGGAGTTGGTGGTGAGGAGGAGTCTGGGGGAGGCGGGGGCGAGGAAGAGGAATCGTCTGATGGGGGCGGAGGTGGGGGAGAGGAGGTGTCGGAGGAATCGGAGGGAGGCGGTGGCGAGGGAGAAGATGGATCAATAAGTGATAGGAAATCGTCGGAAGACATTTGAAATAAAGGTGTTGCCCTCCTCCTCCTCCGACAATTCCCCAAAGAGGCAAGGAAGAGGATGGCTCTGATCGACTATGAAACAAAATATATGGAATGTTACCCACTCATCTCCTACAATACAGCCTAATTCCCCATTTTTAGTAACCAAGCATGTCTTCTCTGTACTAATACCTAATAATGTCACATATTCGATGGGCTTCTTAATTTTGCATTGTTACTCGTTACGCCCCGGCTAAACAAAACACAAAACCCTTAACAAACTAACACTTATCATCATAAATCCTTCTCTATCTGTTACGTTGTTACAACTTCTTAACTAATGAAAAATGTGACTTTCACGTTTCAACTTCATTTTTAGTTAATAATACATACAACACGCACTCGCTCCCGTAATGCATGCATATGCGGTGCCCTATGTAACTAAGTATGCAACTATGATCATGTTGTATGTAATCATAATCCAAAGAGAGAGGAAGGGAGAGAGAGGTGCTATTCAATTAGGTATCCAGTTTTTTATTAGAGTTAAGTACGATCCTAAGGTAGGGGCTGAAAATTTTTTTTGTCTCTAACTTTTTTTTTTTCTACAAAATAGTCCCAAAAGTTTAATTTAATTTTAAAATCGTCTTTTTTATAAAAAATTTAATTTTTAATACTAAATTATCCCTAACTAAACAAATTTAAAAAAAAAAAGAAAAAAAAACAAAGGGGAAGGGGAAGGGAGGAATCACGAAGAGGGTGGGGGCAAGAAAGAAGAAGGGGGAAGGGGGGAGGTTACGCCAACGAAACCACCGAAACCACCGTCCACCACCGCTACAGCTCCTCTCTGTCGTCGCACTAGTACAACTGCAGTTCGTTGGCGTCACCGCTGGCTTGGATTCGCGTTACTGCAAGTAGAGGAAGAGAGAAAGAGAAGCGGAGAGGAAGAGAAGAGAAGCACGGAGGCGCTGATGAAGACCGCGTCTAGACACGCCCTGCCGTCGTCCTCATCGCGAACCGCCATCGTCGGTCACCATCGAGCCCTGTCCCGTCGCCGCCGCTGGAGTGAGGTCCCGTCGCCATCAAGCCCTGTTGTTGCTTCTACTTTTCTGCTTTTGCTTTTTGCCTTCTACTTCTATTTTTGCTTTTGTTATTGCTATTGTTGATTCACCCTTTACAATTGTTGTTGTTGTTTTATTATTGGTGATACTGCTTCTGATTATAGTAATTGCATCTGAGTTTTGTTAATGAAAGAGGAAGAATTTAGTTCTGAGTTTTGTTATTCTGAGTTTTGACGACGATGATGATGATTTTTTTTGTTTTCTGAGTTCTAAGTTCTGCATCTGGGTTCTTGTTTTTCTTGGTTCTTGATGACGACGATGATGATTTTTTGGTATTTCTTTTGATGATGATGTTTCTGGGTTCTTCTTCTTCTTTTCTTCTGGGTTTTTGTTGTTGTTCTTCTTCTGATTTCATTATCTTCTAGGTTCTTGCTTTTGTTATTGTCCTTCTGCTGATTCCATTATCCAATTGTTGTTGTTGTTGTTGTGCTTCTGGTTGTTTGTTTTATTGGTGTTGCTTCTGCTTCTGCTCCAACGTCTGGTTCAGCTTCAGCTTCTGGTTTTGCGTTAGTTGATTTTGGGGAAGAAGGGGAAGGGCATTTTCGTCCGAAGGACGATTTTAAAACTAAGTTAAACCTTTGGGACTATTTTGTAGCAAAAAAAAAAAAAGGCCGGAGATGAAAAAAATTTTTAGCCCCTACTTTAGGGACCAAAATCGTACTTAACTCTTTTTATTACAATACTTTAAAAAAACAAACAAACACATCTAAAATTTATGATTAGATTTAGTGTCTTTTTAAAATTAAATACACATTTAAAATATAAATTAAATAAAATAAAATTTTAAATTTTAAATTTTAAATTTCTATTTCAGATTTAATATATTAATTATTAATATATTACAATTTAAATACATATCCAAAAATCAAATTAATTAAAATTCAAATTTCAGATTAAACCATCTAATTATTAACTAAGCTTATACAAAATCTAAAAGGAATAAGAGAAGTCACATTCTAAAACCCAGAGGCGCACATCTAAAACCAGAAAAGTAATCCTCTTCATCAGCGCTTCAAACACACCCATGCACCACACCACTCTCTATGACCGCTACTCTTCGCTTCACATTGCTGCTGCTAATGGCCTCTTTCAGGGCTTCTCTTTCTATTAGATTCACTTATCTTTTTCGATCTTTTTTCTGGCTCTCTCTCAAAATTTCTCCTTTTATGTGCCTGTGATCATGTATCAAAATCTATATTGATATGTGTTATATCAACTAATAATGAAATAAGATAGACATTTTATTGTGAAATTTTATATTTATTTGATAAATTTTTGAATGTGTTCTAAAAATATTTTGAGTATGATTGTATTATTTTGTATGTGTAATAAATTTACGAAATTAACTAACTTTAACCATTACCTAAAATATCAACCAATAACATCAATAAAAAAATTAAAATGAATAAATATTAATACTCAAACAAATAATAAAAATTTTAATTAATACTATGATAATATATACTAGATATATTTTTATTCATAAGATCTAAAAGATTTAAATTATTAATTGTTGATTTTAATAAATTTGAAAACGTTAATATTTAAATAAATAACGAAAACTAATAATTAAATAATAAATATTAATTATATTTTATCGAATCAAAATCAAAAGATTAATTGTATTATTAACGTTTATATTTAAATTCTATAATTTTATGATTTTAGATGTGTTTCAAAAATATTTTGTATATAACATCGTACTATTAGACGTGTTATAATTGAAAAAAAAAATTATGAACATACCATCTACATCTTCTTACTTAAACTTTTCATTTTTTGTGCTTCTTCACTCAAACTAATTAAGTACAAATTACTTTATTTGTAACAACTCTATTATTAAAACCAAATAAGATCAACCTTGTTCCAATTAAAAAAATAGATTATTATATTTATTTTTAAATATAATTAAAGATGTTGAACATGATATTTCTTAACAAATTAGGATAAAATAAACAAAAATATAAAATAGATAATCACATAAATAATGGGACAAATAATAATAATAATAATAATAATGATAATTGTTCTTACCTGCCTGAGCCGAAGTATAAGTCGTCCTTCTGATAAGGTCGGCAAGCTTCTCAGGCGCAATCCAGTCTTCGTCAGCCAAGGAAGAGTGGGAGAGGTGGATACCTGCAAAGGCACTCCGACGCTCAAGTCAATAAGAGAATATGTATGAAGACTTTTTCTTAGAGAGATTGCATACCTCTTTTGTTCCTGTTTCTTGCTTTTATATTTGTTCGGATAGGGACGAACGTTTTATCTAGGTCGTAACGTCTGGGGGATGAATTAATCATATGTCTGACGTTATGGAGATAAATGCCGATCATTGCGAATACTCGGCCATTATTGTGGGTGCGTTACCGAGCTATAATTCATAACCGATCTTACTAGTCATATCAATAATAATAATAAAGAAGAAGAGGGTGCTATCTGACTTCACGGATGAGGACGTTTTGGTTGAGCTCCAAGATGAGAGGGTACTTCTGCGTGTTATCACTATTAAGAATGTAACGTAAAAGAAAGAAGAAGAAACCGTGTTTCTTATATGAAGTAACGTAAAAGAAGGAAGGAAACAATAACTAAATATGGAGTGGGTAGGAAGTTAAAAATATTTTAATTTTTAAAATTTAAGTTAAGTTTAATTATAAATATGTATCTAAAAAATAGGGATATATTTTAATAAAAAAATAATTAAATTATATTAAAGGCGGACCAAAGATTGAATTTTGTTGTACAAGTAACATTTTTCTTAAACTATAAATAATAATTAGAACTGATTAAGAAATAAAAAAATAATACAATTTGTATCTATATTTTTTAGAATTTATACACATAAATTAATAAAATTTATTTGATAATTGTGCTGGTTAAATAATAATAAAAACTATTAAAAATTATTAATTTCAAGAGTTTCTTGCATTAAAAATATTAGAGTAAACGATTATTTTTATTTATCAAAATTTTAAATGCTAATAATTTTACTTAAAACACTAGAGTGATTTTGTATTAAAAAATAATATCTATTGGAAAAATTACCAAATAGTAATTTTATCAATCAAAACTTTTTTTATAGTACAAAGTTTGTTTTATTTTTCAGGCCTGCTACACATACAAGCTTTTTTGAGTTACAAGTTTTACAAGTTGGCCTAAGTCCAACAAAAATGACGTGCACCATACTCACCACACTCGAACATAAAAGCCACGCGCTTTAATCACCATTTCGTTTTTCTAAAAGCACGCTAATTATGACAAACTCTTCTTCTTCTTCCTCAATCAATACCCAAACCGTCGAGACTCAAACCACATTCCAAACTAACTACGATTCTGAAGAAACCTTCCAACTCCTCGCAAAAAGTAGAAGAAATCAAGCAGAAAGCATAGAAATTTCCATAAAAAAACACCAAAAAGAAGGAACAAACATTATTTAGGGTACTGTTTTACTGTTCTTCAAGGTTTTTCACATTTCTATTTCTGATTTTGAAATCGAAGCACTATATCGCCAGTATTTCTCTCTCTATTTCTTCTAGGTTCTTCTAGGTTTTACTGTTCTTCTTGGTTTAGATCTCATATTACTGTTCTGATGAAACTGTTCTTCATTTACGCTATCTTACGTACTTCTAGTGAATACTTTAACGTGTATTTTGATCTATTTTGGTACATATTTTGTGCATGTTTACATGTTTTTTAAGTAGGTTTGTGCATGTTTACATGAAAAACTCTTCATCTTTTAATTGATTTTTGGGTGTATATGGCAAATTTTTGGGTTTATATGTGTTGCTTCTAGGGGCATTTTGAACTTAAATATCTTTCTGAACTCATATAATGTCATATAATCCAAAAAATATAGAGGTGTATGAGACTGATATATATATATTAGGAGTTTTGAAGTCTAATTGGTACTGTTCTAATTGTGCTTGACCTTGTAGTGTCATTTTATGCATGTTTGGTTGAATTGAATATGATTTTGAACTGATTTAATTTCGTTTCATTGAAAAAACAAAATGTTTATGGGACTGGGTTTGGATGTATGTGGCTGATATTTGGATGTATCTGACTGATATTTGGGTGTATGTCTCTGATTTTTGGGTGTATTTTTTTATCTATTGACATCATCTCTTTTTCATTGCAGTAAAAATGGCAAGCAAGAACCAAGGTAGAAAAAAAATACAATGTAAGCACAAATATATGTCTTAGAACAAGTCAATTTTTCCTAATACAAATATATGTTGTTTTAATGACTATAATTTTGCTTTTTTTACAACAAACCAAAGACTTGAAGTGTGCAACCAGATTATTGAGTGAAAAATTTGAAAATATGATCGAGGCAAAGAAAGCAATTGTTCAGGAATTAGGTTTTGGGGGACTGATGCAAATCCCGCCGATAAGGGTGCATCACAAACTATTAAAGGAGTTGGCTAACTCCTTTAATTTGGACAAAAACACACTCGAAACACCCTATGGTTCCTTTAGAATTAAACCCAGCATAATAGGGGCTGCCCTTGGCCTCAATGCATCAGATAACTGATTCCGGAAAACCTCTATACTTCCATTCTTTGTAATATCTTATTTTGCTATCATGTAATCAAGAAACAAACATAGGTGTATATGAGTGATATTTGGGTGTATATGAGTGATATCTGGGTGTATATGACTGATATTTAGACATATTTTAAGTGATTTGCAGTCTAAATTATTTTCTTTTTTATAGGAGATCTATTTCCCGAGAAAGTGAGTTATAAGGAACTTTCTGAAGAGAACAAACATATTTTTAGAAGATTTCAGGGGAAGACTCTAAAGAATCTGACTGATGAGATGATGAGTATTGGTGTTGAAAATGAACAAGAACGCCTGATATTCAAGAGGATTTTCATCCTCTATATTCAGATGGCGTTCTTTTTGCCCACAACAATAAGTAAGTAACATATTTGGGTGTATTTTGTCACTTTTAGGGTGTTTTTACTAATGATTGTTTGCCTTCCAGAATGAAATCCAAAAAAAGGAAGAAGATTCAGGTGGATTCCAATTCAGAAATTGAATCGAATGATGAGTAATATTCTGAAATTATCATCGCTTTCTTTTTCGTTTATTTTCAAAATTTCATATATTAACAAAGCGTTTCTTATTAACTTTCAGAAGTGAAGAATCATCACCAATAAAAAATGAAAAACAAAGAAAAAAATTCAGAGAACACCCAAAAAGTAAGCACTGCTTTGGATAGTATTTTATCATCAATTTTATTTTGTTTTTCTGATTCATACTTTTTTTTTCAGAGCACAATCCAAAAGGGGAAAGCAAGTTGTTGAGGATTCGTCTGCTGAACAAACTCAATCCTATGATGGGTAAGATACTTTGTAAAGCTATATTACCGTTTATCATCAAAATTATATTTGTTAACATGTTCTTTTAGGCATGTACTATCAGAACTGAACTTGAAACTGAAGTATTACAAGAATTCTTAAGGGAATCAAAAAAGAAGAAAATCAATGAAAAAGCTGCTGCACAGGGGTTTGTTATATTTGGGTGTATAGTAGGAATTTTAAGGTGTTTTGGTTGTTGATAATTGTTTTTGGTTTCCCAGGAAGAAGGGAGCTCTGCTGCCATCGATGACTGATGCACCGCTATTTGGTGGTGTATTCTATGCTAAATTTAGGAAATTTTATCACCCTTTTCCCACATTTATCCACTAAATAGCATGGTTTTATATATTCTCCCTAATTTGCACTTAAGAGTGAAAACATGCTTTTTAGGCCCTTAATTGATTAATTTTATTCACCTTTGATTCCACTAGATGCCTTGATGTGTATGTTAGTGATTTTAGGTTGAAAAGGCTAGGAAGGGACCAAAGGAATGAAGAGGAAAGCATGCAGAGTGTAGAAAATCATGGAAAATCAAGGATTTGGGATGCATTCATCGACGCGCACGCGCAGCAAACGCGCACGCGTGGAATGTGAAGTCACATGGCGATGCGTACGCGTACATGACGCGTGCGCGTGGACCGCAAATTTCTAAGCGTGACTTCATTAAAGGCAAAACGCTGGGGCGAATTCTGGGCTTCCCAGGCCCAAATCCAACTCAATTCTGAGCCTATTATATGCAGAAATCAAGACAATGTCAAGTAGCTTTAGTTAGAGGGGAAGTTATAATTGAATTTTGGAGGGAAGGCTTTAGTTAGTTTCTAGGGAGAGAAGCTCTCTCTTCTCTCTAGGATTAGGATTAGGTTAGATTAGGATTTCTTAGATCTAGGTTTAATTCATGCTTTGATTTACTTTACCTTTACAATTTCTTGTTCTTCTACCTTTGCTCTCTCTACTTTAGCATTTAATTCTTGTAATTCTTTACTTTTATGTTGATGCGCTTTTGTTTCTTCTATTTCTCTTTAATGCAATTTATGTTCTATGTTCCTTTATTGTTGCTTTGAATTGTTGTTGTTAATTTCCTTGCAATTAGTAGTTGTAGATTTAAATTCCTTGTAATTTTATCTTGCTTTCCTTTTATGCCTTCCAAGTGTTTGACAAAATGTTTGGAAGGATGTTAGAGTAGATTTTTCTCCTCTTGGCTTTGGTTAGAGTAATTGGAGACTCTTGAGTTATCAAACTCTTTTGTTGATTGATAATTGAAAGTTACTAGCTAGTTGACTTGAATTCCACTAACTCTAGTCTTTTCTTAGGAGTTGACTAGGACTTGAGGATTCATGTTGATTTATCCACTTGACTTACCTTCATAGCTAGAGGTTGACTAAGTGGGAGCAATGGACAATTGATGTCACAATTGAGGAAGATAATGAGGATAGGACTTCTAGTTCTCATTCCTTGCCAAGAGCTTTCTTAGTTATTAGTTTACTTCTTTTGCAATTTATCTTTCATGTTTCTTATCCAAAACTCCAAAATATATATCTCATAACCAATAATAAGAGCACTTCCCTGCAATTCCTTTGAGAGACGATCCGAGGTTTGATTTTTAGGGGTTTGTTACTTGTGACAACCAAATTTTTGTATGAGAGGATTCTTTGTTGGTTAGAAACTATACTTGCAATGAGATTTCATTTGTGAAATTCTAAACCACGAAAAATTCATTCATCAATGACTGACCTCCATGGGTAACCACTTCCTATCACGCAATGCAATAACTAACTAACATTGGTGTTAAAAAAGGAAGTGGTTACCCACAGAGGTCGGTCATCGATGGCAGCGGAGCTCCCTTCTTCCTGGGAAACCAAAAACAATTATCACACTACAAGAAAAATACCCATTCAGCCACACTTTTTTTAAGCTACATTTAAAAAGCGTAGCCTATTCATAGAATAGGCTACGCTTTTTTCAGTGATGCCTTTTTATAAGAGAAAAGGAAACACAATTTTGGCATCATTTAAAAAGTGTAGCCTTAGGTATTATAGAAATCACTTAAAAAGTGTAGCCGTATGTTAATATTTATGGGTTCACTTTTTGTATCTAAGGGAACGCTTTTAAAGAATAGCCTATTTATTAAGTTTTGGGTGCACTTCAAAAGTGACGCCTAATGTATCTAGAGCAAAAAATTTGACACTTAGTAAATTTTTTTCTTCAGTTTTCGAAAGCAAAACTCACACACTTAATGAAATTTTTGTCCCTCCAAATCCAAAACCCAGACTTAGCCTTCATCTCGATCCCCTTTCAGAACCCTCCAAAGCTCACCATCGAAGAAACACTCTCGCTATAGAAACCCTCTCACTCACCACTCACCGTCGCTTCTCTTCGCCCTCCTCCTCGTCGCTGCGCCGCCCTTACCATCGTCATCTCGTCGCTGCGCCGCCCTTACCTTCGCCAACCCTGTCGCGCACAACTCTCACCTTTGCCATTCTTACCATCGCTGTTGACCGTCGCCACCCAATAACCACTCACCGCCAGTCACCACTCACCGTTCACCATCGTCGCTCATCACCTTTGCCATTGTCACCACTGCACAGACCATCGCTCTTCTTCGCCGTTCTGCACAAATCATCGCTGCGCCGCCCTCACCATCGTCATCTCCGTGCTTCTCATCATCGTCATCTCCGTGTTGATTATGTATGTATTGATTTCTATTTGGTTCTGAAATTTCAGAGGTTTAGGGTTCCGATTTTAGGGGTTTTAATTTGGGGGTTTTAATCTGTGAAATATGGGTTTTAATTTGGGGGTTTTATGAATTGATGAAGCTGTATGGTTTAACAGATTAATGAGTATTGTTAGATTATTTGTTAATGAAGCTGCGTTGTTTAACCTTCTGATAAAGAATAGAATAGTGTCCTTACAGTGATTTTTCTTAGTGATTTTTCAAATGATCATATCAATTCTAGTGACCTATATTATATGCAATGCTACTAACAATTTTCCACAAGCAAAGAAAATCTGGGTTTGCGTATGCTTGTCACTGTTATTAATTTATTTATTATGTCTAATTTGATTTATTTATTTCAAGTTCATAAATCTGGGTGAGTTTATGATTTATTTAATTCAGCTAGTTCTTTCGCCGCTGAATGATTCTGTGAAAAATCACAATTCAAGATGAATAATATAAACTTAGCTATTCTTCAATTGGGACAATGTTTGAAGGCTTATGCTTATATCTTGAGTGCTATCCATTTCTATAAACACAGCCTACAGATTCCCATAGATTTTTGATTTGCTGGCTTTCTACTTTATGTTTTTTTTGGCACTTTTAACCATCTTTCTTCTTATCAACTATAATTAAAAATTATAATATCAAATCTCATATTCATTCATAAGACTTGCTGCTACCGATTCCAAATTTCAATGCTCATTTACCTACCTGTTTATTGAGAACAGCCAGGCTCTTGGTGTGCAAGAGTGAAGAAAATTCCTCAGTGAACTAATAAAGCCACTAAATCAAACTTTGGGGCCTTTTTAATTAGTAATAATAGGAGTATTCCTTTTAGTCATTTTTTTTAGTACTTTGTGTTTGCTTTCTCAGATTTTACCTATGATTCAGTTTCGTCTTTTAAATTTCAATTCATGAAAATTAATTTCTGTGAGTAAATTTGGTTTCTTTCGCATTAGAATGTGAAACCAGTTTCTGCAAATTGGTTTTGCAGAATCTTGTGTCTTTCAAGTGGGATTGATTGAAAATTTTTGGTACCCTTTCAAGCAGTATCTTACATCTCTAATTTATGTTGTTATTACTTGAGTTTTCTTTTTTAATTATTATAGTTAACTTGTTATTACTGTGATTCGATCACTTGTAGGCCAAACTCACTAAGCTTCTCAAGAACCTTATGGAAAAGGTTTCTACTATGAAGAATACAGAGCAGGTGCACACTTTTATCTGATGCAGGGTAGTGGATGACTGCAAAAACAAGTTTCTAGTGTGTGTAATGCTGGTTGTTTTGCTTTTCAAATTGCAGATTTTAGAGCAACTTCCTCAGGTGATATCATCTTTGGATGCATATATGGATAATGGATTGCAAAAGTTAGAACTTCCGCTTATCTGATTGGTTATACTTACATGTTTAGAAATTGGAACCTCCTTTTTAATCTATGTTTGATTTTTCTCAACTAGAATCAAATTCTTGTCTCTAGAATCAATTTGGATTGAAGTGAAAATTTTTACTGTGTTAGAATTACATTGAGAGGAAGTAGCAGACATAAAAACCAGTTATGTTAGAATTAATTATACCTAAAATCAATTATACAAAATTGTATTTTGACAATGTTGCTTGTGTGGTTTTATGAGCTTCACTGATGTGCTAAATTGCTAATTATAGGTGATAACCCGCTAGCAAGTGCAAGTAAACCTCGTTCAAAGTCAGGAGGGAACTGACTGAAGCTTAAGAGGGAGCTGCGTTCCACTCACCTAACTGTTCTTCGAGTTTCTTTGCCAGGTGAGGACAGCGACTTCATCTTCTTTCTTTTCTCCTCTAATTCAAAATTCTGATAATTCTCTTGCTCCATTTTTTCCAGTTTATTCAATTTCTTTTAACACAACTACCACCACAAGCAAAGAGAGGTGAGTGATTTTCTCTCCTCTGTGTTTAATTTGGTCGAATGGCCTTGTGAAATGTAACCAAAATTCTGGTTCTTGGAACGGTTAAGGTTTGGGCTCAAGAGAAAAACAGGGACAAGTCTTGTGTATTTGATCAACAAAGAGGTAAGGGTTAGAATAGTTAGATATTGATTTTAGCTGTATTTGGTGATTAAATGGCAGAAACCTTTCCATTGAGTATGCTTATTCTCAAATAAGTTAGGCTACATAATATATTTATTGGCCAGTCAGCTGCTTGATTCTTGGATCTGTATGTGAATGATTGTTGCTTTCTTAATCAGCAGTTTACTTTGTAGTGGTAAATGGTAATGTTCTAATAAACAAAAATCAAGTACTAATGGGGACTATTATTCATTTGTCTAGAGTAGTTTACTGATTTCATGTTAATTATTTTTGTTGCATGTGGATTATATATGCTGCAGTATTTTCGTGGCTCATGACAATTTATCAACTATTGTCAACTATTGAGCTTCATGTTCCTAAATATTCCTATCATTGAATTCAGCATTTCAAAGTTTGTTCTTTCTCTGAGACTGTGCCAACTGGAGTTAAAATTTGAGTGAAGCAAAAGGAACATATTTGTTCTTTATCTTACCTTCTGATAAAGAATAGAATAGTGTCCTTATGTTTATCAATTTGCCTGGTTTTTATTTTTGACATTAACTCCACCTTAAACAATTTTGATACTCACACTTATTCACTTACATAATCCACCAATATCATGGTTTTGCAGATTGACGAAGAGCTTCTTCAGGAAGTGGTTAATATGGGATTGACAGAAATCAATTGGTTGAATCTTTATGCAACATGATTCAAAATGAGGTCTGTGCCCTTCATTCTCTCCGTTCGTGTCTTCTTGATTGTCTCTTATTATTATCTATATATTTCTGGTACTGTGGCAAACTACTTGTTATTGGATAACTGGTTCCATGTTTCTAGTGGCTATCTTAGAGATGAGTTTCAAGAGACTATGGTTGACTCTTTACCTTAGATAGTTGACTCTTTTAAGTCTTAATGGATCTAATAATATCTCTTCCTCTGCTCAATATCTCTCACTTATTTATTTATTTTCATGTGGTTTTGTTGTTACCATGTTTGGTTAATGTGAGTGTTGAGCTGAAAAAGAGTAATGTCTGTGTTCTTTTAGCAATTGACTAATGTTGTTGGGACCTTCATTTTTAATGTTTTCCTTTAATTTTTCAATATGAAGTGAATGACCTTTTTTGCCTTGTGAACATGGAGGTTACTAAGGAAGAGCTTAATGCAAAAATGAGAGAAAAAAGTTTCCAACTTTTGGTCTGAAAAAAACCATGCAAAGTTTCCAACATGTTTGTGTTTTGTTTTGTGGCAGATGGGGCTGGTGATGATTTATTTAAAGAGCTATGGAGGCTGTGCAGGGCCATTAATGGATGTTCCTTGTGTTCAAGACAGAGTTTTCTATTTCCCTCAGGGTCACATTGAATTGGTATGATATACACTTCTTTACCTTGTTTCTGATTTTGTTTGTGAATTTCATTTTTTTCCATTTTTGTGCTATGTATGCTTTCAAATTTAAGCCTTAAGGGATTTAGTAAGTGTTATATAATTTTGATTTTTTTCTTTTGTAGTTGCCAGAACCTACAGAACAAGATTTGAGGCAGATAAAGAACCAAAAATCTCCCAAATACGATCTTCCGTTGAACAAGATATTTAAAGAACAAGATTTTTTTTCTCTTCTATCAGAAGGTTAATAACTTTTATTAGAAGATACTTATGTAGGATACAATATTTTGGTTTTTTATAGTTTATTAGTAGTAAATTCTAAGTGGTCTAATGTATATTTTGATATGGGTATGTTTAATTTAGTGTGAGATGTATGAATACTCATTTATGATCAACCCAATATTTTTAGTTCATTATAAATATATTTTGTTATTGGATAAATTTTATTATTTAAAGAATATTGTATGGTATTATTATGTATTTATTTTTATTTTATAATTTTTAACTAATTTAATTAAAAAAGATAGATTTATATATATAATCATATTACTAAATATTAGGTTTTAGAAAAAAATTATTAGAATATATATATATATAGAAAATAAAAAAAAAACAATGAGGGACCTAAGGCTACACTTATATACAGTAGCTATAGTATACAAAAAAAAAAGAGGGATCTAAGGCTACGCTTATAAAAAGTAGCTATGGTATACAATATGGCTACGCTTTACAAGTGATGTAGTAGCATTGAAAAGCGTAGCCTATTCTAGAAAAATGAAAGCTGAAAAGCGTAGCCTTTGGTCCTGGACAGCATCACTTGAAAAGCGTAGCCTATTTCCAAACGCCAAAAGCGTAGCCCTTGGTGCAGAAAGGCGTAGCCTTTGAGAATAGGCAACGGCCGAATAGGAATCACCCCAAAAAGCGTAGCCGTAGCCCAAAAAGCGTAGCCGTAGCCTAAGGCATCATTTTTTTTCACTTTTGGCTACACTTTTCAAGTGTACCTGAATGGGTGTTTTTCTTGTAGTGTCAGCAACCAAAACACCTTAAAATTCCTACTATACACCCAAATATAACAAACCCCTGTGCAGCAGCTTTTTCGTTGGTTTTCTTCTTTTTTGATTCCCTTAAGAATTCTTGTAATACTTCAGTTTCAAGTTCAGTTCTGATAGTAGATGCATAAAAGAACATGTTAACAAATATAATTTTGATGATAAACGATAATATAGCTTTACAAAGTATCTTACCCATCATAGGATTAAGTTTGTTCAGCAGACGAATCTCAACAACTTGCTTTCTCTTTTTGGATTGCACCCTGAAAAAGAAAAGTATAAATCAGAAAAACAAAATAAAATTGATGATAAAATACTATCCAAAGCAGTGCTTACTTTTTGGGTGTTCTCTGAATTTTTTTCTTTATTTTTTGTTTTTTATTGGTGATGATTCTTCACTTCTGAAAGTTAATAAGAAACGCTCTGTTAATGCATGAAATTTTGAAAATAAACGAAAAAGAAAGCGATAATAATTTCAGAATATTACTCATCAGTCGATTCAGTTTCTGAATTGGAATCCTCCTGAATCTTCTTCTTTTTTTGGATTCTATTTTGGAAGGCAAACAATCATTAGTAAAAATACCCTAAAAGTGACAAAATACACCCAAATATGTTACTTACTTTTTGGCCGTTCTGGTGGGTTGTTTCCTTTTTGGTTCCTCTGAGTCTTCTTCAATCTCAGACTCAGAGGAAGAATAAACTTCAATTTCAAATGTATCACTCTCAGATGATGATGAACTTTCCTTGTTTTTTTTTTTGTTTTTTTCTTTCTTTTCTTTTTCCTTCATTTGTTTTAACTTCTTTTTTGTTTCTGCTTTCTTTATGATCCCATGAAATAGTAAAAATATTTGTTTACAGCATCTACATAAATAAAATACACCCAAATTAGAGAAGGTATCCTGTTCATTTACCATATGTCCATCTATTTCTGCCCTCATCCTTGCAACCAACTGCTATCTATTCTAGTTGCTTACCCAGGGCAGTGCAGATTTTTCTTCTCCTTTCTTGTCTTTGATTTTTGCCAGATGGAAATAGATTATCATTAAGGCAAAGAGGCAACCGTCAATTGATTTCTTCTTTTTTCAGACGGAAATTAGTTATGCCTTTTATGATGAAATTCAGCACATGGGCTTCCCAGTTGCTCTCGGTTATTTTGTCCATCTTAAAAATTGGAGTTAGGTGCACATGAGAGATTTTGTTTATTGTTGTGGGAAACAAGAACGCCATCTGAATATAAAGGATGAAAATCCTCTTCAAAAAGTTTCTTATAACTCACTTTCTCAGGAAATAGATCTCCTACAAAAAAGAAAAAAATTTAGACTGCAAATCACTTAAAATACGCCCAAATATTAGTCATATACACACAAATATCACTCATATATACCCATTATCACTCATATACACCTATGTTTGTTTCTTAATTGCATGATAGAAGAATAAGATATTACGAAGAATGGAAGTATAGAGGTTTTTCGTAATCAGTTACCTGATGCATTGAGGCCAAGGACAGCCCCTATTGTGCTGGGTTTAATTCTAAAGGAACCATAGGGTGTTTCGAATGTGTTTTTGTCCAAATTAAAGGAGTTAGCCAACTCCTTTAATAGTTTGTGATGCACCCTCATCGGCGGGATGTGCATCAGTCCCCAAAACCTAATTCCCGAACAATCGCTTTCTTTGCCTCGCTCATATTTTCAAATTTTTCACTCAACAATCTAGTTGCACACTTCAAGTCTTTGGTTTGCTGTAAAAAAAAGTAAAATTATAGTCATTAAAACAACATATATTTGTATTAGGAAAAATTGACTTGTTCTAAGACATATATTTGTGCTTACATTATATTTTTTTCACCTTGGTTCTTGCTTGCTATTTTTATTGTAATGAAAAAGAGATGCTGTCAATAGATAAAAAATACACCCAAAAATCAGAGACATACACCCAAATATCAGTCAGATACACCCAAATATCAGCCACATACACCAAAACCCAGTCCCATAAACATTTTGTTTTTTCAATGAAACGAAATTAAATCAGTTCAAAATCATATTCAATTCAACTAAACATGCATAAATCGACACTACAAGGTCAATCACAATTAGAACAGTACCAGTTAGACTTCAAAACTCCTAATATATATATATATATATATATATATATATATATATATATATATATATATATATATATATATCAGTCTCATACACCTCTATATTTTTTGAATTATATGACATTATATGAGTTCAGAAAGATATTTAAGTTCAAAATGCCACTAGAAGCAACAATCGCATGCCAAGTCCGACATATACACCCAAAAATCCACCATATACACCCAAAAATCAGTTAGAAGAGGAAGAGTCTTTCATGTAAACATGCAAAAACCTACTTAAAAAACATGTAAACATGCTTAAAATATGTACCAAAACAGATCAAAACACACATTAAAGTATTCACTAGAAGTACGTAAGATAGCGTAAATGAAGAACAGTTTTATCAGAACAGTAATATGAGATCTAAACTAAGAAGAACAGTAAAACCTAAAAGAACCTAGAAGAAATAGAGAGAGAAATACTGACAATATAGTGCTCGATTTCGAAATCAGAAACAGAAATGTGAAAAACCTTGAAGAACAGTAAAACAATACTTTGAATAATGTTTGTTCCTTCTTTTTGGTGTTCTTTTATGGAGATTTCTATGCTTTCTACTTGATTTCTTCTACTTTTCGTGAGGAGTTGGAAGGTTTCTTCAGAATCATAGTTGGTTTAGAATGTGGTTTGAATATCGACGGTTTGGGTATTGATTGAAGAAGAAGAGGAAGAGTTTGTCATAATTCGCGTGCTTTTAGAAAAACGAAACGGTGATTAAAGCGCGTGGTTTTTATGTTCGAGTGTGGTGAGTGTGGTGCGTGTCGCTTTTGTTAGATTTGGGCTAACTTGTAAAACTTGTAACTCAAAAAGACTTCTATATGTAACATGTCTGAATTTATTAGTATTATACTATTATGAACATTCTTAAGTAGAAAATGATACTTAGTTCAAAATATGATTGTAAAAGAATTGAAACTATGAAATAAAATAAAATTAAGAAAAAAAAATTATCCAGTTCTAAAAGGTGATTTTGCATTGGGCGTTCTTGGTGTCTGGTGATGTGATGTTCAAGTTGTCACTGGCCACTAATCTGAAAGACAAAATAAAATGAAAATAAAAATCGGAAAAAATAAAAAAATCAGGTATAGGCTTGCTTGGATTGGGCAGTGTCAAGCTGAAGCACGAGACAGAGGAAAGAAAGAAAGGAGAAGCTAGCTGAGGAGCGACGAAAGTGTGAGCGGTCGCACACCGTAGACGGAAACTTCGCTCATCGACCAAATTTGAAGAAATTAAACTCAATCACAAGTCACAACAAAAGCAATTTCTCGCCGCTAAACACCTTTTTTTCCGATCTATTCTGTTAACATGCCTTCCCGAAGAAGAACTCTGTTGAAGGTCATCATTCTCGGCGACAGCGGGTTCGTCTCTTCTTTCCGCCTCTCAATTCTAGGGCACTCACTTTTGCTCTAATCGTTTCCCTGATTCCTATCATTTTTTTTATCTTAAATTATTCCTCTGCTTCTGCTGAACTTTTCTTTCTTATTTGTGTCCAAAGAGCTTACTTATCATTTGGAATTAAGATCTACATTTTCGGATTTTCTACCTGCTAGTATTTATAACTATTGCTCTATGTGACTGTTTATGTTGCATTTGTTTGAGTTCTTAGAAGCAGTCAAACACCGGTCTTCGGTGGTTCAAAATCAGTGTATTTGACGCAGTACTGTTACTAACTTTGCAGGGTGGGTAAGACATCTTTGATGAACCAGTATCCTATGGTACTCTTTTTTTTTTTTCATACCTTAAAATGTTTTCACATTTCAACACTATATATTAATTACAGTATTACATTATTTACACAGACACCAAAAAAAAAAATATTTATACTGTAGTAAGCTGCGGGTTTGGAGTAGGTATTTCCTTTACATATGTATTTTAGATATGTTAATAAGAAGTTCAGTAATCAGTACAAGGCTACCATTGGAGCAGATTTTTTAACCAAAGAAGTGCAATTTGAAGACAGGCTTTTCACCTTACAGGTTCGTGCATTGGATACTGCTCGATCATGCTTAGCTTCTTTTAGTTTCTGTAACACGATTTGTTGCAACAATGGAAACTTTATTCTGTCTAAAATATATTCTTAACCTTGCAGATTTGGGATACAGCTGGCCAGGAAAGATTCCAAAGTCTGGGAGTTGCTTTCTATCGTGGTGCCGACTGCTGTGTTCTTGTGTATGATGTTAATTCAATGAAATCTTTTGAAAACCTTAACAACTGGAGAGATGAATTTCTGATTCAGGCATGCCTGTGTTCATTTTTGTGTATAATTTTTGCGGTTTAACAATTATGTGTTAGTAAATCTGCGGTTGCGTTGGCAGGCAAGTCCTTCAGATCCAGAGAATTTTCCTTTCGTTGTTATAGGAAACAAGATTGATATTGATGGTGGGAACAGTAGAGTGGTATGCTTTGCTACTATGATTATATATATTATTTAACCTTTTTTTTTTCTCTCTTGTTCGTTCTTTCCAAAACTCATTGATATCAGACACCATATGAACACATAAATTCTTGTTTGCAGGTTTCAGAAAAGAAGGCTCGAGCTTGGTGTGCATCTAAAGGAAATATTCCATATTTTGAGACATCCGCCAAGGAATGCGTTAATGTTGAAGAAGCATTCCAATGCATAGCAAAGGATGCCCTGAAAAGCGGTGAAGAGGAAGAACTGTAAGTTCCTAAACATGTGCTTCTCTTCTATCATGTATGTAAGCAAGTTCACACAGAGTTTGTTGCTATTTGATTGTGGATGATATTGGTGATTGCTGGAGTCCTAAAAGTTCCAAACTATATATATAGTAATATCTTGGAATCAAAGGATCTGTGTATGATTAAATTTTGGTTTGGGTTAAAACTTAGCATTATTGGTAGGCAACGGGAACACCCTTATCAATCAAAAGTCGTTGTTAATCATCCAATAAGGATCATGTTTCTGTTTATTATTTTTTGGAATTATTAATTTAGGTTTTCAATGGGAAGAAGGCTAGTTACATATACATAATCCATTACTGTACTTAAGTATCTCTAAATAGGTAAATATGAAGAGTAATAATTGGGATAAGATTTGGATAATATATTGAATGGCATGTTCTACCTCCTTTGTCCTTATTTTGTTACTGCTGGTGCTGGAATTAGTTGGTGTTACACAACTGATGCCTGATTTTAGAATGAGTGTTGAATTCATCTGCCTCTATATCCTGGAATATTGCTGTATGGCTAAAGTTTCTTTCAAGTAAAACATCTTCAAAGCGTTATTTGATATTTACTCCAGCCGTGATAGAACTTTTAATATTTGTAAATTCTAATCTTTGAATATGACACTGATAATAACGTTTTGGGGTTTTGTTCTCCTTGTGGATAATCTGTGCTTATTAAAGATACCTGCCAGACACGATTGATGTTGGAAACAGCAGTCAACAGCGATCAACAGGATGCGAGTGTTAAATATGTCACTTTCCCTTTTACATACAAATAAACTCACTTAAAAATGGCTTCTTCCTGTTTAGGCTTTTGCTGTCTTTGAAACTTCGCTGTACATTAGTGTTTGCTCAAGAAACAAATTGCCCCAAGCCATTTGTAGGGTGCTTGTTTGGTTTATGTTCTTTTTTCTTTTTAAATCAGGTTAAGCTATTGTACTTGTATCGTATTTCACTAGATTTAGATCCTCTAAAGTGAAAGAAACAGTGTAAAATCCATGAATTTTCAGCGTTTTTACCCTTGCCATGTTACTGGCGGTTATTTAAAGGTAACGATTTCAGGCCCTCTACCATTTCATTTGTGCAATTTGTTATATCTATTATATATGGAAGATGTTCAGGTATGGCAGCTTAGGGAGCAACCACTAGGGGTGCACAGACCCGGCCCGGTCCCGAACACTTTAAGGACTAATTTGGTGTGATTTCATCGGGTTTAGGGTCGGGTACGGGTCTCAAAAATAGACCCGATCATTATTTCGGGTCGGGTCCGGGCCATAGCTCGGGTCACCCGAAGTTGGCCCGGTGGCCCGGTGGCCCGGTCATCATACACAATTAATATTTTGTGTTATTAGTGATGGTTCATGACTATTCTTATGTGGAATTTAAGTATTGTAAACCTTAATATTTTGTGTTATTAGTCATTATAAGACTATAAATTAATATTTTATGTTTAGAATGCATAAGACTTTAGACTAATACATAAGATTGTGTTATTTGTATTGATTTAAATATTTGGTATTATTAGACAATATTAGTATTGATTGTGGTTATGCTTTAGTATTGATTGTGGTTATACTTTAATTTTGAAGAAGGGTTGGTTTTTGTTATATTTTTCTAAGTGAATTTTACCATGTTAACTAATGGTTGGAGTCTTGGAAATTTGGATATTTTTACATGCTAGCTTACAAGAAGGTATCAACGTAATGTAATGTTAACGGTCCGGTTTTCACCCGATATAATTGTGGCCCGAAAATGTATTGGTTTCATCGGGTCTAGGGCCGGGTTCGGGTCTAATAAATAGACCCGGTGTATATTTCGGGCCGGGTCTGGGTCACATCAAACCCGGCTTCACCCGGCCCATGTGCACCCCTAGCAACCACCCAGATAATAAATGATTGTGAGAGGCTAAGATCGTGGGAAGTTGTTGAGTGTACACCAAGAGCAGGAGTTCACAGTGGGTATGCAACGGGTGGAGCAGTTGAGAAGTGTACAGATACAGACATTCTCACTTGTGTCCGCTTGCAACTAAAGGCAGGGATGTGAAGGCGTTAGCTGTAGGCCTAGCCTTTTTGTTGGGTTAGCCGAGCCGAATTATGGTTGGGCCAGGTGTGTGTGATGCAGATCAGCTCCCATAAATGGGCCAAGACATGTTTGAGAAGTTTGGGATGCAAAAAAATCTGGCAATCTGGCAATGATGAAGTAAATTAAAATTTATGATAACGAGTTCCCTGCGAATGATACTGTGTTGCGATTTAAAATTTGATGATAACTAAATAAAAAAAAAAAAAAACAGTACTGTAGAAGTTATAATTAGTGAATGGAATAATAAATTTTATCAACAAAAAAAGAATAGTAAATTGTTTTTGGCTGTGAAGGGAAGTTAGAAGGGACAAACACAAATTTGACATTAATGTGGATTTGGGACTACATGATAAATAATTTTTTTTTATCATTTATGTATTGCAAAAAATACAAAAATAGAAGTTAAAAAGAATACATATGCATATTAATATATGTATAAATCTATTTAGATGTAGATTTTTTACGCTATGTCACAAGAGACGTGAATTTTTCTTTTTTTGCCATTGATGTTTGCATAAATTTGTAAAAAGTACGAGTGAGGTGTTGAAATTTGTAGTGGTATTATGGATTAGTTTATTTTAATTTAGTAACGAAGAAAATTCTTTCATGTATTAAATAAAAATTTATTTATACCAAGTTAACAGTTACGCTTCCAAGTCTTCTGGAGCCTTTGAGGATATGACATTTTAGGCTTGTACTCAGGTGCCTTTGGTAATACTAGATGTGCCTTAAGAGTAATTAGAAAAGCGTTATCTGAACGCTTGGGAGGTGTGTGCTCTTCCCTCTTTCTTCCTCCTTGCTCCATTTTATTTTGCTCGAGGACGAGCAAACGTTCAAGTTTGATGTTGTCGCTTCGCTTGTTCTCTGTTTGATCTCATGGCACCGAAGAGCACTGAGACCTCAAGAAAAAGGAAAAGAAAGGAACCGGCCAGCAGTTCTTATGATTCAAGGAGATTCTGCTCCAAATTACATGAGGAGCATTTTTATGAGGTCACTTCAAAGAGGGCTATGATTCCGGAAGTGAAAATTGCACTTCAACCGAACGAGTATCCGGAATTTCAGTTCCAGATTGAGAGGCAAGGGTGGTAAGTTCTGTGCAACCCGCACACTCAGGTCGAATAATTGATGGTTTAGGAATTTTATGGCAATCTTTGGGTCACCTATAAGGATGTCGTTGGAGTCAATGAGAAGAACCACCAGAGCTATGTGAGAGAAAAAATCCTTGACTTCAGTCAAAGGAGTATCCGAGAGACCCTCCATTTGCCACCCCCTAATCGTATGGCAGAATGCTACAGAGAGAGGGTGAACCGAGATTAGCAATTAGACCCAGTTCTTGCTGAGATATGCATTCTAGGGGCCCAGTGGAGAATAGGTTCGGAAGGGAGACCGAACCAACTTAAGAGCAGTGACCTTCTCCCTTTGGCTGGGGGATGGCTAAACTTCATCCGGAGGTCTATCATGCCTACTAACAACTGGTCTGAATGCATTGTGGTCCGATCTATTATGATTCATTGCATTATGAAGGGAAAGGAGGTGGAGGTAGGGGACATCATTGCACAGCAGATCT
The DNA here is from genome assembly GCF_059453495.1 of Arachis ipaensis. Lineage (NCBI taxonomy): Eukaryota > Viridiplantae > Streptophyta > Magnoliopsida > Fabales > Fabaceae > Arachis > Arachis ipaensis. The sequence goes on along the minus strand of NC_142442.1, from coordinate 66,511,207 downwards.
ATAGCATTGCCTCCAACTCCTCTACACATGCTAGGTTGGGCTTCCCACATCTTATCTATTGCCTCTGTGAAGCCGCTAGGGTGAAGGTGGAAAATGATTTTCCTATTCCAATTGAGAGGCCTATCACCAAAAAGACTATGGAATATATTAGGGAGTACCAGAAGGTCCACAGAGGAGAGCAAGCCGAAGAGGAGGCTCAGCAGGACCAGCCTCCCCTACCTCAGGGACACTATTTTCTGTCTCAGGAGTACTGGCAGCAGCTCACATCCTCTCTTGAGCAGATGAGGATGACACAGGACAGCCGCTGGAAACAGCTTACTTCTTCTCTCGATTAGATGAGAGAAGTACAGGACAGTCACAGGCTCACTCACAACACTCTTCTCCATCAGTTGGCAGCAGAGCAAGATACTCAGCACCATGAGCTTTTTCAGCTGAGACATGACTTTGGGCGCCTGAGAGGACTATATAGATCATAGCCTGAGGAGAGAGACCCCCACCGGGGTGACTGAGGTGGTTTAGTTCCTTTTTCACTTCTTATTTATCTTCCGTTCCTATTATGTTATATTCCTGTTTTCTGTTGCTTTGAATGCCTGCATGATCTTTAGTATTTTCAATCTCTTAGGCTTTAATTTGATTCCGTTGTTTGTTTTTAATTTAAAAAAATATCTCATGTACCGCTCACGGAGCTTGAATCGAAAAAGAAAAAGAAAATAAGTGATGTATTGCATGAGAAATTGAGTCTATATTTAAGAGTAGTCTTATTTACTTAAATATGTTGGTGTTTTCTGTGACTTTGAATGCATGATATGAATAGTGCATATTTGAATTTGGATCAAAGGATGTTGATACATGAGGAACAGTAATTTAGAGAACAATTATGAATTCTTTAAATTAAACAAGAAATTAATCCTTGAAGCAAAAGAAACAGCAGAAATAAAAAGAAAATAAAAGGCAAGGTCCAAGACTCTGAGCATCAATGGGTAGGAAGGTTAAGTATGATTGAAAGCTCAAAAAGTTATTTTCCTAGCCATATTCTTGTGGTGTGAATGTGTCAAGTAATCCTTGAGACAAAGCACTAAGAGTCGAGGCCAGGTGCAGATACAGAGTATGCCAAAGACTTTGAGCACCACTGTCTGAGAGCAATTGAAAGAGAAATTAGAACTCAAAGAGTTCTCTAGTTAAGTGCTTGTGGTGTTTTTGAGTCAAGTAAAGCTTGAGATAAAGTATTTAAAGTCACGGCTAGGCTCAAGGTGCAAAGCATCAAAGAAAAGAAAAGAAAAATGTTGTGTTTAAGGATTAATTCGAAGTAAAAAGGCAAGAGAATTCATAATGTTATCCGGATTCTAATTTCAAATGACATTGACATTCCTAAGATTCAAAGGATAGTGAGATGCTGAAACTATTTAGGGTTTCAGTATTGTTAACCCCACTTTGAGATAGACAGGAGCTTAATTGAAAACTCAACTCTCATGCAAATTCACATCTAAAGTTTATATTATTTTTAGTTGCTTGAGAACAAGCAACAATTCAAGTTTGGTGTTGTGATGCGTGAGCATCTTTCTTATCTTTTTCTAGTGAATTTGTATTTGAATTTGTTAAGTTTAATTAAGATTTAGGTATTTTAAGCCACTATGAATGCTACTTTGAGTTGTGTGCAACTTGGTTTATTTTAGGTAGCGTTCGGACGGATTTGACAGAGATTAGAAAAAGAAATAGAGCTTAAACAATCCAAGGGGTGGCATCGAACTTGACAATCTCCAAGTTTAGCGCCATGATCATCACAAGGTCTCCATTTGCTGCTGCCATGGTAGCGCCAAACTTGGGAATTACAAGTTTGGCGCCAGTATCAACATATGGATGACACTCACGTGCAGATTGGGTGGCGCCAAACTTGGTCCAGCTCAAGTTTGGCGCCAGCTTCAGAATCTAGGGTGGTTCTCACGTCCCAAGAAAGGCCAGCAACGTGATTCTTCAAGGATTTTGATTAAAATTTTATTTTATTTACAATGAGAAAGAAAATTATTTAGTTTTTAGAAAATATATTTTACATTAATTAGGATTAGATATAAAAGGAGAAGAGATATTGGCTTACGGTTTCTTCTTCTCCTCTCTCGCACTTTTCAGAATTGGACATTTTTCTTTGCTAGGGTTTATTTTCTCCATGAGCAACTAAACCTTTGTTGTTAAGGTTAGAAGCTTTGTTTATTCTATGGATTAATACTATTGCCACTCTATTTTAATTAATGTATTGATTTCAATTTCAAGGATTTGCTTTTGTTCTTCATTTTAGGGATTAGGGTATATTGGAAGATAATCCTTTTTTCTACTTGCGTTCTTGTTAAATCTTGGAAAAGTAATTTACTTGGACAAAAGCTTGAAAGTAATTCCTCCTGAATACTAATTTCTTGGACTTAATGGGATACGTGACATATAATCCTCTTATATTTGAGTAATTAGGATTCTTGTGGCTAATAAACTAGAATTGGACTTGAACCCCTAATTGAAATTAAGTGACCAAGGAATTGGCGGTTAACTAGGTTAGAGGAGACTAAATTACTAAGGAATTAGGGTTTAGTCAATTACAGTTTGCCATGAATTGAATCTTGCATGATTAAGATAGTTGGTAAGAAATAGAAATCCGGAAAGTAAACAACTCCGAAACCTTAACTGTTCTCTCACATATTTCTTACACCAAATTTACTGTTTGCTTTCTGAGTTCCTGATTTACTATTTGATGCTTTTGAATCCCAAAATATCATTTTCTGCTTGTCTGACTAAGTAAGTCACTTAATCATTGTTGCTTGGTCCATCAATTCTCGTGGGATCGACCCTCACTCACCTGAGGTATTACTTGGTACGACCCCTTACACTTGCCGGTTAGTTTGTGGATTATAAATTTCGCACCACTTCTTGGGCACTTTTACTTTTCATAATTCTAGGATTTCTCTGAAGAACATGAGCAACTAATTCTCCCTAATTAAGGTTAGAAGCTCTGTTGATTCCTATGGACTAATATTCTAGCTTTTCAAACCTTTGATTAATGCATTGATACTTTCTTAAGAAAAGGTTTTCATTCTTCATTCTAAAGGGTTTGAATGTGTTGGGAAACAATTCTTCTCTGACTTGAATTCTTTTAACTTCTTGGAAAAGTTGATTAATTGAATTAAGCTTGAAAATCGATTCTCACAACTCTTAAATTTTGAAACTAGACTTGATAAGTGACAACGAATCAACTAGGGGAGATTCTTATGAATTGTGTGGCTTATGAATTAATGAATGTGCTCAACTCTTTTCTTAAGTAATTGACTAAAAAATTAGCGATTAATTAGGTTAAAGAGAAATTGAATTACTAAGGGATTAGGATTTAATTACTAATGATTTGCCATGGAAATATCTTTGCATAATCAAGGTGGAAAGTAAAAATTATTGATCCAGACGTCTCAACATCTCTAAAACCTTAACTCTTTTAATCACATTACCTTTCAACACTCACTGTTTGCTTTTTTACATTGCTATTTATGTTCAAGCCTTTCAAAAATCTAATTTTGATTGTCTGACTAGATTAATCGATTGACCATTGCTTGCTTAGTCCGTTAATCCTCGTGGGATCGACACTCACTCATGGTGAGTTTATTACTTAGTACAACCCAATGCACTTGCCGGTAGTATTGTGGTGTAAAATCCACATCAGTTGGGTTGCCTCCCAACAAGTGCTTCTTTAATGTTACTTGCTTGACGTTGAGTCTTCTAGGTTGGAGCTTGGGGTGCCTCATAGCACCTTCCAGTGCCATCTTCCATTAAACATTTATTGTCTAGCTTCTCTTTCGTTTCAGAATCTATGTGATACAAAGGGTCTTCAAGGGGTTCCTTCATCCACAATTTCTTGGACTAAGGTGTTAGTTAAGTCAATTGTCATGTAATCCTCTATTTTGCTAGGGTGTTGCATGGCTTTGAAAATATTGAAAACCATTTTTTCTTCATGCACCCTTAGTGTTAGCTCTCCTTTTTGGATGTCAATGAGTGCCCGTCCGGTGGCTAAAAATGGTCTTCTTAGGATGATGGAGGTATCATCATCTTCCTCCATGTCAAAGATGATGAATTTGGTGAGAAAGATAAACTTTTCGACCTTGACCAATGCGTTTTCCATTATCCCATGTGAAAATTTCATTTATCGGTCGGCTAGTTGCAATGAGATTCTGGTTGGCTTCACCTCCTCAATTTGTAGCCTCTTCATCATGGACAGAGGCATTAGATTGATGCTAGCTCTTGTCACAAAGAGCTTTGCCAATAGATGAGACTTGGGAGAATATTTGAAGTTGGAAGAAAATCAATAGATGAGAATATTGAAGGCATCCGAGATGTTTGATTCTTGGAAGAATAATGCTTATGCTTTCTTATTTAATTCACACAAAAGTCTTTTCACAACAAATCATTTATAATCAAACCCCAATCCCTTGGTGATTTAATTTCTTTAAACCCAATTAATCGTCAATCCCTTGATCAACTAATCGAGAGAAGAGGTGAAGAACAGTTTCGATTTTAAGCCACACAATCTTCGAGAACTATCGCTAGCTAAATTATATGTCACTTATTCAAACCAGTTCTAGATAAGTGAAGATTGTGAGATGAGCTTAAGCTAATTCTGAAATTAATTTTTCCAAATATAAAATCAGAATCTAAGATAGAATTAGAATATTTCTCAATAGTTCTAACCATTATTGATGAAGAACAAAACTCAATCTTGAAAAAGTAAAGGAGCATGAATTAAAATAAAGAAAACACTTATATTATTAATCCTTAAACCAAACAGAGGTCGTGACCTTCAACGGAGGAGGTTTAGTAACTCATGCTAGAAAAGAAACTAATCCTAATTATGAGAGAGATGTGTGATTCGATGGATGATTGATGAATGGAATTTTGATGGTATAGAATTTCACAAATGAAATCTCGTTGCAAGTATAGTTTCTAAACCAACAATAATCCTTTCATATAAAAATTTGGTTGTCACAAGTAACAAACCCCTAAAATTAATAACCGATGTATTCAAACCTCGGGTCGTTCTCCCTAGGAATTGCAATAAAGTGTTCTTATTATTGGCTATGAAGTTGATTTCAAGGATTTATACCGGTTCGAAATTCCACAAAATATTTCCGTTGTTAGTATAGTCCAAACCAATAGTCAATCCTCAAATCAAACTAAATTTGGTTTTGTCACGAGTACAAACTCCAATGAATTTATAACCGAAGTATTTAGACTCCGGGTCGTCTCACAAGGAATTGCAATGAAGTGTTTAATTATTTGCTATGAAGATGTGGGGGGTTTGATTTGATAATTGGCAAGAAAAATAAATGACAAGAAAGTAAATGATAAGAACTTAATAAAATAAAGGAAAAGAACTCTTGGCTAGACATAGGTAATTGAGATCACCATCCTTGTCTACAAACCTTGTATTGACAATTATGAGGAACCAAGCTCATTAAGTCTACTTCCAAAAGCCTTAAGTACGTAATATCTACTCGTAGACTTGAAATACGTCAAATGGCTTTGATCACATCAATCCATAAGTTCCAACCTATCTACTAATTAGATTAGTAGTGGGTTGGTGTCAATGAGTATCAAATTGATCACCAAGGGTTCTCAAATCACCAAATCATTGAGACCCAATGACTCAAGGTCACTCAATTCCCTTAGCCTAGGCCAAGAGCAAAGAAAACTACTCAAAAATTAGAGAAAATATTTTATCAAAAACCTAATGTGCAAGGAAAATAAGCATCACAAATTTCAAGAATTAACAAAATCCATAACTATCATAAGCAAGAAATCAACAATAACAATGAAGATAAACATAGAAGAGCATGGAAACATAAAATTGCATTAAGGAAAATTAAGATCCAACAATGGTTCATCAACATAAAAGAGAGCAAAACAAGAAATTAACAAGGGAAACTAAGAATATTAAGACCATAGAACACTAAAATATAATGAGAATTAAAATCAAAACAAGAATTGAAAGAGAAATTTGAGAGTGATTAACCTAACTTCACCCTAATTTCTATCCTAAATCTAGAGAGAGGAGAGAGCCTCTCTCTCTAGAATTCTATCCTAAAACATCATGAAAACTAAACTATGACTGTTTGGTTCCTTCCCCCTTCAATTCTTGGGTTCAATAGCATCAGAAATGAGTTGGATTGGGCCCAAAATGAGCTACAAATCGCCCCCCAACGAGTTGCCCAAAATGGACCCACGCTGATCCATCGGCGTGTGCGAGTCATGTGCGCGTACGCGCTCCTATACGTCAGGAAACTATGGTAAATTTTATATCATTTTGAAGCCCTAGATGTTAGCTTTCCAATGCAACTGGAACCGCCTCATTTGGACCTCTGTAGCTCAAGTTATGGTCGATTGAGTGCGAAGAGGTCAGGCTTGACAGCTTTGCGGTTCCTTCATTTCTTCATGAGTTCTCCCACTTTGCATGCTTTTCTCCTCACTTCTTCCATCCAATACTTGCCTTATGAACCTGAAATCACTCAACAAACATATCAAGGCATCGAATAGAATTAAAGTGAGTTAAATTTAGCTATTTTATGGCCTAAAAAGTATGTTTTCACACTTAAGCACAAATCTAGGGAGAATTACAAAACCATGATATTTCATTGAATAAATGTGAGAAAAGTTGATAAAATCTCCCAAATTAAGCACAAGATAAACCATGAAATCGGGGTTTATCAGAAGTATGTTTGGGGTTTTTGAATTAAGAGACAAGAAACATAAATGGCAAAGGAAATAAACTAACAACTAACAAAGCTCTTGGCAAGGTATGAGAACTAGAAGTCCTATCCTCATTATCGTCCTCAATTGTGACAAAACTTGTCCATTGCTCCCTGGTGCACGAAATTGTGATCTCAACGGCACCAAAAACTTGGTACGCACGTTCATAATCTCAATTCTTTTTCACAACTCCGCACAACTAACCAGCAAGTGCACTGGGTCGTCCAAGTAATAAACCTTACGTGAGTAAGGGTCGATCCCACGGAGATTGTCGGCTTGAAGCAAGCTATGGTCATCCTTGTAAATCTCAGTCAGGCAGATTAAAATGGTTATGGGATTTTGATAATTAAAATATAATTAAAATATAAAATAAGATAGAAATACTTATGTAATTCACTAGTGAGAATTTCAGATAAGCGTATGGAGATGCTTTGCTCCTTCTGAATCTCTGCTTTCCTACTGCCTTCATTCAATCATTCATACTCCTTTCCATGGCAAGCTGTATGTTGGGGGATCACCGTTGTCAATGGCTACCGTCCGTCCTCTCAGTGAAAATGGTCCGGTTACGGGTTACGTAGGGCTAATCATCTGTCGGTTCTCACTCATGTTGGAATAGGATCCATTGATCCTTTTGCGTCTGTCACTACGCCCAACACTCGCGAGTTTGAAGCTCGTCACAGTCGTCCCATCCCAGATCCTACTCGGAATACCACAGACAAGGTTTAGACTTTCCGGATCTCAAGAATGCTGTCAATTGATTCTAGCTTATACCACGAAGACTCTGATCTCACGGAATGGAGGGCTCTGTTGTCAGGAGAGGCAACCATGCGTCGTGAACCAGGAGGCTAAGAGATACACACTCAAGCTATTGCAGATAGAACGGAAGTGGTTGTCAGGCACGCGTTCATAGGTGAGAATGATGATGAGTGTCACGGATTATCACATTCAACAGGTTGAAGTGCGAGTGAATATCTTAGAATAAGAATAAGCTTGAGTTGAATAGAAAAACAATAGTACTTTGCATTAATTCATGAAGAACAGCAGAGCTCCACACCTTAATCTATGGGGTGTAGAAATTCCACCGTTGAAAATACATAAGTGATGAAGGTCCAAGCATGGCTGAATGGCCAGCCCCCTAAACGTGATCAAGAGTTCAAAAGTGATACAAAGATAGTCTCAAAAATGATCAAAAGATGATCAAAAGATGTGAAATAAATCACTAAAAGTAGTTTTTATACTAAACTAGTAACTAGGGTTTACAGAAATGAGTAAACGATGTAGAAATCTACTTCCGGGGCCCAGTTGGTGTGTGCTTGAGCTGAGCATTGAGCTTTACACGTGTAGAGACTTCTCTTGGAGTTAAACATCAGGTTGCAGCCTGTTTGTGGCGTTTAACTCTGGTTTGTAACCTGTTTCTGGCGTTTAACTTCAGAATAGAGCAGGAAATTGGCATTTGAATGTCAGTTTGCGTCGTCAAAACTTGGGCAAAGTATGGGCTATTATATATTGCTGGAAATCCCTGGATGTCTACTTTTCAACGCAATTGAGAACGCGCCAATTGAGTTTCTGTAGCTCCAGAAAATCCACTTCGAGTGCAGGGAGGTCAGAATCCAACAGCATCTGCAGTCCTTTTTCAGCCTCTGAATCAGATTTTTGCTCAAGTCCCTCAATTTCAGCCAGAAAATATCTGAAATCACAAAAAAACACACAAACTCATAGTAAAGTCCAGAAATATGAATTCTGCATGAAAACTAATAAAAACATAGTAAAAACTAACTAAATTATACTAAAAACTACCTAAAAACAATGCCAAAAAGCGTATTAATTATCCGCTCATCACTCCCACTTAGTTAACCTCTAACTATGGAGGAAAGTCAAGTGGATGAATTAACCTGATTCCACAAGTCCTAGCCTAATCATGATGAAAGACTAGCTTTAGTGGCATTCAAGTCAATTAGCAACTTCTAACTATCAATCAACAAAGGAGTTTGATAACTCAAGAGTCACTAATTACTCTACCTAGGCCAAGAGGAGAAAAATCTAACTCATAACTAAAAGAGGCATTTCAACAAACACATATAAGGAAATAAAGGTAAACAACATGAATTGCAAGAATTAAAGAGAGATCTAATTACAAAGGCAATAGATCCATAATAGAAAATCAAAGCAACTTGAAAAGACATGGAAATCATAAATTGCATTGAAAGAGAAATAGAGATCTACATAAGAATTCATAAAGCAAAAAGAAAAATTGAAGCAAGAGAAGAAGTAGATCTAGATCTAAGAAATTAACCTAAACCTAATCCTAATTCTAGAGAGAAGAGAGAGCTTCTCTCTCTAGAAACTAACTTTCCCTCCAAAACTAAACTAAACTAAACTAATGTGATCTAATGTCTAATGTGTTTTGATTCCCCTTCAATCCTTGGATTAAATAGCATCAGAGCTGAGTTGGATTTGGGCCTAGGAAGCCCAGAAATCGCCCCTAGCAGATTCACTTTAGGTGGGTCACGTGCGAGCACCGACGCGTGCGCGTGGGTCATGGGTATGCGTCGCTTGACAAATTTCTATCCATGCGTACGCGTCATGTGCACGTATGCGCTGCCATGCGACCTCATTGTTTCACGCGTGCGCATCTTCTGCGCGTGCGCGTCGATCTCAGCATCCCAAATCCTTGTTTTTTCATGGGTTCTCCTCTTGCATGCTTTTCCTGTCCATCCCTTTGATCCATTCCTAGCCTTTCTAATATGAATTCACTAACAAATATATCAAGGCATCTAGTGAAATCAAAGGAAGATTAAAATTATCAAATTAAGGGTCTAAAAGTATGTTTTCACACTTAAGCACAAATTAGGAGACAATCATGAAATCATGCTTTTTCATTGAATAAATGTGGGTAAAAGGTCATAAAATATCCTAAATTGAGCACAAGATAAACTCTAGAAATGGGGTTTATCAATGATGCCCCCTCTTCTGAACAAGATTCACTTATTTATATCCTAAGTTTTATTTAGAATTCAAATTCGAAACTAACTCTAATCTTATCTTTCGGAAAGATAAGATAGCTAACTACCTATTTCAAATTCAAATCAAAATAATAATTCAAATCTAATCAAGTAGAAACAAATCCTAACGATCAAATATTTATCTTTCGAGAAGAAATTAACAATAACTAATCTCTTTGAATGTTGAATCTTCAATCTTCGGATGTGATTAATTCTTTTAATGATTTGTATAATTGAAATTAGGTCTTAATTGTTGCATCCTGGGTGTTGAGGAGTGTTGCACGCCGGGCTTGGAGTCTTCTATTTTGGGTGTGGCCCAATTGCACTTCTAGGGAACCAAGTGCCACCGAGCTTGGGAGATGGCTGCCGGGCGTGTGTTTGGAAGCAAGTGGGGATGACAGGCGTGGGTTGTGGCCGCCGGATGTCCACGTCTTGAAGGTTGGGCATCTGGTTCTCTTCCTTTTGGGCCTGGTTGGACCTTATGCAGATACTACAAAGCCGGATTAATGAAGCAGAGTATGATAAACCTAAAATTGGCACAGAAAAATTGAGCTCGGTTCTAAGCAACAGAGTATACCTGAAATTCACGAAGGAAGCATACGCGACAAGAACCGGTGGAGAGAGCTCGTGCGACGATGGCGACGAAGGGAGCATATGCGACGATGGCAACAAATGAAGTAGTCGCGATGAGAGCGGTGGTGGAGGGAGCTCGTGTGATGCAAGAGGTGACAGAGAGATCTCGTGCGACGCGAGCGGTGGTGGCAGCGGTGGAAGAAGCTTGTGTGACGGAGAGAGTGAATGGAGATTTATTGGTATGAACGGTCAAATTTGGAGGCTCGTGTGAATGGAGCTCGAGATTGTGTATTTAAATTTGCGATACATTTATTAACCGATTACATCGATAAAATTACCGGTAAATCTTGTAATTTGTCAGTAATAGTTTAAAAATTTTTTAAATTTTTTTAATAAAAAATTTGTCGAATATTTTTTATGTTTTATAGTAAAATTCTATCTTAAAATTTGTCAATAATAAACAACTTTTTAATAGTGAAATAAAGATAATAGCAGAGAGAATTGCGTCTGAAAATAAAAAGAAAAATAGATTGTTGTGATAAGTGTGAGTAAGATATGAGGTGGATGCCCATTTCTCAATGTTACTTAGGATATCAAGAGAGATTATCATTAATAAAGTTTAAAAAAGGCAACCCCTTATATGTATATAAATAGGAGTTTGTTCTGAAGCAATATACACAACAACATCAATAACAATTCTCTCTCTCTCATTATATTTCTTTATTTTATTTGTTACCTCTTCCTTATTTATTTATTTAGTTATTATATAACACGTTATCAGCACGAAGCTCTAACGATATTTTAGGAAGACTTCAGGTAACAAATTTTTATTATGTTGAAGCTCTTTCATCTTGAATATAATACTTTTGATATATCTGGGAATAATTATTTATCATGAATACTATATGCTAAAATCCATCTTGATTCAATGGATCTTGGAGATACCATTAAGGCTGAAAATAATACATCCCAAAAGGATAAAGCCAAAGCTATGATTTTCCTTCATCGTCATCTTGACGTATGATTGAAAAATAAATATCCCATATTAAAAGATCCTGCAGATCTGTGGAAAGACCTTGAAGAAAGGTACAATAATCAAAAGACGGTGATACCTCCTCAAGCCCGATATGTTAGAGAAAACTTTCTCGACCTTCCATGCCTCGAATGTGCTCCTGCAGTAGCAATCGAGAAAAAGGATTTAAAAATATTCTGAGCTAATTTCTTGCTTTCTTGTTGCTGAACGCAACAATGAGTTGCTCTTAAGAAATCATGAAGCGCGCTCAGCTGGCGCCGCCCCATTTTCTGAAGCAAATGCGACAACTTATAATCCCAGAAGAGGGCAAGATTTTAATAACAAAAAAAATTATGGAAGGAAAAGAAATTATGTTCACAAGAAAGGATCTCACCAGAAGTGGGATAAAGAAAGAAACAATGGGCAAAGTAAATCAATTGAGGAAAAATGCTTCCGTTGTGGTGGAAAGTGCCATTGGTCACGTACCTGTCGTACCCCAAGGCACTTAGTTGATCTTTATCAAGCATCCTTGAAAAAAGATGACAAAGAAAATGAAACAAATTTTGTTTCAGATAATGAAAATTCCACCACTCATTATGATGTATCTAATTTCTTTAAAGATTTTGAAATAAATATTGGCCATTTGATCAATGATGGAATAGTTTAATATGTGTGTTTGTTAAGTATTCATGTTAATAATTTTACTGTGTATGTACTTCTACTCATTTTATTATTATTATTATTATTATTATTATTATTATTATTATTATTATTATTATTATTATTATTATTATTATTATTATTATTATTATTTGTCTTTGAAGAAAAATGGCAAGGACATATTCTGAAGATATTTGTCTTGCGGATAGTGCAAGTTCGCACACTATTCTTAAAAGTGATATATATATTTTACCCATCTTGTGCCAAAAGAAGAGTACGTTAATACTATCATTGGCTTAGGTAATGTGATAAAAGGCTCCGGAAGAGCTATAATTTTATTTTCCGGAGGAACAAAATTCGTAATAAATAATGCACTATTATCTACCAAGTCTTTGAGGAACTTGTTGAGTTTCAAAGATATTCGCCGAAATGGATATCATATTGAAAAAATGAATGAGGAAAATCATGAGTACTTATGTATCATAACTCATGATTCAAATAAAAAGGTTACACTAGAAAAGTTACCCTCATTTTCATCTGGGTTATATTATGCCAAAATTAGTGCAATTGAATCACATGCTACTGTAAACCAGAAGTTTACTAACCCAAATGAATTCATAACTTGGCACGACCGATTGGGTCATCCGGGAACAACCATGATGCGGAGAATTATTGAAAACTCCCATGGTCATTCACTAAAGAACCAGAAGATTCTTAAAACTAGTGAATTTTGTTGTGCTGCATGTTCTTAAGGGAAGTTAATTTTAAGACCATCACCAGTAAAGATTGGATTTGAGTCCCCTGAATTCCTAGAAAGGATTCAAGGTAATATATGTGGACCTATTCATCCACCATGTGGATCTTTTAGATATTTTATGATCCTAATAGATGCATCTTCGAGATGGTCACATGTGTGCTTATTATCTTCTTGCAACCTGGCGTTTGCGAGATTACTTGCTCAAATTATTCGATTAAAAGTACAATTTCTACAAAATCCAATCAAAGCAATTTGTCTTGATAATGTTGGTGAATTTACTTCCTAAGATTTTGATGCTTATTGTATGGCTAATGGAATAAGTGTTGAACATCCAGTAGCTTATGTTCACACACAAAATGAGTTAGCAGAATCACTTATTAAACGCCTCCAATTAATTGCTAGACCTTACTTATGAGAACAAATCTCCCAAGCTTGGTTTGGGGGCATGCTATTTTACATGTCGCAACACTTATTCGATTGAGGCCAACGAGTTACCATCAGTTCTCTCCTATGCAATTAGCTTTTGGCCAGCAACCATATGTTTCCCATTTAAGAATATTTGGGTGTGCGATATATGTTCCCATTGCACCACCTAATCGCACCAAAATGGGGCCCCAAATAAAATTGGGGATATAAGTTGGATATGATTCTCCCTCTATAGTGAGGTATCTTGAGATACAAACGGGAGATGTATTTAAAGCCCGATTTGCAGATTGTCATTTTAATGAATCAAAATTTCCAATATTAGGGGGAGAGAATAAGCTTCCTGAAAAGGAACTTAATTGGAATGCATCATCCTTGATGCATTTAGATCCTCGATCAGGGCAATGCGAACTAGAAGTTCAAAAGATTATACATTTTCAAAGAATAGCAAATGAATTGCTTGATGCATTTTCCTATACAAAGAGGATAACTAAGTCTTATATACCAGCGAAAAATGCCCCAATTTGAATTGATGTCCCAGTTGGATAAATTGCCACCGAAGCAAATACACGCCAGAAGCGTGGCAGGCCTGTCGGTTCCAAAGACAAAAATCCTCGATAGCGAAAATAGGTAAATACTATTCCTGTTGAAAAAGACATAGTAGAGACACCTGTAGTTGTCCAAAATTCCAATATAGTTTTAACGCCAGAAGACGTTCAGGTACCTGAAAATTGTGAAAATGACGAGATCTTGATAAATTATGTCTTTACAGGAGAGAAATGGGACCGAAATAAGACAATTGTCAATGAAATATTTGCATATAGTATGGCATTAAATATCATGCATGAAAGTAAGGATCTTGAGCCAAGATCAGTCGAAGAATGTCGACAAAGAAATGATTGGCCAAAATGGAAAGAAGCCATAAATGCTGAGTTAGACTCACTTGCAAAACGTGAAGTCTTTGGACCTGTAGTCCGTACACCAGAAGATGTTAAACCTGTTGGATACCGATGGGTATTTGTGAGAAAACGAAATAAGAAAAATGAAGTTGTGCGCTACAAAGCCCGACTTGTGGCACAAAGTTTTTCACAAAGGCCCGGTATAGATTATGAAGAAACGTATTTCCTGTAGTGGATGCGATAACATTGCGTTATTTGGTCAGTTTATCTGCATATCATAAACTGCATATGCACTTAATGGATATGGTAACAGCCTATTTATACGGCTCATTAGATTGGGATATCTATATAAAAGTCTCTGAAGGACTAAAGATATATAAACCATCCAATGAATATTCACAAGGGTTATACTCAGTCAAATTGCAAAGATCTTTATACGGTCTAAAGCAATCTGGACGAATGTGGTATAATTGTCTTACTGAGTATCTGGCCAAAAATGGATTCAAAAATGATGATATATGTCCATGTGTTTTCATAAAGAAATCTGCATCTGGATTCATTATAATTGTTGTGTACGTTGATGATTTAAATATCATTGGGACTCCTGAAGAGATTCTAACAATTATAAAAACTCTAAAAGAAGAGTTTGAGATGAAAGATCTTGGAAGGACTAAATTTTGTCTCGGCCTGCAGATCGAGCATATAAAAAATGAGATCTTTATTCATCAAACGACATACACAGAAAAGATCTTGAAAAGATTTTATATGGATAAGTCACATCCATTAAGTACCCCAATGATCGTAAGATCTATAGATGTGGAAAAGGATCAATTCTGTCCTAAAGAAGAGAATGAAGGTATCCTTGATCCTGAAGTACCATATCTTAGTGCCATTGGAGCACTAATGTATCTTGCTAATAATACACGACCCGATATATCATTTGCTGTGAATTTACTAGCAAGATATAGTTCCTCTCCAACCAGAAGACATTGGAGTGGAGTCAAACAAATCTTTCGATATCTTCATGGAACGGTTGATATGAGATTGTTTTATCCCTATGGATCCAAGTCACAATTAGTTGGCTATGTAGATGCTGGCTACTTGTCTGATCCACATAAAGGGAGATCTCAAACAGGATACCTATTTATATATGGTGGAACAACTATATCATGGAGGACCACAAAACAGACGATTGCTACAACATCCTCTAATCATGCCGAAATACTAGCGATTCATGAAGCAAGTCACGAGTGTTTTTGGCTCAGGAGTTTGATCCAATATATTCTGTCATCATGTGGACTGATTGACCATAAGATAGCTCCAACTGTCCTGTTTGAAGATAATACAGCATGCATTGTTCAACTTAAAGGCGGATACATCAAAGGGGACAGAACAAAGCATATTTATCTCAAATTCTTCTTCACTCATGATCTTCAAAATCAAGGGACAATTAATGTCCAACAGATCTGCTCAAGTGATAATCTGGCAGATTTATTTACAAAGGCACTCCTAAAATCCTCCTTTAAAAGATTGGTACATGAGATTGGGATGCGCCTATTTCGAGACATTAAATGATGTCAACAAGAGGGGGAGACTGTACTCTTTTTTCCTTCGTCAGGTTTTTTTTTCCATTGGATTTTTCTTGACAAGGTTTTTAATGAGGCAGTCCCCATCACTAAAGGATATTGTACTATTTTTCCTTCACTAAGATTTTTTCCCACAGGGTTTTTCTTTAGTAAGGTTTTAACGAGGCATTATCCTAAATGGTCATCCAAGGGGGAGTGTTGTGATAAGTGTGAGTAAGATATGAGGTGGATGCCCATTTTTCAATGTTACTTAGGATATCAAGAGAGATTGATGCCCATTTCTTAATGTTGCTTAGGATACCAAAAGAGATTATCATTAATAAAGTTTGAAAAATGTAACCCCTTATATGTATATAAATAGGAGTTTGTTCTGAAGCAATATACACAACAACATCAATAACAATTTTCTCTCTCTCATTATATTTCTTTATTTTATTTGTTACTTCTTTCTTATTTATTTATTTAGTTATTATATAACAATTTTAACCTATATAATTCAGAAATATGAGAGAATAAAAATGCCCGCGTATGAGTGAGAGTAAAATTGCTTTTTAATTTTTAAAATTTTATATTTATATATGAATTAATTTTGATATACATTTAAGATGGTTACAAAAACTAGACCCATATGAATAAAACAAAAAAGACCAATACACTTGACTCAATACAATAATTCGTTTTGAAATAAGAAGAAGAGCGACTATTCAAATCATTTTAAAAACAAACATTTTAGCTTTTAAAAAAATTAATATACAGATTAATTTTTGAAATTTTATTCCGACAGATAAATTAGTTCTTAATTTATTTTTTATAGAATAATTATCAAAATTAATCCTCAAAAATTTTAAAAGTAGACATTTTAGTCATCAATAAAAATTAATACACAAATTAATTTCTAATATTTTTCTCTATCAGACGTAATAGTCTTTCATCTATTTTACTTTTACTATATATTATTTTTTATTATTATTAACTTAGTTTTGTGCATGTAAATGATGACATTAGCATATTAATACACTCTTTTCGCTAGAAATAAGTAAAATGAATAATGATGCTTTGAAATCTAAATTAAAATATTTTTTTTAATCAAACATATTTTTTTAAAACATGATATTTTTTATTATATTAAATACAAAAATATTAAATAATTTTAACCTTGAATTTCTTATAGAATAATCTCTAATAATTTTATTTTATTTTTTTGAAAGAAGATTGTTATGTCTAATAGAAAAAATATTGGAGATTGATCTATATATTAATTTTTTTGAGATTAAAAATGTTTGTTTTAAAAATTTTTAGAGATTGATCTAAATAATTATTCTATCGAAAAATAAAATTAAAATTAATTTATCTACTAAAATAAAATTTTAGAAATGTTTTTATATATTAATTTTAAAAATTAAAATATTTATTTTAAAAATTTTTAGAGACTAATTTAAGTAACTACTCTAAATAAAATAGATTAATCGTACATGAACCATAAATGTTACTATGAGAGTTTAATTTGATTTACTCCCAAATTCCAAGTAGCACGGCTTGACCAATATAATGGAATATTAACTAATAGAAGTCATATATGTGGAATATAAATTAATAGAAGTTATATATATTCGGTTAATACTCAAATTAATTTCTAAAAATTAAGATATTTTTTAAATTTGTTACTGAAAGATTTTTTTAATTAAATTGGTCCTTCAAATATTACTAAATAATAATATTTGTCCTTCAGTTACTCCACTTACTACAAAAAATGGAATATTTGTAACAAAAAATTTGTATTAAATTTAAAATTGTCACAAAAAAATAATATTTTGTAATAATAATTAGTGATTGTTACAAAATAATAATATTTTGTAACAAAGGAAATAAGTTGTTACAAAACATGATAATATTTTGTAACAACCTGTTTTATTTTGTTACAAATTATGTTAGTTTTTGTAACGAGATGGTGTTTTGGTAATATTTTGTAACAAAAAAAAAACAAGTTGCAAAAATTCAAAATATTTTGTAACAAACTTTTTTTTTGTTTCAAAAACTCCAATTGTTTTGTAACAAAATAACTTTTTGTTTCAAAATTCCAATTATTTTGTAACAAAAAATTAATTTGTCACAAAATTCAATATTGTTTGTAACAAGTTAATTATTTTTCACAAAATATAAGTATATTTTATAACTTTTTTTTTTCAAAATGTTAAACACTTTAGGAATAAAAAAACTTGTATATATATTTTTTTCAAAATAATTTTATTTTGTTTCAAAAATTAAATTTTTTTACATAGTGTATGTATTCATTAATTTTAAAAATTATAAATATTATTTTATATTCTTCTAAAAAATTAATACATAATTTTTATTAATAATAAGATTTTTAAAATTAATTAAAAATTAATTCTTGTAACTTAAAGAAATTTTATTAAATTATAAATATAAATAAAATTAAATAAATATAAGAGCAAAAAAAACCAAAATACTGAAAGCAAAAGTATAGAAAGTAATAGAGTAGTGCAGTAAAAAATTCTAAGTTCCCACCCCCTCAAGCCTCACTCCACGAACACTCTGCTGCGTCGTCTATTTTAACATCCTGCATTTTTGAAAATCTAATTATGAATAAATTGTGATTTTATCTTATTAAGTTTAAACTTTGTAATTTTAGAAATTACTTTATTAGAAATAATTAAATAGATTTGAGATAATTTTATTTTAGACCAATTAAGATTCTTAAGCAATTTTATTATAATTGAATATTTTTCATATTCTTAATAGTTGAAAAATAAGAAAGGATTGTACATTTTAATTTAAGTAACTCCTATTATAAATAAATTGTGACTTATTTTATTAGTTTGAGTTCTTAGAGATTAATTTATTAGGAATGATTAAATTGATTTTGATAAATACTTTAATTTTAAGTCAATTAGTATTTGTGCACAATTTTCATTATAACTAGTTATCTTATATAAATTGAAATTAAAGTTATGATGAAAAAATAATGAAATATCATATAATTTAATTTAGGTAATTGATATTTCAAGTTTAACCATATTTTATAAAATGTGATTAGTATGTTTACTTTATAATTTAAATTAGAAATAATTATTTGAGCTCGTTAATAAATTAATAGATAAAATCTTATACGTTTTAAAAGTAATCTTTATAGTATTATATTCGAATTTTAAATTGTTATTCTATCATGAATATTTTGTAAAATTGTTATATTACTCATATATAATTAACGCTAACTCTAAAATTGCTAAATAAAACCCTAATTCCCCAATCCCTAAATCAAACACAACGCACATACGTTCAGGAAAGGGAAGAAACTAGAGAAGCGGGGAACTCGAAGGGAGAGAAGGAAGGAAGGGAAAAAGAGCGCAAGGGAGAGAAAGGCGCCATTGCACACGGAGAAAGGAGAGGGGGACGCACCGCTGCTGTGTGTCATTACCGTCGTCACTAAGAATCCCGAAGACAGAAAAGGAAGCTCGCGACCGAGATGAGATAGGACCATCGCCACTGTCGCGCGTTACCGTGTGCCGTCACTGCTGCCCGAGACGTCGCCATTGTGATGGGTGGAGTCTGCTGGTGCCGGTTGAACAGGGATGAGGAAGAGGCGTCGAGAGAGAGAGAGAGAGAGAGAGAGAGAGAGAGAGAGAGAGAGAGAGAGAGAGAGAACGCGATGGAGGTAACAGGGAGGATATTTGGAGTTGGGTTTAGAGAATATTTGGAGGGCTGAATCTTGAAATGTTGAATTGATTGCTGAGAATCTGAGTTTTGAAATTAAATGGAAACTTTGGAAGTAAATCAGATATTCAACAGTAATCGAAATGATAAGAGAGTAAAAGCCAAGTAAACTAGGATGAAATTTGTTGTTGGAATTCAATTTTGAGAAGTTTGAATTAACTGGAGAATTAGTTGTGATTTTCAAAGTTAAACTGAAAAATCTGATTTCCTGCATTATCTTTAAATGAAATCTGTAACTTTGAAAAGCTATAACTAATTGTGTGATGATTGGAATTGCGTGAGACTAAGTCTGGATTAAGCTTGGGAATATAAAGAACATGATTGGTGAATTTAAGACCTTTTTGTTAAGTATATGATTTATGGTGAATTTTTGAGTTATATTTGTGGAATACGATTTTTACTGCAGAATTTTTAGAACAACAGTAACTTGTTGGCTCTGCTGTGAGTGTTTCGAATTGAATTTTGAGATAGAATCACTTTTAAATGAAACTTTGGTCCTATTATTTTAATACCGTAAAATTTCAGAATGGTTAGACTTGTAGTTTTAAAGATATGAATTTTTGAAAGATGATGCATTATGTAATAAAAGCTAGATTCTGTTTTCTTAAATCAGTAACTTTGAGAGTTTATAACTTTTGATTCTGGATAGATATTGAGATGCAACCAATTGGAGGTGAAATTTAAGTATGTTTAGCATATTTTATTTAAATTTTAGGACTGTCCATATTTTAATGAGTAAGTTATGGGACTTGGAAGGGGATTTGTTCATTAAGTTTTAAAACAGAATTCTGCAGAAAATTACTCAACTTTTATGTTATATAACTCCTTCATTAAAAATTGTTTTGACCTGAAACCAATTGAAAAAAAAGCCTGGATATGTTAAGTTGAACTATATTAATTTTTAAGATTATTGAATTTAATTTGAATTTTATATAGAATTTTGGATATCGTATGCTGCTGTTGTTTTCTGGTTTCTAAGCACTGCAGAGCAGTCAGTGTTTCTCCTTTGTTCCTGAGGCTAGTTAAATCAGAAAATTATAATTTTTAGTTTATTAGAAAGCTTATTCTAAGCTAAACGTCTGGACATAAAGTTTGCACAATTCTGAGTTCATTTGTTATATTAAAAACAGAGAAGAAGATAGAGTGTCAAAAATGTCTTAGTGACCGTCACGAGTTCATAAAGTTAAAAATGAATCTTAGCGTTATATGATTGATTTAATATTCGAATTTGTTTGATTTAGAAATGATTTGATACTAGAAAAGTTTGAGAAGAGTTTGATAAATTGTTTAGTTGGGACCCAAAAAGGGTAGTTAAGTCCTATTTTTGGAAGAGATTATGCCCAAATTTTTATAAAAGTATAAGGTTGCAATTAAAATGAATATTTAAGACTTGTTTAAAGACGATAACTTTACTGATTATTTTGAGAAAAGATTATTTGATTTATGAGGTTGTTCACAAGGGCGTGGGTCTTATCCCGCTTGCGTATTTGCAATTATGAAAGAAAAAGGAAAGAGTAAAGTACTTATTGTATGATTATCTGTTGCATTGAGGTAACTACAGAGATATTTATATATTCATCTGCTGCATTGAGGCAGTCAGATAGATGGTGGTACGACCACTGAGAATGCTTTCCTGCGGTACAGATCCATATTTCGTTTCTGTAAGGCAGAGGGGTTATTTCCTGTTACAGAAGTACTGTGACCACCTGTTCTATTTCTGTAGTGGCAGAGGGGTTATGGTGTTAATACATATTCCTAGATGATTCCTATATTATTAGTATAGTTTAATTTGTATATGGATCTATTTATTACATTTTACTTGTGTCATGGTTGAGAAATGACAAATGTCCTATTATTTGGTTTGATAAATTTGGCTGTGTATTGGCTGAGAAATAAGTTGTGAATTGGTTGTTTTTTTTGGAACCGTAGACGGTGAAAATATCCAAGTTTTAGGGGAGATTTTGCCAAAATTTTTCTAAATATTTTGGATAAAACTTAATGAAAAAATTATAATTAGTATTATATCTTGTTTCTAATTTTTTGTTTTGGTTTTTCTTATTTACAGGAGTACTAAAATGGTGACCACATGCTACTTTGAGGGCTCAAGAATATTTTGATTCATAGAGACACTAATCTATGTTAGAAATTTTAACTTTTGGTTGAACTTGTGCAAGAAATATAACTTGTAGAACTAATCAACGTACTCACTAATGTTTTTTTGTTTTAAAACAATTTTAGCAAAATGAGACATGTTTGAATTATATATGTTTTACATATTATATAAATGTAGATTTGCTTAGTAAAATAGTTAATATATTAGTTAATTTAAAAATAATTTAGTAAATTATGCATGCAATTTGTATTTAAAAAAATTATTACAAAATAATTATTTTGCTTTTGTAACTAAAGAAAAAAATGTTACAAAATCAAGTTACATTTTGTAACAAAATTTTATGATAGGAAAAATTAAATTGTCACAAAAAATATTTTGAAAATCAAAATTTGTTACCACTTTTGTAACGACTTCTGGTTTTTTGTATCAGAAAAATTTGTTATAAAATATCACTTTGAATTGTCACAGTTCCATTTTTTGTTACAAAAATTTTTTGTAATGGGACATACTGCAACAACCCCTTTTTTTGTTACAAAATCCTTTTGCTTTAAAATTTTGATTTTTTGTAACAATTTTTTTGTTACAAATATTACTTTTTCTTGTAGTAACGCACAATTTTCGTCAATGATTGATGATGTGAAATATTGATTGATAGCATATATGACACATAACATGTTCAATTAGATATTGACTAAATATGTTTACAAAAATCTATTAATTTAGTCACTAGGTCATATTAGAAATAAAATTTTTGTAATAAAAAAAAATGACTAAATTAATAATTTTTTATAAACATATTTGGTCAATATTCAATTAGATATATTAGGTATTATATACAGGCATGTATCCCCACTCTCATTTTATTTTTTTAAACCAATATATATATATATATACTCCTATTTTAAATTTTAAATGACTATTAGAAAATTTTATCTTTCTATCATTTTGACTATTAGTTAACCTAATCAAATTTAGTCATCTTCTATTCTCAAATCCCACCAATCATTTATTTATTCTCTTAAACCCTCTTTTTAGTTTCATATTTTCAACCTTTTTTTTTCTATTTTCTATTTAGTGGTTACCTTCTCATCATAAAAGGTAAATTTTAAATTTTCTATTTTGTTTTATATAGTTCTCTATGACTATATATCTTTTAATTTCATTGTTTCTCTTTTTGATATTTTCAATTGCAAATTTTAATTCAAACAATTATAGTTTAAGAATTAATCTATTTTTTTATTCTCTTCATGAATTTATATATTTTATTTTATTCTCAATTTAGTGATCCTTATTATTTATTTGTTTATCTTTTGTTCTATTCTATTATATGTAATTATGTTGCATATAAATTTTTAAAGTGAATTGATCAATTTACTAATTTAGAATATATATTTTTTATTTTAGAAATAATAATGAAAAAATATTTCAAAAGAAAGTTACCATTAGAATTTGAAGTCACTCTATTAGTCTCTTCTAATAAAAAAAATTCTTAGAATTCAATGTGAAAAGTCTGGTAGTTGATCCTAGATAACGACCCAAAATAAATTTTTGCATTAATATATATTTTGAGTAATGTATATTATTTTTGCTCCCCAACATAAATTTTTTGGGTCCGTCACTGATTATATACACAACTAGAAAATGGATTAATACAGACAGATTTACAGACGGATTTAGTCTTTATTACAGACGAATTTTTGGTTACCGACGAAATTACCGATGAATTTTGTCCCTCTGTAAAAGCCCCGTCGAAAATTATTTACCGACGGATTTTTTTCCATCTGAAAATTACAGACGAATTTTTACCAGTTACCGATGGATTTTCCCTCTGTAAATTTTCTATCCATTTCCCAAAGGCGGCGCACTTTCAGACGGATTTTTCGTCTGTAATTACAGACGGATTTTCAGATGGATTTTCCATCTGTAATTTAAACTTTGGAAAATCATCTTACACTCTGATTACAGACAGAAAATCCGTCTGTAAATCCGTCAGTAAGGTAAAATATAATTTTTTTTATTTTTCTAATTACAAAATAAACTTATTTTCATACAAAATAAATATAAATTTAATACAAATTTTTATCTAATTTGTATTCGAATATTTATAATATTTCAAAAAATAAACAAATTCATCGTATTATAAAACTAAGAAAATTATTATAAACAAGCAAGTCAATATAATTCAAAACATAAACAAAGTGTATTATCAACTATAATCCTCAGTATATTGTTCAACCATACTAAATTTTACACAATTTTATCTAATTTTAAACAAAGTGATCGATTTCACTGTTGCCCATGTCATTCTCTGTAGGAAGTCCCACAGCAGTACCATGAGCCCTCACCAATCTCCACCTTTCAGGTGCACCCTACAACAACAAAAACCAACCAACCCCACCATTCATTTCTATTTCTATCTCATCAATAATCATAAAAATCCAACACATTCAATAACACTGGAATTTCCAACTAAATAAACTTCAAATCAAGAGAAGGCCTCTCACCTACCAATGACAAGGTAACAAAAACCTAGGAATCATAACAATACATGAGCAGCAAGTGAATCAAGCAAATATATACACCCTGAAAAGGGGGACCAATCTTAGATCTTATCATTATATGAATGAATATATCATAATATATGCAAAAGGAAAAAGATTTCAGATTTCACAAAAGGGTGCATATACCATGTAGTATCTATATCTATATATCTACCATTTTGAGGGAATCCATGGTTGGAGTTTCAGCAGTGTGGATACAGTTGTATTGATCAGCGTTGGCCTCACCCCATCCATCCAAAACCACCACAGCAACTGGCTTTAATTTCCTTTTGGGTGATCAGCCAATTTCCACTTGGCATCTGTGCAGAAATAAAACAAACTATTGATGGTGGATTAAATTATCATATTTTAAAGGATTTTTGGTAATGATGAGCGGATAATTTATACGCTTTTTGGCATTATTTTTAGTATGTTTTTAGTAGGATCTAGTTACTTTTAGGGATGTTTTTATTAGTTTTTATGTTAAATCCACATTTCTGGACTTTACTATGAGTTTGTGTGTTTTTCTGTGATTTCAGGTATTTTCTGGCTGAAATTGAGGGACTTGAGCAAAAATCAGATTCAGAGGTTGAAGAAGGACTGCTGATGCTGTTGGATTCTGACCTTCCTGCACTCAAAGTGGATTTTCTGGAGCTACAGAACTCAAAATGGCGTGCTTCTAATTGCGTTGGAAAGTAGACATCCAGGGCTTTCCAGCAATGTATAATAATCCATACTTTGACCGATTTTAGATGATGTAAAAGGGCGTTGAACGCCAGTTCTACGCTGCTGTCTGGAGTTAAACGCCAGAAACACGTCACAAACCAGAGTTGAACGCCAGAAACACGTTACAACCTGGCGTTCAACTCCAGAAAGAGCCTCTGCACGTGTAACATTCAAGCTCAGCCCAAGCACACACCAAGTGGGCCCCGGAAGTGGATTTATGCATCAATTACTTACTTCTGTAAACCCTAGTAACTAGTTTATTATAAATAGGACTTTTTACTATTTTATTAGGATCATGGATTGTATTTTTGATCCTGTGATCACGTTTTGGGGGCTGGCCTCTCGGTCATGCCTGAACCTTTCACTTATGTATTTTCAATGGTAGAGTTTCTACACTCCATAGATTAAGGTGTGGAGCTCTGCTGTTCCTCACGAATTAATGCAAAGTACTACTATTTTTCTATTCAATTCAACTTATTCCGCTTCTAAGATATTCATTCGCACTTCAACATGAATGTGATGAACGTGACAATCATCATCATTCCCCAACGAACGCGTGCCTGACAACCACTTCCGTTCCACCTTAGATTGAATGAGTATCTCTTGGATCTCTTAATCAGAATCTTCGTGGTATAAGCTAGATTGATGGCGGCATTCATGAGAATCTGGAAAGTCTAAACCTTGTCTGTGGTATTCCGAGTAGGATTCTGGGATTGAATGACTGTGATGAACTTCAAACTCGCGAGTGCTGGGCGTAGTGACAGACGCAAAAGGAGGGTGAATCCTATTCCAGTATGATCGAGAACATCAGATGATTAGCCGTGCTGTGACAAAGCATTTGGACCATTTTCACAAGAGGATAGGATGCAGCCATTGACCACGGTGATACCTCCAGACGATTAGCCATGCAGTGACAGCGCATCGGACCATTTTCCAGAGAGGAAGAAAAGTAGCCATTGACAATGGTGATGTCCTTACATAAAGCCAGCCATAGAAAGGAGTAAGACTGATTGGATGAAGACAGCAGGAAAGCAGAAGTTCAGAGGGACGAAAGCATCTCTATACCTTTATCTGAAATTCTCACCAATGATATACATAAGTATTTCTATCTTTATTTTTTGTCTATTTATTATTTATTTTCGAAAAGTCCATAATCAATTATTATCCGCCTGACTGAGATTTACAAGATGACCATAGCTTGCTTCATACCAACAATCTCCGTGGGATCGACCCTTACTCACGTAAGGTTTTATTACTTGGACGACCCAGTGCACTTGCTGGTTAGTTGTATCGAAGTTGTGAATGAAAAACGATTTTATTAAGACGTGCGTACAGAGTTTTTGGCGCCGTTGCCTGAGATCATAATTTCGTGCACCAAATTTTTGGCGCCGTTGCCGGGGATTGTTCGAGTTT